>NC_090999.1:93362272-94007954 GCF_041146395.1 Eulemur rufifrons | reverse complement strand
TTAGGTAGTCTGGCTAAAATTTCTTCAATTTTGTTATCCTTTCAAAAACAAACTTTTTTGTTGATTTCTTATATTGGTTTTGTTTTGTTTTAATTTCATTTATTTCTGCTCTGATCTTTATTTCTTTTCTTCTACTGATTTTGAGTTTGGTTTGCTCTTGTTTTTCTAGTTCTTTGTGATGCACCATTAGGTTGTTTATTTGAAGGTTTTCTACTTTTTTAATGTAGGCACTCATTGCTATAAGTTTTCCTCTTAGCACTGCTTTTGTTGTATTCCATAGGTTTTGGTTATATTTTATTTTCAGTTGTTTCAAGAAATTTTTTAATTTCCTTCTTAATTTCGTCATTGACTCATTGGTCATTCAGGAACATATTGTTTAATTTTCATTTGTTTGTAGCATTTCTAGAGTTCCTCTTGTTATTGATTTCTAGTTTTATTCATTGTGGTCAGAGAAAAATACTTGATATGATTTCAGGGTTTTTTGAATTGTTTTAAGACTTTGGTGGTCTAACATATGATCTATCCTTGAGAATGATCCATGGGCTGAGGAGAAGAACATGAATTCTTTAGCTGTTGGGTGAAATGTCCTGTGAATATGTATTAGGTCCATTTGGTCTAGAGTTCAGATTAACTCTAATGTTTCTTTGTTGGTTTTCTGTCTGGAAGATTGGTCCAATGCTGAAAGTAGGGTATCGAGGTCTCCAGTTATTATTGTATTGGAGTCTATCTCTCCCTTTAGCTCTAATAATATTTGCTTTGTATATCTGGGTACTCCCATGTTGGGTGCATATATATTTACAATTGCTGTATTCTCTTGCCAAATTGGCCCTGTATCATTATATAATGATCTTCTTTGTCTTTTTTTTTTTTTTTATCAGTTTTTGTCTTGAAACCATGCTGAAAGACTGCAAAGCTCAACATGAAATTATTTTTAACATGTCCACTGGGAGACATTGTTTAACAAAAAAAAAAAGCACCCTTCTTGGGTATGAAAAATGTGGAAATGCTTAGGCAATTGCTTTGGAAAACCAACTGTACCAATACATAGCAACAGAGAGAAAGAAAAATATATTATAAGTTGCTTATATACAGAAAATATATACATATGCATGTCTAAATGATACATGTAGTTTTCATTATTTCTCAGCTTCAGATTGTTGACACCCTCAAAAGCTAACTTGATTTTCTAATCTACATTAAATCCATGGGGGCTCCTATCTGTGGAAATATTCTTTCTTATTCAATGCTAAGAAGGGGCTGATTTGTTTTAGGGTTCAAGTGGGATAATGGTAAGAGACGGCCCCTAGAGAGCAAATAGGCAATGATGCTCGCTGCAGGTAAATGGAGAACCTAGGGGAAAAAAAAAACCAGGGAGAATTAATGCTTCACTTTTCACTTCATAAAGATGTGGCTAAATTTAATAATTTATGAGATTGTAATTCAAGTGTTTTCAAGTTGTTTTTGTTCGTATTGTCTAAAGAGTTTGCTAAAAATGCAGATTTTGAGAACCCATTCCCAGAGTCCATGACTCCAGGTTTGGTGTAGTGTCCAAAACACTGTATTTTTTTAGAAAAAAAGAAAAAAAACTTTCCACGTTGTTCCAACCTAAGCGAGTGGTCCATGTAGCACATTTTGATGACATTGGCTTAAACTGCTTTCCACATACTATGCAAATCTTTGTAACTTAGATAATTATATATTAATAAAATTGTGTACCATTGTATTTTGTATGAAATATTACACCACATAATTTCTATGTTACTTCTATTGCTGCAGATGACAAGCTTCAGGAGCACCGTCGATATGGGATGATAGAATTTGGAAAGGATTCTTTGATATATTTAAAAGGGTTTTAGAGACAGGTTTAGACCACTTGATGTTATTATTTTGTTTTGCTTTAAGCTGATTCACTGGTGTATTTGGTGACTTCTTTTTCTCATAATAGCTTTTCTTACAATAAGCACAGGCAGAGAGATTAAGCAGCAGGTAACTTTTTTTGCCTTCAAGTGTTCTCCTGTTTGCCACCTCTTGCTCACATTCCAGTTTCATTCTATCAGCTGCCTGATGTCATGCTGAACAGAACTTTTGAAAGCGTATGAGAAAATCCTAATTTCTTTGCTTTAAATTATTGTGTCAGTTTGCTCTGTTGTTTCACATTGCAAACTTCAAAGCTTTGGCCAGAATCTTGAACAAATATAATGGACAATTTTGTTCCCCAGTCCTCAGAATAACGGTCTTTTTATTCGATTTCTGAGTTTTTCATTGGCCTCATAGTATGTCTCATAAGATGACTGAAGCACTGCTTCCTTTGATCATGTTCGTTAAAGATTGGCCTTGCTTATGGCTTTTTAGATCTGAACAAGCAAGGCCCTTGCTCCTGGCTGCCCCTCGGGGAGCTCCAAACTTTGGAGTTTCTTCCTGAAAATTTTCTAAGTCCCCCTCCAGTGTCTGGAACCAGCCAACACCAGCAATGTCATCTAGGCTGAAGTCCCATGTCCAACCAGGGATTTGTTATGCCCTAGTCTTTGTTTCTCTTTGGGTTGCTCTCATAACCTGCAACCCTCCCAATCACGTGAGGTTGATCAGAGGCACCAAGAAGCTTTACTCCTACGTCATTCCAGTTGCTGGTGGTAGGACCCCAGTTCCGGGGGGTTGGGTGGGGGGCGCCTTGTGAGCACGTTACTTCCACGGCCAGTGTGGTGTATCTTTTGTGGCACTGTGCGTATTTGTGCCTCCACAATGGCATTCACACACTGATATGGGTAAAGCTCACACGGGTGGGATACGTTCAGGGCTCTAGGGCATTAACAGTCCATTGCCAATCCCTGGTTGTGTGTGTGAGACTGTATCGGAACTTACCCATCTGTGTTCCAACCATGATACCTTCTCTGGTCTGGGACAGCACCCAAGGGCAGCGGGGGGATGGTGGTCATCCTTTACCCTGTATGCCACCTGCACTTATACCCAGGACAGTCACCCCAATTTTGCTTGCAAGGGTGGCACCCTGAGTCTGTGGTACCCCTGGAGGGGCCACACCTATATCCTCTCAGAACTGTTCCTTATAACACCATGGGCCTTCTGGAAAAGTCCTTGCTTGCCTTATATCTAAGCACGCAGAGCATTCTTAAACTATGCTAGACCAAGAACTGACAGTCCACTCATTCTGCTCATGAATGCCTCCTTCTCCTTCCTGCTGTGATACCGTGTGGAAGGCAGGAACGTGGTCAATATTGAAAGAGATTACATTCTAGAAATGCCATTATTGCATGTGGCCCAGAGGAACATAGGTGGAAGATGTCCTACATTTTATGTTACAAAATTCCAAATGGTAATTTTAACATGACCGGGAAACAAATTATTGGTCACATTTTTCTAAATACTCTGGGTATATATGCATTTGTGATCATCATCAATGAAGCTCAGTAGAAACCTTTGATAGGGTCATTGGAAGCTAGTATTCATGGGCCACACGAAGGAGAATGCAGTGTCACGGGTCACGATGAAGCCAACAGCGAATGCATGGTACTAGGGAACTACAGCGGCAAAGTGGTCTACATTGTTTCAGTACAAACAGATTCTGCAGCTCATGACATTGTCTGTAACAGTAGTGTTGCTACTTCTTTTCTCACGGTGGGGAATATGAAATTAGGTGAGGATAGTGCATTTGACAATAAAAGACCCGAGCAGTGGTTCTTGGACCTGAAAAAGAATGTCTGGACATCATAAAGATTCTGGTTGGATGACACACAATTATGTAAGTGCCTTTTCTCTCCTCATTACATCAAGTTCTGGGAAGATGGATTTTGTTCTGGTTTGTCCAACCCTAAAGACCAAGTTCTCTCTCACTAAGTCACGAACATGAACAATGGCAAAGTAGAACTCTTCAAAGCAGATATTTGGAAAATGTGTGTGTGTGTGTAATGCTACTACTTTTGAGATCACTTCATTTTAAATGGCTTAAAGGAGTGTTTAACACATGAAACAAATAATAAGGGATAAAAAAACATTATACTTAGTCAAGGGCATGTGTCTTTGGCCCAAAGCCTCCTGCCTCTTTCGTTTTACCTGCTTCACTTGTCTGGCCCTGTGGCAAAGGAATGGCGGAAGGTTATAGGAAGATCTGAGCAGTTAGATGGCAATGGAACTAGTATGTGGAATACATTAAAAAAGAGAATGGCAGATGACAGTTCATTTCTGTGCTCTCTGCTGGCAATGAGAGTCATAAATTGCTAACGTATATTTGATTGGCTGAAGGTTGTAAAAGAAAATTGTCGGACATCAAATTGCTGTACACCAAGATGTACTTATATGGTACCTTTAACTTTCCAAAGTACTATGATATGAGTTATATAATGCCATCCTCTTCAAGCTGTGGGGGCTGATTGTGCGTGGAACTTGCAACGCTGGACTTGGAATGTACTGCAGTGTGCAGACATACAATCACAGAATGTTAGTGCTGCTAAGGACTCTAAAAATCACCTAGTTTAATTCCTTTAGTTTAGAGATGTGGGAGTGAACACCCAGGAAGGTTAAATGATTCACACAGTACCATAGAGTGGATTAATAAAAGAGCCATGACTAGAAACCCTGTATGTATTTGTGAAAATATAAATTGATGTGGTTTTTGGTTTTGAACATTCTTATTTTCTTTCCTGTCCCTCTCCTTTAATTCCAGGCAGGCTCTAAGCTGTCGGGGGAGGGGTGGCGGGGAGTGTAACAAAATAAAAGAGCCAGTGTTGGGTAATTGCTGCACTCCAAACTTTTAAAATACTCTGACAAATAATACATCAAGAGAAAGGGCTTTTTAGAGAGTTGGAGGCTCTTGTGGGCTCCACTTCTACAAGGAGTGGAGGCTGTTGTATGCCAACATAAACAGCTAAATTTAGGGGTTTGGAGCAGAATAGAATTGACTGCATGGATTTTTAGAGTCTTAATAGGCCTCAGGTGGCTTCACTGAAATTTCTGAGGCTCGAGAATGGCTCGGAATAGTTCCAACTTTACATTTGCCATCAAGAAGGTACAGGGTTTTGTGAGAGAGGGGTGAGAGGGGTTTGGCAGACCAAAGACGTCAGGGTGCGAGGGTGTGCAGGACGCAGGGTGCAGATGTCGTGACCGGGCTGGCACTGCAGTCGGGGAAGAGAGCAGGGAGACACCAGGCGCACAGACTAGCCTGGGCGAGGACATCCATCCCAGCAGAGGCCGCAGGGAACCAAGTCAGTGGTCACAGACCGCATAATTCACCCCATGTGAACTCTCTTGAACTTAGACAATGCCAGAAAGGAGAACAAATTGGGAAAAATTCCAGAACTAAATTTATGCCGGAAGTGACCTAGGATTGACTAAGTTTATATTTCCTGATATTAGATAAATTGACCAATGGGGCCAGAGAGTTTTAGCAAATGCTTCTCAGAAACAGGTAGGTGAAGAAGAAAAATTGTCTTAGATATCAAAGCTAAATGATTTAATAAGTTTAAACTAATAGCTATAAATAAAATTTTACATACAACAGAGAATGCATACATTAAACAATTACTAAATTCACTTGAAATAGTCCAATCTCCCTAAAGCTTTGGATAACTTACTCTATAGTATACCAAAGGCCGGGTAGTGGAAGCTACTCTTAAGTCCATGTTTCTGACAACTAACAAAGAAAACTATAATATTAGAGGCATTTCTAGCCCTTCAGTTTTGAATCTAGAATCTCTTATTAGTAAGCCTTATCTATGAATTCATCCTGACTCAACTTTATATTCTTCCCACTTTGATCTTAAAATTCATTCCTCCAAGGCTCCTGAAAAAGTCTTTTTTGTGTGTACATCAGATCAGGTTGTCCTTTGGATTTCACCCTCTGAGGGCTACTGATTCTTGAGTTTAGGTAAAGATCTAGAAGCAAAGCCAGGCGGGAAGAGTAGGTCCTGAGGAATATCAGCAGCACCTGGCAAGATGACTACTTCAGGGGAAGACATTGAAGTTCTTTAGGAAAGGGTGACTGGCCTCCTTAGGTTGTGGCGATGGTTAAAAGGCTGCTTCCCCAGGCTCAGCAGAATTTTGGGGTTGAAAGTCAGCAGCTTCATTGGAATCTGCCTGTCTGTCCCTTTCCCAATTTTCTAGATTCGACTCAACCTGTATGAATGGTCTCACTTTAACAAAAGAGAAGCTATAGAGTTGAAAATCCAATTTGCATTTGTAATTCAGCCACCCACAGAATTAGATGGTGGATTGGGTTTTCAGAAATATCCGCCCCATGGCTACAAGAAGTGAGTTTGCTTTAGGACAGTTATTGAGGTTTTCAGACTCCTTATGCAGACTTCAAGCTTACAATTTAAGGTCTTGAGCTCATTTTATTTTCCACATTTCTGCAGCACAAGCAACCAACCAACCCCATTATATTTCTTATTTTCAATAAAATGTTCCATGACAGCAATTACTTGCCTTCTATAGGCACTGATTATAATCGTCGACAGGTGATAATTTGAGTACCTGTTTCGCCACTGAATGCCATGGCTGACTAATGTGCCCTTTACCCTCGGAAACGAGGTCATTAATGCCTTTAAGTCTAATCAGATCAGAGAATTCAGTATGGACAACTCAAAACCATTTCAGATAACTCATTTTAAAGATTCTGTTCCTCTGGACACACTCTTGGCATCAAATTCTGTGCCAGTCAGGCTTTAATTAGAGAAGCAGAAACATGAGGAGATGTTGAAGTGTATGTAGATTTAGATGTAAATATAAGCGTAGGCGGAGATGCAGATGCAGATATATAGAGACAGAGATATGTAGATTCAAGTATAGATAAGTTATGGGATTTGTTACAAGGATTTGCGTTTATACAACTATAGGAGCATGTTAGTCAGTGTCTTTAAGACTATTGCCTTTGCATTTGATGCTGGAGCTGAAGGTCGTAGAGTAGGCGTCAGGAACAAAAGATGGATACAATGTAGAGAAGAGCAAGGACACGCTGTGACCCCCAAACAAAAGATGGGCCATAGGAGGACAGACTGACAAACATGGCAGTTTTTGCTACCTCTGACCTTGACAGCAGGGATGTCCGGCAAGAGAAGCTGTGGCTCTTGCCCTCCGATAGAACTTGACGCACACCTGGCTCAGGAAGGAGAGAAGCTGCGGGAGGCCCCAGGAAGGGGGGCAGTGACAGGCTGCGCTCTCCCCGAAAGATTCTCAGGCAGATGAGCAAAGATGAGAGCAGGCTCCCAAATGGCTGCGTCTTCGCTCCCACTCTACTGAAGCTTGCACAAGAATATTTCTTTAGCTCATCCCTCCCCAGAAACATACAGGAAAGGGAATTATGAGGAAAGTAGTGCAGCCAGCCAAATTGGCACTACAGGGCACCACAAATATTTGCTAATTCATTACCATTCTTTTGTCAGTTCCTGAGAGAAGAGTGTTGAAGTCTTCAACAATAGCTGCAAACACATCTTATTTCTCCTTAAAGTTTTATCGTCTTTGCTTCATTTGCTTTGAGGATTTGTTATAGGGGCATACATATTTCAGATTGTTGCGTATTTTTGGAGAATTGACCACTTTGCCATTATCATTATATAATGTCCCTTTTTTGTCCCCAATAACATTTCTTCTTTTGAAGTCTATTTTGCTTGATATTCTATGACCACTCCAACTTTTTTTGTGGTTAATGCTGCATCATATAACTGTTTCCATATTTTTACTTTTAATATATCTACATCTTATACTTAAAATGGATTTCTTACACAGCCTATAGTTGTAAGTTGCTTTTAAAAAATCAAATCTGAAAATGTTTGTCTTTTAACTGATTGTTAACCAGTTTTTTTTTTAAAAACTTGCCTTTTAACTGCTGCCTTTAGACTATTTTATATTAATTGTGGTTTGCTAATGTGACTGGATTAAAGTCTACCATTTTTAATTAGCTGTTTTCTATTTGCTTCGCCATTCTACTTTTTCTGCATCTTTTTGTATTAATTGAGCATTTTTATGCTCCTATTTTATCTTGTCTATCAATTTGTCACTTATAACTCTTTTTTTCTTTTTACTTTTTTGCTTAGGTCTTACAATCGCCTCAGGTCTTACAATATGCATTTTTAACCAACACTTCATATATAGTTTAGAAACTTTAGAACAATATATTCCTAATTTTCCTCTATTCTATCCATTGTCACTTTTACATATTCTATAAAGATATAATGCATTGCTATATTTTTTGCCTTAAACACTCAGTAATATTTTAGCAACTTAAAATGAGACAATTATTTTACCTTCATTTATTTAATTTTTAGGATTCTCTATTTCTTTGTGTAGACCCAAGTTTCTGTCTGATGCCATATTTCTTCTGCTTTAGAAAGTTCCTTTATTATTTCTTGCAGAGTAGGTCTGCTGACACTAAATTCCCTCTGTTTTCTTTGGCTAAGAAATCTTTTCTTTCTCTTTTATTTTTGAAAGATATTTTCTCAGGGTTTGAAATTCTAGCTTGATACTTACGTTTTTTCTTCCAGCCTTTGAAAGATGTTAGTATATTCTCTTTTAGCTTGTAAGGTTTCTGACATGAACTTTGCTGTAATTCTTATCTGTATGCAGTGTGTTTTTGCTCTCTAGCTATTTTCAAGATTTTCTCTTTATTTTTTCCCCCTGCAGTTTAACTATGATATGCTAAATGCGTTTTTTTGCATTTATCCTGCTTGGTAAACTCCGAACTTCTTGGAGAGTGTGTGTGTGTGTGTGTGTGTGTGTGTGTTTGGAGGGGGTGGAGGCTGTCATCAGTTTTAGGTACTTCTAAGCCATTATTCTTCAGACATCGTCTTCCCCAGCTCTCTTTCCCCTGCTTGTGGGATCCAGTCGTGCACAGGTGAACCCGTTCCATCGTGTTCCACGGCTGGTGCTTTGGACTCTGCGGTCCACGGCTGCCTGTCCCCTCCGAGTCTCATGTTGATATTTGAGTCCTAGCGTGGGGCCCGATAGGCGGAGTTTGGTCACGGGAGCGGATCCCGCGTGGATCGATTCCTGTTCTCCCTCTAAGGTTCCTGAGAAAGCTGGCTGTCGGACAGAGCTGGCACCTCACCCGCTTCGCTGCCTCTGTCGCCACGTGGTCTCTGCGCAAGGCGGCGTCCCCTCCCCTCCATCAGGAGTGGAGGCCACTGGAGGCCTCAGCAGAAACACACGCTGGCGCCGTGCTTCCTATTCAGCCTGCAGAACTGTGAGCCAAACAAACCTGTTTTCCGTATAAATTCCCCAGCCCAAGGTCTTCCTTCCAACTGAGTGCACTAAGACACACCCCATAGAGTAAGGCCTCTGTTCTGTGGGGAAGACAAGAGGAGACCCAGGAGAAGGGTCCAGGAAGAGTTTCAATCTCCTTCCACCAGTGGCTGCTTCCCCCTCCCTCCAGGTCTGCACTACAAGAAACAATTTCTTAAAGCCTTCTGCAATCCTTTCTGTGAGCATCCAGTAGGGTGCACAGAGGAAAAAACCGTGAAGAGGGTGAGGACTTTCCTAATTTCTATAAAACTCTAACTTTGGAGTTTTGACTCTCTCATCAGCTCACATTTTGCTTTCACCAATTGGCCGAAACCCGACCGAACCGTCTCACCTGACCCTGGCCGTGCGCTCCAGGCCGGCAGAGCTCTGCGCTCGCCTCTCCCTGCAGCCGCTGTTGCTCCTTGGATTTGGGGTCCCTTGGTTGCTGTGCGACCTCATCTTTCTCATGGATTCACGAAAACTGGTGAGTTTATAATTTTTCTTTCTTTATAGCGTTGTGTGGGAGTGACACCCTGCCCAGCTCGCCACATCCCCAAGGGGACCCTGTAAGACGGTCTTATCTGTTTAATGCACGATGCCTTCTGGCTGCGCGTACGTGGTCTAGTCTACCCCACTTCCCAGCTTTGCTTACTGTATCATGCTCTGCCATTTTACATCATCCTGTTACCTGATTCGACCTGGCCCCTGCTTTAAACATTTTAGAGACCTTTTACTCATACTGATTCTAAGTAAACAATTTTGCAATTGTTTTATCAGATATTGTCCAGGCTATAAATTTTGCAAGGCTATAAATTTGTGGCTATAAATTTTGCAAGGCTTGCTGCAAAATCTTTCTTTCATTTGTTTTCTACAACTAAAATTCTCACTATTTGAACTGCTGCTTTATTAAATTTATGTTTTCAGAAGGCCAAATCGAAATACAAATGTATTTCTTGGAATGAGGGGCACATCAATGAATCATCATCAAATGTAGTCGAAGGCAAGTTCCTTGGGGATTGGAACCCAGCGTCAGTAAGTGTTGATGTGTGGAGTAGATCTGAGATGGAAACGGTATCTCGGCATGAAGGAGGGTATCTCCCTTGTGTAAGTGACCAGGCAACACAGGACGGACATGCCAATGTGGGGAAGGTGGGGGAGAAAGCACGTGGCTGTCTGAATAGCAAGGACAATCACAGGAATTTCATGACAGGTTTGGGAGTGAGGGAAGTCATTACCAAACAAAATCAGCATTATCTTATTTATGGGTCTTTTCTTAGGGTCAGAATTAGATCCTACCCTCAGTTAATCTCAATGCTAGTCTAACGAGGGTGTGGAAACCCTCAGAGAGACCATCCAAAATCAGAGGATGGAAGTTTAAGATGCTATGAGTTAACTCAATTTCCCACAATATTTTTTTTCATAACTTGAAATTTTGGTCTGTTAGATGTCTCAATCATCAAATTGCTTGCTATTGAAAGTAGTGTCTCACTGCCTAGACTTACTATTGGGCTACTATTCATATATTTGTAGTTCAGTTTTTTCTTCCATGGCGCTTGCTCTAGTTTTTGATGTTACATTTCTCTCATAATAATTCTTTTTTGCTTGGGGCACAAAATAACATTTTTCATGGCTTTGAATCTTTTTGCCCTAGTCAAGCGCTTTCTCAGCACGTAGAAAGAGACATTCCCTCGCAAGGGCAGAGGAATACAAAGGCACATGCCACTTTGAATTCCAGATAGGCCAGGGACTTTGTTCCTCACCAGGATCCTCACGCATGTGAACAACTAAAAAGTGCGGAGTGATAGAACGCAGTTTCCCGCAGCACGTGTGTGTTTACATGATAGAACGCAGTTTCCCGCAGCACGTGTGTGCTGACATGTGCTTTCTCACATGGGGTCAGCCTGCTGCTGCGGCAGGGCGGGGGCAGCAGAGCAGGGCTGACTGGGCGCTTGCTGGCTTCCAGAGAATTCCTGCAGCATGTTTATTCATTTGATCGTTCCAAGTTGTGAGGAAAATATAAAATTATTAACCATGTTTTAATGGATGGAGAAGTTCCAGTCATACCACTGGTAACAGACAGGCTGAATTCTAGGCTCCTGACTTCCCCCCCCCCCATCCTTTCTGCTTAATCTGGGAGGAAAGAGATGAATTTGACAGAACCGCCTGGTTCCCTGAGATTCAGAGCCTGCAAAACTGCCGAAGATGCCCTGTAAACAAATCCAAGCCAGAATTTCACTTTTGCTTTAGTTATTAATTTTTTACAGCATAGATCCATTTTCAGCTATTTTCTTAAGCCAAGTAAATGTCAAAAGAAAAATCAGCATCCACCTGCTCAAAACCCTCAGCTGCTGCCAAACTCCGGGGTGCACAGTACAAATAGTTCGGTCTGACTCACTCTTACGGCCTGGACGCTCCTTGCGCTTATCTCTGCCTGCTAACATTTGGCCTGCCCTTTCAGACCTATTTCAAATGTCACTTCTTCTGTGAAACCTCTGGTCCCCCTCAACCAGAGATCTCGTTTTCTTTTGAACTTCTATTTTGGTTAATTTGGCTTATTTGCTGTTTTATAATACTTACTTCCTATGTGCCTTTCCATTAAATATAGAAAATGCAGGTAGATAATGCTGAAAAGAGAAATAAGAAATTAAAATGAGTCAGAAAGGAGACAAAACTTGTTCATTCACATTCATTCAAAAATACATATTGAGCTCCTGTAACATACCAGGAGCTGTAAAAAGTCCCTGTCCCCATGGCTGGTTGGTATTAATGAAATTTTTCATGACTCTGAACTTTACTGCAAATATCATGTGTTTTGTACGGCTGTTTTGAAGAATACTTTCTACTCTATATACACTATATTCTGTATGATTGTGCTCACTTAAAAAAGAAGCACAGATCTTGTGAAAACAAAAATTGTGTATTTTTATTCACCTTTTAAAACATTTAAGACTGGATTTAGTGACTCTATATAAATGGACATTCAAATGACTGTTGATTGAAGTCTGATTATTTCAGTTTGATAAGCATTACAAATCTGGTGGGTGGATCCCCCACGCGACGTTAAAGAAGGCAGCGCCGCGGCGTGCCCGCCCCCACTGGTCAGCGAGCGTAGCGCCCAGCTCTGCGCTGAAGCCTCTCCGGATGCCGGTGTCACGGAGGACGCTCCCAAAGGCACGAACCTGAAGTTACGCTGAGTTTGAATCCTGCCTCCAAGATTACTAGATAGAAGACTTTAGAAAAGTCCTTAGCTCTTCTGTGCTACACTTACAGAATTTAATCAAAAAGATGTTTTATGATTAAGTGCAGTAATTCTTTGTAATACTTGTAAGGCAATGTCAGGGTTTTCCAGAGAAACAGAACCAATAGGAGATATATATCTCTCCCATATACACACTCATATATATATATATATATATATGACTAGATTTACTATAAGGTATTGGCTCACACGACTACTGAGGCTGAGATGTCCTGTGATCTGCCATCAGCCAGCGGAGACTCCAGAAGGCTGGAGGTGTCATTCAAAGGCCCAAGAGCTGGGCAGAGCTGACGGTGTAGGTTCTAGTCCATGTCTGCAGGCTGCGAACCGGGAGCACTGAGGAGCAGAAGGTCAATGTCCCAGTTCAAACAGAGAGAGTGAATCCTCCCTTCTTTTGTTCTACTCAGGCCCTGAATGGACTGGATGATGTGCACCCTTATTGGGTGGTCAGTCAGCTTTACTCAGTCTACAGATTCAAAGGCTAATCTCTTCTTTTCTGGTTTTTTTTTTTTTTTTTGAGACAGAGTCTCACTCTGTCACCTGTGGCGTGACAAAGCCCACCTCAAACTCCTGGGCTCAAGCAATTCTGCCTCAGCCTCCCGAGCAGCTGTGATTACAGGCGCACACTACCACACCCGGCTAATTTTTCTGTTTTTAGTAGAGACAGGGTCTCACTGTTGTTCAGGCTGGAATCTCTTCTGAAGACACCCTCACAAACACACTCAGAAATAATGTTGAACTAGATTTTAGACACTCAGTGATCCTGTCAAGTTCACACACAAAATTCACATTACAAGCAGTTGCAACAATGCCTAGCGTGCACTACATGTCAACTAAAATGAGCAATTTCTATTTTTTTATTGAAAGCTGTGTATTTTAAGATGATTAAAACACATCTGTGCCCACCAGTTTGCAATCTCTGTAGTATGTGAACCTCCCACTTTTACTTTAGTCAAGTAATGAGTCAATTAGTGAATAGATTACTGGGGCTAGTTCAGTGACAACACCAAAGTATTCTTTGCTCCTATGATTCATTCACTCTAATGGTGTTGGCGTGTAAAGGGGAATGAAGAAGTGATGAGCAGCATGACAGACAATGAACAACTAAACAGTGTTTGGGGTGACAGGTCGGTTCCACGGAGATAACCCACGTGGTAGGGTTGGGCCTGGGCTAGAAGAACGTAGACTATTTCACAGAGACTGGCTGGAGAAGGCCTCTGTGAAAAAAATGTAGTCGTCCATACAAGTCTGGAGTTCAGATGCTATGTCAGGGCGTGGAATATGCATTTGGATTTATCAGTGGTTGGAATTTAAAATTACGATGTTGTGCAAGAGTACCTCAGAAACGAGCGTAGATGGGAAGCTGTCAGGATGCCCTGGGCAGGCCCCACGCGAGAACCAGACGCCCAGGAGGGTCCATGCAAGACCCTTGGCAGGCCCCACGCGAGAACCAGACGTCTAGGAGGGTCCAACAAAGACTGACGAGGAGCAGCCAGTTGGCACCAGGAAAGAGGCCCAGTAAAGGTGTGTTTTCAGAAGCATCACCCAAGCAAATGCTCTGGACAAATTGAGTATTTGAGGACTGACACTGGCCGTTGGGGTTGGCAAGGTGGAGATCATCAGTAATCCTGACAAGGGAAATTTTAGAATATTGACGAGGACAAAAGCATCAATGGAGTGGGTTCGAGAGAAAACGAAAGGAAGGAAGGCCCAGAGTGAGTCTGACAATTCTGCCGAGTTTGTTGTGCAGAGCGTGTCCGGCAACAGCTGGAGAGGAGCAGGGACGGGGCCAATGCAGCTGTTTTTGTTTCTGTCGTTGGCTGGTTTTCAAAGAGGGGAGGCATTTTAACATGTTCATCTGTTGATAGGGGTGATTCAGTGTAGAAAGAGGTTGAGCCCGTGCAAGAAAGGGAAGGGCCAGGGTCATCTGCGGGAGGGGTGGGGTCGGGTTGACGGACGGCAGGGGACCCTGCGCACTTCAGGGTAGAACGGAGAGCATCCGTCCACCGAGAAGCAGGGAGTGGAACTGACGGGTGCTGGCGGAGGGTGTGCAAGTGTGTGCATTTCTACTGTTTGCTTTTATTTTCTTAGTGAAATAAGAAGCAAAGCCAAGTCCTTTTTGCATGTCATTTCTTGAACCTATGGCTTACCTACCTCTGTGGCCATTAACCATATTATTCTGCCCATAGGAACTCATCCTCCTAATTCTCTTGTGGAAATCCTGCTGTTCTTCAACAATCAGCTTAAGACAGGCACCCTCTGAGAAAGTTCTCTGATCCCCTAATCAGAAAAAGCCTTCGTTCCGTGGCCTGCAGCCTGCCGCAGTGCGTGCAGCCCGGCAGCGCCGTCTCGTGCTCTGCAGCGGCCCTGGGTTTTCCCGTTTTTACTGGACGCTGCGTACTCGGGCTCTGTGGGTGGAAACACTGCGATTCTTGCCGGTGGCAGCTCGCTAGGTGTCAGCAATAGCAGTGGTTGTAGCAGCGATAATGGAGCAGGTAGTGTAGTAGTAACAGTTATGCTGTTAAGTAGATAGTAGATAGTTAGCTGGGATAACAGGCATAACTACTAGATAGATAGTAGTTAGCCAGGGAGATAGTAGCTAGTATTTTCAAAATATTGGTGATCTTGCATTTTATTTATTGGAGAAACAAAACAAAACTAGTGCTATATCAACATTTGTATTTTGACTTTTGTTCTTATTATGTCTTCTTAATTTTAAAAACTCTGTTTATTAATATATATAATTGCTTGCTACCTTTGCTGGAAGATGACAGTGCCATAAACTGTGTTATACTTGCTTGGTTCTAGATTGTTGCCATGAATTTTAACTTTTTAAGTCTTTTTTTATTTCCATGTTTTGTGTAGTTCAAACAAAGATCTTCAAAATTACTGTTCTTGTATACCTACCTCAGCAAAAAATCTGAAAACTCAAGTCAAGGACAATATTTACTATTCCTGTTGGCATTTCTGTTCTCTTTATTCAAACTTCACTAACTTTCATTTCCAGAAGTATTTATACTAGGAGTTTAGTAAGAATGTCTCTACCTTTACATATTGTACTCTCTAAAGAAGATTTGAAGACATGTATTTCTGTTTCTGAGTGTCAGGTGTAAGCAAGCTCTAACGATTCACAAAGCACATATCGTGAATACATAGAATGCAATTTTAGACGGTTTTTTAAAATAACAATACAAATTTATTTATTATCTTGCAGTTCTGAAGGTCACAAGTTCAGACTGGGTGCCATGGGGCTAAAATCAAGGTGGCAGCAGGGTTTCCTTCCTTCTGGAGAATTCGTTCCTTGACTTTTCCAGGGTCTGGAAGCCGCCTGCATTTCTTGGCCAGGGGCCCCTTCTATCTTCAAAGCCAGCACTCAGAGCACCCCAGCCTCTGTTTCCCATCCTCACATCCTCTCTGATTCTCCTGCCTCCCTCTTTCTCTAATAAGGACCCTTGTGATTGTATTCAGGGTAATTCAGGATAATCTTCCTGTCTCAATATCCTTAACTTCATCACATCCACAAAGTCCCTTTTGCAGGGGAGAGACATAGTCACAGGCTCCAGAGATTGGGACACGGACATCTTTGGGGGCCATTATCACTCCCACCACAGAATTTATTTTTCCCAATACTTCTCTATGTTATTAAGGTTGACCGACATAGTCAAAAGTCAGGTGTCACGTAACAATGGGGACACATTCTGAGAAACGCATTGCTGGGTGATTTTGTCCCTGTGCAAACATCACAGAGAGCACTTACGCAAACTAGAGGGTGTGGCCCACTACACACCCAGGCTATGTGGTACACCTGCTGCTTCCAGGACACGGTCTGTACAGCATGTTGCTGTACTGAATACTGTAGGCAATGTTAGACCATTTTTCAGGAAAAGATAGTTGAACAAATAATTATTTTAAAATATCGAATGAAATTGAGTGAGTTCCCAAAATGTTATATGTGTATAGTAATGAAAAGATTAACAAATCTATAAATGAAACACTATGAGACTATTTTTGTTAATATCTTATAGAATTCAAGACAATGCACCAAAATATTTGCTTTACAAATTCACTTGTAGATGATAGAGCCAAGCTATTTTATAAAACAAACACAAATAATATAGAATCCTAGCATACTTTCAATTTTCATCTATTTTTAAATGGCAGCTCATTTAAGCCCACCTGTAGAAGCTATCTGATACAGAACTTTCTGAGCATAAGTTTTCATTTGCCATTGCAATATAGATATATGATAGGTAAATATATAGATTAGCAACATCCAATAAAACTGCCTTTTTGGTGCATAGTTGTGTAAGTTTTAACACATTTATAGACCCATGTGTCCTCCACCAGAGTCAGGATTCAGAGTAAGTTTATCACCCCCAAATCTTCATGCTTCCCCTTTGTACTTACACACTAAAATCACCCCACCTCTTGGCTACAGCTGATCTTTTCTCCAGGGCTACACTTTTGCCTCTTGTCAAATTCCTTTTGCTCAGAGTTTCCCACAAGGGGTCCCTCCACTCCAGGGAAATTCCAGAAATCTCTTATTGTCTGGGTGAAGGTGGCGACATTAATCATTTTCTTGTGGTTAGGCTCTGAGAAGAAATGTACTGAAATAGACGAAGGAGGTTAAGACTGTGCCATGACTCAATCTCTCTGGGCACGAGCACATGAAATTGGAAAGAGTAACCAAGTTTATCACTCACTGCTTTCTCTGTCCTCAGGGTAGCTGTTGCTGTCCTCCCATCTGACTTCTAACTCAAACCATGTCGACAGATGGAGAGAAGCCTTCCACAGAGAGCAAGGACTGAAAATCTAAATGATTTCATTCAAAGATGCTGCTCTTATCACAAAACAGGGCAGACTCAAATGGGCATAAGAGATGAAATTGATTTTGCTCCCTTCCTTGGAAGGATGTTAAAAATTCAAGCTCCAGGAGGACACAGGTGACTCAGGAATGCTGCTTCAGATGAAGGGAGGAATGGAGATTCTCTCTCCTTCCTGGGGTAGGTGAAGAAAGAAAAGGAAGGGAATACCAGTCGATCCCTTGACCAATGCGGCATTTCTGAGAAACGTAGAGACAGATTTGCCCTATTTGAGTTGCAATTTGACAGCGGAAACCTCAGAGGTGCACCCCATACCATGAGTTCTGGCTCAAACAATGGAAGTGGTACATTTTGGCAAGAGAAGGGCCAGTCCTGCCTGATATCCCCGTGGCTGGGGAGTGGCATTGAAGAGGTGTATACTCTTCCCGGGGCTCCACGATGAGCTATGGAAATTGTCTTGGAGTGTGAGCTGATGACTGTCCCCAGAGGCTGCCTGGCCAAAAACAAGTCATAGACGGAGGAGATGCATGTGACCAGGATATACGTGGACCCTTAGAAGTGAGCTGGTGGCTGGCTTCTCCAGCACACGGTACTGGTGATGACTGTCCCCTGCAGGAGCCAGCACCACCCAGCACTGGTGCCACAAAACAACCAAAGGAGACAGGATCTCACCCTCCCTGTCAGGGATGAATGGACTCGTCTCCTTCCCAGACCCACACCTCCTCCGGGGGAAAGGGTAGGCGACTCAGACTCAAAATTTGAGTTTAATCTGGACTGAGTTAGTAACCCCGACAAATGATGGATCAGACTGAAGTTACCTTCAACACTATATTTCTGGAGACAAATCAGGAGTTCCTTTTCCTGGTGACCATAGAATGTAAACATGTTACATAAATTTGGGGTCAGAAGAATTGGCTTTGTATCCCAGAAACCAGCGTTAGAGACAATACGTGGCTAGAGTTCCAACCCCTTGACTCACACGAAAATCCTGCTGATGCACAAGAAATCGTCATGGCCTTGTCTGTCTGTGCTGGCCGAGGCCTTTCTCAGCGTCATAGTCCTATTTCTAAGACTCCATTTACAGTGAGTACCAATTCCAGCTCAACCGTCAAAGCATAAATTACCTGTTAAATAAAGATCAGTCTTTAAAGACCTTACAGGTTAAATTGCTCATGAGTCGTGTACTCATTAAGGGCAGAGGAAAAGGGCCAGGACAAAGACATGACCTGTGTCTCTATCTCTGCCTTTTGGTTCCAGAGGGAAATGCCACCGAGAGGCCTTACGTTCCCGGGAGCCTGGAATGAACATTTTAAAATTCACCACGAAGCCCAGGATCACTGTGGCTCTGACCAACCTAAGCCTTGGCCTTGCAGGAGTCTGCTGAGGAGCCGACTCTTCTCCAGATCTTCCCTCAAACTCCAGAGAGAAAGAATCGCCCAGGGAACTTGTTACACATTAAGATTCTGGTTACGCTGTCCCAGGATTCTGAATTTTTTAACAAGCGCGAACCACAATTTGAGCGAAGAGACTATAGAAGACTTGGTTAATGAGTTCTGTGTGCTCAGCTTGAACTTCCCTGATCTGAAGCCTTCTCTGTGTGGGACCCCAATTACTGTCACTTTTCTGTGCTGATGCACACTCAGCGGTCCAGGCAGGTCCCCTGCTCCCAATTCTAGGGCTTAATCAGCACAATTAATCACTCTTACTCCTTTAGAAGTTCTCCACTCATTTGTCAGGATTCCTGCATTTTGACACAACATTAGTACTGCCTCAAAATGTGCAGGCAGTGGTTTGACACCCTGGTGCACACCTGCCATCTGGTGGTGACAGATTAACTCCAAGACACAGGGAAATAAAAGAAGATCCTTTCTCCTTTTTATTTCACGGTTAACAAGATGACACTCTGTGTTTGGTCAGTGTAAATTAAGAAAGGTGCATTTCTGAAGGCACAGTCTCCAAAGACGGGAAAGTCCACGAGCAAACTGTGCTGTTAATCTCTGCCCCGGTGCCGGCCGGCAGGGTCGGAGAGCCAGTGAGTGAGGGACGCGGCCCGGCGAAGCTCCGGTGCTGGTGTGGGCCCGCAGGCCTGGGGAGGCGAGGTTCTCTTCCCAGTGGCTGCGCTGTCACCTCCTCTGGAGCCAAACGCTTTCCTGCCTGGACCCCGGGGGAGTTGGGGCTTCCTGGGGCTGGTGTGTAATTGAGGGATGACCTAAGGCAAAGTTGGAGACATCATACCCTGTACTCCGGAACATTGTGCTAAGGGAGAGGCTTCTAGCAACAGCATTTACTCAGAAAAGAGCAATTAACCCATAAATACTCTTAATCGTAGCGGCTAGGGTTTACTTTTTTACCTTACAAAGAAGCTTTATGAACCTAAATTGACAAAATGGTACAACCTTATGGCATTCAGGTCTACCAGCATTCTGAACATAACTGTGTTTGCACTGAAGTAAAGCACGCATTTTCTGTGTTTGCTCCTGAAGCCCGGGGCTGGAAAAGAGTGCGCTGGAGCAGAGAAGATCACCTTCCTCTGTTTCGTCAGCAGCTGGCATATGTCAAGCCCTGATTACAGTCATGAGAAAATAACAAACAAGTAGGGTGGAAAGAACCATCAGAACAGGTTTGGAAGATGCAGGCTCTCGTTCTAGTTTAATTGTGACAAGCCTTTTGATGTCTGAGCCTCAATCTCTTCTCTTATAAAATACAGTTTTTACACTTATCTCTCAAGATTATAGTGAGATCAGATGAGACTGTGCAAGTGGAAGGTTCTAGCAATCATGAAACGCAGAAGATATGACTATGTCTGTTGCCTTTCTGGCAGCCCCGGCAGCTGGGTGAGTTTCAGGGGTGCGGGCGGCAGGCTGGCACTGTGCCGGACACCACTGTCCGTGGGCACCACTGGGACGGCCACAACCTGTTCGCGACACGTGTCAAGGCAGTAATAGAACTTCATTCAAAGGAGGCTACTACAGTGGGTTCTGTAGCGGGGGAGAGAGTTCAGGCTCAACGCAAGACAAAGTTTGGATTTATAGCAAAGGGGCAGGGTCGGCGCTGGAGGTATTTCTGTGAGGTAGGGTGATGTTTTGCTAACGTGATCTAACAGGATTTTTGTTGAGGGCAGACTAGTGTCCAAGTTACAACACAGCCGGAGGGCAGACCAAAGGCAGGAGTCCTGCTCAAACTGGAATCAGGTGGCCAAGGACAGAGCCCGACATCCAGAGCGTAGTCATGAAGAGAGCTCGGAGGAGCCCAGCTAGAATGAGGACAGAATCCTTCTGAATAACTTAGAAAAGGGCTCTAAAAGTTGTGCATTTATATGTTGAAGAGAAGCAAAATAAAACTTTTTTTTAACTGTATTTAGAATTTTAACAGAACGGTGTGTGACCATTGTATTTTAAAAAAAAAATTCTTGCAGCAGGAAAAATGAAGTTATTATAACTAGTAAGCATTGATTCTAAATGTTGTACTCTTTAACATCATGCATTTTGAGAAAGAAACTTAGTTAACTGCTGTTTCATATATACATTCACTGATACAGTTTTGGACTTGGTCTTGCCATACTTTTATTATTCAAGTGATTATTTAAACAGTATTTTCTCAACCTTGAAACTAATTCAAACGGGAAGGATTTTAATGCTTATTTCATAGCTGAAAAAAGCTATAACATGAATGCTACGAAGTTCTGAGGCTATGAAGCTTGTCCTATGAGGTGTAATTAGCGTAAGGCTCTTGCTTTCTCTCTGTCAGAAACTTAAAAACAGTAAGTATAGTGCAAGTGAAACCGTGTGAGCCTTGAATCTCTTTCCGTCCGGCTAAAGAAATCTGGTCACAGAATGTTTTATACTAAACAAAATTGCTTATTTAAAAGATACATTTTTTAATTTCAATTTTTTCTTTGGAAAGAAAGCCTTTTGTATTTGGGTGTTACATGTGTGTATATGCACGTACTGTGAACACAGACGCACAGTTCTTTCTGCACTGCACGCTTCTCTGTGTCCTCTGCGTCTTCTCAGGAGGTTTAAGGCATTGAGGAAAGATGGAGCACCCTGGGGAGGCCACGTCCTTAAGGCAGGAAGGAAGAGGAGGCAAAGGGCAGGTTATGAACAGAGCCAGGAACGAGGATGGGGCACAGAGTGCACACCAGCAAGTCTCATATGCTCCCTCGTGGAGAGAGGGTCACCATTTTGTCATGGATTTTTCCAGCAGTCTGCACAAAGAAGGAAATTTGATCAGGTACATGAGTCACAGTTTCCATGAAATGAAAGCAGAACAACTGCTTTGGCACAAATCTGGGTTGAGTTTCTGAAGTCATTCCCTTTGGTTGAATATTCTCAGCCCAAGTTGGGCAAGAGCCTAGACTAAGTGATTATTTGAAAGGAACCCCCAAAAGTTATCTTTCCTCTAAGAGATACAGTCTGTTAGACTTTGTGGGTCTAGAAGTAGAAATCCGGAGGGCCCTGTCTAACTACAGTTTAAAAAATATATTTCTCATATATGATAAAATTATATTTATTCCATTATATGAGAGGAGAACTTGAAAATTGGTAAAAGCAATGGGTACAGAAAAAAAAGAGGAATTTAAAGACACTATCAATACAGAGAGCTACACATGCTGAAATGTAGACCGTATCAAATCTGAAACAAGAAGCACGTTACTTAATACTCCTGGAACACTAATCACTGGAGGGTGCTGGGAATGGAGCAGTCCAGGAGGCGGCTTCCGGCTGCGGCTTCAGCGCGTGCAGCAGGGTCAGGGGTTCCTGCTGAGGGCTCCGGCGCCCCCTCCACGTGTCAGCATCACTCAAGGCCAGTCGTACCTCTTTTCTTGCAAGATGAGACGAGGTCACAATTAGTGGTTGCAGGAGGGCAGGCAGGAGCTCTTGGCCTCCTCATCACGCAGATTCTAACCAGGAACTGTATCCAGGCCGTCACTCACAGAATGTCCCTTTGGTAAAACGCCTTTCCGGGACCAAGAGCAGGCTTAGCGCCCACGGCCACCAGGTGGCGGTAGTGCACTCTGGATAAAGGGAGCAGGGCCAGACCTTTTTATTTGTTTTCCACCCACTAAATTCTCGCCTAGGTGACAGCAATGTGGATATAATTGGAATGGCAATTAATGGATTGTGTTAAAAAACAATTTTAATCCTTCTGGTAAATCTGAGAGCAGTACTTTGAAGAAGTATGCACACTTGGAATTTGTTTTCCTGGACAATTTAACATACTGTTTGCTTTTAGGTCTCCCCCACACTAACCTAATATACAAAAACAAAACAAAAGAAAAAAAAAAGCAAACCTTTTTTGGGGGGTACACCTTCCAAAGAAGCTGGGAAAGATCATTGTTGAAACTAAATTCTTAGTAATGAATTTGTGGGTCTTCTCACAGCAGTCCAGAAAAACAGCGACTACAATAGCACTGAAGATAGTGATAGTTATTATTTACTGACCGCCTGGTATGTGCCAGGGATTGTATTCAAATACTTGGAAAACATTAGTTCATTGACTGTGGATCAAAGCTGAGAGCCATGTCCTGTTTCCCACAGCCTCGGCTTGTTCCGCTGCAGCCGGCTTCACAAAACCCACACTGAAGGAGCAATTGGAACGGCTTTCCACGTGTGATTCTGAGTGCAGACAGGAATGTATTCTCCCTTTTTATGACTTGCCCTCACATGTAGATGCATAACATTAATTCAGTGAGATACAATGATATATTTTAATTCTATAGCTACATGGAAGGCTAAAAATGAAGATTGGTTTGGGAGCAATAGGACAGTGCTAAACTCATGCATACTGAAATATAAAGGACTGACAGTAACATAGCTGCACGGTGAAGAGGGCTAAGGAGAGCAGAGGAATACTAGTCGCCTGACTAGTACTGACCGGGTGGGGGGGGCTGGGAGTTCAGGTGAGCAGCTTTTGCACTTCTGTTTTACCCCTGCTTAGTGCCCTTAGAGAGCCCTACCTGTGTGCTCCTAGACAGCCACACGTAACCAGAGGCAGCAAACATGCCTTCCATGTGTGGCAGAGACCTGGACATGTTTCGAATCCCTTAGAGGCAAACATTAGGCAAGCAAGCTTTGAAGACAGAGTAATAGCAAGTGGTATCTGTGTCCACAGTGAGAGCGAAGAAGTCTCCAAGACCTTCATTTCTCCTGTAATTCAGTTCTAAATTGGACCACAACCTCCCACAGAGGAGGGGAGGAATAAGAAGGCAGAGACTACAAACATGATTAAGACAATTTTTTTGTGCACAATTTTATTGTCCTGTAAAGCTGCACTTTAATGTACTTTATTTCAAGTATCTTTAAGAGAAATACAACAAAATGATATGGCGTTATCAAAGGACAAAAGCTGACTTTAGGCCAATAGGAAGCAGAGAAAGTCACTCTTTCGTGTTTTGCACAAGACAGCCTTAGGGTGGGGTGTTTAAAAAGGAGAAAGGGGTGGGGATGGGGGGCTTAGAGAAGGACGTTGTCCAGGAAGGGGAGGTGGTGACGTGACTCTCCCTCTGTGTCCAGAGCCATGCACCCAGGTATCTGCAGGCCACGGCAGGTGAACGCAGGCTGCTAATTAGCTATTGCAAATTAGTTATAGCAACTGCCGTTAATTAAGCAACTGCTTATTAGGAGCCAGACATTGTTCATACCTATGTTTCTTGTTTAGTCCTTTGGCCAGCCCTACTGGGGAGGTGGGTAATATTTCTTCTCTAAGAGAATAACTTGCCAGGGTCCAACAGTTAGCAAATGGCACGGTTAGGCTTCAGACTCTACTCTCTTAGCAGTGTCCCCTCTGGTTTTCAAGGGCCGGGCACCCAGACCATGGTTGATGGTATATACTCACTGCCACTAGGGCTCACAGTATCCAGTATGAATGAATTAGTAATCGCAATTGGATCTAAATGTAATTAATTTTATAACTGTGGCCTGTACAAGTTCAGTTCTACTAAAATTGCAAAATGAAATTGGGGCATTATAGAGGATTACTGGGAAAATAAGAATAAATTTAAATAAAATCTTCTCCTCCCTTCTTTCTTCCTGCCGTAAACAGAAACAAAGGAAAATAAAAGAGAATGACTCCAACCCAACTGGCAGCACAACCAGAAGCTTTTATGGCGTCTACCTGTCAGCTGGCTCAAAAATGATGAGCTCAGACTTCCCTAGTGATCACAGGAGGATGGAGGGGCAGGGAGCGCACAGTATTTTAAAAGCAAGGTAAATACAGTTTGAGCATTAAGACAAGCTTGCTAACAATTGTTGACACTGTTTTACTCTCTATCACAATGTTTAATTTGAGTTGTATAGAATGACCTTTCTGTGACTGCCATCCCAGATTCCTGCTTCCTGGAGGACAAGAGTCAGGCTGGAATTCTCACACAGGTTTCATAGAACAAAGTAGGGCAAACATATCACAAACAACGCTCACATTCTACAGGAAGCTACATTTAATCGTACAATCAACAATACATTCACAGTGCTGGTCCATGTTTCTCTGCAAATGTTTGTCTAGAAAGACTTTTAAGAAATTTCATGTAGCTCTGTGTGTGGCAGTTTCCTCAGGTGAAAAGAGTGCTAATCGTCACTATGGTGACCAAGATGGAGGTCAGGACAAGTAAGATCAGACCCATACGACATAATTTTGATTGCTTCTCTTGTTTCTTCTCCTTTTTCAATAAAGTGTCAAAACCTGGTGTGTACATGTCTCCCAACCAAAACCGTAGGTCGTTAGGATTTTCCTAAAAGAAAATTACATGGAGAATATTATCAATCAGTGATCAATCAGCGTTACAAACTAATTTGAGTCGCAGAACAAGATACTGTCTCAAGTACTCAAGGTCGGTATTCACACTGTCTTGGGTGAGACCTAAGTGTCACAGCTCAAATAAGCGAGGCACCCTTCTCTGAAAAGCACAAGCGCGCGGCTGCAGTCTCCCGGCTGACAGGAATCCTGCAGTTACAACCTGGATGTCTGCAGCAGAATTAATTAGGAGTCTTGTATGATTTTTTTTATTAAATTGCTCACATTGGAGGGTCAGAAACACAACAGTGTTTTCCATAGTGTTTTAGTCAATTTAGTGTTTCTTACGTCTTATAAATAGTACATGTAATCAGGTTAGCAAGTTGAAATAAAATTAAAATTCCTTGCTTTAGGTGAACCTTAGAGGTTTGATTTTGTCTGCATAGCAGGAATAAATACTTGGGTGAGTTTTCAGTAAATCCAGAAGCTGAGCTCCTCGGAAGCAGCAGTGAGGCAGGAGTCAAGAGTCCCTTCCACGACCCTTGGCCTGCCGGTCTCCTTGCAGAGGCTGCAGCGTGTCTGACACACGGAAACTTCGGCATTATTTGACCTCCTGAGAAGGGACCGTTACATCTTCACATCAGCGCCTGTTTATTTCCCGTGTCTGTGTTTCTTTCACGGCCTCATTTTCCTTTCAGTGCCAGAGAATCATCTTCCAGTCAACTTGGTCTCTGTCTAATAAGTCACCTGCAAACTCTACTGTCCATACGTTTATAAAAAGACACTTCTCTTACCATCTCCTGCTTGCTTTTGGTGCTGCACACGGTGTCTGTGCCAGCAGGCGTGCGACAAAGGCACAGCGGACGTTCACTCTCTGCTCTGGCAAAGGCCTGGTCGTTTCCCACCCAGGGCAGTGGCTGCGCCGCTCTGGTCCCCGCGGACGCGGTCGGGGACAGCACAGCCGGCTGCGCCTCCGGGCGGTGACCGCCTGCAGACCGCGTGCGGTGCTGGGCGGGGGGTGGGGGGGCGCGTGCGGGCGTGCGGGGAGCCGGGTGGGCTCTGGCGATGGAGACGTCATTCTTCCATTACACTGTATGCATTTGAACGTCCCCGTCTTAGAAATGCTAAAATATTAAAATAAAATTTGGGCGACCTGTGCACAAGGATAATGGTTTAAAAATCCCGTCCACCCCACTCCCGTCCTTCGTGTCGTGTGTGTCCTCATCGTGGCCCGCATCTTGCCCGCATCTTGCCCGCATCTTGCCCGCCGCTTACCGTCTCTGTCCGCCGTCAAGGGCTTCCATACTGGAGAACGTGCCCCCTCTAGCTTGCCTTGGCAACTGAATACGGGATTTCTTTCCTCTTCTCTGACTCACAGACTCTTGGCAACTAGGAAGATGCGAGTGCTGGGGGCGCGTGGAAGGTCTATGGGCTGGAGGCGGCAGCGGGTTTCGGACAGCAAGGGACGGCTCCGT
This sequence comes from Eulemur rufifrons, assembly GCF_041146395.1. NCBI lineage: Eukaryota > Metazoa > Chordata > Mammalia > Primates > Lemuridae > Eulemur > Eulemur rufifrons. Next base: position 93,981,444 of record NC_090999.1, on the reverse strand, counting down.
GGGCCGGTTCCCGACATCGACGGGGCGGCGGGGAAGGAAGCCGAAGGAAGGAAGTAGAGAAAGAAATTCTAACAACAACAAACGTCAAGGCTTCCAGAAGCATCTCTCAAGAAGACGTTGCTAAAGAGCAGCTTCACGAGGCCGGCGAGCAGGCGCAGGGCTTGGAGGAGCGAGAAGGCTCAGAGCACCGGCTTGGTGGCCCCGGATCTGGTTTTACTGAAGCAACGCGCCCATCGTATTTGTGTTCAGTCTTACCAAACAGAGCTCATTCAGTTGTCCAAATTACTGCTTATTTTCTGACTATTCTATTACTGAAAATCTAGGTCCAGCAAAACTGGGCTTGTTTAGACAAAGTCTCTCACTCTCCTGCATTTCGGCCATGGCTCCGACAGAACAGCCTCCCGCTCGTGCAGACCATTTACAGCTTTTGGAACGCTTCGCATTCTTCAGATTCATCGGAAATTCACTTTTTCATGAAGTCTTTTTGTAATCAGGTGTGATTTTTGTTCCCTCACGCGTCTGCACAGCACGTTGTGCCGCCACTGCCCTCAGCGTCCTCCATCCGGTTCTAAAGTGACTGTTAATTTAGTCAGTTCCATGAGCTATTTTTGGGCAGAGACAGTAACATTCACCCCTATGGTCCTCTTGGCTTTCAGGTAAACAGCAAAGGAAAGAGGATCTGGCACCTGTCAAGAAGTGTTTGTGAAATAAATCAATACTTTTCTTTTTCTTAATAGTAGGGGCGACTTCATAGAGAACCTGATCTTACGACCCCTGATAAGAAACACAAGATTTTTTTTAAAGAAAGAAAAAGAAGCACATTATTATTGCTGAGGGTAGCATCTCTGATGGAAACTTCTCTGGAAAAGGGGTACATACATTAAGGAGAAGACACACTCAGTGTGCCAGGAGATTAAGAAACTTCAAACATTCTGGACAATAGGCATTTCAATGAGTGCATATTTGAGATTTTTAATTGTGTGTAGGATTTAAGGGTGCTGTTCCCATCAAAAGAAAAAAAAAATCCTCTATTGCTTCAGGTATGGGGGTTAGAACAGATACCCATCTTTGAAGGAAGGGTACGTATTTGTTCCGTGGCAGCCTTCCTGGCGCAGGCAGGCAGGGGCAGGCCTGGGCTGCACGGGCGTCCAGGCCGCTCGGAAACAGAAGGCAGCCGTCCCCGCGCTGCAGGTACTGCGAGCTCTTCCATGCCGTGGGTGACGCCAGGGGGGAGAAAAAGAAAAACTTAAGTCGGGTTTAAGCTGGGTGAATGAGTTCATTGCATACTTTTCCTGTGTTGAAATGTTTTTGTTTTGTTTTGTTACTGAGACACAGGAAAATGGCCAAAATGTAAATCTGCAACCTTAAATCATTCAGTGAGCTCGAAATAAAATGCTCTTTGATGAGAACTCCCTTGCACAGTGCCCAGGACAAAGCACTTAAGAAATATTTTTGAATACGTTAGAATAGGGAACCAGATCTTAAATGTTTATAAACATAAATGATCATAAACCAGGAGAAAACATATGTAATCTTGCAAAGTAATTGTCTAAAGGCTTTTACCCTCCTGGAAAACCTGTGTTCTGTGCCACGTCATTTTCCCTCTGTACGCTACACAGATGCCAGTAACTGCTGAAATTGTAAAAGTCAAAACAAATAAACACAAATAATGACCAAGAGAGAGAAAGGAATGCCCGAGGCCAGAATGATCTGAAATCTGGAGATTTTGTGCCTAGTGAAGAACTCCTTAACACACCATTTTTAAAGGGTTATTGAACTGACCGCTCTTATCAATTGAAGAAGGTGATTCCTGCCCTCGAGTACCTGTAGATGTCCAGAGAGGTTTGTGTGCAGGGAACGTTTGTCATAGTCCTTGATGGTCCACGAAGGGCTCCTTTTTCTCTCTTCCATAGCTTCCTCCAAAGTTATGTCACCATATAGCGGGTTACTCTTCACCACCGACGACATGGATGGTGGGGGGCTGTCAGCAGCGACACCGTGCCCTGTACTGGATCCTCTAATTCGCTGAGCAGCAAAGTTCTTCTTGTCTCTCTGTTAAGAGGCAAAGAGACAGGCTTCTCTTAGCAATGAGCCTTCTGATGGCAGAGAATGTAACATGAGATAACTGCACCCAAAAATGTGCTGATTCTGCCCAGAAACCCAACAGGTTAGGACAATGGATGAGAAAAGGGGTCTAGGATCTGGTTTGACATAGAAACCCACCATTAATTGAGTTCTTTCTTTGTGTGTAATCTTAATCAGCTTTAGTAATCACTCATTAAACTGCTATTTTATAACTACAGAGAAATAATGCTGTTATCAATTCAAATACTAGAATTCTGAACAAAGCCAACTTTTCCCAGCTTATTTGCATTGAGATTTAATGACATTTTACTTTCTCTGTGCATTCTATGACTTATAAAATATTAATCCAGCAACATCTAAATTAAAAGACATTTTAGAGAGATGCTTTGGCTTTCACAGATGCTCTCTTAGTTCTGATTTCAGACAGCTTTGAAGACTGGACTAGCAGCATCCTATGTGTAACTCAGCCTCTGTATGTGTCTACAGACCAGCTGGCTATTATGCGGCTCTAATGTTGACTTTCAGAATTTTTAAAACTTTTTTATTGAAGAATAATAGAAATATAAATGTGTACACGTGATAAATATATAGATCAATAAATTTTAACAAACCAAATAAGCCCCAGATTCAACATGCAGACCAAGAAACAGAACATTATGAGCATACCTCGTGGTCCTTTGTAGCCACTGCCCCTCCCTCTGCCTAAGAGGAATGAGAAGCCCGAACTCTAACAACATAGGTTAGTTTGGACTGAATTTGTATTTTACATAAATAAAATCATACAATGTGTGCTTTTCTGTGTCTGACTTTCAGATTTTTTTACCGTGGTTTTACTTATTTTTTTTCCTTAGAACCATACAGCTATCATGAAGGTACAAAATTTTGAAATTAAAATTTGTTCATTGGCCAAATACAAATTGAGAAGACACAAAAATCTTACAGAGTGATTTCAGCCTTACTTACATGGGGCATCAAGAGAGAAATTCCATATCAGTTAATTTTAGACAACTTATGTTTAATCTTTAAAAACTGGCAGCCTATTTCTTTAATTTACAGCAATTTTTCAATAAATATGTTAAACATATTTTTTAGCCATCATAAACGTGTAGAAGGTTCAATAGGAATATTATTCCACTCATTATTTATTATCATCAATACCTTTCTGATTTGAATCTCTCCCAGTACCAAAAAAATCAAATACCCTTGTGCTCAGCATCTATTGGGGTATGTAGGTGACATGAACTATATACTATATAAGCTTAAGTTATAAACTAACATTACATATAGCTTCTATCTGAAATGGCTAGTAAGTAAAAAAAAAATCATCTAGATAAACTCATTCACATTCTCTTTGGTGTTGGGTCTCTTTAACTTTCTTAATCCGTGCATTTTTCACATACTTAGAGATCAGCTTAGAGATCCTCTCTGACTTTAGGTTCTTGATCTGCTCAAAGTCAATTTATATTCTATGATACCGAAGTTTACAATGAAATAGTAAATCTTCATGACTTAGCATTTGTGTTAAAGATGGATTACCTCAAAAGAAATGTTTCTGAATTGAGCAAAATATAACTTGATAAGAAATTCAGATTCTATGAGCTTAGCATAATTCTTAGTTTTTTTTTCTTTATGACTAGAAATCTTTGATCGCCTTTGAAGAGGCATAATTATTTTGACATTGACAAATTGGCTTTGTCAGGTTATTTGTCTGCTAGACAAATTGCTGAGCTTCTTAAAGAAGAAAGCTCTATAAATGAGGAGCTTTCACAATACTGTGGTGGGGTAAAAACAATTGCACACTCTATTACAATGTATATAGACTTTAAAAAACCTAATATTTAAAAGATAGCAAAACAATCAGAGGTATATTCTGAAAGAACATTTTGGCCCTTATTTCCAGGCCATATTCTGGAAAGTTTATTCTTGAACATGATGTCATCCAATTTTGCTCTGCATGTCAATTTTATATGTGAGGGACATGTAAAGGAACAATTAATAATATAAATTAATTAATAATTTAATGACAGTATTTAATTAGTATTAAAAATACTAATTATGATTGAAGTTTATTTGTATTTTGGTATTTTTTTCCAAATAGCTATAAGGAAAAAGAGTATGTATTTAACTCCAACCCTCAGTCTATAAGAAAGAATACTTTTACCAGAGAACAACTCAACAGCAATTTCATTATTTTAATTATACAGACTCTAAAATACATAACACTTAAAATATTTATTTAAGTAAAGTAACACTTCAAAGCTCACCTAGACTTTTTTTGTATTAAGAATTACTTTTTCCGCTTGTCATGTATATACTTTAATCATTATGCCCTTTATGAGTAAGTGAACTACCATTCAATAAAGAGAGTGAGATATAATATATATTTGGACAAATAAAAATTAAGAGTACACAATTAATAGACCATTAAAGAAAGAACCTCTAAATCAATTCAAAAAGAATATTGATAACTGAAGAAAAGATTAAGATACAAGAAGGGATACTGAGAGAAAGGAAGAAAGAAAATTGATAAATGTATGTGTAAATCCAAGCAAGCTTTGATTTTATAAAATCAAAATAGATTTAAAACAGAAATAATAATAATCACTAATTTGTGAGTTTTAAGAGAAATGTAAACACTAGCCAATAATAGGTTTAACACAGATATTTTTGATTAGAGAATTTTAAGACACCATTTCACTGAGGGGAAAGAGATATTACTAAAAAGTAGAGAAATAATGTACAGCTTCTAAATCTGTAGAGCCGTAGAAGAAAAAGAAAAAAAGGAAAGTTGATCAATCTTTAAGAAGACCAGAAAAGTGAAATAAAAAATATAGGCAGAAAATATGAAGAAAATAGAAAAATTTTATAAATAATCACATTAAATGTAAATGGACTAAACTCCCTATTTACATGACAGAGATTGTCAGATCAGATTTTAAAGTAAATTAAATTATATTATACCATAAAATGCCTAAAATATAAGGACTCATAATGAGAGTGAGGAATGTAAAAATATATACTAAGCAAATATAAGCAGGAAGAGCTGGGTGCCATGGTGACTGGCTAAATGCTCACCAATTTTCTTTCCCCTTTGCAAGTACAGGGGATGCCTGCCTTTCCCGACCTGTTTTGAATTTTGACTGGGGCCAGGTGTTTTACGGCCAATGATGTGTGGACAGAAGTAATAGAAACCAATTCCAAGTCTGGCCCCTGAAATCATCAAGATTTTTGGCTCACTCTTACTCATTTTTTTTTTTTTTTTTTTGTGACATTGTAAGCAAGACTGCTGAGATATAAAATGAAATAACTTGACACCCTGGGTCATTGCTCGGGAAGGAGCTGCCCCCAAAACCCATTTTCCATTCCTCAGACTTTTTTCATAAATATGAACATTTATTTTCATTTTTAGTTACTGATATTTTGTGGGGTATTTGTCGTCACAATGTAGACCAGTCTGCCCTCCCTTATGCAGAAAGCGATGTTTTGAAATTACACAAATGTGTGGCATTGCCTTAGCAGTCGAGAAGTGGAAGGGGATGAAAGTGATATCAGAAGCCAGAATAATGATTATTCATATTATACGTGGAAAACACTTGGTATATGCGTCACCTGTGGTAATTTGGAAGGTAATCACCTTTAGGAGATATGCTTGTCAATAATCAGAACATTTACATACTTAGAATGATTTTACAAGGATCTATAACACCCATATCAGACCTTGTGTGAATGAGACACACACTTTATTGTGTTAAGTCACTAAGAATTTGGGTACATTTGTTTCCACAGTGCAACTTAGCCTGCCTAACCACTAAGGAAAAAAAATATATATGTATATATCAGACAAAAGAGACTTAACGTATAAGACTTTGTTAGATATAAAGAAGGTTGCTAGAAAATTAATAAAGTTAGACATCATCAGTAAAACTTAATAATTCTAAGCTTTATGTATTTTATGTTCAACATTTATGAAGCAAAACTTGAAATAATTACAAAGAGAAATTTATACATGCAATTTTTACCAAGCATGCAAAACAATTCTTAAGGATAAAGAAGATTTGAACAATAAAATCAACACGCTTGATCAAGTGACATATAAAGATGTCTTTATTAAATGATCGAAAATATTAATATTTAAAACATATACTGAGCATTTTATAAAATTTGATAATATGTTAAACTCTAAAACAAATTTCAAAGATTGAATATATTATATGGATTATGTCTTTGGCCATGGACAACTTAGTCATAAATCTAGAAATCATTATCAAAAAGATTACCTAAAATATCACACTTGGCAGTCATTTAAAAATATATTTCAAAGAAATAATGTTGAAAAAATTAAAATTTAGGACAGAATGAAAGTGAAAATGCTATATTATATAGTTGACTGGAGCTGAAATAGTATTTTGAGAGAATATTATGGGCATATATGCTTGCATTATAAACGCAGAATGAGAAAATTAATGAACTAAGCATCCAATTCAAAGTCTTAACATCAAAGCCACAGAGTAAATCTAAGAAAATAATCAAAATGAAATAGCAAGCATAAAGCAGAAAATAATAAATATTCATAAGAAAAACAAATATACAATGAAGAGAATAAACAAAATTGAAAGCTATTTCTTTGAAAAGACTAACCAGATTGAAAACATCTCTGGCAATACTGCTCAGAATAAAACAATAAAGACACAAATCCACCAAGTTAGAAATGTAAATGTTAGAAATTCCACTGAGCATGAGAAGAGACACAGCAGAGATTAAGAAACAATAGAAAAATAATTTGACCAGCTTTAAAAGTTGATATGCCATTGGGCAATTTCCCACATAATATAATTTGCCAAGCTTAATTAAGAATAAACAAAAAATATTAACAAACCTGTGATAATTTGACTACTTGAGTCAATAGTTTAAAATCTACTGAAAACACACACATACACTGAAGAACAGGCCAGAGAATTTTTCAGTCAATTTCTACCATTCTTGAAACAGATAATTTCTATCTTAGTCAAATTCTTCCAGAAAATAGGAAAATGAATACTCTCCGGCTCCTTTTATGAAGTTAGTGTAAACTCCAAATGAGGGCAGCAAGTAAAAGAAAATTATAAGCCAATTTCTCTTACAGACATAAATGCAACAATTATAAATACAATATTGCTTAATATAATTCTACAATATAAATAAATTATATGTAACAGGATAAGACAGATTTATGCCAGAGAAAAATGTTATACCATGAGCATGGCTTAATATTAGAATATGAACAAAATCTACCACAATAACAGAAGAAGAATATAAAATTTTGCAATAGTTCAGAAAATAATTTTTAAAAGTTTCAGAATTAATACGAGGATGCCAGTAATCACAACGTCCATAAAATATTGCAGCAGAAGCTCAAAGCAATGCAATAAGAATAGAAAAATAAATAAATAAAAGAAATAAGGGTTGCGAATAATGAAACAAAATAGCAAATGACATGATTATCTACAGGGATATTTAGAGGCAAAATGAAATAAGATATTTTAACTTACTTCCTGAATAAAAATTTAATATATAATGATCAGTAATATACATGAGTAATACTCTATTATAAAACATGATTTTGAAGATACTATTCTCAAGAGCAGTAAGCAGTGTAGGTATTTAGATTTAAACTGAACACACTATATGCAAAACTTCTTATCTATAGAGGAATCAAGTAATATCTGCTCCTATGCTCTTCTTGCAAATGTGGAAGACGTGAGTATCTGTATTGATGGGGATTGACAACGTGCTGGTCACTGCCTTGACTGACATCACGGCTTCCTTTTCTAGATCATACGGTATTGCTTCTGCTCACAGAAAAATGGCTTAGAGAATTTCTTCTGGAAGTGGAATGTAAGTTTAAAAACATAGAATATAAATCATTGATATAAAAGTGATACTTATATTTAAGAATTCATCTTGATATTTGGGATCTAGAGAATTCCTGTTTTAACTGCCGAGTTACCCCCAATTTGAAGGTAATAGCTGTAGGTTAGGTCATATGACGTTCCATGAAGTAGCCCCAAACACAATGCACCTGATCGGAGTGGGACTGGAGGACCAGCCGGCACCTCTCAGGAGTGTGTGTGGATTTCATGTGGTGTCATATTTACTGCTTGGGTTAGCTACACAGCTTGACAGGAGCGTTGAGGACATCCCCTCAATCACTGCCACCACACACACACACACACAAACACACGCACACACCATCCACCTCCAAACACAATATCTATAGAATAATGAAAGTGGAATTATCTGCTATTTTCCAAAATCCAGTGAAAGGATAACTTCAGTATATTTTGAAATATTGGTAAATAATAGTAATAATAATACATACTTACCCTGTACATACTTCTTGCTCTCTTATAGGAAGCTCTGCCTCTCAATTGCTTTTACCTCATATTTCATTTGCTCTCACTTTTAAGGAAATACGTAAAACAAATATCATCCTAATTTTTGCAAGCAGAAATACTGCAGCATGGACTAAAGGCCATGATAGACGTCTTTCAAACTGGTTTATTGTGGATTTGAGACAGGAAACCAAGTTTCTAATCTCTTCATTCCATATTCTTCCCATTAGCTTGATGACTCCCCAACAGTGTGAGGGTTTTAAATTAAGAACTATCTGGCACTTTGAACCTTATGTGTGCTTAAAACTTCAATACACCAGGTGTATTCAGTGTCTTCTTCCAGTTATCATGACAACTATTTAGAACTTTTATGTAACCATTTCTCTGAGGCTTATTTTTTAATCTAAGGAATATATCAATCCTGGATTGTAAGATCCAGCAAAGGAAAGAAGAATTATTTGAGTGTATCGTGAAGTAATGAATATAATCCTTGTTACTCATGGTTTGGGCATGCCTACCTGATTACCTGAATTTGTACTTGATTTACCACCCCAGCTCTCCATTCCATGCATTATTTGGATAGTAAATTGGCCTTCATTCAGTCATTTAAGATTTCTTTGTAGGGTAAAAGAATAGCTAAATCAAGTTTATTTGAAGTTTATGATTTTCAACAATGCATACTCAAAGATCAGTGAAGCAGAAGTTTACCTCCTGGGTTTTTCCGTGAATAACTATTTTGACCCAACAGAGCCTGTAGAAACAGCTGGTTTTTAAAAATTTGCATTTCATTTAGGTTTAGGAACAAACTTCAACAGAGTTTAAACTGTGAAGTTCCACATGAAGGAAACAGATCAACTCCAGTACCAAACAAAAGATGTTAGATTGATATGTTCCAACCTCAGAAGAATTTATTGGATATGTTTTCTTAGACTAAACTTCATAGCATAGGAGGGCCAAGCTTTTCTGATTTTTGAATCATTTTATTCTATGATACAAACAATGAGGAAGAAAGAGGAGCAATTTAATTTCATTTAATTTAAAACACAAAAATAACAACTATACCGAAGGGTATGAAAGGGCAGAGGGCTTGAGGATTACAAAAGGGATTGATGCAAAATTCAAAAAATGCCAGTTGTCATAACAGGCTGCCTTATGATGGAAATAAATTAAAATCCTTATAGGTGGAGGAAACACTTACATAATCATTTGAATGTACTTGATTTTGAGTGATCTCATGGCAAAGTCCCGAGGAGCCCACAAACATACCACAAAGGAGTCACTTTACACCAGGACTCATGAGTAGCAACTGTTCTTAAAAGAAAACAAATTTCTGTTCAGGGAATTTGAACCACTCCAAAGGATTTAATGACTTGCAGGGGTTTGTAGGTCAGTCACATCTGTTCTGGAATGAAATGCTTCTTCCTGTTTCTAAATTGACTAACTCTTAACCCCATTAGCCTTCACGTCTGAAAACAAAGATGATTCCTGTTTCATTAGCTGTGCAACAGTCAGGGCCTTTATGTTTACTCCAGCAGACGGAACTCATCACAGTTTTATTCTTCTCTTCTGGTCAGCATACAAGAAGGAAGATGCAAGAAAAGCAAGAGAAATAAAATCCGTGTTGGGTTTGAAGGTCTGATTGGTATGTCTTGTACACATGGACACACGTGGAGAATAAGAGTATCTGTAATGATATTAATAGCTAGCTAGCACTTTTCCAAGGTGGAGAGTTCTTTTTTTTTTTTTTCCCTGTATTTTTTTCCCCTTCAATTATCAGGTTTCCATTGTTCTGCTGTCTGAATCTTCTGTGTGTAAATGAAAGGGAGCTTGTCTAAGAGAGGCAGAGACAAGGTCTCCAGCTGTCTTAGAGGCTCGTTTACACCCACGATGTAAGTTTCTGACGCTTTATGCTTAGATGACGCGAAAAGATAAAGATGGGTCTTTCCCCCTAGATCTTTATTTGCAAACGTCACAACTTGCTTGAAAAGTTCTGAAGGGAAAAAGCAAAATGAGGGCTACATGAAATCCAAAATGAGGACAGGCTGAGAAGCTAGTGCTTGGAGGGGAATGAATGAATGAAAGAATTCTCACATTTTGTAAAGAGATGAGAGGAAGCCTCCTTATGTTCAGGAAGAGAGAGAGACTATGGGAAGAGAGAGCACCCACCTTGGCTTCTGTTCCCTGTGGCCTTCTTTTTGCACAAATGAGGAAATGGCAGGTAGTGAGAAAGACATAACTCCCTCCCTGCATTTCTATGCCCCCAGATCTTACCTGTGCGTAGAGGAGGTTCTGCCAGTGCTGTGCAGTGGGATCATTTCCACCCGGACACCGCGCCAGGCTGGCCTGAAGGAGGGCTGAGCTCATTAAAGGCTTCACGTCAAGCTGCAGGAATTTGTCAGGATGGTTGTTATTTGGCAAAACAGAGAGATCCATGTCTCCCTTCACCCACAGTGGAAACCAGAGGCTGGCGAAGCTGCTCCTATCGGACTCTCCATTATTAATGAGCCCGGGATGCTCCGACTGGCCTCTGAAACCAGGCCTCCTCGCTGCACACACGGAAGCCACTCTCGAAATGACGCATCAACGCACAGGGACAAAGCAACAAAGCAGCACACTGCCTACCTTTCACACACACACACACACACACACACACACGCACACACATACATTGAGGGTGTCTGAATGAAACAGATGGGTCTGACTCGTTAAAATTAATAGGATGACAAAATTAGGTATGTGTAGCACTTACTGTCTCTCCGTGCGGAGTTAGAAATAACAATTCAAGGGAAACTGTTGTTTGGACAAAGGCTGCCAGCATTCAGGGTCACAGCCCATAATGCGGAGCACACGAAAGAGTCACCTGCAGAGAGACATCGTTGCTGAGCTCACCTGGCTGCCTTGGCCCCGCGGCGCAGCCCCACGTGCGGTATGCGGGTCATGTTCCTTCTCATGTTTGGACTCCCGGAGCCTCAAGCTCGTGTGAAACCTAATCACATTTAGGGTGTCAGCTTCGTTCTGAGCAGGGAAATGGCGAGCATTTGCTTCTTAGTTTGCTACAGTCGTCCAGCGCCCCGACCGACCGCTTTGACCTGTTCCCAGCTGTGCGCGCCTGCAGTGTGCGTCCCTGTTCTCGCAGCACGCCGGAGCTGAAGGGAGGTGGCTGCTGGCTTTGGACGACAGGCCGCCCACCCTGACAGAGCCGCCTGCTGCTAAGGGAGCCCAGGTGCCACCAAGGCTGTGGCCAGCGAGCGATGAGGACTTGAATGGAGACCCCCTCTCTCCTCCCGAGCCTCTCCGCTGTGGGCCACCGTGCCTCCCACTGGGAAAGAGGGAGGGGGAACTTCCCTGCTCGTGGAAGGCCAGGGATAGACACATCAGCAGTTTCTAAAAGACATAGGTTGTTTGTTATTTTTGCGTCTCTACAACCCCCTCTGATTCAGCAGGAAGGTCTCCCTGCCGGGGCCCAGGGGGTGCATGCGGAGCTGTCACCCCGGGATTTCAGAAGAGCGCCGCGCAGCTTACCCCGAGCAGCGGCCGGGATGTTCCTGAGCCAAGCGAGACGCTGCAGAGGACTTACCTTCTTTACAGCAATAAGCACCAGGGGGTGTGTTTTAAAAAATCTGCTGTGCTTATGGTTGCAAAGCTGAATACGTAGCTAAAATTTGCCCTAAGAAATTGTTGGACGCAAACTCCATCACTATTTTACCGTATTTAAAATATATTTGGATGGTTTCATAAACACATTTACTAAAGAAAGTAATAGGCACTTCATAATGACAGTTAATAACAAAACAGTTAAACCACAAGTGTTTCAAGACTCACATGTGTATGTGCATGTGCTTGGTACCGTCTGGATTTTTCTGACTGCTGCCAGAATGTATCTAATGAACAAATATTTCTCAGGCTGCTTTTCCTAAAGGATTCTTTGGGGAATAACACACATCTTCAAGCAAAACCTTACTTGTCTTTGGCTTTCTATACTGGCAAGTAGAGACACAGAACCCAGATCCAAATCTATTAGATTAGGCCTTTTCCTTAGCCCAAGAGTAGGTAGGTGGAAGGAGCCTCGGGCCTTCCTCAGGCATCCTTCCCTTCCATTCCTCCACATGCCCTCTCTGGCCAAAGGCTTCCAGACTGTCTCTCTCTGTTTACAAGTTTAGTCTCAGAGTCTCCGTCATCTCCCACCACCCTTTGTCTACGTTTCCCCAGAACCATCAGGTCTCACTTCTCACTGCTACCCGCGTCGGCAGCCTCCCTGGCGGGCGTCAGCGAATCGGGCCTGGCCCTCGCTGCCTCCACTGCTCCCCGCGCCACGCGGACCGAGCCTGTGCCCTGCGCGCCAGCTCTGCAGCGCCAACCGTTTCTCCCCTCGCCCCAACCACCCTTCAGGCCGTCACTGATGCCTTTCGCAAAATCTTTATACATTTTCCCTAGGAGGGATGATTTTTCCCGCCTTTGAAACTTTACAGTGATTTGTTTACATGCTCATCTTACTGTCTTTTGTTCATAACGTATTCCGTGCTTTTGTTCCAGGAGCCCTACGCTACAGGACGCATTACAGAAGAGCAGCCCTGCGATGGCCCCTTTCACTGGAGCGTGGCTGAAGACCCGAACGAAGCCCTTTGCTCCATGAATAATGATTGCTGTTGTCTCTTCTAGTCTCTTAGGACTCAACTATAATTATAAATTGATAATCCAATTAAATTTGGTTAAAAAATGGCTTTGTGCTCTGTTTTTCCATCTATGTTCCAACTGGGCTCAGAGAATAAAGGATTCTCTTGCCAAAAATGACATCCTCTCTGTATTCTCCTCTGGTAGTTTACAATGCATAAACTCACATGGAAGCCTATGTTCTGTTTTATTAACTCTAGCATTTTTCAAATTTATTTGATCACATAATACCCATTCTTTGTTTTCCTATTACTTCAATAAATAAAGTTACTTGAGAATAATTGGACAGATATTGGCTTAGGGTTTCTGTTCCCTATCAATAATACCTTCATTCAAGAGTGACAAAGAATATAAATAGGTATAAAAAAAAGAGCTTCATTGGAGGAGAATTTGGGAGGAAATGTGCATATCTGAGGCCTTACAGCTCTTGCCATGCAGGTAATTATTTGCTTTTTCTTTACAGCAATTTTTAAAGTGTCATTTTCCCATGGATTGGTATCCAGAATTATTATTTTCTGAACTACAAAGTTCAAAAAATTTTGTTTGAAAACAAAATTATATGCAGGTTCATTAAGCAAAACTGTCTACATATTAATTACTTTCTTTTCCTCTATTCTTCTCTCTTTTTAGTTTTTCTCTCTCTTCTTTCCCTCCCTCCCTCCCTCTCTCCTTTCCTATCCTACCCTCCTTTTTTCCTTCCTTCCTTCCTCTTCTTCTCTTTCTTTCTTTCTCTATTTCTTCTTTTGTTTGTCTTTCTTTTCTCTTTGAAGACTGTACCAACAACCCACTGAAATACCAGAAAGTATTTCCAGCTGAAATGCCTGTACAATGATCAGATGAGCAGTTGGGTTTTATCAAACTATGTGAGATAGCTTGAAAATTATTTGGATAGTTATATAAATCCTTGTGCATCTGTTATGAAGCATTCTTGAAATTGGTGAACAAGAGAGGCTATCAGGATAGTTGAATACATGGAATTTATACTCATAGTAGCTGCATTACATCCAACTAAATTGTGTTCTTAGGCAAATTTCCTCAGCTAAAAATTTAAGATATTAATGGTATCTTACAAGGTTGCTGTGCAGTTTAATATGTATAGTGGTTACCAGAATGCTCAGCATATATTATGCACTAAAAAAGTTTGCTCTTATTTTAAGAGTGCATAAGTACATGGATTTTTATTTCAGTTATAATCTGATATAAAGCAAACTGAAAAAATTCAAACTTAAAGCCATATTAACAATCTATAGTTTAAAAGCCAACTACATTTCCCAGAATTCCCTTCCCTGTTCATTCTGGGTTAGAATTGGCCAAAAGAAGAACTTGCATGAAATTTTGAAGGCAAAATGGAAGTAGTATCCATTAGTCTGAAAGTCTTTTTTTGGTCAGATGTGGGGACAGAGTCACATGTGCCTGGTATATTCCAGCTGGACCTTGGTGTCTTAAGCTCCATGCCCATTTGTCTTTCCAACCATTGGTCCTGCTGAGCAACAGACAACTCAGATTCACAACCAGATGTTTGGCTGTGGACCTACAAAGGAGGAAGTTGCGTGGAGGCAACGGCATCCCACAGACATCGTTGCAAACCACCCATCCACACTCATGCTTAGCTGGCGGAGCCTGGCTGCTCAGATTGATTGGCTGGTGACCCTCTACTCCTCCAAGTCCTCTTGTGGCCCTTCAGTTCTTCATCTGCTCCCACAGATACATGAGCTCAAATACATTATTCTGTGACAGCCTGACACCACTCTGCTAACTAAACCAACAATTATTGGTACCAAAAGTGTTTCCAGGGAACAGAACTTAAAAAATGAAATGTGGAATTGGTTCTCTGATCTGAATAGATTTAAGGGCATTAATGACCCTATTGACAGTAGTAAGTAGGACCCTGGCCATCCATGGCGTGCAGTGACTAAACAGTTATTCACATTTTCACCTGTGGTCACCTGCAGTAAAGTGCCTACAGAAGGCAAGGGGCAGAGTTACTAAGTATCTAGGGTATCTAGTATATTAGAACATTTTCATAGAAACAAAGAGAATAATGACTCATTGCTTCTAAATGTGCTGAAGAACTCAGGGGAAAAATGATAAGATTGCAGATTTAAATTCACAGCTCAAAGTCGAGTTAGGAACCAGAAAAATTCCATAACTTCCCTGAAATAAAACCTTTTTAAAAAAAAATTCTTAATTTTTAAATTTATATGTAATAGTTATTTTATATATATATATATATACACACACATATATATATGGGGTACATAGTGATGTTTCAATATATAAAATGTATGGTGATAGATCAGGGTAATTAGTATATCCAATCATCTCAAATATTTTTAATTTGTGTTGAGAATATTTAAAGTCCTCTCTTCCAGCTATTTGAAAATACATATTGTTAACTATACTCATCCTACACTGCTATAGAACATGAGAACTTATTCCCCCTATCTAGATGTAATTTTGTATCCTTCACCAAATCTCTTCCTGTTCCCTTTCCCCCCCACCCTTCCTATCCTCTAGTAACCTCTGGTCTACTCCTTACCTCTATGAGATCAACTTTTTTTAGCTTCCACATGTAAGTGATGACATGTGGTGTGTAATATTCTGTTCCTGGCTTATTTCATCTAGCATAATGTCTTCAAGGCTCATTCATGTTGCCTAAAATGACAGGATTTTATTCATTTTTATGGCTGAATATTATCCATTGTGTATATCTATCACATTTTCTTTATCCATTCATCCATTGTTGGACACATGGGTTGATTCCATATCTTGGCTATTGTGAATAGTGCCACAATAATCATGGGAGTGCAAATATCTCTTTGATACACTGATTTCCTTTTCTTTTGGTATATATCCAGTTGCAGTATTGCTGGATCATATGGTAGTTCTATTTGTAGTTTTTTGAGGGACCTCCCTACTGTTCTCCATCATGGCTGTATTAGTTCACATTCCCACCAAAAGTGTATGAGTTCCCTTTTCTTTACATCCTTGCTGGCATTTTTTTTTGTTTGTTTTTGTTTTTTTGATAATAGTCATTCTAACTGGAATGAGATAATATCTCACTGTGGTTTTGATTTGCATTTCCCTGACAATTAATGACGTTGACAATTTGTTTCATGCACCTGTTGACCATTTATGTGCCTTCCTTTGCAAAATGTCTGTTGAGATCATTTGCCCATTTTTAATCAGATTGTTGTTGGTTTTTGTTTTTGTTTATTTGCTATTATGACATCTGAGTTCCTTGTATACTCTGGATATTAATCCCCTGTTAGATAAATAGTTACAAATAGTTCATCCCATTCTATAAGTTGTCTTTTGATTCTGTTGATTGTTTCCTTTGCTGTACAGAGGCTTTTCATTTGATATAATATCATTCGTTTATTTTTACTTTTATTTCCTGTGCTTTTGAGGTTTTATTCATAAAATATTTTCCCAGACCAACATCTTGAAGCATTTCCTCTATGTTTTCATCTAGTAGTTTTATAGTTTCAGGTCTTACATTTTTGTCTTTCATCTATTTTTTTTTTTTTAAGAATTGTGATTTCTTTATTCATATGGCATGGTTTGTGTTGAAAGAAGTGTTGTCATTTCTCTGTGTTGTCTTCAAGACTTTAATCTATTTTGAGTTGATTTTTACACAGAATGAGAAATGGGAGTCTAGTTTCATTTTTTAGCGTATGGGTATCCAGCACCATTTGTTGAAGAGATCATCCTTTCTCCTATTAACAATATTCTAAGTACCTTTGAGAAAAATCAGTTGGCTGTACATATGTGGATTAATTTCTGGGTGATCAGGTTATGAGAGCAGAACCCTCAGGAATGGAATTAGTGCCCTTATAAAAGGGCTTGAGGGAGCTTCCCTACCCTTTCTGGCATGTGAGGACAAAGAGAAGGCACCATTTATGAAGAACAGGTCCTTATCAGACACCAAATATGTAGGTACCTTGATCTTGGACTTTTGAGCCTCCAGAACTATGAGCAACAAGTTTCTGTTGTATATAAATTACCAAGTCCAAGGTATTTTGTTGTAGCAGCCCAAATGGACTAAGATAGAGATGGTTTTACCTGCAAAGATTTTTGGTATCAGACATTTCATCAGGGAGTTCTTACAAGTGAAATGTGTAGGCATTCTACTAAAGTCTAACTTGATTTTTATTAGGATTATATCTTTATAGTGAACAGAAGACTGCTCTGAATCACCACACCCAAGGGATTATATTCCTTTGATCAGTTTTTACAGCAGAGCTGGTTCACAGACCCGAAACTGGAATGAATAGAAAGGTTTCTATTATACTGTACACAATTCATACTGTAAAACTACCTTTTAGTCTTCCCTCATAGTGTCTCATAGTTATTTTCTACACACTCAAAGTTATTTTCTAATCCTAGAAGACATGTTTGAAATGGACATATTCAGAAACTTACAGAACCCTTCCTACTTGTTGGTTCCATGATCTGTTAAATGAGGACTTTCATGGTGGTAATGCCAATGGAAGCCTTAGAACTACCTTCTCATATTAAAATTAAAAACCAAATCAATACTGCATTTCTGGAAGTATTTCAGACTTTTTCCCCCACCATTAAGGGTGGGAAGGATGTAGGGGTTGTAAATTCTCATTCTTGCTGTTTGTGCAGAATTCTAGATTTTGGAGAATTACATTGGATTATCCAAACTTAATCAGATGGTGGCTCCAATCAGCTGCTGCTCCAGCTATATTACTTGAGCAAATGTACATATCCCCTGGAACCTGGAAAAATGCTTTTTTAAATTTTCTAAAGACTATCAATAGCAGTTTAGTGTCATCCCACAATTACTTTAATTGTCCTACCTTAGAGGTATATCAACTCTCTAGCCCACAGAGTCCACAATCTCCTTTATATTGCATAGAATATCATACTGGTAAAAACATCAATGATACCATGTTGACTGGACCCGCTGAACAGGAAGTAGTAACTAATAATACTACATAAACACCTTAATAAGATACATATGTGCTAGAGGGTGTAAATTAAATCCCTGAAAACTTCAGGGACCTCACACCTTGATAAAGTTTCTAGGAATCCAGTAATATGAAGAGATATCTAAGGTGAAGGACAAGTTCCTGCCTCTGTCCCTTTTTTAAAAAAAAAAATTAATTTTTTTTATTTCAGCATATTACAGGGGTACAAAGGTTTAGGTTACATATATTGCCTTTTTCCCAACCAAGCTTCAAGCATGTCCATCCCCCAGACAGTGCACACTGCACCCATTAGGTGTGAATATACCCATCCGCTCCTCCTCCCTCCCACCTGCCCAACACCTGATGAATGTTACTAATATGTGTGCACTTAAGTGTTGGTCAGTTAAGTCAGTAAATACCAATTTGATGGTGAGTACATATGGTGCTTGTTTTTCCATTCTTGGGATACTTCACTTAGTAGAATGGGCTCCAGCTCCATCCAGGATAATACAAGAGGTGCTAGATCACTGTTGTTTTTTGTGGCTGAGTAGAACTCCATGGTATACATATACCACATTTTATTAATCCACTCATGGATTGATGGGCACTTGGGTTGTTTCCACATCTTTGCAATTGTGAGTTGTGCTGCTATAAACATTCCATGCAGATGGCTCTTCTTAAGAGAGCAACATAAAGCCCAGTTAGGCTGGTGTGGCAATGTATACCTCATTTGGGAATGCTGTCCTGCAGCTTATTACTGAGTAACCCCCAAGACTTCCAGTTCATGTAGTGCATAGAGTAAGAGGAGAGTCTGTAATCAGTCCAAGTTGCAATTGATGCTGCTCTGCTACTTGGGCTACGTGGCACAGCAGATGTGGTGGTACTTGAAGAACGGGTGGCACATATGGATCCCATATAGAAACTCTGGCAGGTGCCTACTGGTGAATCATAAGAGGTTTTTTAGGATTTGGGAGCAAAGCTGTGTTATACTTTACAAATAATTATTTTTGTTTTGAGAAACAACTTATGGTTTGCTACTAGATCCTAGAAAAGGCTTAATGACTTACCATAGGCCACCAAATTCCCATGTAACCTGGACTACCTACTATAAATTGGATGATATCTGATCCACAAAGCCTGTGCACAGATTACCTGGGCAGAATATCACTCCATCACCAATTGTGCAAGATTAGTCATGATCACATTTTGAAGCCATAAGCTTCCATGAACAACTAGATCTGATTGTTAAGGGTCTTACTACTGCTACATTGCCTTGTATCAACCCATACCTAAAATCTCATAATATATTTCTTGTAACTAGTTGGCTGAGACAGAAAACATTTGGGCATGGTTTACTAATGGTTGTTCAATGCTAGCACAACCAAGAGTGGATAGCTGCAGCTATACAACCACATAGAGGTGACCCTAAATGACATTAGTAAGGAAAATCCTCTCAGTTAGAAATAATTCAAGCTGTGCATCTGGCTGTTCATTTTACCTGGAAGAAAACATGGCCAGAGGTATGGACATGCACTAATCCATGGGCTGTGTTTAATGATTTGGCTGGATTGGTAGGAACTTGGAAGAAGCATGACTTGAAAGTTGGTGACAAGTTCTGAGGAAAAGGCATGTGGATAGATCTCCTTGGATTGCTTATATACTTATAATCCACCTGACTGTTCATCAAAGAACACCCTCAGGAGAGGAATCTCAGTCATCTGGTAGATAAGATGACATATTCTGTGGATATTGATCAGTCTCTTTTACCCATCTTTTTCCTTGACCAATGGGCTAAAGAACAAAGAGACAATGGTGGCATGAGTGGAGGTTATGCTTGAGCTCAGCAATGTGGGCTTCCCTTCACCAAGGCAAATGGAGCTAGTCACTGCTGAGGGTTCAACCTAACAATAGCAAAGAAAACATTATGTCCTCAATACGGTATAATTCCATCGGAGGACCAGCCCACCACCTTGATTATAGGTTGATTACATCAGAATGCTTCTATCCCCAAAGAGGCAGTGGCTTGTTCTTGCAGAAATAGTCACTTGCTCTGAAAATGGATTTGCCTCCCCAGCCTCCAATGCTTCTGCCAGAATACCATCTGTGTACTTAACGGATGTCTCATTCACTGTTACGGTATTCCACACTATATTGTTTCTGAGCAGGGAACTCATTTAACAGCAAATAAAATGTGGCGATGGGCTCCCATTCATGTAAATGTCTAGTGTTTCCATGCTCCCCATCTCCCTAAAGCAGATGGCCTCAGAGAATGATACAATGTCTTTTCAAAAAAGATTTAATCTGACACCAGCTGGGTGAAAACACTTTGGAGATCTGAAATAATATCCTCAGATGTATGTGTTCTGAATCATCATCCAATATATTATCCTATTTCTACCTAGATTCATGCATTCAAGAATCAAGGGATAGAATTAGGAGTGCCTCCTCTTACTATTTCAATTTTCCCTCCTCCCATTCACTACTAGCTCACATAAGATTTGCTGATATTGGTTAATCTTCTATCTCAGCAATTAAATTAAAGGTGTTACGTAATAAGGGACAACCTAGAAACAAAATGGCCCCAATATTAAAACAGGTTCATTAAAATGAAGGTGAAAAATATTAAGGAGGAAAGTGCAAAACCGTGAAGGTTTTGAGATTTTACCCTACTTGCAACCTCTCAAGCTAACCTGCCACATTTTCAGGGCAGAAGACATGACTTCTGGGTTAGAGACAAAGGACTTTATTCCTCCAGCAACAGCAGTAGCCAGGGAATCGCACTTTCTCGCAGTGGCTCCCTGAGCCCGAGTCCCACAGGTGTCAGAAAGGAGCCCGGTGACACCGGCACGTGCACTGCGTTGTATTATTGATGTAAGAAGAAACCTCGGGACCCGGACACTTTTAATGATAAGAAGCTTATTTGCCACTTGCTCCGAAGAGAGACACCATTTCTACCTTCCAAGGCAGTTCGCCACACCAAAGTCCTCTAGAAGATACTCCAGAGCAAAAGCGGACAGCACCTTTGCTTGCCAGACATGTGGAAACGTGAGAAGTCTATGAAGAATTCTCTCCCAGCAGGAAGTTTCACATATTTTATTGTAAAATCTAAGAAATCATGTGACTCATGTACAATATTTTCTCACAAGAAACATTTTAAGCTGGCTTTTGAACGTTTCACAGAATTGTAAAACTTTTCAATTTTTAAAAGGAAAAAACCCACAATAAAACTACCACAGTATTATATGTTTTTTGTTTTTCCTTGTTCCTAGGAAAATGGTTGAAAAATATTTAGCAAATTTTCTCATTATGATTTGTGAGGCTAAGTACTATTCTCTTCCATAAATCTGCTAAAAAGATACAAGGAAATGGGTGGACCAATGTCATCTTCGTTCAAAATATTAAAAAAAAAGCTAAAATCTAATAACAACATGTTAAAATAATACACATTTTTGTAAGATGTTATCATTTCTAACGGTTTCTCTACACTATATCAACAGTGCAATGGTGATTCAGTGTAAATCTTTACAGTGTTTCATTGTTACAATACTTGTGTTCAAGTACATGTTCATGAACATGATCAAAGTCTCTATTTTGACTTTTGTTTCCCGTTATTAAAATAAGATTATAAGTACAGCAGAATTTTTCCTATGGATGTTTCCAAATCTGAACCAAATTCATAATACATTCTCTAAAAACCTGTTCAACACTATGAGGTTTGTTATGTTTACACATCTCCTGCAGATTACAGAAAATGGGCTAATTCTGCAGCAGGACACCAAAAAACAAAAATAATTTCTCTCCATATATAACTAAACTATTATGCTAAGTTAGTATACATTCTGGATAACTGGATGGTGTTGATGGGGAGAAAGTAGCACCTTAGAGAGAGCCCTAACAAACAAAAACATTTTTTTAAGTCTAATGATCTTTTTTTCCTTTTTCTTTTATTAAGTTATTGGATCCAACTTAACTATTTATATAAAATGATTCATGAAGCCATATAGTTTAAATCAAAAATATTTGCATAATCAAAACAAGCACCATATTGGATGTTTGGCAGGCCCCCAAAAATAAATTAATTTGATTAAATTATATGTAATCTGATAATATTTGGTCTGAAAAACATGCTAGTGTGTGTGTTTATAAATAAAGTAATTGCAAAGAGCCGTGCGCCAGCCGGTCCGCTCGAGGTCAACTCTTCTGCTGCAGCCTCTGGGCGTAGAAGTCCCTGCAGGTCTCGCAGCAGCGCTGGTACCACCGCATGTCCTGGCACAGGTTCTTCTCGCGGATCACCCGGCAGTACACTGGCCACTGGTCGCCCAGGCACTTGAACGTTAGGGCAGCTGCGAAACAGAACACAGTGAATTCAGTACATGCAGATACAACAGATGTCATTAGCAGACACAAATTTCAGTCACTTGGACTCATGTATGTTACCTTCTGGAACTTAATAGACAAAGAGATACCAACACACACACACTCTCTCTGCTATAAAGGAGTGAAGTGAATGAATAATGTTCTTACTTCTAAAAGTTTTTAGGCTTATTAAAGATAGAATTCCCAAATTCAATATGTTATACTTTTAAGCTTCAATTTTGTGGCTTTCATTTAGGCTTCGTTTGGATTTTAGTAGAGAAGATTAAAAAGAAAAAAAGAAATGTGCTTGATATATCCACTTTTGTGGGGATATGAAAATTACTAAGTAGTATTGTTATGAATGAAATTATAAAGAAACAGACAATTGAAAATATTCTCACATTTATTTCATATTCCTACTTTCCCACATGTAGGTGGAATATCTGGAGACAGGGATTTCCAGCTTCTGTAAAATCAAAGCTCATCATCACAAGTGACTGAAATTTATATCAATAGTTATGGTGTTTGAAATGAGAATGAAGCATACAAAATTTGGTCATGTATTAGGTTACTAAGTATGAAATGTCTGATTTTCTTAAGTACTAAGTTTGACAATTGATACCTGTGATATATCACCTTTACACTTCTCGTTTTATTTTTATTGTGAAGGCACATCCTCAGTCTTTCAAATGAATGGTTTGGCTTGTGATTATGATTACCTTTCAAATTTTTTTTAGCGCAACTTTTTTGAAACCATGGATAAGTGAAAAATTCATGTTGATTTAGAATATGAGTTCCATTGTGGAACCACTGCAGCACAGACAGCTTGAAATATCAACAAAATGTTTGGGAGGGATGTAGCTAATGAATGCATAGTACACTGATGGTTTGAGAAGTTCCATTCTGGTGATTTTAATCTTGAAAACGAGTCAAGTAGGCAACCTGAGACCAAGGTGGGTAATGATGAGCTGAAAGCTGTAGTGGAAATGAATCCATCTCAACCTACGCATGAATTAACGGCAAGATTTGATGTTACTATTCTAACAATATTGGACCATTTGACACAAATGAGCAAGGTAAAGAAGTTAGATAGATGGGTTCCACATGAATTAAATGAATGTCAGAAATTTCATCTCGAAGCTTGCCTTTCTTTGCTGTCATGACATAAAGGCAAACCATTTCTACAATGTGTTGTTATGTGTGATGAAAAATGGATTCTTTTTGACAATCACGAGCATTTTGGCATGATGGTTGAATAAAGATGAAGTGCTGAAACACTGCCCAAAACCAAATATTCATCAAAAAAAGCTAATGGTGTCTGTTTGGTGGTCCAATGCTGGTATTATCTACCCACTACAGCTTCATGAAGCCTGGTCAATCCATTTCAGCAGATGCTTACTGCAACCAGTTGGAGGAAATGATGAGGATGTTTGCAGTTAAGCAGCTGAGATTTGGTCAATAGAGACAGGTCAATCCTCTTGCAAGACAATGCTTGACCACGTGTTGCATAAACAACGCTGCTCAAACTACAGAAGCTGGACTTGGAAACTCTCTGTCAACCACTGTATTCACCAGACCTTGCACCAACTGACTACCACTCCTTCCAGGCTGTGGACCACTTCTTGAAAGGGAAAATATTCAATTCTCAACAAGCTGTGGGAAATGCCTTTTGCGATTTCATCGTCACTCACTCTCCAGGCTTCTTCGTTGTTGGCACAAACAAGCTACATTAAAACGGCAAAGCTGTGTTGATACTTTAGGAGCATATGTTGATTAATTGTATTGCTTATTGTTTGAGATAATAATAAACTACAATTGACTCGAAGTCGGATATTTCATATTTAATGACCTAACTAGATTTGGCCTCAGTTTCCCTGGAGAAACAGCGTGCTCCGGCATAATGAAAGTTAGTCCTACAACAACTCTTTCTTTTGTCCATCAGAATGAATCATATTCTAATATGATTATTTTACTTTAAAAAACCTTAGATTTTCCAAGCATTGTGTTTCTGTGTTTTGGGGTATACCTTCAGGGAATAATAGAGAAACTGCAATTTTAACAAAATTATTCTTTTAATCCATTATTTTCTGCCACAGGCTACTTCAGGGACTCCAAGTAACCGTTGGAGAAAGAGAGCATGCTGTCATTGAAGGCCTGGACTCAGTGCACCTGCTCTAGGATTGCTTAGCCTGTTGTCGTAATTAGTCTCATCCAACTCAAACTTATCATTTCTTAGAAATGTTAATTACTAATATTTGTATTACAAAGTAGAATTTTTGTATTTCCATAAATAACCTAACTTTTCCTTTTGATTGAATCTTATGCCTGGAAAAACACATATGACAATGTAGCTCTTTGCATTTTGGTAATATTATTCTGTATGATTCAAATTGTTCCCCAGGAGATATAAGCACAGGTTATAAATGAAGGTGTTAAATCTAAATTAACCCAGTGATAGTCAGGTAGGAGTGCTGTTAAAAGCCACTAACTGCCATACAAATAAAGGCTAATTCATTCATTAGTATTTTTTATGCAAGGGCAGGCTATACCCTACTTAAAATACATGCTCTATTTCTTGATTAGACTAAATGACAGGAATTGATAATATATATGAAAGCATTTATAAGATAAAAATTATATAAATATAAATATACTACTAGCATTTATTTTTCAATTACTATTATATTCTCAAAAGCGAAAAAGAAAATGGTGCCTCTTGTTCCGTGGTGTAGATCTATGCATCCATTCTTCGTGAGAGCCATTTTTTACTCTATGTCTCTCCAAAGAATAATTTGTACTCTGAATCACAAGGGAGGCTATTAACCACGGAGAGATCTAAGGCTTATAATACAATCTCATCTTTCTTCAGACATTAACTTAATTGATAGTTCTGCCATGGGACTGGTCCAAGCCTAATATTTGGTTATATCCATCAACTCTTTACAAGGTCAACTTGGGTGGTGCGGCATTAGTATTTCCGGGACCTGGCTCTCACTTGATACCTTCAGGAATCAAAGCACTTTAGTCTTTAGAGTTTTTTACCTACCTGACCATTTAGACTAAATGACATTTAAATAGCTTCAATTTAGTCAGAACCAAAATAATCAGCATTGGCTTACAATTCTCAAGGTTAAAGTGATAGGCAAAATAGAAGAAGCCGGCAGCATTTTTGTTTCTCAAAAGCATCCCCCTTTCGGTCTGCTTACCCAGTCTGGGTGACGTTATGGTATTTACATTAATCTTCTCATTGCAGGGCTGAAGGTGGCATGGCCTGTACGCTGCAGGCTTTTCTGAAGAGAAACATTCATTTCCATGTCTTCCTGTGATCTTATGCATGCACTGGATAACGCGAGACTGCATTCCTTTGCCACAGGTAATTGAGCACTAAAGAGATACAAAGTTTATTAAAAGTTCTTTTTGCCATTTCCTTTTCCTGGGCTATGAGCCATTTTCTCTATTTATTTCTTAAAATTAAACAGGAGGCTCAGCCTGCACAGTCAATGCAAAACACGGTCGTGGTGCTCCTAACTCAGGCACAATGCTGTTAAGAGCCTCTGGCGGACCGAAGGCGGAGCTTTGAACCATGAAGGACTTAGGAGAGGAAAGAAGGACAGAGAAAGTTGGCGAGTATGACCTGAAGGGAAAGAGAGTGAATGACAGCAGTAATGCTTAGGCGGATAATTTTCAAAGGTCTAACACATAGTGTACCACAAATAATTGATTTATTATTATTCAATTTCAACATTGATGTTCAAGAGTAAGTACATGCCCAGTGGCAGAGCTGGGTCCTTGTTAGAAGTCTTTCAGCGTACTAATCCATTCTATTTGCTCTGCCCTTAAAATGTTTATTGACAATATCAACAGAGTTCACTAACGTGATTTGTTATAGAACTAACTGCTATTTCTTGGAAGATTAGATGACATCAGTATTAACATAGTAGAAATATTGATAATCTGGATTCTCTAATAAAATGTACTTTTAATGTTTTCCTTCCATTTCACCTAAATGTTGTTTGTCTTTATTTGTAAAATATTTTGCAAAGAAGAACATGTTTGATATACAAAGTCTCATTAGAAAAGTCTCTCAGTTTTATATATATATATCTCACTAGATTTAATTTGTGACACAAATACCTGATGCTAATTTGACTGAAAAAAATACAATTATTTTATGGTATCAAAATTATATGTAAAAAAGGAAGTGTACTTACATTTCTGAGAAAATGATAATTGATTTACTAGCTGTATTTTCTACATAAAAAGATTTAGCTACATTTTGCAAAAGATATTTATTAATTCCATTAGAGTTATTTAAATAGATTATCTTGGTGTATGATATTCTAATTAAAAATTGGTAAATATTTTCTGATTGTCACTTTTTAAATATGCAAACATATGATTTTTAATGATTTGTTTTTTCTCTATATTTTACCAAGTCACTATTAAGATGCATTCTCTTTGCTGTCAGTTCTTCCTTCATGATCATCATTGGTCCCTATCTTTTATTATAATTTGCACAAGAAGCATTCTGCATAAACCCTTATCACTTCAAGTCTAATCTACTATTGTTTGATCTGTGTCTAGTTTTCAGCCTTCCAAGGAATGTCACACATTAACTGAATATGTATTCTTTCAAAATTTATTTTTATATGTACTCTCCTTAGACGAAAATCTTTGGTTATTGAGTTCACCATTGCTACAAGATAAAGCCTAGTATACTACTATAGCCAGGCTGGGGGTTAGCTACCTCTGTAACTTTAGTTTCCATCCAACCTTATTACAAATCATTTCCTTTTTTATAAACTAATCATTTCCATGCAGTTTCTATTCTCGCTTCTACAACTGTGCTCATAGATTTACTCCTTTGCAGAATGCCTTGCCTCTTTTCAGACGCAATCCCAGATCCGCCTCCTTCCTGAAGGCTGCCGCGTTACCCCCACCTGTGCATGTCTGTGCAACCCCCACCTGTGCATGTCTGTGCAACCCACTACCTGTGCATGTCTGTGCAACACTTACGGACCGAACCATGCAACCATGCACTGAGTCTGTACTCCAGAATCACGAGGGAAGATTGTTTAAAAAAATTATAGACTTTAAGCCATAGAATATCTAAGTCAGTAAACTCATGTGAAATTTGGGAATCTGCATTTCAAAACCATATCTAGGTGACTGTGCTGTGCAGCCCATGTTTGGAAGCTACTGGCCAGAGTATGCGTTCTGTATTTAATGTATGCTAATTTGTATTGCCCTTGATCTTTAAATAATGCCTTTTAATGTATCTAGTTTGTCTCCTCAGCGAGATGGTAAATGATATTAGACTCACTGTCATGTCATATTCAGTGAGAAAACGTACATTTCAGGTATAAAAAGAGCTTATTACAGAATGATAGAATTTTATGTGCATGTCATTAATAGGGAACTAGAGATAATTTTCTAAGATCTTTCTAATATTTACTTTGTAAATATTTCTGCATAATACTCTTTGTATTTAATGAATTCTTAGCTTTCTGCAAATAACAGATCAAAGAACAAACTAGGCTGTTACATCCCTTTAAAGTTGTCTTTTTCTTTTTAAATTCTATAGGATCTGAATGCTTCCAGTTCAATATAAGCTTTATTATAAGTTGAAACTACTATAGGAGTACTGTTTGACATGGTCTTTCTCCCTTGAAAGCCTTAATTTCAATGCCACTCTAAACAATGGATATAATTATATAAATAAAGACATCATGCTTCTTAGAAAAATATTTTCAGAAAAATGCAAAAGAGTTACATTAAAGCTTTTAGGGATTAAGATTATATGAAAAAATACTGCTCAAATATCCATTCCTAAAATTTCTGTAGACATTGAAAGCAATCACAACATTTGAGAAATACTGGGGCAGTTCTGGATAAACTGCGACCTAGACTCACCCTGTCTACACACAACAGATTATCAGATCCGTGTATTAGAGAATAAACTGAAATGAGTGGATACATGAAATAGCCATTATATTCCAGGCATTATCGAATATGCTTTTACGTAGAATGTCTTTGTTATCTCCCTTATAACCTTAATAACTTTACAAATGGAAAGTGGAAAGTGTGAGGCGCAGAGAGCTGATTTGATTCATTCATTCGGTGAGTATGTACTGACAGCAGCCCACGTGCCAGGCGCTGCTCTGTAGCCCGAGAGGAGCTGGCAAACAGACAGACAGGAGCAAACGTCCTCTGTGGTGCTTACATTCGCCTGGGGGAAGGAGGAGCAAGAAAATAAAGGAAAAAATACATTGTGTTTAGATGTTAACAGGTACTATGGAAAAAAACAAAGCTGGGAGAGAGGATGGGGAAAGATTGGGGTGGGAGGTTTGCAATTCAAATAGGATGATCAGGGAAGGATTTATGGAGAAGTTGACTTGTCCCATAAGAAAGAGAGACAAACCTCAGATGCAAGCCTTTTGATTCCAAATATGATGTTCTTTCCACTATATGCACTATATACTTTTTATTCAAACATCTGTGTGCTATGGTTTTCCAAAATGTTTAATAAGAAGGGGGAATGAATGGAGTGGGAGGTGAAGTCAGTGTTTCTTAAAATTCATTTTCAATGGCTCTCTCGTTCATGCTCTCTCCCCCCTTCCTTTCTTCTTTTCTCCTTTCTCCCAGTCTTTCATTCCAATACATTTTAAATCTTGCTCTTCACATGTGCATCAAGTAAATTTAAATATATATCTGAAACAAGGCAGCACTATAGACTTCTACTAAAACCCCAAATGCTAAAATGTCAACATCAATTTGCCAGCAACTAGTAAAGAAACACAGGGTGTACCAGACAAGTTGCCATTGATATTTCTTTCACAAGGAAAACTTCCGGATTAGAATATTTTAAAAACAGAACTTTGTATTGTCTGATAAATATTCTGTTTCCCAAATAGTTTAATGTTGCCCCAAAGGACCTTTGAAACAAAGCACTGCATGAATCAATTCCATGTACTATAAGTCTTTAATTCTGCACAGGAAATATAATCATGATATCCCATGTTTACAAGAGTGAAGAGGAAGCAGTAATCTTTAGAACAAATTTAAATAACTTAGAAAATTGTTCACAATGATTTAGGAGTTAAATAGATTTTTTTTTACAGAGAAAACAAGGCACAAGGAAAATTGATATTGGTGCTCTCTCCCCTCCACCAAAAAATAAGACCCAAAGTCTCTGAAAGTGAGGACGTTTTATTTGTTTTATTGATTTAGTGATAGTCATCATTTCAATCTAAGTAAATTATGATCTTCCCTGCACTTGGGTATGCATAATTTCAGCATAGATTTCCCTTATAATGGAATAAATCTTTTCTTGCTCTGCGACATAATGACATTTTCTAAAACTGTATTATATGACAAGAGAGACTTAATAATAAAAAGTTTGGACTATCAAAATGGAGAAATCGTATAATAAATGAGAAGCTCAAAAACGTATGTTAGCAAATCAACTTTGAAAATGAAGTAAAAGGCTTCATCTTCTTTTGAAATGAGATATATGTTATCAAACTTCATGACCGTTCCCATACTCTGACATAATTTCCTGCCATTTCCTACTTTATCACCTGCCATTCTTATGCTAACCAATAAGAGCTGATTGACTTTACTTGAACCTAAGAAGAAGATTTCATCTAAATAAACTAACTGAGAAGGAAATAATTTGGGGAAGTATAAGCCATACCCGAGTGTGTGGAAGTGTAGAGTAGACGATCACTTAACGCAGTTATTTATATTTTTTCTAAAAATAACCAAGGATGATCTAGTAATTATATAGGCGTGAACTCTTACAAAGTTATAGTTACTAAGTTAGGTGACAACACTGAGTATACAGGGTTTGACAGTACTGATAAAGACAGGCTACAATGCTAGAATGATTTGGTAAATATACGGATTGGTCTAAATGCAAACAAATGAGGGGAAATAGAAATTTGTAGGAAGTAAAAACACACTAAAAATTCTTAACTGTGACAATATTATAGAAACTAGAGGATGAAATGAACTCTAAATGCCTGTGAAGCCCATTTCTTGGAAAAGGCAAGGTGTGAAATCCTTTCTTCTATCACAAAAGATGAATGACTAGAGACTGCTGAAAAGTTAAATTGCAGGAAGAAACTGAACTTGTAAATTTCACTCCTGATACACTGTTATTTATGGCACTAATAGAAAGTGTCACTAAGATCTTGGTTGATGCTTTGAACAGTGGGTGAACATCTTACAGAAGGTGCTCCAAGAACGGCCACTTATCTTGAGACATGTACTGATGTCACAGTTTAGGTATGTTCAAGAGCAGCGAGTGTGTCCTGTTGAATAATGGTGGCCTAATGAAAATAAAGCTTTTCAAGTCTAATCTGATGCATTTTAGGAACTGAGGATAATGAGGTCTAAATTAGCACAATGGTATAAAAATGTTTTTGATGTATCAAATGCTACATAGAGATATGAATGTAGTCTGTTGCTAAATTTTTATTACTTTATATGGAAATATTCTTTTTATGATATAGTCAAATGTTTTTATCAAGATAACTTCATGTATTTTTTTCCACAGTTTATATGAACACCACTATGCTTAGTAGATATGCACTAAATACCAGTGAATGATAGTAAACATGCTTTGAAATATATTAAAATGAGTAAAACATGTTTAATTCAAAGCAAGAGGGCTACATAAGCACCAATAAATAGCCATCTACAAATTCATAAAATGCTTAAATGAGGCAAGAAAAGAGTCACTCATGATTTCAGCGGGTTCTTCAAGGTTTGTCTGTAGTTCAACTTGAATCTACTTTTGTAAAGTATAGAATTATCTTTCTGTCATTAAAAATTCATGAAATCATGTAGAAATGTATGCAATGGCTCATGGTAAAACCTTCCCATTATCACGTCTCTGTCAGATTAACCTCAGAATATTGTTGTCTTCTAGTCCAAGAAGTAACCTATGCACTTCTGGACAACTTATTTTGACTTAAGAACACTTTATAAATGGCATATTCGTAAATACCTCTTATCTATTCTCCTATTTAGAGAGCAGACATTCATTCTTTCCACTGATCTGAATCTCGTGTTGCTTCTGTGATCCATGCATTCTGAGATCCATTACACTATGCATCTTATAATTCTTCCTTTGCAAAAATTAAGATATCTTAATGCTTCTCAAGTGAATGTGAAAGAAAGAAATATAAAAATAACTGGCCTAGAATTCAAGTGTATGATACAAGGTCTGACTCTTGGCACAAAAGAGGTCAAAAGAAAAAGGAAATAAATATTTTATTGTTAGAATGAAATATTTCCCAAACTGACAATTTGAGATTTTATTTTAATGATATCATTCTGAAAATAGGCATTGAGATAATTACTAAATCTACTTAACTGATGAACAACTGTTGTTATAGAAAATATTCTCTATTTTTCCATTAAATGATAATTTGAAATAATATATGATTTTGAACATGCGGCTAAAAAAAGACTTCTATAACTGGTTGTAGGTATTGAGAATCCATGGTAAATTTCTAAACTTCAAAATTATTGGTTAAATGTTAATTTCTACCTTTCATTTCAGGACTTCAGAAAAAGCACATAAGCACTGTTTTGGTGCTAGCTAGTTATTTGTCACTCCGAATATTTAAATTACTTACATTTGGGGACCGTATGGCAGATTACAGTGTAAGTAATTTGCAGATTTAGGTTATATAATCTACTAGTTTGTCAGTGAGTTTAGGGAACTATTAATCTGGACATGTTAAACACAATCCTAAAGGAACTGTAAAACTCTTCAAGCTGTAAATCCTATAAAATGTCATCTTAAAGACTTTACCAAAGAGGCAGAAAACCCAGTGGTAAAAATGCCACGATAAGGTATTTACATAAAGTTTTGTTAGATTAAAAAACCTAACTAAAACTGGTATATTTTTTAATTCCTTCAAAAAAAAAAATCTTCAGTGTATTTAGGGGTTAAAAATAATAATTCTCACACTTGGCCAACACGGAGATTACCCGAGATTCCTTTACTTCTAGACTGTGCCAAAGATATATATTTTGGAGAGAACGTGTATTCTCCAGGCCAACAGCTAAGAAGGCTCTGTAATGCTTTGCTCATTTCCAGCTGGCCTCTGTGAGAAGTAGGAATTCCTAAATTAAGGGAAAATTGTCACTGGCAGAGCTCGAATGTTTTTTTCCCCTCAAAAAATACAATGGACGATCTTACAGCACTTGATACAGTCTATAATGATAAGTGCCAATCTGTAACAGGGGTAACAGCATTGACTTGGATAATTTGTCTTTAGGAATAAACGGATTATTCCAAAGTGCTTTAACAAGAGTGAAGTAGCACTCGCAGTGGAGCGAGGACCTCAGAAGGAAACTAAACGGTGACTTCTACTGGAAATTATTAGTGCGGCATTCCTGTTCATTTATGTATATGTTTGGCAGTTCCTTCGTTCACTTTTTAATAAAGTGAGTGTGAAACAAGCATACTAAAGAACAAAAGTTAGGTTTGTTTTTAAAGATTTGCTGTTTATTTTGGTCTGTGTTTCAGTGTCTTTTTAAAGTAATGCGTCTGTCTTATTTAACACATGAGCATTTGAAATTGAATCCATTCCTAGAGGTCAGATATTTGAGGGTGTTTTTTGTGTGTATGTGATTGATTAATTCATTTTTTGGATCTAAAGTTCAAACTCTTCTTGTCTTTTTAGCAAAAATTTTGCACATAAGTATAGCAGATCAAGGAAATGTGTGTGATAAAATCAAACACGTTGCTTATAAATGATTTAGAAAGGACTGAATGTGTTCTGAAAGAACTGTCAAAATAGCCACAAAGGTTTTTTACATGAAGTGTACATTGATCATCACCACAATGGAATTAAAAGAAGGCATTTGTGTGAAGAAGTAATTAATATACACAAAGTCTTCGGCAAACTTGCAAATCTTCCCGAGCTCAGCCCACAAATCACTAGATATTGCTGAGGTGAAGAAACTGTACCAGGACATTTCTATTTTATCACTGTCATTCCAGTGAAAAATCTTCCCACGAAAGAGAACTTTTTAGAATGACAATGATTAAATTTCCTCTTCAAATAAAATATTTTTCAGGTCCAGTCTAACAATTGTATGTTAAAAATGGATAAGGTCCTTTTGTGTAAGAGAGAGAAGTGTGTGTTTTCTGTTTGTTTTGTTTTAATAAGTAAAGTCTTGATTTAAAATAGCACAGAAAGCATTGTATAGCTACCTTTATCTTATTCCAACTTAAAAATAAACCACATGTTTGCTAGCTGACAGAGAAAAATCTTAATTAGCTTTGCTGTCATCCACTGCTGCTCTTCTAGGTTAGATAATTGCTAACCTGATGGTGGGTATTCCAGCCAAATGGATTCAAGAGGATACCAAAGAAGGCTGCCAGCTTCCTTGAACTCAACCTTAAGGGCCTTTTCTTGGCTCAAATATCATGATATTCAAATAAGGGTGTGTTTACTTTTCAAAAAATTGTATGTTTCAGTTGTTTGAGTCACCATACAGGAAAAGGCAAAGGGAGTCAGATGACCACATAAAACTATACTGA
The DNA here is from genome assembly GCF_041146395.1 of Eulemur rufifrons. Classification (NCBI taxonomy): domain Eukaryota; kingdom Metazoa; phylum Chordata; class Mammalia; order Primates; family Lemuridae; genus Eulemur; species Eulemur rufifrons. The sequence continues at coordinate 93,947,455 of NC_090999.1, read as the reverse complement.
TTACTAATGTTCCTGGAGAACATGAGTTAATTACTAATTCCCTTATTGTAAAATATATGAAATATCTTACGTGTTATTGAATTAGAGTCAGAAAAATAAAATAGACCATGCTACAGAAGAAAAGGTAAACAATGCTTGAATGTGTCATACCTTTTTTTGATGTACCTGATGAAAAATATTTAGCAGTCATTTATTCAATAAATGTTTACTGCATATAGTACAATATTCTAATTGCTGAAAGAGATTTATGAGAATGGTAAAAGAGTTAAACTATCCTTAATGTAATGGCAACAATGTAAGATAATAAATAAATAGTTGGGGGAAAAAACTAATGTAATCATAAGTGTCCAGGAGTTCTGAGGCTGTCATTTATTGGGGGAGAAATGAGGAATGAGGCACTTGAGCTGGTCCTGGAGGATCTGGATAGTTGGAAGAAACACACTGTAGGCAACGAGAACTGTACAGACGATGAAATGGAGGTTGTAGAAGTAAACACTGCTCAGGCCTGAATTAGTGGAAATGCCTGAGTTGATGAAAATGGCGAGAGAATTCTGAATGGGCAGGTTAGGTCACAATACGGAAAGTTTTGTGCCCGTGTATCTGCATTAATAGTTGACAGTGTAGTCAACGGCGACGCTCGGGAGGTCGTGGGCGGTGGCGCAGACATGGACGGGTCTGCAGAAGGAAAGGCGAGAAGGCGAGGAAGCTGTTCCTCTAACCTGGTGAAGGAGTAAGGAGGGGCCCAGTATGATCCTCAGAGCACAGAGCACCTGAGGCAGAGCCCCACTGTGCACAGAAGAATACGAGTGTCAAGGACAGCATCTAGCCTGGGTAGATGGGGGATGATTTTGACATTTTTTGAGGAAAAGGAAACTGGGAGTGAGCTATGGCTTAAGGAACTAAAACGAAGAACTTTGGTTTGAATACACAAAATTGGAAGAGCTCTTGCAATGCCAACGGCACTGTCTTACAGCAGTTGCAGTTTGAATTGAGACTAAAGATACTGGACACCCTCAACTCCCTCAAATTCAGTCCCCATCTCACTGAACATTCTTAAAAATACTTCTTGCTTTTGTTTCTCATGATTTTCCTGCCACTCCTCTGAGCGAGGCTTTCTCAGTTCCTCTTGCTCGCAGCTGCTGCCTCTCCTACACACCTTCAGCAGGGGCGTCGCCCAGAACCCTCTTCCTCCCCTCCCCAGGCATAGTTAGACTTTAAAATTTTAACCACCATTTAGATGCTGTTGACTCCAACATTTTTATTTCCATCCCATACCTCTCTCTGATCTGCCTACAGCTAGTAATTTAACTGCTTTTTGGGCACATGAAATATAGTCCAAAATAGAGTTCACAATTTTTCCCCTCAAACTTAATCCTTCTCCAGGGGTTTCTGTCTCATATCATATTAATAGATGGATGATAATATCATATTATCATCCATACAAGTTGCTGAGGCCAAAAACTAACCCGGGAGTTCTCAACACCTCCCTCTTTCTTACTTCCCGCTATATGCAATACACCCCACTTGTGTTCATTTCAACCTCATGAAAATTTCTCAAACTCAATCATTTCTCCCCATCCCCTCTGATACTACAATGTAAATTGCCAGCATTTGTGTAGTCACTATGTATGCAGCACTAGGCTAAGAACTTTCCATGAATTATTTCATTTGAGCTAATTGTCTTATCATGAGCGAAGATCCAGAATTCAAACGAGGGATATCTAACTCCATACACTGAGCTATCTTATCTGTTCTGGTCCCAAGTCCTCACCCCTCCTCTGGAAAGTCTACAGTATTCCTGCAGCATTTGCCTACGTCCATGACGTCATCATTCTCAGTATTACAACCTGAAAAAAAAAATGTAAGGATTAAAAAGTATGAGGTTTTTTAAAAAATTCCAGATAAAAACTGTTAACAATTTTATAAAATTAAAAGTAATATATAAAGCTATGGTAGAGTTCTAAGTACAAAAGTTTCTTTTTTCCAGTATAATTCAAAGAAAATGGTCTTTGTACATCTGTGCAGAAAAGTTTTAATATGCATAAAACACATAAGTTTTTATGTACATAACCTCTGTTGACACTATATAACTTTTCTGCATATTTACTTGATAGTAGGTGTTAGAGAAATTTACTCATTGGTATACATTTATTAATACCTATAAATATTTTTTAAAAGTTACAGTATTCCACTATTTAAATATAGTGTCATGATTTATATAATTAGTTAATGGACATATAGGTTGTTTCCAAATTTTTATAGTTCTAACAAGGTGAAAATGATGAGAATCTTCATAAATATGGTTAGCAAATTAGATGGGAATGTCCATAAGGAAAATCTTTAGCAATGGAGCTGCTGAGTCAAAGAATGTGTACTTCAGAAATGACATTGTTTTCACTTATAAAATTAATAAACATTTTAAAAAGTGTGATAGCATTCAGTCTCAGAAGTGGTGTGGAGAGACAGAGACGGGCAGGCAATGGGCGGAGCTGAGCGGAGTCTGCCCTGACACAGGTTCCCGCCCGGATAACCCCGACCCACTTGGCTGGTGCGTGCACGCTGACTTCTACACGTTTGTTGGTTTTGTTTATTACGCTACGTGGACTCACACATCTTCTGTCCTATAGTATACAAGCTTATAGATGTATATTTTTCCAATCCATTCTGCTCTTTGTGTTTTGTTTCCTAAGACAGACATTTCATTTTAAGCAGCTCCGAATACTTTTCCATGGCTTATGCACATCATTGACACTGCATTATTACTTTTACTTGCATAGTTAGAGCATGTTGAACTGCAAAGAAACCTGTACTTACTTTGGTATATTTTGCAAATGTGGGTTTGAGGGTAGGGGCCTAAGGAATTTCTCCTCTGTAAACAATAAGATCAACACTGGCCTGAACCCCGAGGTGTGGATGCTGGAGGCACCGGGCATCCTGAAACAGCACCTGGAGGCCAGGGCCTGGAGCCTAGGGGTCTGTTTGTTAAAGCAGTTTTCCTGTTTGTTACTTTTTCTACCCAAAGACCTCATGTGATGCCTTTGTAACTGGCTGATCACTTGCATATTTTTTTTTCTTGCATTTTAAACTTGTCTTTCTCCAGTTCTGGTTATCTGCTTATGTCTATCTCAGGATAGTCTCTGGTATTTGATGTACATACACTTCACTATATCTAAGTAAAAAACATTCAATGCTAAGATTATTGCTTTTAATTTTGTAACATTCTTATCAACTTCCGTTATATGTTTTTCATGTGAACCTCCCCTCAGACACCACAAAACATAGTCCTATTGAGGTTCAACATCACAAAAATGAGATTTGGCATGATCCATGCTCCATCCCCCTCTAAAGAATATCAAGAGTAACACAATCACATTTATTTACTAAATTACTTTCAGATATGATTTAGAAGATCAAATGATAGATTCCCTGGTATGCTGCGTAAGAACACTGATAGAAAGTATTATTTCAAGAGCCTAGTAGTTTTTCTGGAACCTATCACGAGAGCATTGATAAACCCTGTGAGTTTTATTTTTTTTAACATTATATCTCTTGTATTTTCCAATCTAAAGGATATTAAACATACATTCTTATATCTGCATTTATTGTTATATATGTGTGTTATATACATTACACACAGATTTTATTTATATATATGACTATATACAGAGACATACTACTTCAATCTATCTAAATTATAAATTTTCTTTAGATAGATGATATAGATAATATATGTGCCTTATTGTTTTTAAGCTAATGTATTAATATTTCTGCTCTGTTCAATCATACTAGCCAAACATACTTGATTATTTTCAGTAATTCAAACATTTTAGAAATTAAATTTTTAATTTTTTATATCTGGTGGCAATAAATAAGACTCTCAGGAGATTTTAAAAATAAAAAATGATAGCAATGCAAAAGAATTTCACATTTTATGGCAGTGCAAAGAGACAGATACAAAATGATTTGATAGCCAATAGTTTGGGGATTTTCTGCATGATTTCTTCCGATGTAAAGGTGAGCAGCAAGTTGTATAAGTGCTCAGTATATATAACTAAACAACAAAATAGAAAATCATTCTTCAGAAAAGAGATTCTGTTTATTATTGAGTCATTTCTTTGGTGTCAACAGTTTTTAAGGAAAATATAATGCTAAATATCTATTGTAGGGATATCTTGGGATAGGTTTCTTTAATGTCCAAATGCTTGAAAACTAAGCCCACAGTCTTTGATATATTTAATTGATTGATCTAACAATGATAGTTTTCAGTGTGATAGTTTCAAATTTATTTTTGGGTGCTGAAAATTTCGCTGCTTAAATATTCCTGTCTTATGTGATCATTTATAATTACAAAAATTGTAAGCAGTTATCTTTTTCAAATAGCAGATTTGTAGACATAATGAAAAATAAATTTATAGAAATAGAAATGAATAGAAATGCTAACCAATTTCAAGAATAGTTCTCTAGATTATAGATAATTGCAGTTTGGTTTCAACCTACAAATTTTCTCTGTGTAGAAAAAACATTTACATAACTAGTCTTTGAAATTTGAATAGCCTAATGTGAGGTCACCAAAAGTGTATTGCGCTAAATAACAAACTAGCTACATTCTCTGCAAAAGTGACCTTTGGCAAAAAGAAAAAAGAAAGAAGAAATACTATAGTCTCCTCTTTGTGATTTACCAAATACAAAAGGATGTGGAAAATCCTACAGCAAAGATATTTGCTTATCTTTGTTTAATACCAGCGTTTCTCATACATGGAGATCACATCCAAAGGAATGAATTTTTCATGGAAAAAAATTCTAGAAATGCAAGTGTAAAGAATTCTTAAATTATGAATTTGGTCTTGTAAAAATGATCACAATTCAGGTCTTTAGTATATATCAATTTTACTAATGTATCTACTTGACAATGTATTTTCTCCATTATAGCAGTTCTCATTTTTTTTTTTTTTTATTCTCTAGTTTTGGATAATACTTAACATTTTCTATGTTTACATTTTACTAGATTTGGTTATTTACTGTTTCTGCTAAAGGGAAATCATTCTAACAAGGAATTGAGCTTCCTTCTACTAAGCTGTAACAGCCTACTTCATTTAGTTGTGTTAAAATTAGGAAGCTATACATACCTTCAACTTGGACTTTGTTGTTATTTTAATTGGGGTGGGGTATATGCCAGCATTGGGCCAGTCCAGACATGTGGGGATCCGTAGTCCTAAGGTCCTACCCTGGATATGGGGCAGCAGGAAATCTTTCCTTTGGGATTTTTAGATCTGGTGCTTTTTGTGTCTTTTGACAATGCAAAAACACTAGCTTACAGAGATGCATGATTAAAATGGTGTCTAGTCATTTAGTGCAGGGTATTGTTGATTGCATCATACCAAGGTTTGTTTCTTTAAGTTTCCTTCAAAGACTCACTGAGTTTCTTTCAGTGGAAAGACATGTCCTCAGTAATTATTCATAAATTTCTACCAACGGTGATAAGTCACAATCACCACTGTCAATGTTAATTTTAAAGAGTGACAAGCTTCTGTGTAGAAAATAAAAGGCAAATATGGTCAGGGCAAAGACCCTATGAGCCTAAACGATCTATTAATTTATTGAGAGCTTCAAATTCACACGCTCTGTCTCTGTAAGAATATACTATAACAAAAAGTAAGAGATAAAATGATGTTTTCTTTGGGATATGTGATATACTGCAAATCAAGCCACTTGTATTGACTGTTGGCCAATCTGGATATAGGTAGGGCTCCAAATGACAGGGAGCCCTACCTACTAAATTTTCTATTTGTCTTTATAGACTTATTTTAAGTATGTTAGTAAAGAATGTTTTGTGAAATTGTTTCTTTGATCTTACACTTGTCTGTTATGCATTGTTTTAATTTAATAATTATGCAACAGAAGAACACTTTAAAGTTATAATGCTTGATTAATTTTTACCTTCTATTTTTGAGCTTCATTTTTAAAAAATTAGAGTGCGAACTATGTAAGAATAGGAACACTTATTTTATCATGGTCATTACAGATTCATAAAACAATATGATATATCAAGAAGATTTCAATAACATCAGTAATATGTGTGGTAAGAACACTATTTTTACTAGAAATAACCCAGATATATGTAGGTATTTAGTTACAAAAATAAATTATTAAGTAGTGAATATATTTTATTTTTTTATTTTTTTTAGCCAACACATTATTCCTGAAAGGATGCAAAAAATTATTGTAAAACACCATTCTGAAATATGTAACTACATGAAACTAGAAAATCTTCACTATGAGAATGACCTCAGAATAAGCAGAATTTCTGCTAATGTAAATGTAATTTCTATGGCTAAAAAGCATCTATATAGGCAAATATGTTTTCCCTTCCATTAGGAAGAATTACCTTAGTTTTAAGATTCTTCATTTATCTAATTCCTCTTCTATTCATTTGAATGTGCTGAAAACAATTTTGGTTTCCTTTTGCAGGATAAATTAAAAACGACTCATTATACTACAAGCTTTATATCTATTACTACTAAAAAAAGATATACCCAACTGGCTGCATACCTAAACCATCCAAAATTATTTACTGTGCTTCGAGCATTATTTTGTATTATATCATCTCAAAAAGACTCACAAATCTCTTGTGTAAATATCTATTAATGATGGAAAAACAAGTACCACATGTACTCACCATCAAATTGGTACTAACTGATCAACACTTAGTTGCTTACAAGGAAGTACTCATCGGGTGCCCGGCAGGTAGGAGGGGGGTGGTGGGGATGGGTGAACTCACACCCAGTGGGTGCGGAGCGCACTGTATGGGGGATGGGCATGCTTGTAGCTCTGGCTTGGGAGAGGCAAAGGCATTATATAAAACCAAAATGTTTGTACCCCCATAATATTCTGAAATTTAAAAAAATAAAATAAAATAAGTATCTATTAATGGTGTCATGATTTGATATATGGCCAAAAGTATTAATATCCTAGTATATTAAAGGATTGAATAAGTCTATAGAATATGAATTGAATCTAAGACTAAACCAAGAGTAATTATGTGTAATTCCAAGTTGTCTTGTTTTTCATCAGAATTCAGTTGAATAAGTTTAAATCACTTGTTAACACTGCATGGAAAAGTTAACTCCATAAAAACGTCATAAAGAACCAAATTCTGTGTAACAGGTAGATAAAACAATACTCTCTTACTCGCTCCTCTCCTGGCCTCCAATAATGAAAACCAGAAATTTTAGAAGTTCAAATAAAGGTAGAAAGGTCAAATTCAGACAGAAAATATGTCATTTCATAAACATAAGAGACTATGTTATTTTTCAAGTTAGTGTTCCATATTTAGGACAGCTTAAGTGAGTGAATGCAGATTTATATTGCCAGGAAACATGTGGATCGTGTTCTGTTCTCCCAGGAAAGACCCCAAGGCCATATCTATAGCAGAGACACAGTCAGAACGAGGCAGACAATTGTGTCAATAGCTAATGCAAGCCAGAGCAAAGCAGCCACATTGTGTGTGCCCTGCTGTGCCAATGTTCTAGTCTCAATGAAATAAACATGAGCATTATTCAACAAAGGCTGTATTACATCCACTTAGAAATCAGAGGTAACACCTTTATGACAGATTTCTCTCTTTGCGTGTACCTGGACCTGTTTTTTTCCTTCTCAAGCCCAGAGCAATTTTTCCACTGTTTATACAAAACGACCCAAATCATGTAGGCTGATACCAATGCGGTGAACATAGCGTGAGGCACACACCGTAGTTGTAGTCAGCCTCTGTTTAGCCAGGATTACCTTTGCCCCATAGTGGTCAATGAATCTTAGGCAGTGGGAGAAGCTAAGGACATATTTTTCTTTTGATTCTCCTAGCGATCTATTTTATCATGGGAGGGGCAGATTTTCAGTGCTAGCCTTTATAGATTGTACATTGAATATTCCTGACTAAAGCCAATCCAAGGCTTAATTTTAAGTCCACTTCGGCATTGATAGTTTTAAAATATGAGCAGAACTTGAGTAAAGCTGACAGATTAATTGACCTCAGAGGAGCACAAAAATCTACCCACATCTTGTTGCTATTCCTGTTCCAGGGACACAGCTGATAAGAACAAGAGATTTATGTGTGTTCTCTGTCCCTGAATGCTTTAATCACTGAAACTTTATAATCCTAGCATTATTCCTTTTCTCTGTAATTATTTTGGGACGGTCTTCATTTTCACATGAAAGTGCTATCATGGAAGTATAAAAGTGGAGTGAGATCAATGAAATTCACATGGAGCCACTGGTTTTCATTTGTGCTGTTTGAGTCTGTGATGCTGAGACCTCAGTCGTTATAAAGAAGGAAAAATGGCTTCAAAGAAAAGAGCAGACTTACATTCCTATAAAGAGAACTCTTAAAGAGAAAAGAAAAGCACAACTTATTAGATCTTCCAAATAAGCAAACAAAGAAACAAACAGTCCAGCAAACAAGGCCAAAAGATAAGGAATAAAGAGGAATGCAGTTCTCTCTCTGTACATGCAGGGGATTGGTTCCAGGACCACCCGTTTACACCAAAATCATGAATACTCAAGTCTCGCTATCAGCCCTGTGGAACCCTCGTTCATAGAGGAATGTTGGCCCTCGACAGAAGCAGGTTTCACAACCCAGAATACTGTATTTACCATCTGTGTTTGGTGGAAAAGTATCTGCATATAAATGGACCTATGCAGTTCAAAGGTCAACTCTATTTATTGGAGCTATCCATTGCTTTCCTCAGTCAAAGGCTATGTTCCAGTTGGGTGGCTATATAGTAACACAACAGAACCAGTGAAGAGTAATTCTATCCAAGTATATTTAAGAGTTACGTACATAAATTGTGGTAAAATTGAAAAATGTATTTTTTCAGGTTTAGCATTAAAGAGCAAAATCAATGTTCTTTATGATCTCAGTTAATTTGGCTTTGTTTAAGATCTACCCAGAGGCCACATAACAGGCACATTTTATTAATGAAAAGTAACAGCATCTATCACGCAACGAGGATGTGGGAGCCCGATTTCCACATGCAGCAAGGTACGAGCTTCCAGTCTGCCACACATTACAATAGAACCCGAATCTTCTGTTTTTGTGCAATTATATCTTTTGGGTTTTATAGTTAACTGGGAGTTAACAACATCTAACATTAAAAATATTTATATCTATTACCAAAGTTGGAAAATATAGCTCACCTATTCTAGTGGTTTTCTTTTAAGACTAGAATTGGTTCATTTAAAGAAAATGTACAGAATTTCACTAGCCAAAAGAAACAAATGAGTCCCTGCAATGGGATCATTTGGGAGTAGGTGATCTCCTACTGCCCCTACCCTGTCGCTGGTACTTTTTCTACTTCCTTATCCTATGCTCTGCCGTCAGTGCTGAATGAAAAGCTAAGATACATATAGCTTGAAAACTGGTCCATTTTCCTTATTTTACTCATATGGAAACAAAGACGCAAAGGCATTCAATGGTTTAACCAATTTTCCCACCTACCATGCCAAGAGGGAGTCGAAACTGTCCCCTGTATTGCTTGACTCCCAAGCCCATCCTCCTATTCTATTTCTCTCCTCTAGAGTTAGAGAAAAATATCCTGAACATAACAGAAATTAGTTGTGGTTAATAGGGAATCCTCTGCTGCCTCAAAGTTGTTTACTCTGAAATGTGAAGTTTCCTTATGTGGTTCGCCAGTGAAAAGCTGCACAGATTGAGCTGAATATCTCTAACTTCTATAGTCTGGGATTGATTGACATTGTTTACAGATGTGTCCTTTAAAGAGTCCCCATGTGAAATTTGAATGTTGTGAGTGGTGGAAAGAGAGTATAGTTACTGAGAACTCAGATGCAATGTTAACATGCAAACTTTTGTTAGGGAGAAAAGGCATAAATCGTCATAAGAAAATAGCTTAGATTTTAAATGTCATGGATTTCATTTGGGGCAAGACTGGAAAAATGGGATAATATATTGAAAATATTTCTCCCAGAATGTCCTTAAGTTTTATTTATCAAAAATTATCATGATTCCCATCATGCCCCAGTAGACACACATTCTTTTTTCATTTATGAAATAAATGGGAAGGAGAGAGGATTTATTATGTCTCATCTAAAGCATTATGTCCATGATAATAAGTATATAATATCACAGCTGACTGTGGGATCCCTTGAGTCATACTTACATTTCTGGAAACTACTATGTGAGAGCCATTATTACCCAGATAGGATCAGAATTTTATCTTAAAACATAGGGTTTATTAATACTTCATAAAGTGAATATGTTAGGTATTTCTACAGCTCAATCATATGAGGCTCTACTTTACTCACATGAATTTTAAGTAAGCATTACTATTATTATGAATTAAGCTCACTGTTCACTTGCCAAATAAATTGTGCACACTTGATTTCACCAAAGGATTTCAAAAATTCTGCTCCTTTCTATTTCTACTATACACAATCCAAAAAATTGGTGGGAAAAAGACTGCCTTTTTCCTATTACGATGTGAGTTCCCTTTGTTTGGTTCCACTGCTACACTTCAAAATTATATTTTGAATTTACTTATCTTAAAATATCCTATTTATTAGATAAATTTTATGCAAAAATATTCTGAGAAAGAGCTATATCAACAAAATCTGGCAATGCCACAATAATAATAGCTACTAATTTTTGAGAATTCCTTTCTCAAGCACGGTGCTAAGTGCTTTATACATTTTATCTTAAGTCATTGTTAACACAGATCTATAGAGATCATGATCACTGACAGACAGCTAGGATTTGAACATGGATGTGGTATATAATTCTCCACATCCTATGATCTTTACTCTCTATTCCTCCTAACTCCATTTGGCACGGTTCTAGTACCCAGGGACATGCTGACGTTATTGAAACCTGTTCCTGAGAATATACAGAATGATTCTCACCTTCGACCAGTCACCCATTCGCCACACATAGCACTTTGAATAATCCTCACAGTCCTCAGCCTCCCTGGGTCTGGTGGAGAGGACACATTTCTTCCGTGGGTTAGTACACCTCACTGTCCGATGACGTACACCTTTGCCACACTTGACCGAGCACTGGAAGATAACATCAGAGGGATTAGATAAAGTTGGTGATTAGGAGATATAGACTATGTATTCAATGTGTTAAGTATTGGTCTCTATCATCCCTCATAAGTCCACCAGCCACATTCAAGCAGGTAAATTAATAAAGAATATGTCTAAGGTGACACCAGGCTAAACACCAGCATCAGCGGCCGGTTGGAGCTAAGGCAGTGCTGGAGACAGTCGGTTTCAGGAATGACTGAACCACTATTACGGACAGTAATATAACATAGGGATTATTTAAGAAAGACAAATAGCATACAATGATAAAAATATGATTGTTATCAAGTTTTTAATGTAATAATTAAAGAAATCCATGTTATCTTCGCTAAAATTTACTTTTTTTTTTTTTTTTTTAGTCTGAAGAAATGTTTGTGAAAAATAACAAATGTTCACAGGCTATCTTTTCTCAAAAACATTTTTTCAAGCTAAAATAGAGAAAATCTTAGAAAAAATAAAATGAAAAATGAGAAAAATCTTAGAAAAAATAAAATGAAAAATTCCTTAACATAATCATATACCCCTAGGAATCATCATTCTATATGGATTGAAAAAATAATTTGGTTCAAACATAGTTGTTAATTCAATAAATAGTTAATGTATAATGAATGATGGTGACATAATATATTGAAGCACGTATGTATTTTCCACCAATCTTTTCTAGGTTCAATTTACTCTTTCACTTATATTTATTCTCCATATTGTGGAATGTGCATAAAGCACCCCTGTTTTCCAAAGGCAGCAGCACTGACTGACTGCCGGCACACGGGGCCAAAACTGCATTCTGTGTGAGTCAGGGCGCACCAGATACCGCAAAACTGGAAAGTCCAATTTATGCTCGTGTCTGGAAAAGGCCCGCAGGAGTTGGGTGTGCACTTCGCAGTGATGCTCTCTGGGAGTGAGCGTGCTGGTTCCCGGCTCAGTGCCCCTGCCAGGATGGGAGGGGCTGAGCCCACCGCCCTGCTCACACTGCTGGGCTTTGGCAACAGCTGTGTTCCTGAAAACATGAGCATGGAACTAATGACATTTTAAATAATCACAGTGTGATTTGTCATTTTAATATTTATATTTTGACTTTTTGCAATTAAAACTATCCCTGATTGATAAAATCAAGTTTTAAATTAAATCATAACAAGAGTGACATTTTTTAATGGGCATATTGCATTGTGACATATGATTTCTCTCAGCAGATGCCAGAAATCTGTATAGTAGAATATTTCTGACTAATTTCCTCCTGAAGAGTTGGCAAAAATGTTATGGTTGGGCTGGGGGTGGGGCATTTCGTTTCTCTAATGCTCGTGTGAATCTTCTCTCTAGATTGAACTGATTCATTTCAATATAAAATATGATATGGCATTCATTTTCAAAAGTATACACTGCAAATGAAAAAGAATCTATTAAACAGCAAGGTACAACCCAGAAAAGTAAGAGAACAGAAAGTTGGGTTGTTTGCTAATGTGCTTTTTGAGGGGGTTGGGTTAACTGAAGAACATTTAGAAACCATATTATCTAAGCCACTTTATCCTAATTTTCAAAACAGTGGCTACTTACTTCAAGCAATTTTAATTATAATTTTTAGATCCTATCTAATATTCTGAAATTAAGTAGATGGATGTTTTTGCATGTGTATGGGTGTGTCTTTGCCCATACGTATGAGTATATAAATGAGTGTGTTTATGTGGGTATACGTACCCATACACTCACCTAAAATGCTTCAGGGCTGTCAGTCAATACAAGCAATGACTGCCTGTTACTACTATGCAAAGACACGCACTATGGTAACAGACAAGAAATCACTGTGGTTCGGCTTGGAATACACACTGTAAGTTACAAGCCAGTAGGGGGTGGAGGCTTGGGGGTGGGGTGCAGCGAGTTACACAATCAGATCCCAACTATCACTTAGGTAGAACTTAGGGTAAGCTATTAATATTTCAGTTCTCTGAGCTATATGATCCTTACTTATAAAATGGTGAAACTTAAATTTCTGGCATTGGTTATTAAATATAAATAATAGACTAAATATGAAGTAAAATCACTTTATGCTCACATAAAATAATTTTTAAATGTTATTTTCCTTTTTCCTTTCCCTTTTAAAAGTTCATGGATATGTGATGAGTCAAATGCGTATTTTAATGTGTGTCCACTTAAGAGTGTACTCATAGTATAGATTACAAAAAAAAGCAGAATTCTAAAATGTATATAAAATACAATCTTGCTTATGTTATAATATTTACAAAGAGTAAATATTTTTGTCTTTTTCTATTTTCAAAATTAGTTTTGAATGCATTCCTTTTATTATCAGCAAAATTAATAGGTAGTATAGAAAAACGCCAACTGCCATGCAGAGAAATTCCGGACATGATCCAACTCGACCTGTACAAGCTGAGAGTCAGAGAAAGACCAGGGAGAAAGACGGGGTGGCCCCGCACCTCAGACCACACTCCCGCCTCCCACACGGTCATGCAGTCCTGGCCCTCGCAGCGCTGGGCAGCGGCAGGCTTGGGCCCGGCGCAGTCCCTTTCCCGGGCTCGAGTCAGCGTCCCGTTGCTCAGTTGCTGGGTACAAGCCACTTGTCTGCTCTGCAGCCCTTTCCCACAAGTCCGTGAACAGGGGGTCCATTCCGTCATCATCCACCTGGAAGTAAAGCAAGAGTCACTGGAAACAAGGTAAAAGATACCTACGTGCCATACACCTTGACATGTTTGCAGTTTGCAGAATGTCACACAATAACTTTATACTTTTTTTTATTAACATTATAGTTTTCTCCAAGACATCCATGATTTCTATTCCTTGAGTGCTCTATATTTCGTTTTGCTTTTTTATTTCAGTAGCGTTAGGGGTACAAGTTGAATTCTGCTACATGTATAATATATATTGTATAGTGGTGAAGTCTGGGCTTTTAGTGTACCCATCATCTGGATGGTGTATATTTCACCCACTACGTACTTTTTCAGCCTCCATATTTCTTATCTCAGGGCCTTGTTCTTATCAGAATCTCCGAGTATCTATCAGATTCTGTCCGTGTCATGCTACATGCTGCCTTTTACTACTCATCATATGCCCATATTTAGGTACGCTGTAAGTATAAATCTGCTAATATCCAGGAATTATTCCTATTCTTTGTATTTTAAATCTTCACAATAGCCCCATGTGTTAGGTACCACAACTATCATGGCCATTTACAGAGAGGGAAACTGAGGCATACAGAGGTTTTAGTCATTTCCAGGTCACAAGATTGTGGAGCCAGAAATTGAAGCTGTCGACTACCTCAAGATGAGCAATGTGCTGGTATTAGCAAGGTGACAGAAGCCTGTGACTGAGAATCCCCTCGTGCTGGATGAAATCATCACCAAGGCATCATGCCTATCACTGGCAAGAAGATTTCTGTGAGCGGGCTGTCACAGATGGAGCTAAGTATGCTTCGTTAGCGTAGCCACTGTCTAGCTGTGATGTGATCATAGATATTGGAGTGACACAGGGCTAAACTTAAAGTGACCCCGTTTTATAGGACCTCAGGACTCCAATATTATTCTTTGACTTATTTCACTAAATCACTCACTCATCCATTACATATGTATTTTAATACGTGGATGGAAACCTTTTTCCCCCAATCACTAAAGCAGTGCAATGTATCCGATGTCACTTCCATTTTAATGAATTAGGATCTACCCTAAGGTCCACTAATTTGAACACCTCCTCAAATTTATTTCAGGAAAGAACTAAGAATTATGCCAGAAAAGGGATTCCTAAAATTTGATATTTGTACGATTCTTGTCCATAAAAATCCTCCCTATATTTCCCATTCCTTGGACAATCCTATAGGGTGACCCGCACTAAGCCATTTCACAGAAGCTCGAGTTTATTGTGGGTACATTACTAGCTGTGCATAGTTTTTAAATAATACTTAACAGCTGTAAACCCCCATTGTCTCATCTGTAAAGGGTCTATTATTATATTCTCTGACATACAATAGGTACTCAGCATATAGTGTATAATATATATTGCAGTATATTTAAAATATTTATTCATATGTTTTTCTAGCATCATCTACCACTTGTTTGGAAAATAAACCATATGCTGAGCTTCTTCCCCAGACATTTTCTATTTTCACCTCATGGCATTATTTACTTGGCAACCGCCCCTAGTTTCTTACAGTCAGCTCCAAGCCCCTCCCACCTAGAGGGGCTTCTCCACCTAGCCAGCTTCCTTCCCCGCCCTGTCACCTAGCTGTCACCTCCCTGTCACCTAGCGGGGAGCACGCACATGGCTCACAGATGCTCCCCGGGGAAGGGAACGGGCTTAACGGCTACCTAAGGCCTTCTTTCCCTTTTCAGTACATAAGTTCCTCAAAGGCATAGATCAATGCTTTGTTCTTTTTTGCATCCATAACACATTCACATAATAGCTTCTCATTAAAGGTTTCTTGAAATAGAATTTATGTTTCTCTCTGTTTTACAGAAATAACCCTAATTATTCCAAATTTATCTAAGCCCAAATATTCCTAGTAATGATCCACATTTTGAGGAGTGACATCCTTTTTCAGCCTAGTTTTCTCATCTGTAAAACAGTTTAATTGTGAACAATTTTATGCTTCTATTTCTGAAACAGAAAACCTTCCGATAACATTGGTGTTCCAGCGCTGACCCTTCCAAGGCTCTTGTCCTCTGGTCTATCAAGTAGGACACAGACCTGCCACCTTGCTTTGGAGTCCCCTGGGGCAGCGGCCCCCAAACTTTTCGGCACCAGGGCCCAGTTTCCTGGAAGAGGATTTGTCCGCGGCCGGGGCGGGTGCGAGTGGAGACGCAGCCCCGCCCGCCTCCCTGTCTGCGCTTCCGGGAAGACCGTCGGTTTTTCTGCGGACCGGGCGGGAGGGGGCGGGAGGTGGGGGGGTGGGACAGCGCAGCTCTGCGCCCCTTCTCTAACAGGGGGACCCTGCCGGGGTTGGGGACTGCAGCCCTAGTGGCTATTTCCTGATGTGACTATTCATCACCCAAATTTAGTTTAGTTTGTGCTTCATAGTCTGTGCAAGAACATCCAGGAAATAATCATAATTTAAATCCATCTATATATCTTACAAAATATGGAACCCAGAAGGCACTGATGGAAAGCATTTGCAATTTCATAGAATTTCATATTTTCAAGTAAATAATATTTTGAGATCCTTAATATAATTATAAAAGTTGCGTTTCTATTCCTTGTGAAAACTGCTCAAAATAAGAACTAAATATATTCTAATGAGAGAAAATATTTTTATATTTTAGAATTTATCTAATTTGGAATGATCTCATTTCCTTACGTCTAAGAGGCCTACTTCTTACAAAGCTATTTACTAATACATCAGTCTATTTTATATTTGGCACATAGAGTGCTATTGGGCCATTTGGTGACTTTTCCAGTAAGTGTGAATGGAAATTAGAATGTTTCTTACTGGAATAGAGAAAGAGAAAAGGCAGAAGAAATAAAGGTTGTTCTCTGCTGGTAAGTCTTGGAAAGTTTTCCCATGATGACCCTTAATAATTGCCCGTGTCTATTTCTTACTTTCTGAGATTTTGGTTAACCTCACTAACATCACTTCGTGGTCGTTCAAAATATACTACCTCCCTTTCCAAAGAAGGAAGATAATAATCTCTAACAAGAAGACTTCCAGCCTCCAGATGCAAAAATTTCTCACTCAGAAATGTACTGACCTTTTAAAACTATTCATTTTACCAAGTCATTATTGAGGCATTTTTCCCCAAGATAGCTGAGGTCAGTGAATGAACAATAAATGGCGTCGATTATATACTCTGCTCCTTCGCAGACCAAGTTTTGAAGCGAGAAATATGCTCTAGTCCTTAAAGCCAGCTCATTCAAGATTCCTGATGTATCAAAAAATCCACGGTTCTTTCATCAAAATGGAAAAAATATATGGCATATAAAATGGTGTTTTGAAATATTTTAAGAAATCATTTTACACAAGATAATTAAGGATTGTAATGTCTACTAAAGGGGATAGGGAAAGAAAAAGAGAATACTGAGGAACAGTTGTAACAATAAGGATCCAGGTCTTTAGCTGACCGGGCAAAGGCCAAAAACACTGTTTCTGTATCTGCCCGTCACTGAATTGTAAGGACCCAAGGATGCGACTATAGGTAGCAATAATTCCCCAGGTTTCCCTACCAGATTACTATCCTGCATCATGAAAATGTTTTAGCAGTTCCCACACTTACGGAGTTAGACTGAAAAGCATTCACCCAGGAAGGGGCCATGTACATGACCATTACTGAACACATATTAATATACTTTTCTCTATTGCCCATCCTTTTACATATCATTCTTCCCTCCAATTCTTTTAGAAACACATATTTGCCTGGTGGTAGCATTGTTAGAGCAGGAATGCAAAAGATAGGAAAGTTTTATGACCTCTGGAATAGGGTTACCTCGTTTGGCATGGTTGTTCATTACACTTTCGAATCTGTGGCTCTGGCTTGGTTAAATATTTGCATTTCTTGTTGTCCACAATGCTGATATTTTTGCTCATGATTTTTGTGCAGGACACTGTTGTCTTCCTTTCTCCTGAAAAGAGCAAATAAACATATAAAGAAATGTTATTATAGACCTTTATGTAATGGATTTAGGAGGTGTTCATAGGCTTGTTATACTTTTCAATGATACTTTAAACAAATTTTAGGTTAGATCAATGAAGATGATATTATTTATAATTTACATAATAAAATGTACCTCTAGGCTTAAAGAGGATGAATAATAATTTTTTTCCTTGTTAGAAATTAGATGACAAGTTTTATATATGAAATTATTATGGCAACATAACTTACAAGATATTAATTGAAGATATCTTTGTAAAGGATTGTGGCCATCTTTTAGCATTAAGTGGTTGAAAGCTGTATTTGCATAAAACATTAGGAGTCCAATCTCCCTAATGGGCCTTCCTGAAAGCACATAAACATGCACATAAACATGCATGCGCATTTTGTCATTCGGTTGTACATCATCAGCACTCTACCAGTGAGTTATGGGAATTACGCTTATTTTGAGTATAACTCAGACCTTTATTCTTATCACCTCTGATGAAGACCCCAAGAATTCTAGAAGCTTTACTCCTAAATGATTTTCATCTTCTGTAAGACAAGCCATGGGATTCTTACCACCTTTCATCAGATTTTCAGAAAACTGACTTTTCTACTTTCTCCGGTGTGGTAAAGTCCGGTGATAGGAGGTACAAATGACAATGTGTATGCTGTATTCACTTGTCTTATGGCTGTGTAAACACACGTCCTGGACAAGACTTCTACCATTTATCTTACACTTAAAAAATCTAGTAAATATGTGCTAATTTCTGTTTCTTTTTATAAAAGTCTTATAAATTTCCCATGAGTACAAAAAGATAAACATCTGTATAAGATTTAAGAATCTAATTTAATTTATTGTTTGACATTATAAAATAATCAAATCAGCCAGCAAGCTTAAAGCCAGATGAGTCATGAAGGATTAAGAAGAAATCACAAGTCTTCTGGGTCACTATTGAACGGCCCCTGAGTTAGGGTCCATGGACTGTCTTGCAGTGACAATTAGGAAGCTCAGAGCATTCATGCTGGTCATGCCAAACATGAAAGGCTGGGCTGGTGGCAGAGAGGTCACTCTGTCATTCCATAATAAGAAGGGAAGGCTCGGATCCGGAATGAGAAAAGAAGGGATATATAGAGAAAGGTACTTTGAATAATTTTATAGTATCTTTTACTTTGGTTTGAGAGTGGAATGGGAAGGGACAATGAGGGTGGCCAAGTAGAAGGCAAAAGAACAGCTATAGGTTTGGGATCTTTCCTTCATTTCCCTCTCAACAACTCTGAGTATAGTCCCACCACAATTTGTAGTATAAAAACATGCCTACATCTATAATATATACATGTGTGGATTAAACAATAATTATATCTGTGATCATTGCATATCATGTTATTAAAACCATTTAGACCTTTAGTTTATCTTCTAACAGAGGTAGCACAATGTCAGCCAAATTATTACTTTTCTGGGTAATCCCAGAGTACTGTGTATTGCAATTTATTCTATGGGAGCTCAATACAGGGTAATCGTCACGTAGGTAACTCCCCCTTTCCCTTGAGTGGGAGGAAGGAGGCCCCCTACCAGAATCCTGTGGCATTCAAGAAGTGTGCACTAGTGGGCCAGCAATGGGGAGGGCCTTCAGACAGACATCCGATAATATGTTAAAAGGTGCCTCTCGGGACGGATGTATTAGAGAAAAAGCATTGCCTCTAGGCAGATGAATTAGACACCCGTCCTCCTCCTCCACAGAGGCAGCCTTGCCACAGGATGCATGACTCGGCACGTGAAGCATGGGCTGGATGGCAGTCCCTGCGGCCGAGGACTTTGTGCAGTGCACAAACCGACCTGCACGCAGGGGCTGCTCCCTCTGCAGTCCTCGCACAGAGTGTGAAGTGTGGCATCAGACTTAACCATGCCAGTGCTCAAACACACAATGACTTGAAGTGATTTTCAAATAAGCTACTAGGGAAACAGATATGACTTACTATATTCATTTTCTCACATAGAGAAACAGGCCTTTCAAGGTAGGAGTTACCTAAATGTAAAAATTTGGGACAGATTTTTGGTCAATTTCTTCCTAGTTCCCTATGCTTCAGGGGTTCCTTTATCACCTTATAAATATATCAATAGATACTATGTATAATGCTAGCATATGTAGTATTTCTATATTATTATTATGCATAGCTAAAGGTAGGATTAAAATAAATGTTACTTTTATGACGTATAAATGTTAGTGTTAAAGTCTAATTTGAAGCTTCATAGTCATAAGGCGCTTTTTTACAGAATACGAATAGTTGTATAAACTAATTTAAATGATGGCATTTTTGTCAACTACACAAAAAAATGACAGATAGATAATATTCAGAAAACTTCTGCTGAACATATATGAAGTCACAGAATAAATTACTCAGGGCTAGTTTTAATGCATTTTTTTTCTTTCATCAGAAAATATCTAACCTTAGTTATGTTAGCCCAGAGCTAACATATTGAGCTATTGAAAAGAAAATCTTTTAAGTATAAACATTGATATAGAAAAAGGATGACAGGTATTGGCATCATTGTAGGAGCGCCCCAGTGGTGCCCCGAGAAAGCATGAAGGCCGCGAGTACGGCCTGGGACACTCCGTTCACACTGTGAGCAAAGACATTCGCGTCTTAAGTTTTTGGCAAGTAGAAGCTTAGCCCTGCTTTTTTTTTTTTTTTTAATTTCGTTGAATAAAAACAATAGAATCAGGAAAAAAATGTCTTGCTCAGCTACAGACGTATTATACCTATGAAAGCACAACTAAGATTTTAAAGTCATATGGAAATGTTATTGAGTTTTTCTTTTTTATACTTTTATGTCCCGGCCAACACAGGAAATTTCCATTCTTGCATCTAATAGCAGTATCTACAATGCATCCAATACTGTGGAACCCGGGACAAAGAGGAAGTGACGGAGCAACTGGCCTTCTGCCTGACCATGAGGGTCACTTGCTTTCTGGTGATTAACTTTACCTCTGGGTCATTCCCGTTAAATCAGTCTGGGGAAATCTGTTTGGAGGTGTTGAATATGATTATACATAAAGTAAAATAACCATTATGCATTCGTCCCTTTGCCACGCTGAAAAATCTGAATATAAAAAGTAAATTTTACTTACTTTGTGCTTTGAAGAAATTTAACAAAGACTAGACATTATATTAAGTGAACCTTCTTTTCCAGTTTTGTGGATAAGCTAATACTTTTTTTCATGCTCTGTATTTAACCCATAAAATGGATATTTTTTATATAAAATTATATCCCATCCAGATAGATTGTATTTTTAGAATTTGTATCATAAATGCTGAAATGCAGTCTTGGGGGTGGGTTCAGTGTTTTAATATGCATAATTGAAGTTCTTTTATATTATTGAACATTCCAAATTTTTAACCTAAGTTGTTAAACTCTATAAGACAGAGACTATATATATACATCTTAAATATATATATATTCTATATATACACACACACACACACACATATATATAAATTTGTCTTCATAATTTTCTTTTAAAATTTTTACAAATTTTCCATTAAACTAACAATGGCCAGTAAGCATGAGAATCAAAATGAATACACATTAATGAGGATGAAGGACCTCTCTCTGAGCATGTCTTAGACATACATTTATTTGATTTGGACAACTTCTAAAATCATGTCATGCCATTTACTTCCTAGCCATTCTCTTTTACAGTTCTATAAAATATTATTCCCTCAGGATGTGGGTTGGGTATTAAAATGCTTATTTCATTGTTTATTTGAATGAAAAAAATACTTTGCATTGTTCACAACACCCTATATCTAATCTAATCTGATCTTGCCATTCGTATGCATACAAATATTTTAATGGGATCCCTTAATTTTCAAGTTAAATTTAACTTGAATGCTAGTGTAATAGCCAAGAACCTTCATGAACTGGCTTTCTTCCTACCTTTCTGATCAAATCACTTTCCACTCCCCAATCCTCATATTTTATACCCTAGTAATAAACATTATCACTAACCCCAGTGCCTTTGCACCTACATATATCTCTGGAAGATTTTCTATATCTTCTTTATCACTCTGCGTGGTGATTTTGTTATTATTTGACCCCACTAGATGTACTGTGAGTTCTCTTAAAGCGGGAAATATTCATCTCTGGACCACCAGCAATAGTGCATACACAGTCAGTACTTGTAAAGGAATGAATGAGTAAAATATAAGCATGTAATTCAAGCTCTCAGTATTTTGTGTACTAAGAGGTTGATCTCAATATTATGTTTCATAAAATGGTGAAAAAATCATTTGCAAACTAACTGACCAATTATGGGGAATATATATCAATGGCAAATCCAGTTTATGGATTAGAATTTAGGTATTAAAAATCAAGTATATGCAGAGCCTATGTTAATATAAGATGTTTTTATTCTATTAAGAAAAAAGATTATAAAATTTTAATGAAGATTATTGAAATCAAATAACACAGAGAAAAAAATCCTGGTGTATTTTCTTTGGCAAATAATTGTTTATTTTGGCATATGCATAGTAACTTTAAAATGTAAAAACGGGAACAAATTGCACCCTTAAAAAAGTCTTTCCTGTCAAATATATTCTGGAGGGTTTTAAAAAGTACCGGTGGTTATATACTGAGATGTTGTCCTCGACTTGATCACAAAGGCGTGGCTATCTCCTTACAATCTGGATATGGACAAGGACAGCAGTGGCAAGAGGATCCCACAACGCAACAACAAGGGTGTGAGAGGCATAAGCTGGATGAATTTGGACTAAGGTAAGAATGAGAAATACTGGCTTTCCCCCCTCTTCAAATTGGATCTATTTAGGATTTCCTAAAAGCATGTTTAATTCTTCATTTGTGTCAAAAGCGGTTATTGAATTTTGGGGTGCCCATTCTATTTTGTTTCATTCATCTGTTCCCTAGAGCAACATAAATACCAGAGTAATGCAACTAATGCTGATCCACACGCACCCCTCAGGTATTACGGAATGATACATCACTAATGCCTCTGGAGACCAAGATAATTTGAAACAGGTCTTTAACATCAAGAAGAACCTTGTAGCAAACTGATCCACGCTTCTGAGGTGCCAAAGTAAATTTAAAATATTCCTTCAAATATATTTTAGATGTTTTAGAACTCTAATGCAAAGTAAACATTTATTTTACAAACATGTTTTAAGATGTTTGAAGATAAAAGCACTCATTTCAATGGTCGATGCTGAGCTACAAAACGATTTACTGATTCACGTACTTCTAGAGTTATCATGAGACTTTGAAAAGAGCATGATGAAATGTGTATGATAATTCATGGGCCTGAGTTAAACTATTGGAAAAATTTACTCGCAATCACCAGTCTTTATTAGATATTTTAAGACAATATTCCCTTTAAAAGAGAAAATGTTCATATCTTAGGCCTTTCATATCTTATAATAACTGGCACTAACAAATTAATACAAATGCATAATAAATTAAGTTTAATTTGATTTACCATTTTAAGACTCAGTTTGAGATACTTATGTAAAAGATCATTATGATAAAAATTTAGCTAGACAGCACTAGGGGTGTCCTTTTAAAATTTCTTTTTCTCACTTATTGCAGTATTGTAAATTTAATAGTTTACAGCAGGATTAGAAAAATAACTTATCTCAAACACTGAAATTTTATACTGCCCTAGGGTACTTTATTTGCTCTTATTTATCATATTTGTGTGAAGAAAAATAGTACTATTATTGTTCCTTTTTGCTGTTGAAGATAAGTTTTGCATAAATCTGTTTCCAATGCTCTGTGCTTTGAACTTACTCTCATTTATTTCATGAATATGCTGAAAGATTACAAAGCTCTTTCTGGCTATAAAATCAATGATATGAAGTCAGAAACAATGCGATTCTTGAAATCCTGTTTATCCACTTTGCTTATGAACTCCAAAGAAAAATAATATCCAAAAGCCCAGAAATATTTTGGCATTGAAATGAATATGTACCCTATTAACATAGAGATAATTGAAAATTGTTGGCTAAACACAGTGGGGCAGAGTTAGAAGAGAAGGTCTATTCAAGCACAAATCACATAGGCGTTGTAATTTATTATTATAGCAATTATTTTACAAAATTGGCCATTTGAAATAAAAATAAGAACATATCTAAATCCTTATTCAAGAGAATACAATAAAACATCTCTTTAAATCCAAAGAAATCCTAAGTACTCTCCAGGGCACAGTCTCTACTTTGTGGAAAGAAACCACATCAAGTCTCCTGAGCTGCTCTGGAAGACGGAGTGAGAGGAGACTTGGACGCTGGGGTCGCGGGAACCGGCTCTCCCCTAACGCGCCACGTGACCTCGGGAAGTCACTGGATCTTTTTTTTCCCATGTTGATAACTGAGAAGTCATGTTTAAGAAAACGTAATATTCCTTCTGACTCTGAAACTAAGAGACTTTATATATAGTCAACCTCTATTACTTAAGATTTAACAATTGGTAAAACATATTTTAGGAAGTAATTAATGTGGCTTTGGGAAACATTTTTAACCCTGAACAATTTGCTTTTTCAAACTGAAGACTGACAAATTCTGTATGTTTAACTACGTCTGATGCAGCTTCTATTAGACCACAGTTGCAGAAGGCGGATTAAAAAAATGAGGATAATAAAATTCACTGGGCAACAATTTTCCTGTCTAGGTTTTTAAATGCAAAGAGATTCCAAGGAGCTGTCGGCCTCCCCGTGTGGCGTGTGGCGGGGCTGTGGCCGACTAGGGGCCTCCGCGTCCCATTAAAGGGGTAACTGTGACTGTGCGCTTGCGTCTAGAGAGTGTCCGCCTCCGTCCGTCCTGCTTTCGGTCCCTGGGGACACGAAGCAGAGCCCCTGGGGCGCGCTGGGCGCAGCGAGGACAGGAGCGTGGGTGACTGGGGGACCAGCCGGGGAAACACGAGCGACAGCAGCTCGAGTCACGCAGCGACAGCCACGCGGAGGCCCAGGGAGAAACGTGGCCACCGGAAATCTTGTGGCAAGAATGACGGGTAACATTTCTAATTTAGGGGAGTGACTTGAAATCGTTTTGCTGTAAATACCCTGTGTCCTCAGGAGCAAAGCGAGCCCCGGGCTGGCGCGCCCTCCGCCTGCCCCCACGCTGCCTGCGCCCTGGTGGCCCAGAGTCAGGTGGGGACCCCAAAGCTCTGAGCGCTCTGGCCTTTGGCAAAACTGCTCCTCCCCAGCCTCTGCTCCTTTGAAGGATCCCAGCATCGTCTCTGTCCTGAGGACGTGGTTTCTAGCTTTCTCTGCAGCCTTCATTGTTTCCTTGTGCCCGGTGCCTTTGGGTCTAGAGCGCGTGGGGGCGCCCCTGCTCCCCACTGCCTCTGCAGAGCCTCCCCCTCCTCTTCCTCCTAAACCGCCGGCTTTGGATTAGACTATGCACGCATCACCCTTCTCGCTGTAGTCACTCCTTCTCTTTAAGATTTTAGCTCCTCGCTTATTGTTTTTAATAACACTGTCCCTGGCACGATCTTAGAATTACAACATCTATTTGAATGATTCTTCCCACACCCAGTCCTCTTGGTCTTGGCCCTCTTCTCTTCCCGACAATCTTGCTATTCACTTTACTTAAGCCACTCACTCCACTGGTGATTTTATTACCAATACCTATAACCACTCCATAACTCCGCCCGCCGCCCACACTCGCCCGGGTTTGGATCCGCACGATCTTCTCCTTAAGGCTTGTGCCGACCATCGTATTGAAAGCAGGACCTACTCCCTCTCATCTATACAGCCCCATTTCCTTTCCCTCCTTGCTTTATTTTTATCCAGAGTACTTATCATAATTTGATACTATCATATATTACTTATTCGTATGTTCTGTCTCCCTCTCTCTTAAGCACAATCCCCCAAATCCAGTCTCTGCACCTTCCCTCCTCACTTCTGCTGCAGCAACGTTTAGGCCACACGTGTCCACAATTTCTTTGCTCAGAAAACAAGCTAAATGGTTCATGTCTTCGCATGACTCAGTTTACACTATATACACAGTATATGTATATATAATTAGATTTTCATGTAATTGAATGTGTCTCCTTTCAGCCCTAGGAGGAATCTGTTAATGCAAAGCCATAGATAAGTAGGAGAAATGAGAACAGAAATCATACACTGCTTATCCATATGGACACAAATGGAAGTGGGACATCCCATGACCTGGGATCTTACCTTGGCTTTAGTACTAAATGATTCCGTGAGCACTGACAACCTATTTGTCTTGTGGAACACAGTTGTCTTACTGGTACAATACGTGTGTAGGATTTCGTGATTTCCTAGTCTCACATTTTATACTGAACTAATTTTGTTCTTTTGCCTCCTCAACCTCTAATATAAAAACAAAAATTAAAAAAAAAAACCTTAAAGCACAATTTCAGGATTTAAATTTCTACATTTATTAAAAACAGTGGCACACTTAAAAATAGCAAATTAAAGGAATTGAGGAATTACATGTTCTGCATACAGTTGGCCCTCTGTATCTGTGGGTTTTGCATCCATGGATTCAACCAATCAAGGATCAAAATCTTCAGATTTGAAAGGCTGACTGTAGGGTATTTTCCACCCTGTGGTTGGTTGAATCCGTGGATGCAGAACCCACGGGTACAGAGGGCTGACGGTGCTACACCATTTTATATCAGGAGCATGAGCATCTGAGAATTGTGGTATTCACGCGGGGCTTGGACCCAATCCCTCTCGGATACAAAGAGCCAACTTTATTTAGCATACGTTTTCAGACAACAGAGAAGCAGGCTCAATGCTGCTCTGTCAAAAACCTTTACATTCAGTTCAGGTCTGCAATTCTTATGGGCAGGTGGACTTGAAATTTAGAAATTTTAAGATTTCATAGAAGTAATACAGCACATATATATATTACATAACCTAAATGGTGTCTGAGGAAGGCCCTGTAAACAAATATATTAATATTTACGCAATGCAATGCAATGTGTAATCATATTAAGTGAGATACGTAAGAACTCTAAATGTTTTTTTTTTTTTTTTTCCAGTTCAAGTCAGATTTAGCCACAAAGTAGTTCAGGTGTTTAGCTATGAAACATGTCATACTAAAGTTTCAGTTTCCAAACTTTTAGATCCATTGCAGATTAGGAATTTGGGATCTGTCTTAATTATCAATGCTTAATCAGAAAACAGCTGATGTTTTGGAAAGATAAATATTTAAAAATCCTTCACCTCCTCCGCACGTGGCATCGCAGTCTTCCCAGCCAGTGTGTGTCCACATGAAGAGGGGCTCAGGTGCTTTCGAGCTCTGGTTCTCTGGAACGGGGTCTGATGGGATAGTGTACTCATAGTGAAGACCATAATTCTGATCCTGAAACAGGAGTACCTATAGCATATAAAAATGATCAAGGCAGATGGATCAAACCAGAGTACATTCAGTGTGAAGTATTAAACTAAGGATACTAAGAATTTAAAATACTTATTGCACAGTGTGCTTGTGAGATTTGGTTGTTGTTAAAATACACTTCTCTCTCTCTTTTTTTTTTTTGTTTTTTAGAAACAAGGTTTCACTGTGCCGCCCAGGCTGCAGTGCAGAGCACGGCAGTGCAAGCACAGCTCACAGAACCTGGAACTCCTGGGCTCAAGCAATCTTCCTGCCGCAGCCTCCCAAGTAGCTGGGACTGCAGGCATGACGTGACATCGCTGGCTAATGTTGACATTGTCATGCTTTTGAAAATATTAGAGCTGCATACTTACCTCTGCGCTAAAGACATCATGAAGAAAAGCTCATCTGAATGAAGTCAGGGATAACAAATCATGTTCTTTCAGTCTAATGGACTAGACAGTCTCCCAATGCCTGGTACGTGTATAAAATAACTTTAGTGGTGGGTGGGGATGAGTGGCAGCAAGAATATGTGTCCTATCTAATGTACACAAACCACCCACGATGTAATATCAAATGTAGACTTTCCACTCACATAAAAAGAAAAGATGGACAGGAAGCCCCTGAGTCAACAGAGGAAGAGAATGGAAGACTTAGGGGATCATTCCACTGTGTAAGGACAGCGAACTTCTAAGCTAAGTGGCGATAGGAATTTCATACCATGTATGCTTATAGTTAACTTTTAATTTTGGCAAGGTTGCTGACTTTCCATTTGTAGTCAAGATTATTTACTTTGAAAATAAATTTGTGTTAAAATGAAATTTTAGGAAATATTAATTTAATAACTGTACAGTTACATACATCTATGCAAATAGTCCAATAAAACATAAAGGATATATGGGAATTACTGAACCATGGGCTACGCTGAACTGAAGTATAAGCAGGAACCACGTCTGTTTTGTTCTCTGCTAGTACCCAGTGCCACGATCAGAACTGGATCATCATGGCCACTTATGCATACATGTACATATGTACGAAAAAAAGAGTGAATGAGAATATATGTCTCTTTACAAGTCTATTTTCAGAAAATATATCAAACTATTCCCTGAAATATATCACCTCTATGGATCTGAGGATCTATGGAAAGAATCTATATAATACCACGTGATACAAAAAAACATATATACCTAAATTTTTAAATTTTACTAAATTATTAAGGAACTTTCTTAATATGTAACCTGTATCTAGGTAATTGTAATGATAGGTAATCCAGAGTTAACACTACATGAAATAAAATTTAAATGGGCTCCAGGTTAAGTGTCTGAGCATTTCTATTATATTTTCTTTATTTTTTTCAAGATTTTGTTCAACATATCAACAGAACTTCTAAGATATATTTTGATGCATGGATTGGGGAACTAGTGTGTTGCCTTTATAAAAAAAACTATAGTTTTTAAGTTCTTTAAGTTCACAGAGGCATAACATTCTGAGTACTGATTCTAAATACATCACAGTGCTTATTTTGGCTTAAATATCTCATTTGATGTTGCCAATTATAAGTGACTTTCAGCTTAATGAGTTTAAAGGAAGAGAGTTTAAATGAGTTTTTAAAAAATGACATACTTTGTTTACGGTTATAACCAGACTACTACATAGTTTTTAAATTGATAAAATGAACATATACATAACATCTATTTGCCAACTTATTTAGTTATGTAAAAATGTGCCTATTTTTCCTAATAAACTACCTTTTCATTGACAGAACTTTAGATTGTCCTTGAATATCTAAAACTACTTAAAATAGAGACATTGGCTACAAAACTGTTAGCTTTTCCTTAAACCATTTGAATTTGGCAGTGTTCTCTGCACAAAGGAAAGTGTGACTGCTACGGCCGAGGGGCACAGGCTGCAGCAGGGCCGCGGAAGGTGTTGCCTTTCAAAACGCAGTACCAGCTTTCGGCTGTAATAGTCATTAAAGAAAACATCGTAGAAGTACAGTTTCCCTTGGATTACTGAGTAAATCCAGGTCACACAGATGCCTTCTTTTCGACATAGTTCACCGACTTTAATTATGCTTCATGCTTCCAGGAAAAACCTTGGTAATTACCAGTTAGATTAAGGATTCTGCAGCAAGGAAACTCCCTGTGCCCAACACCATAGTCTCACATTTACTGTTTTAAGATTTTTGAATTAGAAGCTCAGTAAAAAAGCCCAGGTCTTGTTCCATTTTTTAAAAAGTAGGTTATACTTACTAATATATAAGGCAGACACCATGATGGCATTTTTTGTAACACAATCATTAAAAATATATTGCTGATGATAATGCTGTTATTATAAGTGACTCAATCATGAAATGAGCCAGATGTGGTTCATGTAGTGTTTGTTCAGTCATTTTTCTCTCCCTAGATGGCATAAAGCATAGAGTGGCATTTCCAGTTGAAATTGAATAATAGGATCCAAAGGACTTTTGGTGAGATGCACAAAGTAATTATCCATAGTGTATGTATGTTTATGATCCAAGGCTGTTTGGTACAATGAACTTGGATCTAAGCTTTCTATCAGAGAGGTAGCAAGAGGAATGAATAACACCTGGTTTATTCACAGCTAATAATTTATTGGACAACACTGGACACATTGATTGACTTTCTCATACTTAGTCCATTTTAATCTATAAAATGGAGTGATAATAATATGTATTACACATGATTATTGTGAGGATTAAATGCTGTAATGAGGTAAAGCACTTTTGGACAGGGCCTGATACTTAGTGCCCAATGAATGGTGGATATCATTAAGGTTTGAGACAGCAGATACACACAACACTCACCTTGCTCCCTTTATTCTTGTTGGTAAAGCATATCAATTGCAGTTATGTAAAACTTTATAATTAAAATTGTGGTTTGTGGACCAATAGCAGTAGCACCATGTGAGAGCTGGTTAGAAACACAGATTTCAGACCCCACCCCAAACCAAAAGAATCAGAATGTGCATTTTAACAAGAACCCAAGGTAATCTGCAAACACATTACAGTAGGAGAAGCAAATGGGCCAATATGTGATGTGAACCTCTGGCTCCTAGACTAGCAAAACACATGTCTTCAATTCTGAAGACAAATTCAGCTTAAATTGTGTGATGATATTAAATAATGTGGCATACCATGCCCCAAATAAACAATCAATCGTGTTTTAGAGTTGTTTTATGTGTGGACTTACGGAGGTGCTGAAGTGTTTGAATTTTAGACTTCTTGCCACTAGGATGGAAAACTCACCCCAGCTGTGTATTCAGTCCCCTGGGTCCTGTGACAGCAACATTAACTGCCATGGTCAAGGTCAAAAGGGACACGTGGACCTGCTACCAGCCTAGACAGAGTCCCATCGTCCTGATTCTTTCCCTCCAAACTCTATACAACTCATACCTAATCTTTTACGACTTGGTACAGAAACTCATCATCCCAAATATTCAAATTTTCATAATTCTTTATAGGAATCCATTAATCTAGTAAGAAAATATAATAAGGTAATTGGGAGCATTATTAGACATATTTATCAAATTATTTCCCCCAAGCAAAATAACATTTTATCAAAGGATTTCTATGCAAATTCAGACAATGGTCATTTCATAGTACTCTTTTTATAGATATCACTCTGGTTAGTAAATGTATGCTTTTAGAAAAAAGGGGTTCTTAGGATGCCTAATACATCTGTACTTTGAGTCTGTGAATTCTCTAAAACCCCTTGTTCCTCTTGTAATAATTCCTGTTATTAGACATCATGATTTAAAACATATGTTTAAAAAACCTTGAAAACCAATTTCTTAAATAATTTTAAATGTCTATCATTTAAATTTCCAATTCAAGTTTGGAAACAAGATTAGAAAAGGTGCAGCTGGAATGTCGTTCGCCACGGGAAGTGGGTTGCGCAGTGTTCCCAATCCGTCCCCGCCTACCAGGAGGTGTAGAGGGGCCGTGGTGGGGCCTTTGGCGGAGATTTTCTCCCAGAGGCCGCGTCTGACATAGTGGACAGTAGTTCCGGCTAAACTGAAGGCTCCAGAGTGTTCAATCTTCCAGTCACTATTAATAGACTGTTTGCCAGCATCCCGGAGAGCTATAAAGAGATTGAAAAATATAAGGAGTATTATAAATCAGCATCGTTGGTCAACATCCTTTCATACTGCTCAGTTAAAAGCATTCCATTCATTTATAAACTGACGGGGCAGCATTCTCTGGTGTAAAACTCGAGGCGTATCTTTTCAGGAAATGTTCACAATCATGGCAAATTCCACGAGTTCTCCTTTTGTCCTGAAGCTATCCACAACTACACAGCCACATTTATCTTTGCTTCCTGAAACTTCCTTGGACACTTGATATCTGTACTCCTTATAGTCATTTACTCCTAAACACATTATTATGTTACGGCTGTATGTGTCTGCCTAGTCTACCCAATGACCATACGAGCACCGTGAATACAGGCACCACATCTCATCCGTACTCTGTGTCGCCTGTGCCCATCCGGAAAAGTATGTCACTAAAGAAGGGTCATTAAATAGCATGTTAACTAACAGGTTAAGTGGCAGAGTTATATGCATTACAAAACAATTCAAAGATAATACATTGGTTTTAAAACAGACTCAGGACCTTTTAACATCTCCTCTTTGTGATTAGCTGTTAATAAGAATGGAAGATAAATACTACTTCTTAGCCATAAACAGCCACCATTTGTATGGGATTTTACAGAATAACTTTGTTTACATATTTTTTCTTTCTTTGTTGAGCTGATCACTATTATTTATATAAGACTCATGACATAGAAGTGAAATGTTATGGTTATCATTTTAAAGATTTCTTTTTATTTTCCTCCTTTTTAAAAAATTTAAACCTTTAGAATTCCCCATACAACTTTATTCTCTTCCCAAAAGACAGGTACGTAAAGATTCACTGAAAGCTTTTATGTCAAGATTATATGAAAGTACTTTGATAACGTAAGCTGAAAAATCTTGCTAATTATTATTGAAGCTAATCTCCATTTATTGGATGTTTGAGGATTTCCAAGTTTTTAAATTATTAGTGATAATATAATATGATATATAATATTATAAATAATACAAAATAATATAAATAATGCTTAAACATACTGTACACTATGTGTATATCTGAGGATTTCCCTTGAATAAAGATCCAGATTTGGAATTACGGAGGCAAATAAATATTTAAGATTTTGAAAAACTGTTTTGAACTGATTTTCATAAAGGTTGCTTCAATTCATGCTCCCGTAGCAGTGACAAAGTGACCCAATGGTGGGTCCACCATTTCTGAACCCGTCCTTGGAAGAAACTTTTTCTCATATAACATTTAATCATGATAGAATAATAAATTATCAAGTATCAGCTATAACTCAAATAATACTCAAAGTTCTGGAAATCCCAAAATGAACAACGGATATGTTCTCTGGCCTCATGGAATCATGTTCTGCCTGGAGAACCAGACATTCCACAAGCTTCACGGCTGGCTGATTACACCCCGTGGCCCAGGCGGGGCGGGAGGGACAGTGTCTGAGGGCTGCCGCCCCTGGGGAGGGTCGCTGGGGGTAAAGAGCCTGCGAGCCGGAGGCAGCGCAGGTGGGAAAGGCCGCAGGGGCACCGCCGCCCGGGCGGGTCAGGAGACCAGTGTGCACCAAGCCCACTCGCTGAAGCAGACCAGGAAGAGAAGAGGCCGGAGAGATGAGGAACAGCCAGACGTTCCAGGGTTTGTTAGTATTTTGAGGGATTTCCTAAGGAAGGAAAGGTAAAACTTAAGATATTTTCAAAAATAATACGTGAAAATGGACTGTTGCAGGGTGAAGTTAGACAGGACACGAGGCTAACGTTGCAGCCCACCTGAAAGCAATGGTGGCCTGGATGAACACACTGACTGCTACACTAGAAAAAAATTTTTTTTCCTTGGGGCCATGGTATTTTATTATGAAAATAGAATAAAAACTATGAAACTGAACCGATCCTTTCTAATTTAATGAAAAATTTGTTATTTTTTACTGTTTTCTGTGCATGAGTTATATGCAGCTTGAAAAATAGTTCTTGAGGCTTCCAAGGTGAAGAGATGTGTGAGTTATATACACTTCATGAGGCCCTGGGCTCAAAACTAGCGTGAGTTAAATACAATTCACATGACAGTTAATGTGTTAAGGTAGTAGAGAACATTGTTAAGATGTATTAGGAGTAAAATTGATAAACATGGTGATGATTTGATTGTCCTGGGTGAAAGGAAGTGTCAAGTATGATGCTAGGGTTCTAGGATGAGAAAACAGATGGGTTATGATGACAAATATAGAGATGGTAAAAACTATCAATAAAACATTGGTTGAGAAGAAATATCAAAAGTTAAGTTTTCAATAATCTATTATATTTATAAAAGATGTCTTATTTCTATTAAACTTGAAGAT
Organism: Eulemur rufifrons; assembly: GCF_041146395.1. Classification (NCBI taxonomy): domain Eukaryota; kingdom Metazoa; phylum Chordata; class Mammalia; order Primates; family Lemuridae; genus Eulemur; species Eulemur rufifrons. The sequence goes on along the minus strand of NC_090999.1, from coordinate 93,914,007 downwards.
TTTTTTCACTTGCTTATTAGTTGCAAATGGATATACTTTAGACAATGCTAAACTGATAAAATAATAATTAATAATTTTGCCTAAAAGGTAAAATATTTCCTTGTATTCCCCTAACATCTACTAAATATTTTGAGGAATCTTTTTGGCCTACATTTTTACTGTGGTCAGTACAATCCCATTTTTTCCCCTGTATTTCAAAACATTTTCAGGACACAATGATAAAGAAATACTTCCTGAAAATATCAAATAAAAATGCATTAAAAGTCCTCATAGGGGTTGCTAGAGTATGAAATTTAGACTCAATTGGTATTTCTGACCTTCAGCATTCCCCGGAAAATGGTGCGTGCACGTACCTTCAAATCCACACAATTCATTAGTTTAATAGCAGCCTCACATGAAGAATCAGCACTTGGTTATGTGGTATTTCTTGGTTTTCATTTTTATTTAATTAATTTGAAAAATGTCCTTTTAGAAATCCTGTTTCTGGCCATGACTGAATAACTGAAACTGTACTAGCTTTTGTACCATAAGCAAATAGAAGACTAGACAATGTATAAAACAACTGTTCTCAAACACTGGATAACATACAACAGAAAACTGTGATCCCTAAGAGGAGAATAAATGCTATGAGCTCTGAAATTGCTTGGCTTTTTGCCTGAAGATATTTATTAATACCAGACCCCCCGCTGAGAGGTAGCATCCACACAGAGGACGGATGATGAGGGCTCCAGTGAGAAGAGGACACAGAGAATGGAGTTCAAATTGGCTAAAGCAGCTGGAATCCGTCTTGGGGTGTGTTGGAGAAGAATGAGCTACACAGAGATAGAACTCCAAAAATCTGCAAAAGGGTTCCTTTAAGCCTGTGGCCAAACGCTAAATGGCAAATAAGTAGGCATGACTCCTCAGAACAGAAAAAAGAGCAACTACCTGGGACCTCTAAATTGTACAACACCTGCAGCCCACATACGGATGGAAGACATCATGAGTTCTATGCAGTCAGAGTATCGAGATCTTACTGAACACACAATCTTTAGTGGAGAACTCAGAAAGGCTACACATAAGAAATAAGGCTAACCTAGTCCTCGAGCAAAGGCTACTTTAGATTTACCTTAACAAAGCTTATAAAAAATCTCAAGAAATGTAGCTGAACCAAAAAGTACTAGGTATGGGAAGAAGTCAGAAATTGTGATCTATCATAATAAGGGGGAAAAAAAAACAGTCAATAAAATGAGATCCAGGAATAATAGAGATGACAGAACTAACTATACAATGTACATTATAATCAAACTGCTGAAACCTAATGATAGTGATAACAATGTTTATAATGTCTAGAGAGAAAAAGGCATATTATATACAGGGTTAAAAAGATTTAAGAATGCACTGGATATACCATTAGAACTACTACAAGCCAGAAGATAATGAAATATCACATTTAGAGAGATGAAAATAAAATAAAATAAAATAAAACCAAACCGAAATTTAGAATTCTATATCCAAAGAAAATATCCTTCAGACAAAAAGGCAAAATAAATTTATTTTCAGACAAAGAAAATTTGTGAAATTTTGCTTGACAAAAAATGTTAGATGTTCTTCAGGCTGAAATAAAATGGTTTGAGATGGAAACGTGTATTTAAATGAAAGAAAGAGGAATATTGGGTACTGGTGAATGTAAAAAGATAAAATATTTATTGTTATTAAAACTGATAGTATAATTCACTAAAGCTAAATGATTAACATGTATTTTTTGTTTTTAAAGCATAAGTAAAAAATATATGAGATGTGGAATAAAATGCATAATAGCAAGGAGGGAAAAAGGGAACTATGCTGTTTTAAGGAGCTCACATTATATGTAAAGTGGTATAATATAATTTGTAATGAGACTAATAAGTTAAAATGCACATTATAAATGCTAGAGCAACGATCAAAAATATAAAACAAGAGCTATAGCTAATAAGCAAGTAAAAATAAGAATGGAATACTAAAAAACATACTCAATCCACCAGAAGTCTGAAAAAGAGAAAAAAAGGAATAAAGAAGAGATGAAATAGAAAACAAATTCAATATAATTATAATTATATTATGTTTAAATCGACTAAGGGCATTGGTTGAAAGATTGTCGGGCTAAAAAAAACAAAAGATCTCGTATATTCAATTTACAAAAATGTGCTTTGAAAATACATAGGTTAAAGTAAAAGGATGCAAAAAGATGTCGCATGCAACACTGATCATAAAAAAGATGGCTATATTAATACTGGGCAGCACAGACTTCAGGGCAATGAATATTTCCAGAGATAAAAGAAGACATTTCAAAAAATGTCACTTAAATTAATTTAATTTTAAAATTTAAAATGACATATAAAATTTGTATGTCATTATGTGTGATGCAACATCAAAACGTGAAGCAAAAATTGACATAATTGAAAGGAGACATATAGAAAAATCCATAATTTTCGTCAGAGATTTCAATACTTCTCTATCCTTAATTGATAGAACAAGAGAAATATCAGTAAGAATATAGAAGACTTGAACCAAATAAACCTCATTGATATTTAGGGAAGATTACAGCCAGATATTATAGAATACAAATTTTTTCAAGTATAAATGGATCATTAGCCAATATAGGCCATGAGCCATACAACAAGCCTCAATTAAAATTACACTCAGTATATTCTTGTACCACAACAGATTTAAACTAGAAATCAATAACAAAATAGCTATAAAAAATTTAAAATATTTGGAAATTAAACCATTTATAAGTAACACATGGATCAAAGTAGAAATCACAATGGTAACATGAAAATATTTTTAACCAAAAATACAACTGGAATGCAACTAAGGCAGTGCTTAGAATTTTACAGCTTTAAATTGTCACACTAGCAAAGAAAAAAGAACTCAAATCTATGATCTAAGTTTTCCCTTAAAATGGTAGGAAAAAAGAGCAATTTAAACCCAAAGTGAATAGAAAAAAGAAAACAGTAAAGGGCAGAAATCAATTAAACAGAAAATAACAATAGAGGCAACCCACAATACCAGAACTTGGTTAACTCAAAAGATTATATGAATGATAGAAGTCTAGTTTGTCTGATTAAGAAAAATAGACACAAATTAATAATATAGAAATAACAGATATAATATTGTTTTTACAGACATTATGATGTAATAAGGAAATATTATAAATAATTTTAAGCCTATAGATTTGACAAGTGAAATAGATTAATTTCTTGAAGACATCAAGTACCAAAACTGACACAAGAACAAGAACATCTGAATTGCCACATATACATATATATATATATATATATATATATATAAAAATGAAACTAAGTTGGGATTTAAAACTTTCCCACAAAGAAAACTTTAATATTCAAACATCTAAGCAAAAATACTACCAATCTTATACAAAATATACTATAACATAGAAAAGGAGGGGCACAGGTTTCTTCTAACATACAAAAAAAGTTATTTTTCTTAAGGTGGATAATAAATGTAAATATGTTCATTTTATTGTTTCTAATCAGCTAAGGATATTTATTTGTACATATTATTCAGGAAAATTACATTTGCATATATTCTATATAAGTATATAAGTTTATTGCAAATGTTTCTCTGAAACTATGGTTTTCATTTTTATTTTCTCAATGGTGTCTTTTAAGGAGAAATAGATTTACTATTAATTAAATCCAATATATCTTTTTTTTAGGATTAGTAATTTTGAAAAGTAGTAAAGAATCATGGGTTAACACAAGGTAATGAACATTTTTTCTTATGTTTTTTCTAGATGTTTTAGAGTCTTAGCGTTTTTGTTTAGCTCTCTAATTCGTTTTGTGGTAATTTCTGTGCATGATGTGAGGGAGGAGCCAAGGTTCATTTTTTGTGTTCTGTATAAATATGTAGTTGTTTCCGCACCACTTGTTTAGAATATCATTTTTCCCATTCATTACTTCAACACTTTGGTTGAAGTCAGTTGAACCCATAACTGTGTGTTTATTTCTCACTATGATGATGAATTTGTCAATTTTTCTTTGCCATGTTTTGCTTTATAGCTTTGAAGCTATATTCCTGGGTTCATATAATTTTAAAATTTTAATACCTTTCCAATGAATGCTTTTATAATTATTTTGTGGCTTTTAAAAAAAAGCCTCAAGCAATGTGCGTTGCTTTCCTGTGAATTCTGACTGACATTATTATTATTATCATTAGTTTTTTGGTTTGTATTTTTCTGGAAGAGTTCTCTATTCTTCAATGTTCAGTATTTGTGAATCTTATTTTTATATATGTCTCTTTTGAACATCATATATCTGAATTATTTTCAAAATTCAATCTGACAATTTTTATCTTTTAACTACAGATTTTAGTCTCTAAGTATTTATTAAAATTGTTGATATCTTTTGCTTTATTTATGTCATCTCATTTTGTGTTCTTTTTTCCTACTTGCTGTATCTTTCTTTTATTTTCTTCTATCTTAGTTTCAATTGATTATTTTAAATTACATTTCTCAAAATTATATTTTGTTCTTTAAAATAATGTGTCTATTCAATTATAGTCATATTCTTCATTCTTACTATTAGATCCCTCTTTTGCATGTTTAAACATTTTAACCATAATTATTTTTATATTCTCTGTATATGACACAGATTTATAGGCTCTTTTTTGTTTTTACTATATTTTGTTCATGTCTATTTCCTTTTGTATTTTCTGAATTTTATTATTAAATTATATTTGTTGAACTTTATAGACGTTTTTTGAGGCCTGATTTGAAGCTGCATTCCTTCCAAAAGGATTTGCATTTGCATGTGCAGCCACTTTGGTGACCACGTTGAAATAAATGTCTTGAGGATCTGGGACTTCACAGTCAGGGTAAACTGGTGCTGCAAATCCATGTGACGGTTTGCTTTGCCTTGCAAATACTTAGGGAAATTGAGTTTTTATTTCCACCTAATACTAAAGTTAACATAGACACATTTTCTTTCTTGTTCCGTTTGTGGCACAGATGCACATCTATCTTTCTCTCCTCGGAACCGAGCCCGCAGTCCTCTGGAGTTCTTGCTTTATTCAGGGTCTCCTGTTAGAGTTCCCAGTTGGTAAAGGCCTCAGGCTTTGTTTTCTGTCCACAGAACCCCGTGACTCTCCAAGTCCAAGCTTGGTTACCAGGATTAAGCATAAGAGGGTCTTCAGAGACAGCCTAATATTCTGGCTTCCTGCTTCCACTTTGTTTTTGGCATCTAAAGATTCCTTACTTTCTTTCCAGTTCAGAGGTATTATAGACTGAATGCCTGTGTCCCCCCAAAATCCATATTTTGAAACCCTACCCCCCAATGTGATGGTATTATGAGGTGGGATCTTTGGGAGGTAATTAGGATTAGATGAGGTCATGAGAGTGAAATCCTTATGAATGGGATTAGTGTTCTTATAGGGGTCCCGAGAGAGCTTGCTTCCTCTCTCTCTGCCACGTGAGGACACAGCCAGACGTTGGCAGTCTGCAACCCAGAAGGGGGCCTTCACCAGCACTCAACAATGCTGGCACCCTGATCTTGGGCTTCCAGCTTCCAGAACTGTGAAATATAAATTTCTTTTGTTTATAAGCCACCCAATCTTTGGTACTTTGTTATAGTAGCCCAAAGTGACTAAAATAAGAGGTAAATTGTGAAATTTTTTTTCTTTTGTATTTTGCTCCATTTAATTTGTTGTCAGTAAGAGATTTGTCCACATTGCCTGCATGTAAAACTGCATGGAAGGTAAATTGACTCATATGACCTTTTTTGAGAGGTTTTTTTGGTTTGTTTTTTGCTTTTTTTTTTTTTAGAGAAGAGCTTTTGTTCTGTCACGATCATAGCTCACTGCTGCTTGGAACTCCTAGGCTCAAGTGATCTTCCTGCCTCAGCCTTCCTAGTAGCTAGGATTCCAGGTGCATGCCACCATGCCTGGCTCTTCTGGAGATTTTTAAAAATCACAAACTATAATGATTTTGTAAAAATATAACACAGGTTTATCTGAAGTAGTCTCCATGTTAGGCTTTTTGATAAATTATTAACAAAATAATAATGCCATAATCTTCAGCATAGCAGATAATAATTTATTATAAGAATACAGTTCAAAGAGAGTAATGAAAAAGAAAAACTGCATTGGGAGATGATTAAATGCCTCTATAACAGAATACATAGTTTGATGTAGACAATTTGTTTAGGAATGATCAGTTTGCCGAGGTTCTATTTTCCTTTGTTTTTTGCTAAAGCCATTTCAGATGAAGATTTCCAATGACTTCCTATGCCCAAAGGAGCCTTTAGAAAATGTGATTTATGATATGTATTCATTTGCCAGGGCTTTGGGCTTGAAATCTAGGATTTTAATACGGTGCCATTTATTTTTTTCTCCCAACTTTCCCCTCGTCCATGTGTCCTATGTCGGTAAATAGCACTACCACTTGCCAGAAACCTAGAAGTCATCCTGGAATCTTTATCCTTATCAACACTCACGTCCATTTTTCAACAAGTTTCAACAGTTCAACTTCTTTAATATCTCTGGAAGCCACTGAATTTTTCCCATGCCTATTTTCTTGACTGGTTTATGCAACTGGTTACTTTGCCTTCATTCTTGCACCTTTCCACTAATTCATCAGGGTAAGTATGTTTTCTGAGTCAGCAAATGAGGAAACTGTTGTCTCTTGAATAAACATGGTGACACATTAGCATTTTCAGCACTGATTTAATCTCCAGAGAAGCATTCAGGCTGTTTAGGAAAATAGATCCTGTTTCTTTATACTAGGCAAAGACCCTGTTAACTTAGGCTCAAAGCTAAGCATCAGGAGAACTGACAATAATTAGGGCCAGACACTTGAGACAGATATGTGATTCAAACATTAAAATGAATGGTCTTTTATTAACAAAGAGTGATTGAGGACTTATGTTTAGAGGTCTGTAGCAGAAAAAGAAGATGAGATTTCGCAGAATTGGAACCAGCAATTAGAGAAGAAAACAGTCACTTCACAATTTTTGCCCTTCTGAGTTAGGTCTATACAATAAGTCAATCACATTAGTTTAAAAAGGGGGAAAAAGAGGTTAAGTGAGGGAAGTTTAAGGAAAATGTGTTCAAATATGACATTTACCTTAAAATCATAAGTGTTGCATGGAAGGCAACACTTTCCTTTAAAAAAGGAAAAATTAAAAAGCAGCAGCATGGTTCATTGTCTAAGAATCTAGATGCTATGGCCAGACTCTTTGGGTGCATATTTAGTATCATAGATTTTTAAATGTGTGACGCTGGACAAAAAATTTAGTCTTTGTTCCTCTATTCCCTGATTTTAAAAAATTAGGAAATCAGTAGTACCCACTTCATAGGGTTGCTGTGCAGATTTATTTAATGGGTATATGTAATTCACTGGACTATATTAATCATTAAGCAAGTGTGGGCCTCTTTTCTTTAAAAAATGCACTCAAAAAATCTCTAATTTCTTGTGTGCCACATTCTGTTTTAGTTATTGTAGGCAAAGCACTGAACAAAATGCCTTCAAGAATTAACAGTGGAGACTGACAATGTAAATGCAAACATGTAAACAAACAAAACATTCAGGCAAGGAGAAGTGCTATAAATGAAATAAAGCAAGATAATGTAATAGCGAGTGGCTTGCTGGAGGTCACACTGTATATGGAAAGAAAGTAATAGCTGGTGGGATTTGCTGATATATCATATTAAAGAGGCAAAGAAAGTGAAAGATCAAGGAGCACTCTCAGTTTTGACATAAACTTCTAGATAGACAGTAGTGAGTGTGGTAGGCTGACTAATGACCACCCCCCAATCCATCCGTGTTCCTAAAAGATAGATATCATACAAAATTCCTCTCTGACCACAAAGCGATGAAGTTAGAAATCAGTAACAGAAGAAAAACTGGAAATTTCACAAATTTATGGAAATTAAACAACACACTCTTAAAGAACCAATGAATCAATGAAAAAAAAATCACAAGAGAAATTAAAACGTATCTGGAAACAAATGAAAATGAAAACTGAATATACCAAAACTTATGGTAAACAGAAAAAAATAGCTCTAAGGGGGACATGTATAACTATAAACTCTTACATTAAAAAAGAAGAAAATGGCAGGGCACAGTGGCTCACACCTGTAATCCCAGCACTTTGGGAGGCCAAGGTGGTAGGATTGCTTGAGGCCAGGGGTTCAAAACCAGCCTGAGCAACACAGCAACGACTCCATCTCTATGAAAAATAAAATTAAAAAATTAGCCAGTCATGGTTGTATGATTGTGCATGTTTGTAGCCCCAGCTACTTATGATGATGCCGCTGAACTCTAGCCTGGGTAACAATATGAGGCCTTGTCTCTAAATAAAAAGAAAGAAAAAAGGAAAGACTTCAAATTAACAATCTAACTTTAGAACTGAAGGAACTGGAAAAAGAAAAACAAACTGAATCCAAAAGTAACAGAAGGAAGAAAGTAATCAAGATTAGAACAGAGAGAAAAACAGAATAGGGAAAAATCAACAAAACCAAAAGATGGTTCTTAGAAGAAATTAACAAAAATGACAAATCTTTAGCTAGACTGACTAAGGGAAAAAAAAAAGAGAAGACTTAAATTACCAAAATCAGAAATGAAAGTCGGGACATTACAGAAATGCTATAGAATTAAAAAGCACTATCGGGTACTATAAACAACTGTACGACAACAAATTGAATAAACTAAATAAAATGGACAAACTCCCAGAAATACAAAACCTACCAAGAATAAATCATGAAGAAACAGAAGTCCTATATAGACCTATAACTGGTGAGGGGATTTAATCAATAATCAAAAATCAAAAGAAAAGTCCTAGACCTGGTAAATTTTTATATATGGTGTTAGGTAAGTGTACAATTTCATTTTTCTGTATATAGATATTTAGTTTTCCCAGCACCGTTGGATAAAAATACTGTCCTTTCTCCACTGAATAGTCTTGGTACCCTTGCTGAGAATCATTTAATCATAAATGTAAGGGTTGGTTTCTGGGCTTTCTAGTCTATTCCACTGACGTATATGTCTGTTTTTAGGTGGGTACCATACTGTTTTGATTACTGTAGCTTTGTAGTAAGTTTTGAAATTAGAAGTATGAGTGCTCCATCTTTTCCTTCTTTTTCATGATTGGTTTGACTATGCAGGGGCACTTGATATTCCATGTGAATGTTCTGATGGATTTTTGTATTTCTTCAGAAGGTGTCACTGAGATGTGAATGTACTCAATTCCACTGAACCTGTTAAACTTTACACTTAAAACAGTTAAGATGGTAAATTTTATGTTATATGTATTTTACTGCAATGAAAATGTGTTAATGGGGGAAAAAATAAATATCTAAGTCCTATCCCTGGAACCTATGAATGCTACTGACATGGGCTGAATATCGAAATTTTAACCCCCAAGGTAATGTTGTTATTAATAGAAGGTGGAGCCTTTTGAGAGGTGATTTGGTCATGAGGGATTAGTGCCCTTATAAAGGAGACCCCAGAGAACTAACTAGCCCTTTATACCGTGGGAGGACACAGTGAAAAGTTGCCAAACAAGGAATTAGGAAAGAGACCCTTACCAGGCACAGAATCTGTTAGCACTTTGATCTTGGACTTCCCAGGCTCCAGAACCATGAGAAATAAATTCTGTTGTTTATAAGCTGCCCGATCCACGGTATTTTCATAGCAGCCTGAAGGAACTAAGATAGCTACCTTCTATGGCACATTAAAAAAAAGGCTTTGCAGATATTAAAGATCTTAATGGGAAGATTATCCTGGATAATCCAGGTGGGCCCTAAATGCAATTAGATGTATCCTTCTAAGAGGGAAGAAGAGGGAGACTTGAACACAGAAGAAAAAGAGATGACAATGAGACCATAAGGCAGATATTGGAGTGATGAGGCCACAAGCAAAGAAATGCTGGCAGCCACCAGAGCTGGAAGAGACAGGGAATGGATGTTTCCCTGGAGTCTACAGAGATATTGCTGCATGGAAGATACTTTGATTTTTGGTCCGGTGAAACTGATTTTGGACTTCTGCCCTCCAGAACTATGAGAGAATAAATTTCTGTTGTTTTAAGTAACCAAGTTTTCAGTAATTGTTATAGCAGCCATAGGGCACTAATACAGAGACATTCATTGTATTGCAATGGGAAAAATTAAGGTAAGAACATGTTTCAGCATGGGGTAAAAATCAAATTTTTGATTTAGACTTTTGATTTTGGACTTACTATTTCTGAGGTGCCTATGAGATGCTTGATAATTTACATCAAATAAACATGTAAAGCAATAGAGTTAAATGTGATTCCTGAGGGAGAGAGTACAGCAGACAAGATAGCAGGGCCCAGGCCTGACCCCTACAGCCTGAAAACATTCAGGAACTGTGAAGAGGCTGAGGGCTCAATAAAAGAGGCTGGTGAGGGGACTCTGGTGAGGGAGAGGAACGCACAGTCTTAAAAGCCAAAGGAAGAAAGTGATTAAGGAGAGGTCACAGTTTTAAAGGTCGTTTACAGGTCAAATAACATTGAATTTGTCAACATGCAGGGCATTTGCTGACCTTGAAAAGGGCAGTTACTCTGTACAAGGAGACAAGAAACAAGACTGGATTGGTTGAAGAGACTGGGAGGCAAGGAATGGGAGACAGCACAGAAATGCCCGTTAGTAAATTAGATGGTTTGTTTTACTACATGCCAGGTTACTAAAACTCATATTATAATTTAGAACTTTGTAAAATTGTGAAAATTCCATTTGCAGCATCTATGTTCCTTTCCAGCTTGGAAAAAAGAAAACCTACACCCAAGTATAATAGCCAATTACCTGCTACTGAATGAATGTATGAAATCCTATAGATGATGCCCTGTGTCTCCAAAAAGTGCATATAAGGAATTTAACCTGAATTTGCAAATCATGGATGATGTACTTGCACTTAAAGTGTATTTAAAAGCCATAGTAGGTAAAAATAGATCATAGATATATATTGGTAAGAACAAACTGATGAGTGATAAGGAATTTCTTTTACTGTCCCTACCCTCAAATTTTCCTACAACCCAAGCAAACTCTAAAGGAAAAAAAAAATCAATTTGAGTGGAGATCACATATTTTTGATATTGCAGAATAGAAACAATCTTGTAAGATGGGTTGTTTTCCATGTACAAAGGATTTCCCTATTGGGACATTATTGCTTATTTGAGAAAGAATAATGAGGACATTATTTTTGTTAAGAAAATAAAGGCCTTGAGAGCTTTTTAAAAGATAATATAAATACAATGTTATAATTCTGGAAAATTATTTAGTCTTCTACATGACCTAATCATATTAGATCTCTCTATCTGTGGATGCCATGACTATAAAAATCCACTTCACATGACTTAATTAGATTGAAACTTTAATACATAAGTGTAATTGACAAATGAGTATTTTCTTTCATATATTCAAAAGTTATTAATCTAAATATTAAAATAACTATATATATGTTCCTTTTCACAAGCAATACTTAAAAATACTCTCTTCAGTAGGTCAGTTTTCCCCTGGAGCATGAGAGAGAATCTTTTTTTTTTTTTTTTTTGAGACAGAGTCTCACTCTGTTGCCCGGGCTAGAGTGAGTACCGTGGCGTCAGCCTAGCTCACAGCAACCTCAAACTCCTGGGCTTAAGCGATCCTACTGCCTCAGCCTCTCGAGTAGCTGGGACTACAGGCATGCGCCACCATGCCCGGCTAATTTTTTCTATATATATTTTAGTTGGCCATATAATTTCTTTCTATTTTTAGTAGAGACGGGGTCTCGCTCTTGCTCAGGCTGGTCTCGAACTCCTGACCTCGAGCTATCCACCCACCTCGGCCTCCCAGAGTGCTAGGATTACAGGCGTGAGCCACCTCGCCCGGCGGAGAGAGAATCTTTTTTCACTTAAAGATCAAGTCCTTTTAAAATGTAGAAAACATTTTTTTGAATCCAACCGTTTTCCTAATTCTAAAATAAACACTATGGATATATACACATATATGCATGTATACATGCAATTAATATGAAGATGTGTATATGTATGTATGTGTAATATGCAAAATAAATACATCTATGAAATATATTACATATGGATATAATACGAAATAAAACATACCCAAACCATTCAATGAGTTTTTCTTTTTCTTATCATTAACTCACATGTGAAAGCAATTTATACCCCTCAGACACATACAGACAACCAGATTGCTTTTGCTCCTGGGAAGTCCCTGGGAGAGAAAGAAAGAAATTCCTACTTGATAATGACAAGAGGTGCTTCCTGGGAAGTTCAAGCATGAAACTAGAAACAGACTGACTTCCTGGTCACCATAGACCTCTCAGGGCGGGGAGCCGGGCTCGCACGGGGTCTGCTCTGTGTCTGTGACGCAGGTTACCTAAATAGCTGTGTGCTGGCTTTTCCTCCACAACTCTGATTCTTCGTGCTCCAGCAGGTATCACCAGCACTTCTACGTAACCTGTGAGAGTCAATAAAACATGAAATAAATCCTGAGATCTTATAAAATCTCTTTTCTTAATTGACTTGCCTTTTTCCCCCCTTTTGGTTTTTGTTCTTGCCGTGATGTTTTGATGCCTATGTAAAGAAAAGTTTTTATGTATAAAAGCTGTCATGATTTCAAGTCGAGAAATTTCCTGGAAAGATGTTGAGCCTATAGCGCCATTAAGGACAGGCAGGCAATTGTGTTTCACGTACAAAAAGCTCACTGTCGCTGATACCTTATGAATAGTGAGGAGAGAAAAAGCCCAACGGAACAGCCTGGTCAGAAACACAGTGGATCTTGGAACAGAGAAAACGACCTCAGATTTTGCTCTGGGAACCCCTTTCAGTGAGAAAGTGTAGAGAGAAAGAACACACAGCTGGAGAGAACACAGCTGGCCTGGACCCGGTCCCCGGAGTGGCTACGAGTAGCACAGAGAGACCAAGCATTCCCTAGAGGAGAGTAACAAGCAGGTTTGAAACGGGCTGGAGACAAGTATAAGGACACACCAAGCAATGAACTGTCACCTCTGAGGTGTCAGTCAGCTGGACGCAAGACAGAAATGCAAGGTGCTTCTCAGGAAAGCTTTTTCAGCAGAGGTTAGGGATGTAATGCTTGACACGAAATAAAATGATAAGATAAAGTGGGATAAGAAGAATGTGAGAAAAACTCAGAAATCAAGATTCCACTTAGGGCAGAATAGTGATAGATGCCTATTTTTGGCTGAATAGTTATGTTTTTAAGGTATATTAAAATAATACTTAATATTCTACTTAGTATTTCTGTGCAGATCTATGTCTGTGATAAAAGTCTAATTTTAAAGCTTTAGGAAAGGTATAAGAGCTAATTCCAGAATTGTCTCCTATTTATTAATTATTCAAGTTCCTGAAAGTGTTTAGTTATTTGCAGCATATACCCCACCTGGGGGCTGCGACTGGAATTGGAGGCATGTGTTTTTAGAATCATAATTTCCATTCGATAACCCTGCTTAAATCACCAGCCATTGAATACCACATGTTCAGTAACACCAAACCATTTTCAGTAACACCAAACATAAAAGCACTATCACTCTGTTACATGGGAAAAATAGGTAACAATGAAAACAGAAACAAATGCTTACTGGCTATTTGTACACAGAGTAAGTAAGGTAAGATGATCTCTGCTCTAGACAAGGCATAAATGCCTTATATAAATAAGAGCTAAATAAAACTGCAAAAATTATGATAAAATGCTAATATGCAAAATGATAAGATTAATTCCCTGCTAAAGAATATAAGCCAAGGTTGTTTAAGCCACCTATTTCTCTGGTCACTCAAAGGTCCACTGTTATTTTTACTCAGAGAGATGGGTTTTTTTTTTTCTGTTAAATGGTGACATATTCACTCACATTTGAGAAATACCAGCATCAGCCAGAATCACTATGATTTAGAGGAAAGAACAATTCATGTTACATTTTTAAAAAGCTTCACAAAGAAGTAAATAGATGAACTATCTTTAGAGAATATGTAGAATTCAGATATATAGGAAAAGGATGAGTTCACGCATGTAAAGAACAGTAAGAGATACATGGTATTTTTAGTTGCACTTGAATAAAATGATTCTGATGAATTGAGAAGATGTACGAAGGTGAGGCTATTAAAGAGAGCTGAAATGAATACGCAGGTGAATGAATTTATCAATTTGAAGCCACTGAACATTCTCTAGCAAGGACTGGCAATTCGATGCCAGTGGAGAGGCTCTGTCTAACAGCCACATGCAGGACAAACGGCGAAGGCGCTGTGGATAACAATGTGAGGAGGCTGAGGTTGAAACGCAGGAGTGGTAAAGGCTAAGGTGGACAATGAAGAAAGCACTGTGAAAATAAAAATTTCTGAATTGGTAATTAATAGCAAGTGGGGAAATACACGTTGAACACAATGCTTTATTATTACTAATGTGAGATGGGGCCATCATTTACAGGAACATGGAAGCCAAGAACGGAATCATCTAGTTTTGGTAATGATTTGAAAAGTTTAGCTTTGCAATTTGTATCTAACTAAAGGGTACAACACATTAGTGGAAGCATCAAGTGAGAGTTCTGGAACATCTGGAACTCGAGAGAAAGGGCTGGCCACTGATGTCCCTTTGCAGGCACCCTTGCAGAAGCTGTAATTTAAACCGAAGTCAGTGGACAAAATTGAGAGAGAAGTCAAGAACACAACCTTGGTGACACAGTTTTAAACAAAGAGATTGAAGATAAATCAGGAAATAAGACAGAGAAGAAACAATCACGAGAAGGAGAAGATCCAGTCTGATTTGAGTAGTGGGATCTTGTGGACGAGAATATCTCAAAAAAAAGTTGCTGGTCGACTGTGTCAAAAGCTGTACATCAAAGAGAAAGGTGACTAATGAGAATCCACTGGATGTCACAGTCAAGAGGTGACTGCTAATCTCTGAGCAAATAAATTTAGTAACAAAGTGTTTGGAGATGTTAAATTTCAGCATGTTAAAGATGAAGAGTAGACAGAACAAAGCAGAGGTGGTCTGTGTAAACTCCTGTTTAACAGCACAGTCAGAGGGATGTTGTACATTAGAGCAATCGTTATATCTAAGTTTATGGCTATAGTTAGAGCAATTCTCTATTATTGAGTTGGAATGGCTTAGGGGAAGATGAGATAGACTGATTTTAAAGAAGAAAGAGAAGCAAAAATATTTTAAGGAAAGACATATGAAGAGAGAAAAGCAATGATGAGGGTTAGATATCTTTCAGTAAATAAGCCATTGGGCACCATAGAGAATGTACATTTCTTAAGAAGTGAATCTGTCCCGTGATTGCCTGGTTTAGAAATCAGAACAAGAAGCCAGTGATGTCAATGTCGTAAATGTGATCCTCATTTTGGACAGTTTGCTTTGCATACAGTAACATCGAATTGTATAATCAGAGATCCAAATTCTTAATCAGCCATCTTAAAATGCCAATAGCAATCATCATCTTCATGGTAGTAATAACGAAGTGATAAATGCCATATTTTGAACTGCTATGAGCTAATCACTATTGTAGTTACTTTACATAAATTATCACTTTGAGCCATAATGATAATATCCAAGGCCGACATTACATTTCTCATTTAATAGATGAGAAAATAAAGAAAGAAAATATACACTTTTCAACAGTAATTAGTTGACCTAGGCTTTGAACTCAGACCCGTCTATTCCACTATTCACTTCCTGCTATGACCTGCTGCTTCTATTTCTTAAACTAGAATATAGTCATGGACCTTATAACTCTCCCACTGCTGTGGCAACCAGCCAACCAAAGAAGAACTCCGTGCACAGAGCATGTCCAGAGCATGTCCTCCGTGCACAGCATGGTGTCTTCATATGCTTGTACTACGAATAGCGCATTTTCTCCTATTTTCTTCTTAGTATATACTGATAACTATACAGTTTTGCAACTGGCCAAATACACAATTTACCTCTCCTTTCTTTAAAAAGTATCACTTGGCTAGGCAAGTTACAGTGAAAGACATGATAAAGCACTAAGAAATAATTCACTTAAGTTTATTTTCTAGGTCCAACAAAAATGATTTAGCAAACCCTAAATAGAGCACAGGGACTGAAAACACCCTCGTTTCTCCGCACATGTGTTACTCATACAGTATATACTGTGTGTGTGGCCAACTGGACACGTAAGGCTGCAAGTCCTTCAAGAAATTCTAGGAAGTCCATAAACTATAGGGATAAAATGGTCTCAAGAGAAATGAATACAACATTTGTAAAGTCACAAGTAGAAGGAGCCCGTAATAGAATTAAGGATTCACGAAGATTGTTTAAAATTTAAAGTTCTGAACAATGTAATGTTTCATTATTAATTAAATGAGCAAATATTAATGGCTCACACCCTATGGTGATAATTGTAAATATGGTATGAAACAAAAATAGCATGATATTTTTCTTCATTAAGCTTAAGGTCTCATGAGACCTTAAGGGAAGGAAAAACAAATGAATGCGAAATTACAAATATGATTAGAGCTACACTGTATAGATACAAATATAGCAGGCATCAGCCACTAAAGTAGTCATTAGTGACAGGAAGCAGAGGTCACTCAGGCATCACTTCACTAAAGAAGTGACATTTGAAATGAGATCTAAGTGATGCCTAGGAATGCACCGGCAAAGCCAAGAGGAAGGTGAAAAAAACACATTTGGAAATGCAAGATGCAGGGGCAGCAGGGAGGGGAGTAACGGTGGGAGGCAGGGCTGGTAAGGAGGGGGATCATGGGCAGGCTGAGCACCTGAAGAACTTAGGGAAGGAAGGGAACCACGGTGCGAGATGAGGCTGGAGAGACAGACAGGGACAACGCTATATAGGCCCTTAAGGTCCAAGTTAGGAATTCTGATTTCTTCCCTGTGAGCAATATGAAAGTAACATAGAAACCAACAGTGACGTTATTAGTCTTTGACATTTCTAGTATCTTTGGCATCTCAGACATTTTCCAAATAGCAGATGCTGTTAATATAACCTACCCATAGTGAGCAAACAAACGATCAAAAGTAGAAATTAAAGTGGAATAAAACCAAAGGGAGTTTGAAGTAGAAATCTAGGAAAAATGTATTCACATGACTAGTCAGAATGAAAAGTGTCACTGATTTTTTTTCATAGTGTTTCTGTTTTCTACACTTAGTGAGTACATGAAGTATCATTACTTTTAAATACAGGCATCAGTGCTAAATGTGCATCAGTCTTCTTCATACTGAGAATTGTTTCCATGCATTTTAAATAATCATGAAACAATATTCTAGAATCTTTACCTAGGAAAAAAATCTTTTAACTATGAAAAAAAATTCTAGAATCTTCAAATTCCTTCAGTTTTTCAGATTTTATTTGAGCTTCTGCACTACAGAAACTTCTCCCATCATAATCAAGTGGAAAAGCTTATTATAATTACATTTCTCTGTTGAAAGTCTGAGAACCTATTTCTGCTAAATATGTTTTTTCTACACGAGTGCTGGCAGATTTTTGACTTGGGGAGCCTATCACCTTTTTCACTGCTTTGGAGATTGAGATTTTGATCTGCAGCTTAGCCTGGGCCTTAGTTATTTTTAGGCTTCAGGATCTTTGTGCTCACTTATCTTTGTATTCTGTTTGGGCCAAGCAAAAGGTTACATTCAATCGTTGGAAGGCTGTGTTCAATTTTCATTTCTGAAGGGACTCTTTTATCTAGAGTGAACTCAGTTTTCTAGATTATTCAAACATAAATGTCCTGTTCTTTGTATTAAAAATAATACATATTTTAGTCTTAGGTTTTTTGGTGTTCCTTTTTGAGTTTAAAATAATTTAATAGGAAAATGTTGATGTGTGTAATATAAGCATATCAGTAATGAAAATAGAGCTATAAATATTAAGATAATACAACAGATACATTTCCAGGTAAGAGACTAATATAAACCCAGAAAATGTTTGCTTCCTCCCAGTAAGTTTAAGAACCTGAGTATAAAACATACATGTGGCTCATTATATATTAGTATAGATAATATCACTTTTTATAGTAAAATACTTTAAAATTCACACTACATAGATCATTCATAGTCATAGTAACATAATATTCCCTGAGTATAAGTGTTTATAGATGAGAAAACAGAATAAGAGAGGATGAACCCTGCTATTAATATATTTGGAACATTATCCCACATTTTCTGACTCCCTCTCTTATGGTTTCTTTTATGCTACACTGTTATAGACCCTGTTTCCAAAAATATATTCCCCGAAAATTTAGCAAAAACATGAAGAAAAAAATAAAGAAAATGGAAAGTTGAAAATCTGGAGACTAATATTCTCAATGGCTGCTTCAGACTGTTACAAATCATTAT
Organism: Eulemur rufifrons; assembly: GCF_041146395.1. Lineage (NCBI taxonomy): Eukaryota > Metazoa > Chordata > Mammalia > Primates > Lemuridae > Eulemur > Eulemur rufifrons. Next base: position 93,895,680 of record NC_090999.1, on the reverse strand, counting down.
TTTCTATTAGACATCAAGCTTTGCATTGGAGAATGAGGTCTGTAGATAACATTAGTCAACGCAAATTAGATTACTCCCTTGCTACTCTCACTGATTAAATGTACAACAGATGACTTCATATTGTCATCATTGGGAAATGGGCTTGTTAGAAGTTCTGGCTCATTGTATGTCATCACAAAAAATCACTCAATGCCCATTTGCAAAAGTCTTCCATAGAATCAGAACTGTGATCTCTAAGTCTATTTCGAATAATCTCTGTTATTAATCCCTAAGACTGTAGAAATCAATAATTCTGAAAAAATAAAGAAAAATTACCTGCTCCTCTGGTGTGATTAAAATCTCCTTTAATGATTTTGCATGATTTTCCATTGCCATTGCATACACCACAATGATCTTCCCTGGCAAGAGACCCTAATAAACCATCACAGCCAACTTTCTGAAACAAGAGAATGACAGCACATAATAAATTGAAGATTTTTTTTTTCTTTTTTTCTATTACTGATTCAGGACAAACCTAGTCCCTATAAACCATAAATGTTTAATTGACAGACTTGGAAACTGTTATATTCTCTGGTACAAACTAATACAGCAAGCTCATGTCAAACAATATAATCTGTAAAATGACCAAATAGCAAGATAGCAATGAGTATTTTTCTTATGGTAAGTATTAAATGGTATTTTAAAGTAATTTGGAAAAAATATTATTGAGAAAAATGCAATTTACTCAAATCCCAAAGGAGATCATATTTCTATTAAATATAATATGATTAATTTAATCCATTCTACTCAACACAGAGCAGATATACTTCACTATATGGATGGCTTCGCTTTTAAAAGTAAATATTAAATATCAACTTTGTGGAAAACTGAATATAGATGTTTATTTTTATTACAGTTCAAGAATAAACTTCAGTTTATTCTATTTCCATCTTCTTTGGCACCCAGCACATGAATGTGAGTAAGAGCCCATGGCTGCTACAAGAAAATATGAACAGCTGGGGAATTAATTTTTATATGCTCCCAGAAGAATTTTCTTAATAGGAATCTTCTAGACCGAATCAATTACCTCTTTTCTTGTAAATAATGTTTGCTTCCCATCGATGGTCAAGAAAGATCATAGTTTTCAAAGTTGTACATACTCAAAGGGCAGAATTTGTATGTCAATATTATCAGAAATAAACACTAGGATTATGCAATTTCTCCTCATCAGGAAGGATTTGAAAAAGAGACCAATGATACAATGATACATCCATTTATAAAAAGTTCCCATTATTTCAGAGGAAATTTTAAAACTATTAAGCAAAGCAGAAACGAAAACAGGGTCTTTGTGATTGCCGTTGTTGGTGCTGGAGTGGGGAGGCAGCCAGCCCGTAAGGCACGGCTGCAGGACGAGCACCCTGGGAGAGGAAAAGCCACATTAAAACTGCATACTGCAGCTCCCTTCCTGTTGTCCAGGAGGCTGCCAGAGTCCAGAGGTACACAGTTTAGCTGAGAACTCTGATCAGCAAGTCAAAGCTTACTCCGAGAGAAATAAAGAGGATGTCTCTAGATGAAAGAAATGGCCACCACAGGAAATGCTCAAAACACAACCAAGTATGTGACCGGCCATCAAGCAGGAGCCAGACTTGGAAGTCTTGGGTTGAGAAAAAATTTCTCCTTCATGTACAAATGAGAAAAAATTTACAGTAGAGCTTAGCGTGATTTTGAGATGATAAAAGTGACTTTATGGCTCTATCCCTGGTACCCAGATCGTTTCTTGATAAGTTGCAAGAGTACAATAAACAGTAGTTCCATGACTGACTAGATTGGTATTTAGTAGTGTCTCAGTATTTTTCTAACCCTGTAATTTGAATATTACAAGGTCTGTAAACCTAAAGCAAATGTTAGGCATAGACATATATACTAGAGTTCAATAATCACATTTTTTAAAATAAAAAAGATTTTGTATTGTATAATTGGTAGTTTTAAGTATCTGCATGTATCAAAGCATGCCCACATAAATACAAAAGCGGAGGAGAAATGACTCTGAAAAGGCATGCCGCTTCGCTGGTGGTGGCACTGGCACGTGGGGGACGGACAGGCCACACGATCAGACAGGGTCGGGCCTTCCTTATCCTTTTCATTCACAGAAACTTCACAGAGCCAAACTGGGTCACTGCAGTAAGCTGCCTGTTTTTAATCGCCAAGTCTGGAATTCTATATTCAGCTTTAGTGCTATATATTGTGTGATACAACAAAACACTCTAGACAAACCCCCAATTTACAGAGGGTTTTCAGAAAAAATAAAAGAGACATGTTTTAAATTATATCAAAAGACTAAGTAAAGCATTTTAATTAAAAAGACAGAATCTTGAAGTAGTCTAATGCCATTAGATGTCAGTGCATATCGGAAAATTCTAATTTAATTATAATCATCATGTTCACATATCGTTTGCATAGAATTTCTTGTTATTGTTGCTGTAATTTTAATGTCTAGCCAGGGACTCTGTAAAAGATTTGGTGTACATAGTATTGTTAAGTGAAAAGCATAGAAATTTAGGCTATTATATTTGGCATATATAGTTAGGAAAATAATTTTTTGAAAAATAAATTTATTTAAGGCATATACTAATCTAACATATTTGCATATAATAATGAGATAAAGTTAAAAGCTTTACTTACACAATGAATAGTCATGAAAACGAAATATATATGGGTAAGAGAGTTAAGATGTTTTTTTTTTATAGGTAAATGAAAAATTATATTTTAGTTACTGTCGTATTCTGTTAAAGAATAAAGACTATTAACATGTAATCATAAGACTGCTTCTTATGCCAATGGTTTTACATGAGTCTCTGCTTGAAACTCTACAGCATGCTGGCAAAATATACAATCTTAGAGCTGGGAAAGCATTTAAGCTTCATGTCAGGCCCAACTTTTTAAGCAGAAGTCCACATACCTCAATTGGACAATAGATTACTCCATCCATAGCTTGCAATTGTTTTCAAACTTCAGTGTGTGTATATGTATATGTGTGTGTGTTTGTCTGTGTGTATGTGAGTGTGTGTTCAAGTGTGCATTTTTCTAGGGCAAAATTCCTTTGTCAAATTCTCAAAGGAGCCAGGCACAGCGGCTCACACCTGTAGTCCCAGCACTTTGGGAGGCCAAGATGGGAGGATCACTTGAGGGCCGGAGCTAAAGACTAGCCTGGACAACATAGCGAGATCCCATCTCTACAAAAAATATAAAAAATTAGCCAGGATTGGTGGCACACGCCTGTAGTCCTGGCTACTCAGGAGGCTGAGGAAGGAGGATGGGTTGATCCCAGGAGCTCGAGGCTACAGTGAGCTGTGATTGTGCTACTGCACTCCAGCCTGGGAGACAGAGTGAGACCTTGTCTCAACAAACAAACAAAACAAAACAAAAGACAAATTCTCAAAGAAGTGTATATAGCACAGAGTCAATGACCACTGGTTAACAGCCTTATTTCACAGATTAGTTAATGCATATATATAAAATATATTTTAAGTGATTTGCCCCCAAACATAGTTCACTAATGGCTGTCATGGATTCACTGCTGCCCCACTCAACAACCTTTCATTGCTAATGGATTTATTTCTCTCCTGCTTCTGGGAATTTTACCAGAAATCATCTAGCCTAAAGAAAACTGCCTTTCCCAAGGTCATTTCCACTTCTGGGGCAGCTTGCATCCAAACACTAGCAGATGCTGGGGGTAAAATGGCCTGGTATTCTCACCCTACAAGATGACAATTCTGAAGCTCCCAACCAGCTTAGAACCTCCCACAGGGTCAGCTAAGGCCTTGTGTCTCCTCTGCAGCCCAGTTTCTCCCCGTACCCAGTCCTGCTTCCTTCCCCTCCCCAAATGGATGTTGACGGTAAGAACATCCGCGTTCAACCTCCTGCATATTACTCTTCCAGGGGAAGACAACTTAAGACAGTAGCAGAACTATGGCTAACAACATCTAAGTTCTAGCCTTTGATCTTTCCACTATGCTCTTCATACTCACTTTAACAGAAATTTTATTTTTCTAAAGAGAGATAAAGGAGAGCACATGAATCCACGTAAATTGAAAATATTTTTTAAAAGGAATAGAAATGCAAATAAAATGTTTAAGTATTATAAGAAAGTTGAATATGCATTTGAAATCATTTAAGTACGTTGATAATACTTGAATATGAGTAATAAGACTGATTTTATGGGTTTTTGCGTCATGGCTCAGTCTTGGACACAAAACATGGAGAGCTTGAATTTTTGGTCTGGAATGCTTTGAAATAAAATGCTCAAAGCATTCCAATTTTAGACCTGCAATATAGACATTACACAATCAAAATCTCAGATTCTTTCAGCTAGGTGGATTACCTAGACCAAACCTGTCATACAGATGAAGAAATGGAGTTTCAGAATAGATCAGACTTGCTCAAGGTCACAGTCAAGGTAGGACTATACCCACATATTTTGAATCTTAATCTAAAGCTTTCCACTATACAATGAACCCACTCATTGGGCCCACAATCTTCCATCAACCTACAAATTATCCCTTTTGGAATGTCTTACCTGGCATCTTCCATTTGCACAGATATCTAATCCCTGATATCCACAAGAAGTTCCATCCATCACTTTTTCTGATAAAAGAACAGGTTGTTCTTTTCCAACAGGAGAGCAAAACAAGGCACATGGTTTTTCTACACACAGAGTGGATAAGAAGAAATGAGAAAAAGTTACCTCTTTAATATTTTTATCTTAAGCTTTATTTTTTCAGAAAGGTTATTGAGTAAAAATATAATTCAATGTTATTTGAGTAATATAATATTAGAGTAAGGTTATTGTGAGTAATAAATGAGATGCCTGGAAAAATAATATGTACCCAATAAATATTAATCTCCTCCTTAGAAATCTGGCTTCAAATTATTCTCAAAATGTATCATTTATTATTTTCTGGTACAAAACTTCTATCACACACAAGCCAATCATTTTTCCTGAAAAATATTTTGCACACTCCAATAATTTGCTCATGCCTTTTGAAATGATCTCTATTTTAAGTACATATCACAATTCTACCTAATTTTAAGTTCTAGTTAAGATTTGTAATACTTTATGAAATTTTCCTTAATGTCTTATTTCTAAATTTCAATACACTAATCTTTAATCTAATGCATTTGCATTTTCTTTTTTTTTTTTAGTGGTTTCTTTGCATTTGCATTTTCTAATTGAAAAATTACTAAAGGGACAACCTCTAAGATGAGCAAATTCCCTAAGAGTTTCCATTACTAGGAAGTTTAGAAATGCAATATAATCCCATGAGAACATCCATTGTTCTATGCAATTGCTGATGTGCTAGTGAGGACTCAACTTTCTTCAGCACTTACTCAGAAAGCACATCAGTGTGTATAAGATCTAGGTTTAGAACCATCATTCCATCTAAAGAATTCTTGAATGGCTGGCGGTCTTCTTCAGGGCCTCATTGAGCAATAAGGTAGGGTGGTTGGGGTTAAAATGCCTCTTAGGCTCAAAAAGTGGCAAGGTATTTTTAAAGTGATGTTTCTATTTCTAAGCCTTCTACAGAGGAGCTGTAGTATTTGGACCCCAGTAGTACAGTTATCCAAATCTGAAACTTCAGAGCTATTTCCGTGCTACGTTACTACTCTGTTGGCTTCACACCAGTCAAGCCCTTTGCTGTTTATTAAGCTTGTATAAATAGAATGGAAAATAGTTTACAGTCTCTGACACTGATCTTCCCTTATGTCTTCAGTAAAGTTCCACGTATGCTGATGGGATTCTATAAATACCAAATAACAGCCAGAGGCATGGAACGGGGTATCACTTTGCAAAGAGAAGACAGACAGTTAAATGAGCCTTCAGAATTGAACATTTCAAACAGTTTTCACATGTGGCTTCTGAATACTGCTCTGAACAACTTTGGGGAGTTGGAACATGGCCTTCAATGTGCATGGTTTTGAAATTTTCCTTTACGATGCCATTATAAGCTGCAATAAAGCATTGCAGTGTGCTCTCACACCTCCAAGTAGGTTATGTTTATTCAGTGACTGCTTACTATGTCATATCTCTGGACTGAAAAACAGCTGCTATAATTGAAACACTTTAAATGTGGTATATATAATTCTCTTCCTGGAGTTTTCACTGAAGAGAGGAGCAAACCAGATATATGGATAATGTTGAAAGGAGTTATTCTCCTAGAAAATTCCATACACATTCAGATAAAAATTTTTCTATTTCTCCTTTTATAACATACTGCCAACATACTCTGCTTGCTTTAGCTTTACAGATGACATAAGCATGTGATCCCTCTTCCTTCCTGGAGCACATCCTGGAGACTGTGGCACTGCGGTGATCCGTGTAACATGCCATGCTTGGCAGACAGGCTCTGTCTTGATTTAAGAGGCCGACCCTTTCCAAGATACGCATTGGACATGGATTTCAGCCAAATTTCAGCACACACAGAGTACACGAAACACCTGAATGTTGAAGCCATACATCTCTTTTCTCTAAAAATAAATGTTCACTACTGCACTGATAGCCTATATTTACTTCTCCTAGACATGGATTCACATATCATATAAGAATGACAGATATAGCCACTTGCACTTTAAGATGTCATATGCTATTAAGACTTGAGATTTTTTTTAAAAAAATCATATATTTTAATTTCTTTTATGGTGCAATAATACAAGCAGGCTAGCTGGACAGTTTATTCATCATATAGACTGATGAGTTAGATTGATAAATGCTGCAAAATTATGAAAAAATGATAAGCTGCTAATTATATAAATAGCTATTATGGATCATTTTGATGATAAACACCACTTTCTAGGAGTCAGAAACTTTTCTAATACTTATTTATAATAGCTTTAATGTTCTAAATTGACGCCCATACAACTCTGATTTTCTTTTAATCTGGAGAAAATCTGTTTTCTATCTCTTATTTCACATATGAGTAAATAGATTTCAAATGAATTTAACATTATTAAATCTTACGGCCAGTTAGAAGTAGAGACAGATTAACACTCACATAATCAGGTGATGATTTTCATGAGGTGAAGGGTCATATTGAGTATATTTTTATAATAAAAGGATATTGGTTATGTATTCACATTTATTTAGCAAATATTCATCAGAAGCTTAATACACACCAGATGGTCCCTGAGGAACAGATATTAGAGGGACCACAGACACATTAAAACGTGCTATTGCAGGGTGCCTGCAGTGTACTTAGAAGGGCCACATACCCAATTTGGAGGATCAGGGGAGTTCTTTTTTCGTAGAGGAACTGAGTCAAAAGAAATCAGTAGAAGTTTTCAAAGTAAATAAATAGGGAGAGACATCAAAGCTTGAGAAGGAAAATGTATTATGAAACCAGCTGGTATAAGGGCCCAGAATAAGAGCACAGGTGTGTCTGAGAGGCAGAATGGAACTCGGCCTGGCCCTACAGGAGGCCACAAAATGGAACAAGGGAGATGAGGCAGGAGAAGGTAAAAAGGACAGGGCAAAATCTCCCTGTTTGCGCGACTGAAAAGTTAGTGCTACTTTCACTGAGATGGGAGATACTCAAGAGGATCGAATGGCCACAAACAGGAGAGGTTCAGATCATGAGTTTGGTCTTAAATTTGCAGATATCCAAGTAGCTATATCAAGCAGGCAGTTGCACATATGAGTTTGGAACTCAAATGAAAAAATCTGGCTGAAGACATAAATTCAAGAGTTACTTGCATATTTGAAGTCATGGGAATAGATGAGATCACCTAAGAAGAAAATGCAGAGTGAAAAAAGAACAGCATCTGGGATAGGCAGAAGAATGTGCCAGAGATGCAGTAGGAAAACCAGGTCTTTGCTGGAACACGGAAACCCACGCGTGTTTCAAGAACCAAGGGGTGGTTAATTGTGTGTCTTGAGGGCCATGTCAGAAGAGGATGGGAGACTACTCACGCGGTTTAGTTTCCGTGAGACTCCTTGCTGACAGTAGGGAGAGTTGTGCTGGTGGACTCCAGCCTGAGGGAAGGAAGGAGACCCAGTGCTGGGCAACAGGCAGCTCTTTGCACAAGAGTGGCCCTGAGGACAGAAAGGCGAGAGGGCACCAGCTCGAGGTGGCTTTGGGCTCTCGGGAAGGTGTGTATGTTTTACTGGAAGAGTCCTAAGTATGTTAAAAAATCCAGTGTTAATTACCCAACACAGAAGAGATGAAGTGTACAAGATAGAGCAGGGATCACCAGTAAGGTCTCTGAAAAGGGAAGACAAGGATGACATCCAGGGCACAGTGGGAGGGACGGTCCTTCGAAAGGAGAAACTAAAATCTGCTAAAGCAGATGGAGTGTCTTAAGTCAGGCTTAGGTGTTCCAGAGCAGGAAGGTAAGGAGGTAATCACGGGATGGCTGCTATTTCCCCCACACGTAGTGGAACAATCTGCCCCACTGTTTGGCTGCCTCCCTTACTGCCTGTGCACACGCTGCTCTGAGAACAGGGCTTCGCCAGATGGCTGCAGTGAAATCGAGGAGCAAAGGAGTTTGGATTATTGACAGGCGCATTATCAGAGTAATGGAACGCACAGTCCAAACTGATCGTGGGGAGAAATAAACAAACGAGACTAGCACCATGGTCAGTGAACTCAGAGAACCCACAGTCCTTTCGGTAACTGGAGCTCAAGCCCACAGCCCACCCACCATGGGCAAGTATTAGCACTTTGAACTAATAAGGCAGCACATAATTTTCTTAAAATTCTTATTTTGAAGTAAATATTTACAGGAAGTTGCAAAAATAGTAAAGAGAGGGCCCACTTACCTTTTTCCCTCATGATGACACCTTAGTAACTATAGCACAATAGCAAGCCCAGGAAACCTGCATCGGCACATGTGTGTATAGCTCCGTGCCATTTTATCACAAGTGTAGATTTGTGTAACCTCTGCGGCAGTCAAGACATGAAACTATTCCATCAGCACAGAGAGCTTCCTCATTCTACCCTTTATAGTGATACCTGCTCCTACCGCCGTCCCTAACCCCTGGCGATCACTAATCCGTTTTTCATCTCGGTAATTTTGTCATTTCAAGAATGTTATCAAAGGGAGTCATACAACGTGTGATGTCTTGAGGCTGGCATTTTTCACTCAGCATAATGTTCTGAGATCCATCAAATTATGGCCTGTATCAACAGTTTGCTCCTTTTTATTGCTGAGCAGTATTCCGTCAGTCAGAAGTTCAATTTCTACATTGTACATTAAGTTCATTTTTGGTTATTTAACATGTTGACTCACCCACAAGAAAAAAAAATTTTTTTTCCTTGGGGCCAAGGTGTTTTATTACGAAAATAGAATAAAAACTTCAAAAACAAAATGATGTTTTCTAATTTAGTGAAAAAAATTGTTATTTTGTATTGTTTTCTGTGTGTGAGTTATACGCAATTTGAAAAACAGTTCTTATGGCTCCCAAGGTAAAGAGACGTGTGAATTGCATATACTTCAAGAGGCCGTGGGTTCAAAACTAGCATGAGTTAAATACAACTCACATGGCGGTTCATGTGTTAAGGAACTGACAAACTATTTTCAAAGTGGCTGCACAATTTTACATTCCCACCAGCAATGTCTGAGAGATCTAGTTCCTCATCAGTATTTGGTGTTATCATTACTTTTTATTTTAGTTGTTCTAATAGATAGGTTAGTGTAATTTCATATTTTTAAAATATATTTTTGTCAGTGCTTGTGGTTGTTAAATGTAAATAAAGGTAGAAAAAAAATAAAGTTCAGAAATAGCTGGACGATAATCTGTAAAATGAGTTTACTATTAAATAGACACTTTGCAAACCTGGAAGCACACTTAAGATGGCGGCGATCGGGTTGGGCATACCTTCATCCAAGACGGCTTGCCACTGAAGTGTGTGCTTTGGGGCCGAGGTTCTAACACTAGAGGCCTGACATTGCCAGTCTCTGAATCCAGGCAAACCTGCAGGACAAGGTGGATTCTCACATATTCTGTATTGTTTTCTGGGACCATTACAATCCCTTGCTTCAGAACCTAGCCTAGAAAAGAGTACAAACAATCAATTTTATCTTTGCTTTTTACATTAACTACCCATTTTTAAATTAAAAATCATTATATTATTACTGTATAATCCTTTAGGTTCAATCTACTGTTGAAAACTTGAATGCATTAAGTGATTGGTAGTAGTGTGAAATCCACGTGTTTGTTTTGTAAAACTCTGTATGTTTTTCCCCATCCTTGATCCATTTACCTTCCAAAACACATGAGGAATGAAAGCCAAAATGATATAAAGGAGTAGAGGGAAGAGGCTGGGGACAAAAGAGAAAGCCTTCCAATTCCCAAGAAGTTGGTTCTTTGCATTATTAAGGAAATGTTTTCATACAAATCCTTTAAAGCGGCGAGTGATGGCAGGTGCCCCTGGGCGCAGCACGGAAGCCCACAGGCCCAGGTGGCTTTCTCGCGCTTCCCTGGGCCCTCCAGGAATGACGGGTACAACAAGCCGATCTTGCAGTAATCCCTCTCTGCACATGTGCTTCGCGTGTTTCTGTTTTTATTAGTCTTAGCTTTCTGCGCCATTAATTTTGTCTCATTCCCAGCCTTTCTGAAGCCCTATCACCTTCTGCTCTTCTCACAGTTGCTTTAAATGTTCATTTGGTTTTTCTAATATACATCTCCCTGCTTATTTAAATACATTTCATTTGATTGACTCAAGAAATCACCTTTTGTACCTTCCATTATTTATTCTTAGAAGGGTTGATCTTTATTTTCTTCTTAAAGACAGGCTTTACATAAAAATCAATAATTTGAGGAAATTTCCCGTTTTCCAAAGCAGAGTAGAGTTTGAGGGGCTTCTTTTGCTTCCCAACACGCTTTACCAGTAAAACCTTTGCATTTCAAAAATTGAAGAAAAAAAACAGTGCCCTCCCTCCCCCAATCCAGGAACGTGGAGTTTACCCAGAACATCTGCGCTCGCGACTGCTGATCCCGGAACTGCAAGTTCGGCTGCAGGGACTCCACGCGCTCCACTCTCCAGCCGGCCGCTGCGGTGCCGAGGTCCTGCTGGTGCACTCTCCAGCCTTACACCACTATTCCAAAAGTTATGTCTTAGGTGAACAAATCAGGGCACAACTGAAAATCATTCACTGGTCTACACAGTCACTGGAACTGCAGTTAAATCAAGTCTACGAGAGCCCCAAACACGTAGAATTTAAAAAGACCAAAAATAAGCTGGCACGTGTTTTCTGTGAAAGTGATACGAGGGTCCCGTTCCCGTGGTTCCCACGTCACGAAGGCAGCGCGCAGGTGGTCGTTACTACAGCCCCGAGCACTCAGCAGGTGCAACGCGGACGCGGAAAGATGGTGGTGAGGGAATTTGAGGTTGCACAACCAGAAAAGAAAAACTAACACCTTCCAAGAAACAGATAATAATTTAAAAGGGACCCAAAAAGTACTGAGTCATATATAAGGATGGAAAACAAGAGATAAATGTACTTCTATAACGAGGTCAAAGCAGAAATTTTAGCAAACGTAGCAATTTTGCTTTCAAATGTCAGTGATTCAGATTACTCTTTTACCTTGTAATTAAAAAAGTATGATTTAATCTTAGTACTTCCCTTTACGCTATTTTTATTTCTGAAAGTGTTCCCATCATGTTCAACCTTTAATATGATAGCAAGCTTTCCTCTGAAAGCCAAGTTTATTTGAAAGATTTGAGCAATGAGATGCTGAAACTGTCATTTTTTCCCAATTATTCTATAGCTTATTTGATATCTATTAACTACAAAAGATAACCGGGAAAGATGACTGGGATAGGAAAGAAAGGAGTGTAAAGAGTAGTCATTGTCTCTTTAAAGGTGGTTTTTTTTTTTGTTTGTTTGTTTGTTTTGTTTTGTTTTCATTAACTTAAAACAAAAGCTGTGAAGTTGTTTCTATGGTCACACAGGAATGATTGCCAAGACTCAGTAGACAGACTATTACAAATTCTCCTTACTCTCAAAATCAGATAGGTGATAGTCATAGCAAACACATTTAAGGTAAGAAAATCATGTTGAGAATAATAAGTAAAGATTAGGAACATTTAGATTAGTGATTATGTAATAACAGACTTGAGCAAGTTGATCCTTCTAGCTCTAAACAATTTTCTGCATTTAATGGCAACATGATTTAAAAAGGATTTTGAGGCAATTACAGAAATGCTCTGAAACTCAGCTTGTTCATTTCCAAAACGAGAATCATAATGATAGCTACCTAATAGACTTTCAGCAGGGGTTGAATGAAGGACTAAGCACAATTCATAGAGCATACTAAGGATTTAATAGAGATTAACTATAATAATAATACTAACACATTATTATATGTACCATTATATTAATGTTATTATTAATGATAGTTTTCAGAAATCTAGCCAAAATTTTTCATTCACTCTGATCTTTACTGATCTATCTTTATTTATATTTGTTTTCACAATATGTTTTTATTGTTGTAGTTAGAAAAGAGAATTAGAAGAGTATATATGCTATATAGTTTTGTTTGAGCCCAGTTAATGCTTTGCTTTTATATGCAATAAAATAATTAGTCCCTATAGATTTTTTCTGATAATGTCAACATTGAAATTCAACCTCTTTTAGATTCAAGAAGTTTTAAATTTAAGTTTAAAGACAAAGTAAACCACAATAACTCAAGACTGTATCAATACGCTGATATAGCCATTAAATAAAATTGAGGTTTTGTACAAGGATGCAGTCTAAAAATTGAAAAATAAGGGAAAAAGCATGTGAAAACTTTTGTATTACTTGTTTTAAGGTCTTAACGATGTTATGCCATTCATGGAAAAAAAATCCAATGTGAAAGCTGTTAAACTTCAATTGGTCACATTGTTTTGGCCTACTTGAAAAGTGTTTATTTTTCCCAGAGCGTATATCATAGCTTTTGCCCATTTAGCAACAAGCTGGCATTGAAAGGCTGGACTAGAGTTCATAGCAGACTAAAAATATTCTGGGAGGATTGGCATGCAGACTTGTACATCACTTAAACTAAATCACACCTGGCAGATGAAAAGAAATGGAAACAGATATGCAAGCCAATTTGCATATAGAAATAGTGAAATTTAAAGAAAGTATAGCATAATATTTAAAGTTTGTAATTTTGCAGATAACTAGATCTCTGAATGAAACGAAAGGATCCTGCTTTTGTGTCTTCTAGATGGTGCTATGCCTCAACATTGAGGAAAGTGTTAAATGTTTTGTTTAAATCAGTATACATTTTATTGGAATCATATATAAGATGATTTGCTAACAGTATGCTTTGTTCCATACATTTGCATTTTTTTACCCTACAAAAAGACATTACACATGATTTAAAACACTCAAAATTTGTCTTATCTCCTAGTTCAGTCTGAATTATAAAAATGCCAAAGGAAGATACAATATAGACTATTTCTGGAAAAGTATCTGATCTAAAAAACACTGATTACATTTCTAGTCTCCCAAATTTTTATGTGGACATGTCTAGCAAGTTCATGAAAACACATGACTGAGAGAGATCCATGAAGATGTCAAGGAAGCCTTCTCAAGTCCTCGTGTCCACTGTGGAAGCCTGAAGAAGAGTAAGGGAGGCAGAGAGCTCTCCACCCACGCACATTATGGCTGTTAGGATATTGCAATCTTCATTATTTCCAATCATGAATTATTATGATAATTTCAGGAACCTGAATTTAGGAAAGTAAACAACTAAAACATATTACATAGAAACCTTCTAAACAGTCTAAAATTCTAGCAAATTGGCATTTAACTTTCCTTCCCTTCTTCCCATTCCTGTCAAAAACTGTACGTATAAAAAAATACATTTATTGTTTTTTAGTAAATCATTTACCAACTCTTTAATCTCTGTGTAATATAAAAACATTTATATTTGTATTATAAATCATTATGATTTAAATTTTACAAAAATGACAATAAGAAAGGAAAAGCTGAAGAAAGAAAACAGAAAATAACTGTTTATATTATAAATTGTGTATAAATCTCTGTCTTCACAATCATCGGAATCATAGAATTCTGTAGGCACTTTCTTAGGCACTTGTAGACTTCTTAGATGAACTGAATTTATACAGCTCGATTAATCGTACTAGAGTGTTATAAGTTACAAAATCCCAGGTTTGTTTCTTGGTTCCCAATGTACCAAGCCAGGAGTGTTTAGTGCAAGGTTGCAACCATTCAAATATTTTAGCACTACCGCACACAACAGCAGAATGTTGGAAGCTATTTTCATGATGGCTCCTACAACAGCTGGAACAGATGGATATTTGATGGAACCCACATGGCCTGAAAAACTGAGAGGTTCATCAGTTATTTCAATATACAAAGCACTATAGAACCTCTGAAAGAATATCATTAATATGATTATAGGGAAATAAATCACTTTACTTTTGATGAGTATTTACAGTTTTGATTGCTAGAAAAGAAGTTTATTTTAGAGATCTCAAGAATACAAATTATTCAAATAAATATGAGTAGAAAAAAATCATAGTATAAAATATTTAGGATGCCAGATCATAAGAGTGAAGAGATTTTATATTGCTAAAGAAGACCTACATAAGATGAATGGGTTGTGCGATGTGTGAGGACTTAGGCAGAACGTTCGGCTACCTCTGAGTATTACTGCTCTTGTGTTTCAGGGATGAAAATTGTTGCTGGTACACAGTTTTAAGATCCAAGCAATAAATTACTCAGCATAATATCATGAGGTTTGCTGGATATACACACATCATTATACTTTTGTGTCTAATTTTAAAAAATAAAGCAGACTAAAATTTTGATGCTCCATTTAAGCTCATAGAAAAATATTTGGCACAGTCTGTACACAACTGCCTGATATTTCACAGAAGTTCCCTCTAAGGAACCATTTTCTTATTGATAGTATAAAGTGATAAAACATTTCTAGTCTTTTTTTAATACTTTGGATTTAAACAATTTGTAAATTTTTCTTTTTATAAATAAAGAAGTCATAGAAGTAATAAATGACTGCATGCTTATGTCAAACAATCCAGAAATGTCTGCAGAAAAGTTACATTTACTTTCCCCTCCCATCGCCTTATTCCAATTCGCCAATTTCGCTTCTATCCCAAAAGGTGGCTACTAATTACAGTTTGGAGTTTATATTTTCAAACCATATTCTTTGAATTTAAAAATATATATTATGCATCTTTTTATTTTCCTTAAATTTCAAATGTAGTATAAAGTATCAATTTTTCTGGCATGCCTATGTACTAACAGCCATGTCTTGTAAATCTCTTCATGTTAATACATATATATCTTTTTTTAATAGCTATACTAATCATTCCTGTCCTGATGAATATTTTTATTGTTTCTCATTTATCACCATTGCAAACCACATCCTTACATTAGCATCTTTGTGTGTGTGTGAATGTTATTGTGTGTATCTGTGTGTAGAACAATTTTCTAGAAGTGTATTTGCTAGATTTCCATCCATTTTTAAAATTGATGTATTTTTAAATTAACATTTCACATAGTTTTCCTTAAGTAATTCACCCCAAGTAATCTATAGATTCTTTATGCTTCTGTTGATTTTCATATGTCATAAATATCCATGCTCTTTAGAGGCAGGCTTTCAGATAATCTAATCCTACAATTAATAAGTAAATCGATAACCATTCTACTTTCCCTTTATAGTATATAGATTAGGAAATTATGCAAACTATTGACCTGTTATCTTTTGATTATATTAACCATAATTATGAGCACGAATGAGATATATCTACTTAAAATTCGTCAAAGGAAAATTAATTTCCAACAGCAATCATTTTCACCCAGAAATGTATACTAATAAATTCCTATAGTCTTATGAATGACAGTAAATTAAACTATACAGACAACCAAATATTTACCAATCTCCAAATTCATGATGCTTACACTGACAAGGAAAAAATATAGATACTCAGTTGCTCTCCTGAGACAATATTTTATACCTAAAAGGATTCATCAGCTCTGAGAAATTTTACCATTTATGCTATTATTTGTGCTTATTTTACTTTTAATTTAAAAATTAAAAATAAGTTAATTCAGTTTTTTGTTAAAGTAGTACATGTATCTGACTCTCTACATTATCATAATCAATGACAACTTAAAAACCACCACATCTATATTAACAAAACAATCATGGATTTGAAAAAATATGAAAGCTAGAAATGGATGAAATGCTAATATTTATGTATATACTGAAATTATTCCATCAGTGTTAAAATGGATTCATATGTAACTGACAAAAGAAAAAGATTTACTCAAGACTTATTTAGTATTCTTATTAAATTCAGGTGACACAAAAGACCTACCTTACCAGGGTCACAATCAGTTCCATCCATTGGTGGATCCAGCTTGGTTTTGCATTCTTGCTCGCCTTCTACCTTGCACCACAATCCTGTGCAAATAACGTGCTGAAAAGAAGGGCACAATCACCGATAAGGGGAAGGTGTCACATTTTCGAGGTTAAGCCAATAATTTTTGAGAGCGCTATTTTGAAAGAATAACAGAAAAATATGCTTTAGGTACTTTTAATATTAAACTTATAATTGAAATAGCATACGACTTATTTATAGTGACGGGAAGACTGATACATTACAACAGAAAATCTAACAAAATTATTTTTAAAAAACTTCTTAAATAAAACACACATGCTTATGCAAGATTATGTAGATACAACAGAAAAATTGAAGCTAACAATCATTATATGGACCATGACACGAAGCAGGCAGGGAGAGCGAGCGACTGTGTTTGTGGCCTGAAGACAGCGCCCCCCCCCCCAGCCTGACCTCGCTCACTGTCTGCTTCACGCTGACACAGTCTTGACCCCTGACACAGCAGACTCTTAGCGTGTATGTTTCTGTAAGTTGTTATCAGTAATTTATACTTCAGTATAAATGGGTTTTAGATCTTCTAAGTCTGACGAAATTTGGGGGCGGGGGGCCAGAATGTTAAAGGCAATAACAAAATGCCGGGGTGAGGCCGCTGAGATCCGTCACCGTGAGAGAAGGGACGTCTGAGGACATGCAGGCGGGAAGGAAGGTTGTCCACCCGCAGCCACAGCTGTACCTGCGGCCCCGACACGCGCACGCAGAGGCCGCCCCGACACGCGCACGCAGAGGCCGCCCGACACGCGCACGCAGAGGCCGCCCCGACACGCGCACGCAGAGGCCGCCCCGACACGCGCACGCAGAGGCCGCCCGACACACACGCAGAGGCCGCCCCGACACACACGCAGAGGCCGCCCGACACACACGCAGAGGCCGCCCCGACACGCGCACGCAGAGGCCGCCCGACACGCGCACGCAGAGGCCGCCCCGACACGCGCACGCAGAGGCCGCCCCGACACGCTCACGCAGAGGCCGCCCGACACGCGCACGCAGAGGCCGCCCCGACACGCACACGCAGAGGCCGCCCGACACGCGCACGCAGAGGCCTACCGACACACACGCGGAGGCCGCCCGACACGCGCACGCAGAGGCCTACCGACACACACGCGGAGGCCGCCCGACACGCGCACGCAGAGGCCGCCCGACACGCGCACGCAGAGGCCTACCGACACACACGCGGAGGCCGCCCGACACGCGCACGCAGAGGCCGCCCGACACGCGCACGCAGAGGCCTACCGACACACACGCGGAGGCCGCCCGACATGCACACGCGGAGGCCGCCCGACACGCGCACGCAGAGGCCGCCCGACACATTGCAAAGACTTTCTATGGCTGTAAGAAACAGGAAAAGGTTGAAGATTTTTAGACACAAGCATATTGCGGACAATTGTGTAGAAATGTGTAATCCGTGAGGGACATTTAAAGGTGAGTGGAGTCTGTGATCTGTAGCGACGGTGACTGCTGCCACCCGTCCAGAGACCCGGAGAAGAGAGCGGGAACCGGCCCACAGAGACCGGCGGGCGAGAGACGCACCCCTGCAGGGCGAGGAGACCGGTGGGAGGAGCGGCCTGTCGCAGAAGGGAGCGGTGAAGAAGGAGATGGGAAACACAGGGAACCAGGAAGCACTAGGGACCCCCTGTTGTAGGGACGAGGAATCCATTTAGCGCTTGACCGGCAGCAGGTTGGTAAGAGGCTATTTTGGAAAGCCTACTCTAGAAAGCTTACTCTAAGAAGCACAGCAAAATTAAAGCTAACTTAGGATCCAAATCTATTAAATATGTTATGAAGAATATATTGAAACTAATATTTCAAATACTTCTGTTACAACTCTAATACTGAATTTGTCACAATTCCCAAAATATTACTTTCCTATATTTTAGATTTTTGAACTGTCTGTAAGCTCTTAAAATTCAATACTCTATGGGGAGAGTGTGATACGTTTTATGTACCTTAACTGCTGTGAAATTATTTCCTTTGAAATGTCACACAAATATATCTTATATTTAGGATATGGTTTAGCATAGCTAATATGTTTTTATTTTCATATAACACTTACCAAAAATTCACCTAGAAGATAAGCAGAGGCCAGTTGTTCTTCCTGTGATTTTGTGGATACATTTATATTTGAATTAACAGATCTCCAACCTGAGAATTTTTTAAACCTAAAAGTTTTTCATCCCCTCCCCAAAGACCTTTCCGTCAAGGATGTTTTATCATCAATGCACATTGAACCCAAAAGTAAATCTGCTACGCTGCAGTTTTGCACTAATACTTGCTTGTTGAACATTGTTGGTGGTCTAACTTCTGCTCTTCCACCATTATCTGCTATTCAAAATAGCAGGTACTTTAATTGATTCCCACTTGAGGCACTAAGAGCATAAAAGCAAACTTGGCAGCCTTTCAAGATAAGCATAGTCATGTAGAATAAATCTCACACAGAAATCTCTTTTACCCTTTCTGTTTTGCGGGTCTAGGAATCTTATGGTAAGTAAATTATAGCTTCAGTCTTAAAAATAACTCAAATTCAAGAGTTCAACCCCAAATGTTACACAAAACACAAGAGATGTTGAAGAAATGGTACGGACTGTTTTCACCTTAAGAAGTGCAATGGCTCAGATGTGTGATATTACAGCTATGTCATACCAAGCCCTTTCTAAGAGGCAGGATGGGGAATCATGTTAGAAACAAACACTCTCCACATGTTACACAGGCGAGAGTCAGGTTTTTTTTTCAACTTAGTTGCCAAAACCACTCAATAGGTCAGTTAAGAAACAAACTTTAAAACTTAAAATACTTTGCATAGAAATCCACATAGAATTGTATAACTCAGCATTTCCTCTCAAACTAATTAAAATATTATAGTAGTTATTTTTATTCTATAATAAAGAGATCATTAAAAATATATAAATTTGGATGGTTATCTCAGCTAGGCTTTTAAAATGTTTACATGAATGAACTATATGTATAACACATTAACTGCCATGTATTTTTACATGTATATTACATATATATTTTTACTTTGCAAGCTGCAAAAGACTCTTCCATGGAACAAACATATTAGGAAATGTTAAAGAAAGTGAAAGACTAAAAAGAAATTAAGAGAAAGGAAATCTGTCTATATCAGCTCAATGGAAGCCTCAAAGAAGTGAAAATAAGAAGAAGAAAGAAACTTTATTTAAAAAAAAAAAATTGATCCAGAATTAAGCTAAAAAGATTCCCCTTTTGGAATGGGGGATTAAGTTCTTAAACTAACCTTCTTGTAGGTAACGACTATAAATTGTGGACAGAATATAAAACACAACTTCCTGAAGGCTCTGGAGAGTGAACCTAGGCAGGCACACTTTTGAGGGGAACTGGAAAAATCGGCATAAGGTGAGTTCATCAGCTTTGCAGCTTTGATCTAATAGTTGCCTATGGTTGCATCCTGACATTGGATGGCCAAAGCAACAGGGCAAAACATACTGTCTCTCTAGATACATGAAAACAGAAGCTGAGGTGGTCAAAGCTGCCAACGAGTGAGATAATAAAATCAGAGGGACCTACTTCCCTTGTTGGCACCTGACCCGCACATACATGGGACACACTATAAAGAGCATAGATAAAGGAAAAGTGAATGGATTTAAGATATGAGCTGCTGCTTGAAGTAGATGAGACAAAGTCTCCAGTTTGAATGTAATGAATTTGCCTGTGAAAACAAAACAAACAAAAAAACACTCTTTGGAGGCATATAACCGAATCCAGAATCTCTACAATAGGGGCCAGCAAACTTTTTCTGTAAAGTGCCATATAGTACATATTTTAAGCTCGTGAGCCATATGGTCTTTGTTGCAACTTTTCAACACTGCCATTGTGGCTTGAAGGCAGCCACAGAGAATAAGTGAACAATTGAGTGTGACTTTGTTCCAGTAAACCTTTATTTATAAAAACAGGTAGACAGAATCCAGGCCATACTTTGCTGATCCTTACTCTACAACATGACTTCACAATTTATTGTGTACAAATAAAAATCATTGACCTATAAAGAACTAGTGTAATGTGACCCTTTATAAAGAATAAAGTAAATAAATAGTTCAACCCTGAGATGAAACATATGTTACAATTTTCATAAAATTTAAAACCAGCTTCATGAATATACTCAATGAGGTAATGGGTATTGCTTGTAATAAATGAAAAGGTAAGATATCTCAAGAGAGTAATAAAGAAAGTAAATGGAAATGTTCATTTTATATGGGAAATAAATACATGAAATAAAAATTCATTGGATGGGCTTAATAGCAGAATGAAGATAATAAAAATTCAGTAAACTTGAAAACAGATCAAAGGAAATTATCTAATCTGAAAGAGGAAGAGATGATATTTAAAAATATGAAGGAGCTACAGAAACTAGTGGGATTGTATCAAATGGTCTAACATATGTAACTAGATTCGCAGAAGAGGAGAAGTAGAGAGGTAGAAAAGTAGTTAAATGAATGATCATTAAAACTTCTTCCCAGATTTGGTAAAAGACAAATTTACAAAGTCAAAGAGGTCAACAAACTCCCAATGGGATGAATGTGCATAAAAGCCTACCTCAGCACATCATAGTCAAATTTCTGGAAACCAAAGATGAAAAGAATATCTTGTACACACACAGAGAAAAACAATACATTACATACAAGAAAATAAAAATCCAAAGGCTATACATCTCTGATCATAAACCATGGAAAAGAGAAGGCAGAGGGACATCTTTGAAAGTGTTAAAAGAAAAAGAAAAGGTCAACCTAGAATTTATATCTAGTGAAAATATATTTCAAAAATTAAGGTGATATAGGCATTTTCAGATGAAAGAAAATTAAAGGAATTTGCCACTGGCAAACGCAACTCAAATAAATGAAAAATGAAAATGGAACCAGAAGGAAATTCACATCTTCAGGAAATAATGAAGAACAATGGAAAGGGTAAATATCTGGGCAAAAATTAAAGACTACTTTTTTATTCTTTATCTTTAAAATATATATAAAATGTATAAAGCAAAATTTCTACAATTTTATTGTATTGTTTACAATACATAGAGGTTGTATATATGATGGCTACAGCACAAAAAACCAGAATGAGGAAATCTACATACCTATATAGCTTCATGTTTCTAAATTTTAAATAAAATTGTACCGTATTAACTCTAAATAGACTGAGAAAATTAAGACTTTATATTCTAATCCCTAGAGCTGAGTTTTGCAAAATATGGCCAGGAAATTGGCCAACTGTCTTTGTAAATGAAGTTTTACTGGAACATGTCCATGCTTATTCACTTACATATTATCTACTGATCTGAGATAGAACAGTAGATTTGAGTTACAACAGAGGCTCTATTGCTGACAAGCTTAATATATTTACTGTGTGGCTCTTGAAATAAAAGTTTGTAAGCCCAGGACTAGGACCAGACCAGAGCAGACACAAACCTATAGAACAGGTAGAGTTATAGCTAAAAATGTAATAGATAAATTAAAATTAAGACCCTAAAAAATTGTGCTCACATGGTAGTAATATTCATTGGGTATCAGGTGGGGGGTGGGGGGGTAAACTCACAGCTAATGGATGTGGAGTGCACTGTTTTGGGGAAGGGCACGCTTGTAGCCCTGGCTTGGGCGAGGCAAAGGCATTATATGTAACCAAAATGTTTGCACCCCCATAATATTCTGAAATTAAAAAAAAAAAGTAGAAAAGGAAGTCAGAAGAAAAGAAAGAGTTAATAGAAGAAAATACATTATAAAATGCTAGATCTAAATTCAAAATCATTGTTTAATCAATGAGTAAACATTAATGGGCTAAATATTTCAAATAAAAGATCACAATTATTGGAATAGATAAAAAGCAAGACTCAACTATATGCTTACTACAAGAGACTCACTTTAAATATAAGCACACAGATAAGTTTAAAATAAATGAAAAGAAAAAGTTATACCATGCAAAAATAAGCACACAAAATCCGATTAATATCAGATATAATAAACTTCAATATAAAGGGTGCCACCAGACAGGGAGGAATTTTTCATAATAAAAAAGCCGCAATTCATCAAGAAGACAACAATAATTGTTCTAGTGTCTAGCAACAAAGCCTTATGAGGTATGAATCAAAAGGTGACATAATTAAAAGAAGTGCACAATTACAGAATCACACTAGGATATTTAAATGTCCCATTTTAGCAATTAATAGAACATCTGGACAAATAATAAAAGATGATTTGAACACCTTGACCTAATTAATATTTATAGAATACTAACCCTAGCAATTATAGGAATACATTTTCTCAAATGCATATAGTATATTCATTTGGCTAGATTATAAATGAGTCTCAATAAGCTCAAAAGGATTAAAATGTAGAGTACAATTTTGGTCCTAGGAGTAGAAAGTTGGATGCTACAATAGATGAAAGTTTAAGTGTTTAAGACAGGGGTGGGGAATCTGCAGTCTTAAGGTCACATGTTGCCTTCTAAGTGTACAGCCTTTTGACTGATTTCACATTTTACAGGACAAATCTGTTCATTTTTATTAATAAGTTCTGGTTCAACTTTTATATTTTTATTTTTAAAATGAACATATTTAAAATACCAAAGAATAAAATAAGTTTCAACAAAATAATCCTCCCAGATTGACTGGCACAATTAGAACATTAATGAGCCATAACCACTAAATTGATGGCTCATGATTTAGTTCTAACTTCCCCCACCTGACTGGCACCACTACTGCACAAGGCTGGTTGGTCAGGGTTTATGGGGGTCGAGTAGGCCAGTCTGTTAACAGCTTTTGACAATGGTGACTGTGTTTCTGTTTGAAGTGGAATTTGTGAATAGTTGCACAGCTGGACAGTATTTTTCAATTCTGTCTGCTTAACAGCCCATTATGTCAAAGACGATCAAGGGAACACTGAAGGAAGAAAACAGATTTTGCAATGAGGATTCGGAATTGCAATATTATCTTGTTTCTGCTAAAGATAAGATGATTTGCTTGTTTTCTGTTCTGCAATATCAACATTAAAGAAATTCAATGCTTATCAGCATTATACCCCTCAAAAGGACCAAAAGTGTGAAAGGTTATGCTGTAGAAATTAAAGATGAAAAGCAAAAGCAAAGACAGTTCTTTCAAGCAGCAATAAGACCTGGAAATAATGCCACTGTAGCAACTTATAAAGTAGCTTATTTACTCCGGAGAAAAGAAAAGCCATTCAGTGATGTAGAAATTGTGAAAAATGCATTGTCCAAGTTGTAGGATGCTTAGACCCTGATAATGTTTCAAAGTATAAACAACTGCCTCTTTCAAGGAGAACCATAACTGACTGGCAGCATGAATTCACCTTCAACTCAACAGAACAACTTCATGCAATACTTAAAAAGGAAAATACATATTATTCAATTGCTTTGGATGAATCAACTGATACTACTGACTCAGCACAGGTTTTATAATTCATTTGGGTCATAACAGAAGATTTTCTTTGCTATGAAGAGTTACTCGCTTTGGGCACTCTTGTGAACAGAACACGGGGAATAGATACCTTCAACAACTTTGAAGATAAATGTTGTGAAGTTGGACTGAATTTGGTAAAGTTAGTGAGTGTATGTACAGACGGTGCACCTTCCATGACAGGAAAACATGGAGGGTTTATTGCACAGATTTAAAAAAGTATTAATAGATCCAGATGCTCCCATTTCTTTTCATTGTATCTTGTATCAGCAAAATCTCTGTGCTAAAGCTACTATTTTAAGTGACACTTTGCAACAAGTTGTAAGTACTGTTAACTCTATCTGTGCAAATATAACATGGCATCATCAGTTTTGTAACATGCTAAAATTGAACGCTGAGGTATTCAGTGTAGATTTGCCCTATCTTTCTATGGTGCGTTGGCTATCACAGGGACAAGTAGGTGTTAGCCAAAATTTTATCTCTGTGAGAACAGATAGTTAAATTTCATGAAGAACAGAATCAGCAATGTGAATTATTGAAAGAAGATTTCTGTAGGAATGTAGCATTTCTGTGTGATACCATGTCAAATCAAAACGACTTGACTATTTCTTTGCAAGGTAAAACTAAGTCTATATATGATATAGGGCAAAAAAAAAAAAAAAATTCAAACATTTCAAAAAGAGACTTTTTCCAAAACACTTCTTTAAAAGAAAATTTTGGATGAACATTTTCTCCAGTTAGCAAAGGTCATTGATGAGCAGGATGACATATGTGAATCATGTGAAGAATACACAGCTCTTACAGACCTATTAATTGGAGAATGTAATGAAAAGTTCTCCAACTTTGAGAATCATGACATCACATTCAAATTAGTATTTCGGCCTCACCTAGTTGATATCACCAACACACCTAAAGAAATACAGATGGAATTGATTGAGCTCTCAGTAGATGACATTTTATAGTTATTGTTTGATGCTAAGAAAGATCCCACTGAAATATGGAAAAATGCAGTAGAATACCCATGCCTTGGCCATTCCTGAAAAATGCTTTCTTGCTTTTCAACCACTAATTGCTGTGAATCTACATTTTCCTACCTAACCCAAATCAGGATGCCCTTAAGGTCACAGATGACTGATACCCGTCTAGAAGATCAACGGAAACTGTGGACCTTCATGCCACAACCAAAAATGTTCAAATGCTTTCCAACAAAAAGCAGACACAACAAAGTCATTAAAAGGTTAACTTTAAAATTAACAGTTTCATTTTTTGAACTTATTAAGTACATAGTAGATACATTTTTACAAAATAATGTACATTTTTAATGTTTCTTGAATGCAGCCTTATTTGATTACACCTAAATTAATACGGCCTTCCAACATGAAAAGTTTCCCCATCTCTGGTTTAAGAAAAAACAGATAAAATTTTTCCGAAGTGATTGTACTATTTTTCATTTCCAGCAGCAGTATGTGTGGTTTCCGGTTGCTCTGTCATCATCGGCGACAATTTCGTATTTTCAATCCTTTAAACTTAAGACATTGTAGTGGGTATGCCAACGTAGCTCTTTATGGCTTTAATTTGCATTTCTTGATGCAATGTTAATGATGTTGAACATCTTTTAAGGAGCACGTTGGCTATTTGTATATCTTCATTTCTGAATTGTTTGTT
Source organism: Eulemur rufifrons (assembly GCF_041146395.1). NCBI lineage: Eukaryota > Metazoa > Chordata > Mammalia > Primates > Lemuridae > Eulemur > Eulemur rufifrons. The sequence continues at coordinate 93,870,168 of NC_090999.1, read as the reverse complement.
CAAAATGTGTTGACTATTTTATCAGATTGCTGGTCTTTTATTGAGGAATTTATATATTCCGGACACTAATCCTTTGTCAGATGTACATATCATGAATATTTTCTCCCATTCTGTGGCTAACCTTTTCATTTTCTTAACAGAGTTTTCCTAAAGGAAATCATTTTGTTTTGATAAATTCTAGATTATATTTTTTTCTTTTATTGGTCATGTTTCTGATGTCCTATTAAACAAATATTTCTCCTATATTTTCCCTGAAGTTTTATAATTTTATAAGTTTCACATTTAGGTCTATAATATATTCTGGGTTAATTTTGGTGTATGAATAAAGTAATTTTTTAAAGATGAACATCCAGTTGTCCCAGCAAAATTTGTTGAAAAGCTTTTGTTTGCCCATCGAATTACCTTGTCACTTTTGTTGAAAATCAATTCTATGCATATGTGAGAGTCTATAATTAGACTATTGTGTTCCGTTGTGGGGTTATTTCTCTCCTTTTGCCAATACCACACTGTCTTCATTACTGTAGATTATAAGTCTAAAATCATGCAGTCTACGTACTCCAACGATTTCATGTTAAGCCTTTTTACAACCAAATTTCTGCTGCCCCTGGAATTTCACAATGCCAAGTTAGAGACTCAGCCCTCTAGAAATGAAGCCCTCCAGAAATGAAGGCTTTTTCATGAAGGACCTCATTTCAATGCCACTCTCTTCACTGGATCAGATGGGAGGTTTTAGAAAGTCCTCCATAGTTTTGATGAATAAAGCAGTTATAAGAGAAATATAAAACTGGAAGTTTCCGTGTCAATTATTACAGTCATTATATGATTCGATCATACTAGAAAGTTTCTACACATTTAATACATATGCAGTTCACAAATGTGCCTAGTCCAAAGAGAAAGGGAGGACCTTAAGTTTCCTGGAGATCTTCAATTTTATCACACTTTCTTCTTATTCAAAAAAAGCAACTCTTGCAGGGCCACTTCTTACTGTTTCTAGGGAAACATCCCTCCATACCTCTGAATTCTGGGCCAGGCTAATTTCAGGAAGCTATTACAATGACTTGACTCAGTTGGAGCTGGCTCAGCCACAAGATGCCAGATGGCCTGAAGGCACCAATAGCTGAGGACTTAAGAACAAAGCCATCTAAGAAGTTACCCATTAATTCTGCAAGTTAATGCAGGAGAGTGAGCTTTTATTGCTGGAAATCAAAATGTTGCACAAGCATCTCTACATCTGTGCCTTTAAACATTTTGCAGATGTGTAAGCTGTTATCCTAGGGGTAAATTTATATCATTAATTAGATCAGCATTATGCAATAACAGTGAGTCTCTAGTGCTTGTGTTTAAATATCTCTTTACAAGTATGGAAGAGAAATATCTAATGGAGACGCCATGGTCTAGCTGTCATTGTCAGATTCAGAATTATTTTGTTTCTAAAATTCTACCTGAAACATACATGTTGAAGCTCACTGTGAACCTTCACACCATGAAGCTTGACATTTATTTGTAACAGATTGGCCACAAGGTGGTAATAAGGAAGCCTGACCAAATTGTGCATAAGCTGTGAAACAAGTTATCTGCCCCTATGGGTTGGCTTTTATGTAGTTATTACATTCATATTCTAGAAGGTTATCATCACATTATCTTGATATATTATATATTTGAGAATCAAGTATTTATATGAGTGAAAATTTAGAAATTATTACTCCATCATTCAATTGATTGATTTATTCATTCAAAAAATACATATTGAGCACTTACTTGGGTGTCAGGCACAATGACAAAAAGGACCAAGAACTCCATTAATATTAAGGAGCTTGCCTTCTAGGAGATTTGTTTCACACAGAGTTTAGATGACAGATTGGCAGGTATGGTGACTCGACATGGATCCACTTGAAGATATACATGTGTGTAGCAGAACTACAGTCAGGCGTCACTTAATGATGGTGGTATGTTTTGAGAAATGCATCATTAGGCAATGTCGTCACTGTGTGAACATCGTAGAGTATACGCACACATACCTAGGTGGCACAGCCTACTACACACCTAGGCTATATGATATAGCCTATTGTTCCTAGGCTACAAACCTCTACAGCATGTTACTGTGCTGAATACTGTAGGCAACTGTAACACACTGGTAAATATTTGAGTATCTAAACATATCTAAGGATAGAAAAGGTACAGTAAAAACACAGTATTGTAATCATAAGGAACTACAGTTGTACATGTGGTTCATTATTAATCAAAACATCATTATGTGGCATACAACTGTATCCAATCTTCTACATTTATAACTATTCCACTTTATACTTGTAAGATATAACTCCTGACACTCATTAGGTATTCAAGCATATCCAGACACCTTCAAATAATAGTGTGCCAAGTCCTCTGGGAAAAAATAATCAAACATCTATTCTTAGACTTCATTTGTCTCCATTTGTCTTCAGCTTTTCACACAGCTGATCACTCTGGCTTTGAAAAATGTCCTCACTTAACTCTCCAGGATCTTAATTTGTTTTGGTTCTATTCCTACTTTCTCCTCATTTCCTTAAACTCTAAATATTGTATTGACCTAGGTCTGTCCCTGAATATTGTCTCTCTTCTAACTCACTTCATATTATTATCGTTTAGTGTTATGTCCTCAGTATCATCTACTTCTTTATAATGACTTCCAGATACATATCTATATGTATCTATCTTGGACCTGCTTACATCTCTACTTACTTGGATGCTTAATCGGGCATATCAAACGTAAAATTTGGCTCACATTAAACTCCAGGACATTTTGCTTTCTGTTTCCTCTCACTATAGTCTTCACCAGATAAATGCATGGCTTTCTCTATCACTTTGTTCTGATCTCTAAACAAATGCCACCTTGTCTAGGAGGATTTCCTGGGTCACCTTATAAAAAATAGCACCAGCCCCATCCTCCCACCTGGTAGTACTTCCTATCTTTCTTACCTGAGTTTATATTTCTTCAAAACAATTGTCACCAACTGACATATTATACATGTATTTGCTTATTGTCTCTTTCCTCCAACTAAAATGTAAGCTCCATGAGGGTGGAGTCTTTGTTTCCTGCTGTAATATTGGTGCATAGTACAGTGCCTGGAAAGTAGTTGGAACTCAATAAATATTTGTCAAATAAATGACTAAATTTGTAAATAATTTCTTCTATGTCTCCTGCTATCTATCTGTCAGAGTCTTACATTTTGCATACTGTACTGATTTGGGATTGCAATACAAAAATGAAGAGGAAACAATAACAACATTTCTAGATACCTAAAACCTAAAACTTAAGTTTATACAATGTCTAGTTTAAAACAAGGCAACAAATTAGAATATTGAGAAACATAAATTTAAAAAAAATCCAATAAACAGTTATATTTTCAGAGATGGAAAAATCTATGCAGTTGTATTAGTCAGAAATAATCATATGAATAGAGCAAATAGCTTAGAAAATAAAAGAAACCAATTAAGATATGTTTTTAACCCTGATAGGGTAGGAGCTATAGGAGACAAAAAGAATTCAGCTGAAACACAGGATCCGATCTAAGGGTTTTCCCATACAGAAGATGATACGGCATATAAAGAAGTTTAAGTTCCATAAGAGACCATAGAGCAAAGTGGCTACAATGAATTCTCTTCTTTGGATTTAGACATATCTGAGTTTGCATCTAACACTCCCTCTTAATGCATATAAGAACTTCTAAGTGCTATTTATCCAGGCCTCAAATTGTTGATCTGTAAAACAGGACTGGAGAATAGCTATGGCATATAATAGCTATAAGAATCAAATTAGATCATAAATAATAATAATTTAATACATTACGTGGCAGATATTTAGAGCTCAAAATACTGTGGAATGATACTAGTAAAATTCAACTAACTGCAATATGTTTTATTATTAAAATAATTTCTAAAAGCTTTTAAAAATGGCATTTATGGAAAACAATCTGTAATTTACCAAAATCATGTTTCTGGTTGATTATCTGCTGAGTTTTGCTAACACTGGGGGTACTTTATAAAAGGCGAATGTTTTCTATTTATCAGTTCTATCAATTCTTTGTACTGCATAAACTGAAACTCTCCCTGGCAATTCTCCTACAGCAGAAACTATAAAGAGCCTACCCTGTTGTCAAAAACAATGTTAACTTCAGCATGTAAAGTCTCTGTCCATAAACCCAACTCTGTGTACCTCAAAATATTAATTTTACCATGAAGACTTAAGAAAAAAGATTGTGAGCAAACTTTTGATTGTCTAGAAACGCAGAGGTGAGAGCAGAGTGAAGGGGGATCTCTAACCAGTAGATGAGATCAGAGACACACAGCGGCAGATCTGACAGAACCGAATCTGTCTGCTGTCACAATCATCACACATGATGCTGACTTCCCAGCACCATGGCGGTGCCACAGATAAAGCCTTGGGAATTAGATCACAGTCCCACAGCAACACCAGTTTCTCTGGCGCTCCTCTACTCCCAGAGGAGTATTCCAGTCTATGCAACTTTCACATAGCACATTCGATGCAGCTCCAACTCCACAAACTCACTCATTTTAATTCTACATCAAATATTCACTGAATATTTCACTTACTCTTTGCAAGCCACTGGGCTACCTGCTAGAGTAATGCACGCTGTTCTCAGACGTTGCTAATGAGTGAGACTGATAAGGAGCAAATAAACCAATAAATGAATAATTCTTCTGATGAGAACTGTAAAGCAGAGAGACAGTATAAAACATCATAATGTCATATTGCTGTGGTCCTTATAAGTGATTTTAATTATGCTGCCAGTTATCCAAAACAGCATCAACTTCAACAAAGCCAAACTCCTTTGAGGCCATCACAGACACTCCAGTGGGGTGAAACAGAGTTAGCTTCAGGAGGCTACTCAACCAATTTACCCTCAGTGTGGCTACCGATTTATTCCTGAAGCGGAATGTGTGCGCGTGTTAGGAGGAGGGGGGAGGAGACGGGCAGACAGGGGATGGGCAGCAGGAAGAGAGAAGAAAAGAAGAAGGAGGGGTAACTGGAGCTAACATTCTTCCATCGGTTTGGAAGGCTATTCCGCTTCATCCTTTAGATTGTATAGGCCTGACACAACTGTCCTGGCTGAGCAATTACTGACTACTGTAATACTATTAATAATACACAGACACTGTTTTTATATAGACAGTTTTCCTCTATACATTTGCCTGTTTCCTCTAGTTTATTTAGAAATTTATTCTCTTAATTTTTGTTCCTATAAAACATACTTTTCAAAATTTATTTTCAGAGTGAAAGGTACAATTCCTCTTCCACAATGACATGTCCATACATAGTTTTTGCTGCATTTCCCCGGTTATCGGGTGAGAAAGGACCGTAGGCTCTATGGAGAAGCCACGGGTTCCTCATCCAAGGATTCAACTGATCATGGGCCACAGTTTTTTTTAAAAAAACAATATAAAATAACAATACAACAATATAACATAACAGAAATTTTAAAAATATAGTATAACAATTATATAGTATTTACAATGTGTTAGGTATCGTAAGTAATCTAGAGATGATTTTAACCATACAGGAGAATGTGAGTAGATTTTATGTAAATATTACACCATTTTTTACAAGGAATTTGAGTATCTGGGGATTTTGGTATCTGTGGGGGTCCTAAAACCACCCAGCTGTGGATACTGAGATAATTGTATGGGATTTAAAATAGAAGCATCTAACTGTCATAATGCAAATACTTCTCTGACTTCTGCTTAATTTTCAAAGTAGAAATTGTTGGGTCCTTCTTTACTGACGTTGATTAAATGTGCACACCTTATTTCCATCACTTCCAAAGTATAAAGAATAAAATGCATAGATCTTGTCTTAGGAAATCCTTCTCTGAAGCATTAGGGTGCTTTTGACCCACAAACTCCCAAATAAAGTCCTGCTCTTCTTCTCTAATCAATACTTCTAAACAAAGAATGAGAACACTTAAAAAAAACCCACCCAGACACAACTCTTACCTGCATCTCTTGACAAAAGGAGGCCAGTGGCCCAAAGAGGATCTGACACTGCTCGTCGGCCGTGTACGTCACCCCTGGCAGCTCGGAGGGCACCATCACAGAATTGACACTCTGAGGATTTGTCTGTAGCAAACAGCTACTGGCCTTTGACCTGACAATATGCAGATATGAATAAAAGTTTGAATTTAATGTAAAAACCTGTTAGCATGGCAACAAGAAACATTTTTATAAGATCAAAAACATCTTTTTACTTTTACTTCTAAGTGCTTCTATTGAATGCTCAAAGAAATAATTTACTTACAATTATTTACGAGATAATAAATAACAATAGTGTTCAAGTAAATAGAACATTTTGGTTTATAAAGCATGTTCATATGGATTATCTCAGCTAATCTACATAACACTGTGAGGTAAGTATTATTTTATGCATTTATAAGTTACAGAAGCTCAGACTCAGAGAGTAACTTGCCCAAAAGTAATGTGCGAATGTAAGAAATATGTACTCACCAGCAAACTGGTTTCCCTGATCATCACCTAAGTGCACATTTGGGAATAACACCAATTGGGTATTGGACAGAGGTTGGGGCTGGTGAGGGGATGGGTGTATATCTACTTGATGAGTGCGATGCGCACTGCCTGGGGAATGGACACGCTTGAAGCTCAGACTCAGGAGGATGGAGGGGCATGGGCAATATATATAACCTGAACTTTTGTACCTCCATAATGAGCTAAAATAAAAAAAAAAAAAAGAAATCAGCTACACTTGGGGATTTAAAGAATGTATGGAAAGCATTGTCAATTAAATAGTAACAGTGAAGATATTTTTGTACTTGTCATTATAATACAACTCTGTATACAACTTGTATACAACTTTGTAACACAACTTGTAAACAACATTTAATTTGATTGGAGTCCTGATTCATATGAAGGCAGTCACATGAAATCATGCATGATCCTTAGGAACCCATTAGGAACAATTAAGGGCCACTGAGCAGCTACTAATGGTGTGTTCAAAATATCACATGTTGGCCGGGCGCGGTGGCTCACGCCTGTAATCCTAGCTCTCTGGGAGGCCGAGGTGGGCGGATCGTTTGAGCTCAGGGGTTCGAGACCAGCCTGAGCAAGAGCGAGACCCCATCTCTACTAAAAATAGAAAGAAATTATATGGACAGCTAAAAATATATACAGAAAAAATTAGCCGGGCATGGTGGTGCATGCCTGTAGTCCCAGCTACTCGGGAGGCTGAGACAGGAGGATCGCTTGAGCCCAGGAGTTTGAGGTTGCTGTGAGCTAGGCTGACGCCACGGCACTCACTCTAGCCTGGGCAACAGAGTGAGACTCTGTCTGAAAAAAAAAAAATAAATAAAATAAAAAAAAATAAATACAAAATATCACATGTTCTGAGTGCTGTTCCCTATTATGACAACCAGCACGCACAGAACGTATTGTAATAAACATCATATTTTATAGATTTTAATATCCATTTAATAGAATAAATAGGCTTAAATATTTAAAGGGTATGGAAAAATGAATAAAGTTTACCTGAATTGTGAATTTAGCTAGCTTGGTGTTCCTATATTCCTTAGTTAGACTTGCTTTGGATACCTTAAGCATCTCTCTAACTACTTTGCACATCACCTACTGCTTCAGCTGCTTATTCTATTATCAAAGGAAAAAGTAAAAGAACAAGGGCTTTAAGATGAAAATTAGAACACTAGGATTATTTTTCAATGTTTTTCCAACCAGATAGAAGCTAAGTGTTACTCCCATGGAATGTGGAAAAGAAGAGAATCAAAGACTATTACAAGGTTGAAAACTATTTATTAATGAAAAAAGATTAAAAGTGTAGAAGTATCATAATGGAAAGGTGGAGATTTTATTAGAGGAGCTCTTTGTGATAACAACAGATGTGTTGGGTGAAGAGCAGTGAGAATATTTCCACCAGGAAACACTTAAGAGGTAATTAGACACTGTGATAGATTCTCTTTATCATTATAATAATTCTTCAATCTTACAGATCATCTTAACCATTCTTTTATTTGAAAAATATGGAAACTAAAAGCAAATAGCGCATCCAATCCACACCATGAGCCAATGGAAGAGCCAGGACTGGAATTCAGTGCCCTGATTTCTACGCAGGTGGCCTTTCCACTGGGCCCTCCTGCCTCCCCGGCTGGCAGAGGACGCAGCACACGCAAACACGCACAGTGCAACAAGGATAAGTGACCTCAGTACCTGAGAAATCTTTCCAAATCTTCCTTGCTGCATCGAGACCATGAAACATCACCAAGATTTTGTCCTTTAATCCATTCACCAGACATGATGTGAAGACCATCAGCACATGATGGGTGGTCATTGTCATGATTAATGCCCATGCTGATTCCGAACATAATCAAAATTAAAAAATTACATTAAGCAATGTAACTTGTTAACTTTTCATAGCTGCAGGTAAATTACGGTTAGAATGCTTAAAATATTGGGAGAGAAATTTGTTTTAAAAGAAATTTAAAAATAAAATTGGATTTCAGATTATTATTAAAATCATTTTTATTTTATTTAAAATCATTTATTTATTTGCATTTCCCCAATCAACCTACAAAATGACATGTTTAGGCCACCTATATTGAAATGATCTATAGATATATTTTTTGCATAGTATATATGAAACTCAGAAATAGTAAATTTCTATTCAACCACACTAGATTCTTGCTCTTGTCTGAATCAAATTTTCTTCAAAATCTGAACTGAAACCACATTAGACTATTAATATCCTATTATATCTTCACCTTCTACTTCATTAAACCATCTTGTTCCACCTCCTACATATAACACAATCTGTCCTGCGAAAACTCCTGGCCTTCCTTATCTTTTCTGATGAATCCTGAATCTGTTGAAACTCCACTCTATAGCAGCACAATTCACAACTGCAAAGATGTGGAAACAACCCAAGTGCCCAACAATACGTGAGTGGATTAATAAAATGTGGTATTATGTACATCATGGAGTTCTCCTCAGCCACAAAACACAATGGAGATCTAGCACCTCTTGTATTAGCCTGGATACAGCTGGAGCCCATTCTACTAAGTGAAGTATCCCAAGAATAGAAAAACAAGCACCATATGTACTCACCATCAAATTGGTTTTAACTGGTCAATACTTAAAAATCTGACTTATTTCTAAATGAGTATTATAGAATACCTTAAATTCAATATGTCTGAAGTCTGCCCATCTGATTTTCTCTTTCAAACCTCTATTTACTCCTGTATTCTCTTGCTCTCTTTTTTATGCTATTGCTACTCACCAAATTCTGCCAAATAAAGAATCTTCAGGTCGTCATTTATTTTTTCCTCCCTGAATTCTTACCTGGTTTATTTTATTTACTGAGTGTTAGGCACAAGTCCTGCTTTCTAAATATTTCCTTCAACTGCCATCTCCCTTCAATTTCAATTGTTACTATTAAAGATGATTACATGATATTCTTATCACAGTATGTAGAGTCTTGACAATTATTGTGATACTCTGAGTCCTGTGCATCTAATCTTTATCAGCATTTCCCTTCCCTTCCTCTTACACTCCCCAATGAGATCTATTTAAAACACAATCTGACCATGACACTCCTCTGTTTTCTCATTACCTATGTGGCAATTTCCAGCTCTTTAACGTGGTACAGAGCCCTTCATCTTCTTCCATGTCATTTACTGCATTTTCTCTTCAGCAAAACCAAAGAGCTGTAGTTTCCCAACATTATGTTGTTTCTCATTTTCTTATAATTATTATCTAGCATTTCCTAGGTATTCTACCTAGGAAATACATGATAATATGTATCATATTATAAGTTTGAGTTAAACAACCCTGTGGGGTAGGAATCATAACATCCATTTGCTGATGAGCGAAGTAGCTTGCCCAAGACTATACAACGAGAAATTGGAAAGTGATAATGTCTGAACTGAGGTACCTGGCTCTAGAACGCAGGTGAGTAATCATTCCACATTGGGCATCTATGAATTTCATCCTGCAACTAATACCCTGTCCAAAGTGCCTTTCCTTCAGCTTCTTTGCCTGGACAAATTCTATTTAACCTTCAAGATTAATGCAGATTACTTCTAGGAGGTGTTCCTTCCCTAATCCCTGCCTTACCTGTTTGTATTGCCTCTTTTTCTCACCAAAGCATTCTGTAAATAATATTGCTACAGTGTTTTCTACATTGCATTGTAAATTTTTACTTTTGGTTAACTTCAAATTCTTGAGGACAAGGTCTTTTTCATCTCTCTAGGAGCCTAGCATATAGCAATCACACTCTGTAATCCATGCTGAAATGCTGAAACAAGCCATCATGTAAAATCTTTTCTATTTCAGGAAAAAAATCCATATCATCTCCTGTGAATTCTCATAGTGAGGTGAGCAAAATAATTATTTGTGAATGAGGGTTAATGCTGAAGAAGAGAGAAGAAAGTTTGTTTTTGCATATGCCAAGTCTGAGATGATGGCAGGGTAGTCCACTGTTCCTTTTCTCCTTCAGTTATTGTCTAGATAACAAATAAAATTGTCTTTCATAATGAAACACTTATGAGAATATCAATATTGTATTTTAAAACACTAAATTAAAAGAATTTTTGTAGAAATTGCTAAGGGAAATCACAACTAGACTGCCTATGTTTTCTCAAATCAAAATAATTTTTTAAGACTTCCAAATTATATTTTTATTAAGATGAATTAAAAATTTGAATCAAAATTGTTACAATTAAATATGTTTTTGAAAGAGGAAAATGATATGGAAGGAATTAATTCCATCCACATCATTAGTGATTTAAGACTAATTATATCACTATATCAGCAAACTTTGTGAAAATTCTGGTCTAAATAAAACTGAAAATACATTATTGAATATTACTTTTCACTTTTATTGTTAGAAAAATATCACTGATGAATCATATTTTGTTTTCCTGTTCTAATTAATAACTTCAAATAGAATCTGTATCAACACAAGTCAACAGAATAATTGACAAAGAAAATAAGAAGATAAATGTTTTCATAGCTTGGAGATGAGGAAAAGTAAGAGATTATATGGAATATGTATTAAATGGTTCAAATGACAGAATATTGAAGTGTAGAGTGAAGCGTTGTTGAAGTTAGAGAGAGATTTAATCTCTGTATCTTCCCCTAATTCATGTGAACAGAGGCAAGTTAAATAACAATACATAAACATGCCTCAGTTTCCTCATTTGTTAAATATACTTTCCCAAATGATTTCTTTTTTTGAGAATGCATAAGGACGATATAAGAGGCCTGCACAATGCCCGGAATATAGGAGACAACCATAATGATCCTTTATATTGGGGCAATAAATTAGAGAAGTTTTCTGTGACTCTAATTTGTCAAAAGATGCATACACTTATCATTAAAGGTAATTTTCTGTATTTGCTTTCTTTGGTGAATGTGTGGACTTAAGAAAAGTCATAAAAAAAAAAGAGACAAGAATTTTCTTTGCTTAGATATTAAATTAAAATAAGAAATTGTAAATATGGCATAATCTTTCAAATTGGTCTATGGGCCTTAATGTATTTCTAACTGTACAATTCAGATGTGGCGTCGGTTACATCACTGTCTCACCTCCACAGCTACTTGTCACGTGGAACACACTCAACCCTTCATTGGTGGTGGCCTTTCAACCATACACAAATGCTATTATTTTTGAAGGGCAACTGGTCTTTTTCAGCAATAATAAAACTTCCTAAATAATGTGTCCATTTGAGAGAAGGAGAGGGACTACTTCCAAGATTTAGCAATTTGGACATTTTCCCAAACTTGTGTAATATGATTTTCCAAATATGGAAGATTACAACCTCTCATCCAGATGACCGTTTTCCTTTTGGGATCCTGATTCTCATGTAAGAGACTAGCTTAGCCATGGAGAGATCTGGTGATTTAAGCATTGTTTACCATTAGTTAAACTTTCCTAAAGCTATTTAACTCGTAACAGAAAACATTATCATTAAATTGGGACAGGGCTTTTTTTTCTAACCACACATCTGGAATTATCAGAAGACACTGCTTCGTCCTGATTCTACAGATTTGAAATAAACCAATTCAAACCTTTTTCTGTGCCAGACACTCTATTAATCACTGACAATGATGATATCACTTAATCCTAACAGTATCCCCATAATGTTTCCATTATCATGACTTCTATTTTACAGATGAGGAAGGTGCTGAGGTTAACAATGGAGCTGCGACTCAGACCCACGCAGTCAGACACTCAAGCACATGCAGATGACCTTCTACACTGCCACACTGTGGTGCTTCTCTTTTTGGATTAAACTTCTCCATTTCTGCAGATGATTCATTGTCTTCTGAAGAATTTTAAATGCTTCTGTTCTTTTAGCAGAAACGCACCTCTACATATACAGCCCCACAAGCAAGTCACACACAGCTCGCGGAAAACATTCGGTAAGTGAGACACCAGCAACACCTCTCCTCACTCTGAGCAACTGAACTACGTTCAATAATCTCAGTTTAAATTCATTTTGACAAAGAGCCTGGGGCAAATAAACTCTGCACTAACATTGTACATGGTTGTCAAGTCAACTGAAAAAATATTTTTATCTTATAAAACTTCTCAACTTGTTTAAAAGTTCCTGCCAGGAAGTTTTGTGATATCCTGCGGAAAGCTGGAGAAGCATTTGGATTTTGAAGATGGTCCCTTTTGATGTTTAAAGTGTTAGAGAAGAGATGCCTTATGCATTCACTCACATTTTTTGGATAATTTGGAAAGGATCTGATTTGTAAACAGTAACATTTTAAAAGAGTAGAATTTTTGTGCTGAATACATTAGACGTTTTCATGACATAAATATTACCCACTACGGCCATATGTTATGTGGAAAAACTAATATAAGAACGAAACAAACTATCACAATGTCTAAGTGGAAGTGGATTATATTTCCATAAAATAACATTTAAGTTTATATAATTCAGTGGGTCTATCTAATTTGATATAATTTCACTGCTGTGTGCCCGTGGAGAAAAAAAATCAGTCATTAGGAATTACAAGATATTTTTGTATGTTATTTTTTCTTTTTGTATTTTAAAGAATTTAAATGTGCAGAAATCTGAAATTTGTGCTTCTACTGGTAAGTCAAAAGGCTACAGAAAGCAAGTCAGCAACAAGGTAAAAATTTAGAGGTTAAAAAAGTAGAAGTACAAAAAGAGAGATTCCTTTTAATTTTGCTGTGCACTATTTTACAGTTTCATCGAGCAATGCAACGTAACACTTGTTAAGAACCCCCTGCTGTGCTGAGCTGGAGTCATACAGATGACTAAGACACAGTTCTTACCCTCAAAGAGTTTGTCATTACCAGGAGGAACTCTCTTATCCTTTGCCCTCGAGTAGCCCACGGATGCCTGGATGCTGTCAGTCTGATACACAGGGCGGGAAGCTCTCCGGCTCACCTCCCCGTTCTCCCTCTCCTGCTCTCAACCAAGACGGGCACTAGCTCGTTTTACCTCTTGATTATTGTAATGTGTGCCTGACTGACCTCCTGCCCCTCACTTCTTTCTTTGCCTCATTAAACCGTACTTTAACCATCCTGGTTTCTTATGAATATATTAATACAAAAAAAAAAAACTAGCCATGGAGAGATCTGGCGATTCAAGCACTGCTAAGCAAGCAGATTTTCCCTGGCAAGGAGAGATACTGAAAATGTGAATAATGAACCACTCGCACCAGAAACATAAAGCATGATGATGTTAGCTTAATTAAAATAAAGATTCATGGACCCCATCCCAAACTGACTGAAAGAGATAAGGCCTAAGAAACCACATTGTAACACATTTTCTAGATGATTCTTATTTACTAAAAATTCTAACCACCAATGATTTACAGGATAAAATCCATTCTTTATCCTATTATTCAAACCATCTGTAAACTGACATCAGCCTAACTAAAGGAACTAAACCTAACTAAGCAGCTAAATATTTCATAGTTAGATAGAAATTCAAACTCATATGGCCTCTTTCCAACTTAGAGAAAGTGTGAGCCTAAAAAGTTAGTAGATGACCTGCTCAAGGGAGGTTTGGCCTCACTTTAGGCCACATGTTTGCCAAGAGACAGTAGAGAAACGCAAACAGAAAGCCAATTCTTGTGAGGCCATTCATTAGCTGGGTGATTTTTTCCCTCTCTTCCACTCACTGCAGCATCCAAGCCTACATTCGGACAGAGTCTGGTGTGGGAGAGCCGCCACATCTACAGGAAAGCCCCATTATGCTAATTAACCTGGACACACTACTTATTACTTTAAGTGGTACCATTGTCTAAATAAAGTATCAAATACAAAAGCTGAGTTAGTGGTCCCTAAGAGTAGTCCTGATAAGCAAACTTCCTGCCAATCTGCTTAAGAACCCCTGAAAGGTATGAAGTCACTTCAAGAAAGAACAGAGGGATCTAAGGTCACTGGAAGCTGAGAATCTGCTTTTGACATTAAAGCATTCATAAAATAACTATAACACTGCTAACTGTATCACCATTCATTCACTCTATTGAAGGACAACCACTGTGTCATGAAATTAGAGTATCATAGATTCCAAAAATGAACCTTGAAAAAAAGACGTTATCCAAATTTTAAGAATGAAGGAAATGAGTACAGACAGATCTCCGTGCTCAAAGCTCATTCATCACGTAGCTGGCAGAGCAAGACTCCGCCCAAGGACGTACGTGTCTCTCTCACTTTCCCTTTCGCCCATTCACATAGGCAGTTGCCAACGTTAACCAAGGGACATGTGCTAGAGGAAGACACTTGTGACATTCGCTATAGAGAATGCTAAAGAATACAATACAGCCATTACCAATTTTAGTGGTAAAGGGACATTAATTAAAGAAAAATAAATTTGGAACATTTTAAGGAGCAATTTTTTTTCTAGAGGTTAAGAGTGTATTTGTCTTTTTTCTATTATGGCACTTTATTATTATTTAATCTACTTCCCATTCTAAAAGTCCTAGGGGATAATGTACTTGTCTTCATCTTCATTTCTTCTGTGCTTCTGTTTGTCCACTCTCCCTTTATATTATAATCCTCTCTTCTTATAGCAGGTGTATTGCTGCTCACCAATGCAAATGAATGGCAAAAACTGTCTTCACGTCTAAAACATGCTCCTCCTGCAAGCTGAGAGAGAGTGACCAAATTCATGTGTGACAGGAGGCTGATGCTAGTTTCTTATGGAATTAGCGGAATTTTATTTTTAAAAAAATTTTCCCAGCTTCACTGACGTATGATTGACAAATAAAAATTGTATATATTTAGGGTATACAAGGTGGTGTTTTGATATATGTATATATTGTGAAATAATTACCACAATCAAGCTAATTAACAGCCATTAACAACTCACATAGTTACATTTTTTGTATGTTGAAAACACTCAATAGCTACTCTCTTAGCAAATTTCAAGTATATAATACATTATTAATAAATGTGGTCACCACGCTATACATTAATCTCCAGTACTTATTCATATTATAACTGAAAGGTTGTATCTTTTGACCAATATCTTCATTTTTCCCCCACCCCTATCCCCTGGTAACCAAAATTCTACTCTCTGTCACTGTGAGCTTGACTATTTTTGTAGATTTCACATATACGTGAGATCATGTATTATTTGTCTGGTTTATTTCACGGAGCATAATGCCCTAAAGGTTCATCCATGCTGTTTTAAATGGTACAATTTTCTCCTTTTTAAAGATTGAATAATATTCCATTATATATATTTTAAGTAAAGATATAATATAAATATTTATATTTTTTTCACATTTTCTTTAGCCATTCATCTGTTGACAGGTAGCACATAGGTTATTTTCATACCATGGCTATTGTGAATTAGCACAATTTTAGATGAAATAGTGCTGTTGCTAAAACTGCTGCATTTGGCCCTTCTAAGTTCATGACTTCAGCACTTGCGTGAAATAGCTGGACAGGTCTGTAACAAGACTTTAAGGTAGATTCATCATAACTGAAACATAATTGAATTATTGCATTTTCGTACAGTTTATTTTAAATAGGAATTCAAAATATCATCATGTATCAAGAAGGAAAAATGTTTTGCCATGTTTATATTTGTAGAGCCATAAAACCATATTTTCTCATAAAACCATACATAGTCAAGGCAATTGCATTTCTTAACCCTGATATTCCTCTTCTCTACTTCTGGAACTCAATTGTCTTCTACTCTGGATCTCAAGATGACTGTCGATGCTTATTCATTTGTACAACAAATGTTTGAGGACCTATGAGCACTCAGCTTTGTTCTGTGAGAGAAAAAAATATAGTAGACATCAATCCTGTTTTCATTGGGATTGATAGTCATTTGGAGATCTATATATATTTAACTATCAGTGTATACCAAAAATAATCATGACAAGTGATATTTACAATAAACTGTGCAAGAGACTTAAAAAACGAAACATATTTCCTGCCGGCCTTTTAGGTTTATTTCACAAAGGTGATAGCATTTGCCCTGGCCATTAACAGGTAAGTACAATTGGAACAGGCATAAATCAGTAGGGCTGGATGTTGGGTGAGAAAAATGAGCACGAATACAGACATTGAGAATTACGGCTTGCCTGCGTTCACGCTATAGGGAAGTAGAAAAATAGATTGGGGCTGCTCTACAACAATCATGAATTTAAGGAATCTGGAATTTATTCATTAGGTGGCAAAAGGCAGCAAAGATTTCTGAACTGGAGATCAGACCATGACTCAGGAAGTCAAATCCTGCTAGTGTGTGAGCCAGATTAGAAGGATCAGGTACTGAAGGCAAAGAGACTGGGGAGGAGTGCGTTGTAACTGTAGGAGCCTGGAGGGACAGCAGGAGAGGAGCTAGACAGATGGGACAGTTATTTCAGATGGAGAATGAATAGAATTTTGCAACTGATTATGGGAAGAACTAAGGGGAGAAAGAGTTAGAGATGTTTCAGATGTCCCGACTAAAGGTCTGGTAGCAATGTTGACGCCAATAACAGTGACACAGATGTCTGAAGAAGCAGGTTTATAACCTGTCCCTACCCTCAATTCTAGCCAGGCACAATTCCAGAGGAGCATGCATGTAAATGCCATTGATTTCAAAAGCTGATTAGTCACAAGGCATTTGTATTCTAGGTACTCTGACAATCCTTAAAACTTTAGCAGGTGCTCCAAATATTTATTGCCTTCAAGGAGCTAACTTTGAGTATTTATTGTCTCATTAGCCTCTGGGTTCTCAAGAAATTCCTCAACTGCCAACTTAGTGGAAAAGCCATGTTGCCAGGCCAAAGTTTAATAATATATATTAGTCCTTTTCCTCTGGTTCAAAAACCGAAGCAGAAAACAAAAGTTCATATGTATTTTTGGCCATATCAAAAAATGCTCAATGTTTTTATTTTATAATGACATGATATATAAGTAATGTCCCCTAATTTGTATAATTTTATCTAACTCAGCATCTCTATGAAGTAGGCAATCTAATTATCACATGAGATTTTTAATCAGTAAGTAAGTAGTGCATATTTAATGCAGTCTCTTTCAACTTGTGAAAATATAAAACTCTGCTGAGGCTTTCTTTGTTATTTTCTTGACACTATCTGTTATGAGAATAAATTACCATCAATGTGTAAAGTGCTTGGAATAGGACAATGGACTAGGTAGACAAGAAATCATTCTAAACACACAGATATCGATACATAGGTAGTTAAATAGATATAGTTGGATTTTGAAAAGTTTCATGAAGGAAATTAAAGCAGGCGGAGGGAATAAGCCCAGGCGGTGGTTGTGAAGGGTGCTATGTGGGCAGAGAACTAAAGGAGAAGAAGGGAGCAGCCGTGCAGCTTTTCTGGAACAGAAATTTCCAGAAAGAAGGAAGAGCAAAGGTGAAGGTCTTGAAGTGGCAGTCTGCGTTTCAGTAAAGGGTGATGACTCCGGAGCACGGTGGCAAGGAGGGCACGGCGGGCTGCACAGGAAGGAGGCTGGGACAAGCAGAGAGCAGTGGGCCATTGTGAGGGCTCAGGGCTTCACCAAGTAGACAGGAAGCCATTGGAAGGTTTTGAGAAAAGAAGTCAAGCAATTTGCTGTGTTTTAAAAAAATCTTCCTAACTCTGAGTTGAAAACAGGCTGAAGGGGGCAAGGGATGAAAAAGAAAGATAATTCAAGAGGCTACTGTAGTAATCCAGATAAGAGGTGACAGTGACTCAGTCCAGAGAATTAGCAGAATTCATGAGAAATGCCCAGGCCCTGGCTCCACCACGAAGGCAGCATCTGCAGCTGAGGGATCGGATGTGGGCGGGGAGAGACAGAGAGGGCTCCGGAACACTTCCATGGGCTCTGTCTGACCAGCTGGAATGGGGGAGCTTCCATTTCCTGTGCTAGGGAGCGGTCAGGGCAACCCTTCCAGGGCGGGAGGAGTCATTTCTGCAAGTACATACTAAAGTAAGTCTCACTCTATGTGGACTTAGGTGTATGTCAAGACACATGATCTTATTTTTATAAAACTTTACCTGACAACTTATTAAGCATCCCATTCAATGCCAAAAATATTCTAAGCATTTTGAATATGCACACAGAATCTGTTTTTTAATCATTTCACTGATACTCTATGCATAAGAATATTTTACTAAGATAACTACTAGATTAAATCATTCACTTATTTAATATATATTTATTGAATGACGAATATGTCCCAAGCACTATCAAATGCATTCAGAATTCCATGACAAGCAAAAAGAGATGGGCCTCATCACCTCTTGGCGCTTGCAGCCCAGTGAGGTACGTGTCTAACAGAGAACAAACGGACACTTGCAAAGGCGGTGCCCTTGCAACGCCCACTGGAGAGAGCGGCCTGCACAGAACGCTTCCTTTGGGAAACGGCCACTGAGCTCATACATGCACCCTGAGCTGAGCATTTAGTGTATTCCAGGCAGGCAGAGCAACACGTACTTGTGTCCCGGACGGGAAAGACACACGGTGCATTCAGAACTCGGGGAACTCCAGCGTGGCTGCCCGCCGAGACTGCCAGGGGGCACAGCACGAAGTGCGGCTGGAGAGATCAGGTGGGAAGAGGCGATGCAGAGGCAGCACAGAAGTGAGCCGAGCGGAGTTACGTTGGCTAGAGGAACTCCTCCACAGTTCCGGCATAGCATGTAATGAACGACATGGGCTTTGGAGCTGGACAGACTTGGCTTTGAACGCGTACTTGGGCACTTATTAGCTGGGTAAGCTCTGGCAGTCACCGTCTCTAAAATAAAGCTAATATTATTGCCTTCCTTCTTTAGGTGGGAGCAGAAGTCTTTGGCCTCGATGTGCTAAGCCAGTGCAAAGTTCTCCTCAGTAAATCTCCAGATTTAGCAAGGTCAGAGGATGGTCACAGGATTATGTTATCTAACTCAGCATCTCTATGAAGTAGGCAATCTAATTATCACATGAGATTTTTAATCTTTAAAATTATTATTTCCCTGATAATTTATATATTTTAAAATATTTAAGATCTGGAGATAAAGTTTAGTAAAACTATTACCAATAATAGAGGTTATTTTACTTTGGGTTGGAATCCACAAAGAGGACCGATTACTTGTAGATCTAAAGGAAAAAGCGTGTGTGTGTGTGTGTGTGTGTGTGTACACACATATATGTTTATTTATATACCACAATAATCTAAAACACCACTAAGTGTACAAAATGACAACTTTTGTTATTTGCAATGAATTACATCACAGAATTATGTCTAAAAGCACTTCACCAGAAAATACAGATAAAGATATATAGGTACAAACCACCTTTCAAGCCAAAACTAATAAAGATTGCTTTCTAGCAACTCCCATGCAACTTCCTAGTGCACCCTGACTTAGCAAGCACAAGGGTCTGCCCGTCTGTCACGCGGCAGGGCTGCTCACGGTGCGGCCTGTGCCTGCTCCCACTGGGCGAACTGGCCTTGTTGCCGATTTGCATCCACGTGAGTAGCCGGTGCTGGAATGTAAACCAGCTACGTTGCGAAGCACACAGTTACGTTCCGCTGACTTTCTTTTTTCAAGACTTTTCCAGTGAAGGAAGAAATGTGCTACATTCTGGCATAGCTCCCTATCTCACCACAGACCACATTTGAGCAGTAAGAGCATTTAGTGAGCAGTTAATGAGAAACACAAATTTAATGGAGAGAACTTTAGTGCATACACTAAAGTAAATTCTAGACGGGTTAAAGTGTTAAGTAGCGAGCTCCAGAGAGAAAATACAAAACTAAAAAACCTGTGTTTCCCTAATTTTAGAGTAAGAATGCACTTATAACTGCAAAAAGCTACAGAATAAATAATAAAGTATGAAATTTGACTACTAAAAAGTCTACAGGCCATAAACATTAAACATAAGATTAAATTAACTATTAGAATTAGGAAAATCTTTACACTATATTTGGTCAAAAGAGAATGTCCTTAATATCAAAAGAACTGAAAAATGAAATCTCTAATAGTTTCAGTTTCCTCATCTGTAAAATGACAATGATAACAATACTTTGCTCGATTTTGTGAGGTTGAATTAGATATGTATTTGAATTAGCTACAGTAATAATGCCTCCTAATAAAAGAACACATTGCTTTTCTTATTAGATAGCCTTTGGCAACCTAATATAAAATACAAGATTTTAAAACTTTAAAAATATTGTGTAATTATACAGTTAAGAGTTAAGAAGTTAGGGTAGTCCAAAACTGGCACATTCCAAAGAAAGGTTTGGTCCTTCCCTGGCTCTTGGGAGGTGACCTCTGAGCCCCTGGAACGTCCTGCCAAGGTATCTTTGACAAGAATATCTTTGTTTAGTTGTGGACTTGTACCATGATGTATTTTTGCTAACAATATAATTTATGGTGGGACTTAGGACCAGACTGACCTCTGGAGGGGACAGAGATTGAAGGTTTGCTTTGTGGGAAGTCATCCAAGCTTTACTGGAGTGACCAAACCCCAGTAAAAACCCTGAATACCAAGGTTAGCTGGTTGCCAATAATTTGTGCATATTTTCACACATTTTTATTGGGAGAAGCAAGCATTGTCTGCATAAGTCCACTGGGACGCAATAACTGGAAGCTTGAGCCTGGTGTCTCACAGACTCTGCCCACGCAACATTTTCCCTTGGTGATTTCAGTCTATATCCTTTCAAGGTAATAAACTGTAACTGGGAGTAAGACAGCTTTGCTGGGTTTTGTAAGCTCTCTGCTAGCAAATCAATTAACCTGAGAGTGGTCTTTGGAATCCCACCCTGCCAGCAGAGTAATCTAATCACAATTAATACATTAATGAATTATGTCCTAAAATCAAAATAAAACTCCAGAACCCATTTATATTTCATGAGTATATATTAATTTGGTACTATCAATAAACATTGCCTTGTCAAAAATTGTGGTTACAAAGAAATTAATAACTCCCTTGAGCGTTTGTTTAGAAAGGAAAATAATTTTGAAAGGGAATCAAAAATTGTTGGTTTAAATAATTTATTTCCTCTGGCTTACTATAGATTTTAACTTACATTTTTAATTGTATATAAAATTATTTTTAAATTGATAATTTCCCAAAGGAAAAAGATCAATAATTTTCTGCTGACATTGTTTTAGATTCCTTTGCAATAGTAACAGAAGGATTTTTTGTTCTCTTCAATTACTCAAATCCTCACCCCCAAGAGTCACTTTTTATTACCTAGTAACCCATATTGATTTTTCCAGCTATACGTGGAGTTGTTCTGGGAATTTCTAGAAATCAAATTTAAGTCAACAAATATAAATACACTCATCTAAAATCAGTTTAGAAAACTTTCATGTATCAGTATAAAAGCATTCACAAAAAGTTTAAATAAAATCATTCTGCCATTCTAAAACTGTGGGTTACAGAATAATTGTACGATGATATAGTTTGTTGTTAGTTTCTAGTAACAGTTTCCACTTAATATAATTTAACCAAAAAGGAAAGAAATACAAACAGCAGGAAAAAAAATAAGATTTAAGTTTCTTAAGTAGCTGACTCAATCATACCTCTAAGTAAAAGGGCTCTGCTTGGCGTGTGTGGGTGCCCGAGTGCACACACAGGCGACCTGCAGATATGATTGTCTAACATCTATAGGAACTGTCCCCATCTGAGAACCTATGAGTATATGAACATTTTTTTATATTTCCTTTTTCATCATTCTTCTTATATTGTGCCTTACACTGGGGGATGATGATGTAATTTTCTTTTTTTTTTTTTTTAATAAAAGTGACTTACTCTGACTGCTATTGTCTTTCACTCTCTTGTATCAAGGAAACACTAGCCTCTACTTTTGTAACAAATATTGCTTATTGCTCAGGAGAATTTTTAGTAACTGAGTAGTTCAACATATATCACATGTTCTGGCCTTAATCCATCAAGCATTACACATACCTTTGGCACATCTCTATTGATTTTGGGTACAGCTCTATAAAAGTCAAATAAAATAATATTTTAGTACCATTTTAGCCATTCCAACTTGAGCTCCTGGTCACAAACCAGTATTTCTACTACATAAAGCTGAAGTGGCCTTTCCTTAAATTATCTCATTTAGTTTTTGGTTTAAATAGTTGTTGCTTCTTGATCAAGACTTTAGTTTTTAACAAATTAATTTGTATCATGTTTGGTTCCTTTAACTGTTGTTTCTTCTACATCTTAGAATACAACAGAGACTGAAGAAATTACTGTTGCATATCTATTTTTAAACATATGTTTAGACATATACTTTTTAAAGTAAACCCTCTGCTATTCAAGGTACTTGACAAAATTATTTAATGTCTTCCTACGAAAATATGCTCAGATGGCTTATCAATCAAGCTGTTAATGCATAGCTAAAGAGTACAAATTATGATTAGTCAGAAATTTGTATTTATTTTATAGGAATTGGATTTATGATTTGTTTGCATTTATCTTCTTAAAATTGTTTATTAATAACTTTTTCTTGCCTCTAAACATTATTCTCAGCATTTTCCCTTCAATGATGCCCATGGTTTATCATATAGTATGAGTAAACTGAAAATACCTTTTAATTATTAAAATTATATTGGAAATAAGAATCTAAACTCTATCATTTCTGGAGTTCAATATGAAACAGTTTATTGCATGGCATACTTTCCCTAAAGGATGATTTTAAAATATATATTTCTTTTTTTCTTTTTTTAAGTAACTAACTAACTCTTTATATTCTTGATTAGCAGCTGAAGACTGAAGGTCCACACTGGAGGATGGAAAGGGCAGCGGACCCGTGGGCGACACTGGTTGGACTGTGCGGGGCCACTTAACTGGGGTGTGTTTCAACCAACTGTGGATCAAAAATACAGTATCTGCAGGCTGCAAAACCTACATATAAAGAAGGCAAACTTTTAATATATTTGAGTCCTTCAGGGCCAACTGCTGGACTGGAGTACTTGCGGATTTGGGTACACATGGGAATCCTGGGACCAAGCTCTCCCTCCCCCCATATTCCGAGAGATGACTGTATTTCTACATGTTTAAAAACAGTGACATCACACATCAATCACTTGAAAATTAGTAAGAGTAGATTTGGTGTTCTCACCACAAAAAAAAAGTATGCAAGGTAAGGTATATGTTAATTAGCTTGATTTAGTCATTCCAAAATTTATATACATCTCAAAACAACATGTTATACATAAAAAATATACACATTTTTTGGTCAATTAAAAAAAGTTTTAAAAATCAATCACTGCTGATAATGCCCTATTTCTTGGAGCGGATTATGGATACACTGCTATATTCAATATTTGATAATTCATTGAGCTGTATAATTATGATTTGATCATTTGTGTTTACTTGAATAATGTTTTTTAATCAAACACTGTCCTGTCCTACATAATTGTTTCTTCTAAGCTTTCTTCTACCAGTCAAATTCAACTGTTAACTCAGCTTTACTCACTTGCCTACAGAGTCCAAAATACAATGAAAAGGAAGTGAGCTGGGCACATCACACCAGAGTGCCGCAGCCCGTGACGAGCTGGGCACCTGGGTGCATTGCCCACGTACAGGGCACACACGCTGCTCCTCAGCTCCAAGGAATGGTTGCACATGGGGCTGGGGGTCAAGTGTTGCCACGTCTGCAAATTTGAATTTTTATGCCCAATTTAGGCTTTTTTAATGTTGGTAACCAATTCAGTTTCTTAAACACTGAAGGAAAGGCTAAATTTGTCTTTGACCAAAGAGGCCTCCATAAAGATCAACGCCCTGAGAAGGACTTCACTAAATCTGAGTCCAGTGAAAATGCTTTCATTGTAGTGCTGGTACACTAGCAATTAGGGAAAATTAAGTCTGATTTCCCAACTCGTGTCCTTTCTATTTTAATAAACTTCCTGAAAATATATGCATAACTTTTATGCAATTTGAATTACAAATGAATTTCATAACAAAGTTATTATCCCCATTTTACTGATGAGGAATCTAAGGCACAAAAATACCAGCTAATGTTGAAATTTGGAACAGTGAATGTAACCTGAGTTGAATGGCTTGAGTTCAAACCCCTTGCTCCAGCAATTACCACTTTTATAACTTTGGGAGGATAAATTAACATCTCTATACTGCAGTTTTCTTTCCTGTAAAATAGGCACTCTAACACCACATCACAGAATTACTGTGAAGATGCAGAAAGCACTTAGAAGTGTGTCTGGACATAGTAAGTGCTATATAAGTTTGCTATTGCTAATTATTATTGCTATTATTAATATTATTGATAAAATGAGAATTAGAAAGTAACTAACTCCTTGGTTTTTGTATTAAACGAACTAATCTATGTAAAGTTCTTAGAACTGTGCCTGAGACATAGTTAATATTCAATACATGTTAATTATGAGTCTAATTTAATTTTCTTTCAAGTACATTTCACCTAAACCATGCAGGCTAATTCCTTTACTCTGTGCCTGGTAATAACAAACATAGGTACCATTATAGACTGGAAGTATTTTCAGTTGTACCAAGTGAATGTTTAAAAAATAGATAGCATTATAACCTCATGGTTATTGAAATATTTATATTGTTTAAAAATGTACAGTGTAGGCCGGGCGCGGTGGCTCACGCCTGTAATCCTAGCACTCTGGGAGGCCGAGGCGGGTGGATCGCTCAAGGTCAGGAGTTCGAGACCAGCCTGAGCAAGAGCGAGACCCCGTCTCTACTAAAAATAGAAAAAAATTATATGGACAACTAAAAATATATATATAGAAAAATTAGCCGGGCATAGTGGCGCATGCCTGTAGTCCCAGCTACTCGGGAGGCTGAGGCAGGAGGATCGCTTGAGCCCAGGAGTTTGAGGTTGCTGTGAGCTAGGCTGACGCCACGGCACTCACTCTAGCCTGGGCAACAAAGTGAGACTCTGTCTCAAAAAAAAAAAAAAAAAAAATGTACAGTGTAATCAATCATGCACTCTGTAATGACTGTCTTGCTGGTTTTAATGATGTAGTAAGATTTTATTCAAAGAATCAGCAATGGTTACAACATTCAGAACTCTTTAAAATTAGATGGTCGTCTTCATCTCTTCTTGTTTCCTTAATTTTTCAAAAACTTGAAGCTCAAAGAAAATAATCAAAATATGTTCATGTATTTCAATAACTCAAATTACAAATGTACATGCTAAAATATTTAACATAGCCATGGTTTTTACTTACTTGTGACCCATTTCATGAGCAATTGTAAATGCAAGATTCAGGCCATTGTCTTCAGCAATAATACATTTTCTCTTTTCACTACACATTCCACTCAAGTAAGCTATACCTGGAAAACACAAACTTTAATTATCATATGTTTGAATGAACATGTAAATATTTATACTACATATTAATAGTAGGAATGAAAATGACAGTTGTCTCCACTAAAATATGTCAATATTAAACTGTGAAATTTAGCTCCAATAAATGAAATTTTAGGGGAAAATATATATGTATAAGTTAATAAACTGTTAATATTCTTTTTGATACCATATTTTAGGTGAAATTATTTTACCAATTATCCACTTCACAAAAGTCATACTATATGAATATATTTTGTAAATACTACTTTTAATTGTAATATTAGACAAATGACTAATCACAACTTAGAAAATATAAATATAAAAAAGTGACGATTATGTTAAATATTTCCAATTCTTAAGAACTTAATTTCACAGAAATACTATAAAGTAAAATAAACTACATATAAGACAGTCTTGAGCTTATATTTATATTTGAAGTTAATAAAATTTTGAAATTTTATTTATGAAATACCATATTAACTAATATGAAATAGAACCAGGAGTGGTATTTGAAAAATTGAAGTGGTTTTCTTTGAAAATTTATTGACTAATAAGATTGTCTATCTGCAGTGTATATATTGAAATATTATTTAATATAAATAATTTCAGCAAGATATTTGGTCTTTTGGTTTAAATTATCAGTAAAGATGGCAATGTCTAAAATCACTAGTATTCTTTAGTCAGAAATTTATATACTATTTTACTAATTAAGATATATGCTTGAAAAAGATCATTTAACAAAATAACTTATAATATTCCAAGCATATGTTTTAATGATATTTTCAAATAACAAAACTTAATTATAATATCTATTATTTTAGATATATTATATATTCTATAATTCCCATATCCCTAGAAAGTAAATTTTAAGCTCTTTTTATAGATGAAGTAAGTTAGGCATAGACAGGTAAAATGATTTGCCAAAGATTACATAACTACTAAAAATGATAAAATGAGGATTTGATTTCACCTATGAATCCACCTGCCAGATGTTTATTTTGTTTCTGAAAACAATTTAATGCAGAGCTTGCCCTAATTAAAGATTGTTAGCTGATTGCTTATGACTTTTTTTTCTCTCTCCAGAAACAAAAACTAGTGACCAGAAATAATTAAATTTAAATAAAAGAATAAATCACCTTGTCTATGTTTTAGACAGTTAGAAGACTCATGGAGGAATATGAACTGATGTAGTGAAAGTCATACGCTAAATGACAGGAAAGGGAATTCTGATGAGAAGAGAATTTATGAGCATGGTGGAACCCCAGACAGGCTCAAGACTGAGGCACACAAGGTCTAGGGAAAGGCATTGCAGGAGGGTTGAAAATAGAGATTAGTTGAAAATATATCTGAAACGCTCAACAATTCCTTTAAACCTTCATGTAGAATGTCAAGGCCTGGTCTCCACAGGCCTATTGGGAAAATAGAGACAACCTTTAAACAAAATGTAGTATAAATGTGGATTTTAGAAATATAACTCTAAGAAGAAACAGCCAAAAGATGAAACACACGTACAGATGTAATTTTTTCTACATATTTATAAATTAAAATAGATTTTATAGAAATTTCACATTTACATATAGGTGAAATGACTTCTTAATGAGTGGATGGGTGGATAGACGGATAGATGCACTGGCAGACGGTAAGTCCAACTACATCTGGCTTATTAAGGCAAGTGAAATTATTCCAGGGTTAAATCAAGACAAAGTAGGACAGAAAGATGAACAGACAGGGTTGGGGAAGGAAGAAGAGGAGGGGAGAAGGAGAAAACTGTATTACTTTAGTTCCATTAAACAACAAATGAGATAAAATTTTTTGATCTAAAATTAAAAGATAATGTGGATTTTAGGAAAGCTGAGTCATGTATTTATTAGTACAACAAAAAGTGGAAAACAAAGATTCAGGGATAATTGATCTTGTGTCATACTGGAAAGGAAAGAAAGAAGGACGGAAGAAAAGAGGGAGGATGGAAAAAAAAGTATCTCCTCTTCATAGGGTATTAACACACTAAAAAAACTGCTTTGAGCATTTGGAAATAAAAAACAATAATAATTTGAGATTAAATGTCCCCCCAAAATGCTAAATTTGAGCTCACTATAATTAGCATGTTGGTGATCATTTTTCAATACAAAATTTCCCTTAGGATTCTCATATAGCTCATTACTTTTTTTCACCACAACTAAAATAGTCCCGCCAAGCTGTTCAGATTTAAAACTCAGCTGACATGGGTTATCATCATGTCACATACCTGTTTGCCACATGGACCAGTAGGTAGTAAATTTAGTCACTTTAATGAGCTTTACATTTCTCCTCCTGTACTCATTCAAATGTCACTATTCCCACATAAAAATATTATTGCCATTTGCTTCCAATTCCTATCTCTTCTATATATTTCTAGTCTTACTGCATTGGCTAGGATTTCCAACATGCTATTGAAATATATGGGTAGTAATGAGCGGATTATTTTTCCTTCTGACTTCAATAGGAATGTTGACAGTTTCACTGCTGCATATGGTGTTTATGGTAGGATTTTCACAGATAGAGCTTATTACCTTAAAAAAATTACTTTCTGGTATTTTCCTGCCTGAGTGAAAAAGGAGGCAACATCATCTAATACATGGGTCAAAGGTGGACGGGAGTCGAACGGCTGTTTTCTGGAAAAGAATCCAAAGACTGGAAGAGCCAATGAGAGAAATGTGAACGAGCTGAGTACTGGGGGAGTGTGCAATGTGAGTGTGTCAGGAAACACGTTTTAGCCGCAGCTGGAGAGCACTAATGTAGCATTCAGCTGAGTGATATCCAGCCTAGTGGCTAAAATAATATTTGGGCTCAGTAGGGGCTGAGATTTGGTAGATTAGTGTGAAGAAAGAACTAAAAGGTTTAAAAGTTGGCAGTAAAGTTGAGAGTGAAAGAAGGGATAGAACTTGTAGGGCACTGTGGGGATGAGCAAAGAAGTAAGGTTAAAAGGAACCTGATAATTTGGAAAACAGAAGACAGCAGTCAAAAGAATTGAATCATCAATAAAGAAAAAGAGACACACTTTACAAAAAAGTATTGAAGATTGTGATCAGAGAGTGAGATTCAGGGATTTAAGATTTCAGAGGTGAAGTGTTGAGACATGACCTGGTATTGTCACAGGGTAAAGAGGGGTAGGGGTGGAGGTCATCTAGATTGAGGTCGAAGAATTATTCAGTAGTGGTGGGTGGATTAATTATACGAACATGAAGTTGCACATGATCATAAAGAACTTAGGAAAGTGGAAAAGATGGCCGATAGCCATAAGAAATAGGGGCCAAAATCAAGATCAGCCATAGCTTTAAGGTAGTAAAAGCTCAAGAACTTCAGTTTCAAGTAAAGAATTAAAATATAAGGATGGGAGAGATTTTTATTTAGAAGCATCATTAGGAAGTAAAAGAAATGTGACAAGTAGACAACTTTTGTATCTTTCTTTTACCAGCCTTGTCATATAGGGGAAGAGAAAGAATAAACAATGATTTCTCTGGGGACCCTGGATTATAGAAATGTATAATCACCAGATTATAGGAAATCAATGACTATTGCATGGTCATGTAAAAAATATGCTGATAAAGTTTATAAAGACATTTATACTATAAAATATAAACATATATAAATTATTTTATATAAATTTATACAATATAAAATATTCAAGAATGATCAGTACATATTTATGTAGAGATATGATTACAACTATGTATTTAAAAATCCATACCACTATATCATATTCATAGGTGAACAAAAATATTAAATAAGTACGCTAACTTGCTAATAACAATTGCATTACATGGTAAGAATTTGGGTGCTTTTTCTTCCTCTTTTTCTACTTTCCTAATTGATATATTATAATAGTTTTATAATGAAAACACTAAAGACCTATAAACATGATAATAATGCCTATGAAATTTGGATGGTACTTAGTAGAACCTCTTACAGAAAAGTTTGGTCTGTAAGACCACAACCAAAAAATGACCAAAAAAAGTGCCCCTCTATATCTATTCTTTCTTTTACTTAAGTGTAAAGTCAGAATCTTCAACTAATATTTTGATAAATTGGAATTTCATTGTTCTTACATTTGACACACAAAGGAATTTTTCTTTGATTTAAAGGTTACAGAGAATGATTGCAACCGCAACTAATTTAAATGACTTGCATTATTCTGTTTAAAAGCCTGTATGTTTTTCAATTTCTTTGAAGAACCCACATGTTTCTTATTATTATAAGGGATGGGGTTAGGAGGGTAAAGGATTTAACACAGCTGTTATTTAAACATAGCTGTAATACAGTACTTTTTAGAAGCACTCTTTTCATATAAAAAATTCTGAAAATACAAAGCAAACAAAAACAACCTCCTAATTTCTCACCTAAAAATGAATCAAGTTAGTCACCAGGAGTCAACAGGATTTCCCATCAGAAAACAGAACACACTATATCCTAGAATGTAATATGATACACCTCATTAAAGTAATCACAGACTCCTAAAACCCTACAGGATGCATTTTCTAATAATGGACTAAGGGGGAAATCATAGTTTTTATGTGGTCAGATGGATACATCCTAACAAAAGCAAGGCTTCTGGCTCTAGAACTGTTGCTTATAACCACTAGCTAGAGTATCTTAGTGCAAAATCCTGCCTCTCCTGTTACAAAGTCCTGCCATAGGTATTTACACTATCACTTACCCTATGATGTAAGTTATCACCTATGAGTCCTATTATTACTTGAGGCCTAATGGAACAAAAAAGGTAATACATGACAAGCAGCAAAGGTACAAAGACCTTGAACATATATCTTTGAGAGTGTGAGCCATACAAATGCTCATTTAAAATGTGATCATTAAGACATAAAGATTGACATAGAATATTACAGGAGAATAAATAAGAGACTTTAGATAGATAAAAATCAAAGCAGGACAGGCTTTTAGAGATGGAAACAACTTAATGATATCACTGGGTGAACAGGGCTAGCCAGGGAAAGACAATGGAAGTTGGGAGGGAGGTCCTGAGCAAGGGGCAGAGCAGGGGAGAGAGTGAGGAGAGTATGAGAGTGGACGTTTCTCTCAGAGGCGGTTGCTTATGTTCTGTAAATGTGCCAGCCATGCAGCACATTTCTGCACACACTGTAGTTAGCATTTGCTCAGTAAGCTGTGTGTTAAAGGAATTGCATACATGAAATTCCTTGAAGCAAAGACTAATATAAAATGTGATTCAATATATGCCCTTAAGTAAAATGTAATTTTGAAAAAGCAAAATGCATTTCATCCACTAATGAGAAAAAAAGTATAATGAAATAAGGATGGTGCTCAGATAATATGAATTCAATTTACATGATTATATTCAAATTGGGCTTTGAACATATGTTTAAAAATTGTAACTTGCCCTACTAGTTGGCTACTTATCTGCCTGTTTCATTAAAAGACAAGATGATGATCTAGGAATCTAAAAGCACTGTTAAACAAGTTATGAGTTTGATATCAATATAATTATAAATGTAGATTTTAAAATATAGCCTTCCAGATTTTCTTAAATGTTTAATGTACAACATTCTTAACAGTGTAGTTTCTATGACTACAATGAAAAAATTACTCCCAACAAAAAAGTTATTATAATAAAAAGTATAAATTTCTATGATCAAATAAGACAGAATATTATATAAACATTTGTGAACAAATGTGAACATAAAAGAGGTAATCTTTCAAAATGAAAGTTGCTAACCAGGCCAAGCAGCCATTTGTTGACTAAAGATCACACCTGTACTCTGAATTCCCTGACACTCACACCTGTCTTAACTCTGGGACTCCAGAGCTCACCTGAACCAACCAATCAGAGATCAGCTACCATGGCCAATCAGAGCTCAGCTGTATCAACCAATCAAGGCTCTGCTGTATTGACCAGTCAGAACTCAACAAGTGTCAATCCTTCATTTGCATAAATGGATCTGACTGGAAACCTGGGCAGGAACTTTTGGTATAAAACCAGAACCTTCCTTTTGTTCTCTGGAATGTACGTTCATTTTAAACTGAAGGCTGCTTCTCCCCCGTTTGCAAACTGTTTACTGGTATAAGGTCTCTTTCCTCCAAATTCCTTTTCAGAGAACTTTTGTTCACACATTAAAATGTTGTTTATGTGTTCTAAAATCATTGAACGCATAGGCTGAGTGCTCTTCTTTGAAAAACACAAGGAGATGGCAAATAATAGATGATTTAAAATTTTTTCAATGTATAGCTAAACTTCAAGAAAAAAAATTCTTAAGTACAAGAATAAACTTTTTAAAAAATTCAAACCTGGAGAGATAAGATCATGAATTGATACAATGCACAGCTTGGGTATCAGATAAAATATAGGTCCTATTAAATAGGAGTGGGTTTCCAAACGTCTGCAGGTGTAGACACTGGTAACTAGGGAATCGATATTCATGCAGAAATCAGAAAGCCCAGAAATGCTGATGTTAACTACCTTCAAACATATATGAAAGTAACTTTAAAAATCTGCCAGGGCAGGAAATCAGCAAGGAAGCTTGGCTGAAAACAAACAAACAAAAAAACCAAATAAAAACAAAAACATGAAAAAAAAATCTGATGCTAGAAAAGACTCCATTCAAAAACCAAAACCCCAAGCTATCATGAACATAAGTGTGAGGCACAAGGAATATTAAGTCATAGATGCAATATAAAAATTGATCATATGCTGTGAACATCTTTGCCAGTCCAGTAAAAACAAACGAAATATAACCATGATGGTACACTTCATCATCGTAGCAAGCACAAAATTCCCAGAGGGGAAAAAAGTTCCACTGAAGATGAGTTCACAAATAAAAATTACAAACCAATTAAAGAAATGGTCTAGTGTGTGACAGAGGCCACAGTATAAAAATTAGAGAAAAAAATGATGATTAAAT
Source organism: Eulemur rufifrons (assembly GCF_041146395.1). NCBI lineage: Eukaryota > Metazoa > Chordata > Mammalia > Primates > Lemuridae > Eulemur > Eulemur rufifrons. The sequence continues at coordinate 93,837,485 of NC_090999.1, read as the reverse complement.
AAAGACATTTCTTAACATAAAGAGTTTGAAGTCCACATTCACTGGGCCACCATAACCCAAATCCATTTCTTTGTAAATTAGAGAGGGAAACAATTTCTTTATGATTTCATATTATTCATATCAAAATATAAGTGTAATAAACTATTTGTTGAGAATAAGAACTTTTACTGATAATATGTGATAAAAATAGTTCAAATAAATATATTAATATATGATATATACAATTATAATGTTTTGGATGATGTAAAATTAGTAAGAAATGAAAAGATCCAAAGAACTTCATTATTATTTGGACTCAGAATAGAAATGATAACTAATTTTAGACTGCGTTAATTTAAGAATATGTATTTTTTTAAGTGAGTAACCACTAAAATATAGTACTATAATTAACAACTAGTAAAATAATAGAGAGGTAAAAGAAAATAAGAAATACTAAATTTTTGCTATAGAACTAAAACAGAGGGAACAAATAAAGAGAAAATAATCTGGTAAAATGAAAGCACAAAATAAAGTAAAATATATTAAAATAAATAGATTATACTTTAAAAAAATTCTTTGATGGAATTTTACACAATTCCTCTATACTGGGCTACAAAGAACATATGGAAAGCATAATAATAACTATATTATTACAAAAAAATGAGTCACCAAATAAAGTACCCCCCAAATAATATTGAGCTGATGTTACAATATTTTACAAAATGTACCTTGAGGAAAAATTATCAAGCATAAACAGAATCATTACCAAATATAAGCATTTGTATTTGACAATACTTAATATGTGTATATATCATAATTTCATCTCAACTTACTGATAAAATTCAAATAGACTATTCTAAACTAGTGTAAATAATTGTTCTTTCAATAATTGATAGATTCAATAGATGAAACTAAAGATATACAGAATCCAAATATTCCATCTAAAATGTTTGATTTAATTCCCATACACACATACACACACACACACACACACACGCACACACATTATACCTAACAAGTACAAGATATATCATGTTCAAACCTGCATAAAACTTCTTCTAAAGTTGCCAATGCCACAAAACAACACTATCACATATCCAAAGAATAACGTCATAAAGGCAATATTCTCTAACAACACTGTAGTAAAATTAGACATCAACAAAAAATTAGTTACCTTTCCAATTCCTTTCTCTTTCCTATTTAATGGATAATTTCAAACAAATTTCTAAATAACTTATCAGTCAAAGAAGAGAAATTACAAGGGAAATCATAAATACTTAGAACTAAATGCAATCATTCATTCATTACATAACAAAGCTACTGGCACACAGGGTAGAGTAGTCCATAGTAGTCTAATATTCCTGTAAAGAACCAGGAAGGCTGGATAAAATTGAAAATTATATCTGTAAAGGCATCAGAGAATTACAGAAACAAAAGGGACTACTATGAGCTACAAAAAGGAAGTTTTAAAATCCTTAAAAATGAGAGAAATTCTCAAAGTTGAGCTTAATATCTACAGGAAATTTTTCCCTGGTGCTATTTGCTGATTTTCACCAAAAACTAGCTGTACTTGATCAGGAAGAGGACAATTTCAGAAGAAAAGAGAAGAATATTTGGGGGTCACCCCAGGACTGGATTTTGCTGCCCACATAAGGCTAGAGACTTTGGTAGGCACACAAGCTAGAGTAACAAAATTGGCAACCTGAGAGGTCACAGAGAGTTTCCCCTCAAGACAACTGTCATATTCCAAAACTGCATGGACTGATATTTTAAATAGTTAAACCCAAAACATCTGAATAGCAGAGGAGAATTTCCATGTGGACTTGTGACAAAGCACAGTCCCAAACTGGATTAAAATGATGACTTCCGATACTATCCATCTAGAAGAAAAAAGATTAAATCATTTCTGCTATATGACAATATCATCTGGAACTTCTACTGTTGTAGGAATTAAGAAATAAATGATCATTCATTCAAAAATACTAGGCATGCTAAGAGAAGGTCTATTTGACGAAACAGTAACAACAAATTGTCACCAAGAGGTAACCAAATATTGCAGTTAGTAGGCAGAATTTTAAAATAACTGAGATTAACATGTTAAAGAAATAGAGAAAAAGATAGACAAAATTGATGACAAGCTGGAGAAACTATCAGAAAATTGGAAGCTATGAAAAGAATCAAAAGATGTTATTGATCTGAAAAACACAATTTTGAAACTAAGATCTCAATGGATGATTTAACTGCAGATTGGACACAGAAGGAGAGAGAATTCGTTTACTGGATAGATTAGTCAATTTAACATACCCAAATTCAAGCAAAAGGAAAAAAATGATTGAAATGATTAAAAAAGGAACATAATATACATGTGGGACACAATCACAGGTGTTACAATTACAGTTTGAATCCTAGAATAAGCGGAAACAAATAAGACATGAAATTAATTTGAGAGTTAATAGTTAAATGTATTTCAGAAAAGTTTTAATACATTAACACAGAACAAAAAAGCTCAGCAAGGCCAACTCCAGAACACTGATAACATCAAATGCTGATGAGAATGTGGAGCAACAGGAATCCTATTCATTGCCGATGGGAACACAAAATGTTACATCCAATTTGGAAGACAGTTTGGCAATTTCTTACAAAACTAACCATACTTATACCATGTGATCTACCAATCACACTCCTTGGTATTTACCCAAAGCAGCTGAAATTGAAAATTTCTGTCCTCACAAAAACCTGCACATGGATGTCTATAGCATCTTTATGTGTAATTGTCAAACTTTGGAAAAGCTGAATGGATAAATAAATGGGTACATCCAGAGGAATATTACTCAATGCTGAAACAAAACGAGGTATCGTCCAGCCATGAAAAGACATTGAGGAAACTTAAACATACATTACTAAGTCATAGAAGCTAATCTGAAAAGGCTACGTATTTTGTATATGATTTCAACTTTTTGACACTCTGGAAAAGGCAACACTAAAAAGATAAATGGTTGCCAGGGATTAGGAGAGCAGGAAGGGATAAATAGGTAGAACACAGAGAATGTGCAGGGCAGTGAAATTATTCTATACCACACTATAATGGTGGATACATGTCAGTATGCATTTATTCCCACCCAAAGAATGTACAATACCAAGAGTGAACCCTAATTTAAACTGTGGACTTAGCTAGTAGTAATGTATCAGTGTAGGTTCGTCAGTTATAACCAATGGGCCACTCTAGTGGTGGATGCTGATAATGGGGGAGGCTATGTATATGTGGGAGCAGAGGGTATAAAAGAAACTTCTGTATCTTCCATCAATTTTGCTGTGAACCTAAAACTACTCTAAAAAATAAAAATAAATAAATAAATGCTCCGCAAGCAACAAGCAGAATCAAACAAAAACAGAATCAAAAAAAAAACAAACAAACAAAAAAAAACCCCAAACTTTACTTCAAAGTATTAGTAAACTTTCCTCTTTGGGAACTTTTTCTCCTTTTCTTTTTGTTTTCAGGAAAAAACAAAGACATTCTATAAAAAAGACATCTGCACTCGAATGTTTATGGCAGCACAATTCACTATTGCAAAGATGTGGAAACAACCCAAGTGCCCATCAATCCATGAGTGGATTAATAAAATTGGTATATGTATACCATGGAGTTCTACTCAGCCACAAAAAACAATGGTGATCTAGCACCTCTTGTATTATCCTGGATAGAGCTGGAGCCCATTCTCCTAAGTGAAGTATCACAAGAATGGAAAAACAAGCACCACATGTACTCAATTGTTTTTAAATGATCAACACTGAAATGCACATATAGTAGTAACATTCATCGGGTGTTGGGCACGTGGGGGGGAGTGGAGAGGGGTATATTCACACCTAATGGGTGCGGTGCTCACCGTCTGGGGGATGGACACACTTGTAGCTCTGACTCAGGTGGGGCAAAGGCAATATATGTAACCTAAACATTTGCACCCCATAATATGCTGAAATAAAAAAAAGTAGTAACAATAAAGCTGACAGCTGACTGCAACAAACACAATAAAAGCTGGAAATAATGGAATGATATGTTTAAAATTTGATAGGAAAAATATGCCAACCTCTAATTATACAGTAATTGAGACACCTTTTTAAATATAAAAGAACCCTAAGAGTGTTTTCATACATGCAATAACTAAAGGCCTGCACTAGAAGAATGTTAAACAAATTTCTTCAAGCAGAAGGAAAAATCATCCCAAATTGAAACATGTAAATGCAGAAGAAAACAAGAAGACTAGGAAAAGTAAATATATGGGTAAATAGTTTATATACTATAAACAAATATTGAAAACACAAAACATTAATTTAAATTCCAAAATTTAAAATATAGAGAACTATAATCATGCAACAATGGTGGGCAGAGAACTGAAGTACCAATGTTCTAGCAATATCAGGAGATTTGTAAAAGGATAAATGTGATAATATATGGTAACAACAGAAAGAAGAGTAAAACATATAACTTAACAATTATATAGATAAAATGGCACCAAATATTGAATTTACATATTTTTAAAAAGTAATAAAGGAATAAAAGGGGAAATGAAATAAAGTTAAATAGAAAACAAATACAAAGATAGTATTTCATACCAAATATTTCATTAAATAAAAAGGACTAACATTCTCAATCAAAATTAAGATTTTAAGACTAGACAAAAAACACCCAGTTCTAGTCTGCTTACAAAAGATACACTTTAAATATAAGGATATGGACAGGTTAGCAGTAAAAGAATCGAAAAAGATACAATATGCAACCATTAATCAAAATAAAGCAAAGGTGACTACATAATATTACAAATATACTAGACAAATGAATTTAAGGCATAAGTATCTAGAGAGATAAGGAGTGATGTTTTTCAAAGATAAAAGGGTAACTCCCAAAAAGAAGACATCAAAATTCTATGTCTGTATTTATTCAATGTCAGAGTCTCAAAAGGCATAAAGTAAAAATGAACAGAATTAAGAGGAGAAATAGACAATTATTATGAGAGACTTTTACATGCCACTCTTTTTTAAAAAATAAATTTTATTGTGCAATTATTATGAGAGACTTTTACATGCCACTCTTTTTTAAAAAATAAATTTTATTGTGTATATTTGAGGTTTACAACATGATTCCCTGGGATACACGCAGACACTAAAATCACAGTGAATCAGATCAACGTATCTATCATCTCACACAGTTGCTTTCTTGTGGCAAGAGCAGCTAAAATCTACTTAATTAACAAAACTCCCTAATACAATTTCATTAACTTTAATCCTCATGTTGTACAATATATGTGAACACTTGTTCACCCTACCCATCTGATATTTTGCTTTTTGTATATCCTTAGCTCTACATTCCCCATTTCCTCTAACCCTGCCCCACCTGTGGTAACCGCTGTTTCATTCTCTGTGTATTTGAACTCTTACTTTTTTAATATTCTACATATAAGTGAGATGGTGCAATATTTTCTTTCCAGATCTGGCTTATTTCACCCAACATAATATCTTTCATGTTGTGGCAAATGGCAGGATCTCCTTCTTTTTTAAGGCTGAATATTATTCATTTTAAATGTGTGTGTGTGTGTGTGTGTGTATTTATTGCACATTTACTTACTGGGGATGGTGATGTTATCTCCTTTGGGTATATACCCAGAAGAGGGATTGCTGAGTTGTATGGTAGTTCTATTTTTAATTTCATTTAGAAACTCCATATTATTTTCTAAAATTGCTGTACCAATCCGCACTCCCACCAGCAGGGTACTAGGGTTCCCTTTCTCCACACTGTCTCTTACTAGCTGATAGAACAAGCAGAAGAAAATCACTACAAACATAAAAGATGTAAAAACAGAGCCTCACAGTGAGAGACTTAGATTTGGGTGTTGCCAATGGATGAGATCTGCTGCATCCCAAAATGATGATGTGCAACATCCCAGTAGTTTAGTATAATTTTTTACCCTGCTATGTGTATAGAGACAAAATTAAGTACAGATGGGAATACATGTATTAAAGAAACATGTGTGTTTGTCATGTATTTTTAATACATTTCTAATGGAGAATAAAACAGTGAATCACTCACTTTATATTGTTATCCTAAGGAGTGATGGAGATATCCAAGACCAGTGGACTCCTGGACTAGTTAGTATATACAGCATCCACTTCTAAGTCTTTGTCAAGCTTTTATACAAAATATTAATACGGTGCAGAAGAAGAAGGTGAAAGATGGTTTACGTAAATATTTAGGAAAAATAGCAAAACCTACGGAGGCCACAGGGAGAGTGGTGTGTAGGGTAAGCAGAGGTGACTGATTTCTAAATTCTGCTCTTCTGAGTGATGGGGAGGATGTCATCATAAAGAACAGATTCCAAAATAGGTTTCGTTTTTGCTGTTGTTATTTTCATACTTCCTTTAAGCTTTTGTGTAAACCACACCTCTGGGAACTACTCACCCACCTGCTTCCCACATTAAGATGAGAAGAATTGCTTTTATACAGAAGGAAGAATAATTAAGAAAATGTATGTCTGCAGGTTAGTTTTATGTTGCTGCTATTATATTCTAGACTTATTCTACTTCACATTCACTTCTCATTCCTTTTCAGAAAATATAAGGGCAGATTATTAGATTGTTTTAGAAGATAAACATCTCAAATCCTTAAGAGAATTTAAATCAATGTGCATTATTGTGGTTTTGATATATCATTAATAAATCATTAATAAAATACACCATCTGAAATTCTTAATCTAAGTTTTAGTGCAACTCTTGAAATAAAATGCTTGTGGCACAGTGAAAAAGCCACATGTGGAAGATTACACAACTAGCTCTCATAAATCAGTGATAGGAACATGACTACACAGTCCACACAACAACAGCTGAAAATTGGTATTCTTATTGCAAAGTTAATTAAAAGAAAGATAAGTCAGAATTGTTAAGCTTGCTGTATGACTGTGCTCACAAGCAAAAGAAATGCTTGGAGATAAACAAACTGTGATGACTTTAAAAAACAGATGAGATCAATCATAGTTAAAGAGTTTTAAAAAGTTTAAGGATACAGCTGGAAAAATTTAAAAATGTCCTCATTGCATACAAATCAGGTATTTTGGCTAAAACATTTTTATAATATTCTGACATAATTATGTCCTGAAGGCATTAAACAAGGACAATGAAAACTAAAAACATCATGCTACCAAAAAGTTACTAAATTGCTTTTTTAGTATACTAGCAAAAACATTGAGAGCATGCATTTGTAACCACAAACCACCTCAAATTTCAAGGCAGTTTGATACAATATTCTTTTTATACTATGCCAATTTTTAATCATTTTGTTACTCTTCATAACTTGCTTTCTACTCAGTATGATCAGTTTTTTATATAAGTAAAAAAAGGAATAATTCTATAAACTAGTGAAATCTAAAGAATATAATTTCAAAACACTTATAAATATCTGATGTTCTTAAATCTTAACTATTAATATTTAAAGCATTAAGTTTAATAGAAATAATTTTTGATATAATTTGTTAAATAAAATAAATATTTACTTAAGACAAGTGACTTCAGCTCCAGATGGATTTTTAAGATCTCAGTTTTTAGGCTTGTATACTGAGGAGGTTGTAGTAATAGTAAATAAGCTGTTTAAAATTTTTTCTAAAAAATAATTTGATCTTTCCTAAAATTCTGATTGGAGTTTAATAATAGCTTTTTCACTACCTTTTTTCTGCATTAAGTAGAAAGAAGGCAAAATGCAAAGAATAAAGTTTTTAGAATTAAAGCATATGCCCAAATTTATCAAACTGAATACATGAAACAGTTGTAGTTTTTTGTCTACCTATTATGCCTCAAGAAAGCTGTCTTATTTTTTAAAAAGAACCAAAATAATAATTAACGATCTGTGTCAAATACTATAAGGTTTGAGTCACAGCCTTAATTTTAACTTTGTGACCATAGAAATATTAATAATCTTTTCTGAGATTCACTTTTCCAGTACTAAAATTGGGACAATAATTTGTCTTAGGAATGCTAATTAATTTAGATAGCATTTTTAGCATATATTGGCTTATCTGAGACATGGTAACCACTAAACATTAAACTTGTTTTTCTTTATGTATAAAATGAAATAATTTCTTTTTGCAGTGAATTCTTTTTTTTTTTTTTTTTTTTTTTTTGAGACAGAGTCTCACTCTGTTGCCCAGGCTAGAGTGAGTGCCGTGGCGTCAGCCTAGCTCACAGCAACCTCAAACTCCTGAGCTCAAGCGATCCTCCTGTCTCAGCCTCCCGAGTAGCTGGGACTACAGGCATGCGCCACCATGCCCGGCTAATTTTTTCTATATATATTTTTAGCTGTCCATATAATTTCTTTCTATTTTTAGTAGAGGTGGGATCTCACTCTTGCTCAGGCTGGTCTCGAACTCCTGAGCTCAAACGATCCGCCCACCTCGGCCTCCCAGAGTGCTAGGATTACAGGCGTGAGCCACCGCGCCCGGCCTGCAGTGAATTCTTGAAGAGTTAAAAGAGCTGATATCTTGTAAAACCCCTGGTACATAGCAGATGCTTGCCAAGCATTAGTGTTCACTGACAACACCATGTGAATATGTGATGAACGCAAAGCTGCCATTTCCCAATATTTATAAGAACAACTCTAAAAAATACAAGGACTTCAGAGAGTTATCTAAATTAAGATGCTTTTCATTTCCCAAGAATCTATTCAGCATATTTAATATTCATATAGTATTTAATAGCACCATTAAAACATTTTCTAGTAGAAACAAAGCACTATAATTAAAATCAATCTTTAGCAGAAAAGGATCTTGAGATGAGAAATATCTTAAGAACTACTTTTGATGATAATTCCTAAGAATTATGTATCCAAGTCTTACCCCTGCAATATGTCCTGCCAAAATAGAAATACAAAGTATCTGATTTATGTTCTGGCCAGTGCCTAATAAGATATACAACAGCAATCAAAAATTAAACAAGGTAAGTTCAGCCTTGCTTTTCTTGTAAACCATAGGAAAGATGTTATTTTCTAATCAGGAATTCATTTCTATTCAGAAATACGTAGATCTGGGATGCCGAAGTCTCTGTGCTCTGTGCTGAAGACACACACATGCCTTGAGCAAGATCCTTGACTACAAAGATATTAGAGTCTAACTGGGGCGAGGGAGTGAATGAAATGCAGGTTATAAGCAAGGTGTAACGAGGGAAGCATGGTAGGCTGAGAGACAACCTAGGAAGTCTAGAAGAACAATTTAATCAGGGTTATGAAGAATGGATTGAATTTGAACAGGGATAAAGGGAGGAAATGACGACAAAGACATAGCCTTCCCCTCGGAAATTCTAAGATGATATATTTGAACACAGAAACTTATTAAAATCTGCAAAAATATCAGTCCTAAGCAAGGCCTCGGTTACAAGCATGCATTAATGCGAACTAAACAGAGGCACAAAACTGGAGAGATGGATTTTTTAAAAAGGCTTCTCAGCTGAATGGAAGGATTAGAAAAAGAGCTTGGTAGATAAAGTCTGGGCCAGAATTCAGTCCTTACTCTACCCTGTAGGCCCTGTGGACTAGATACCCTTGTGCAAGGGCACAGCCTGCAGAAAACTGTGGAAGATGCTAAAAGCAATTCTATCATATAATTTCTTTCTTTCTTTCCGTTTTGATTTTAATTTTAATTTCAAATTCATCTACAGTAACATTTACTTTCTATGGTACCATTCTATGCACTTTAACACTTCTACTGATTTGTGCATTGACCATAGTAATCAGGGAACAGAACGTTTCCATCACTCCCCAAAACTGCCTTGTGCTATCACTATACTTACAGCTGTCCCCACCTCTAACCAATAGCAATCACTGATCTGTCCATCATCATAGGTTTATCTTTCAGAGGACGTCATATAAATGTAATCGTACATGTGTAACCTCTGAGACTATCTTCCTTCACTCAGCATAATGCTTTGAGATTCTTCCAGCAGTTAGATGGATCACTAATTCATTCCTTTTCCTTGCTGAACAGCACTTCATTATAAGGATGTAGCCCAGGTCGTTTATTCATTCACCTATTGAAGAACATCTGGATTGTCTACAGACTTTGGCAGTTATGACAGATAAGGTATAAACATTCCTGAATAGATTTGGGGTGAACATAAATTCTTATTTTTCTGAGGTAAATACATAGAATGGAATTACTAGGTCAATCTCTTACTTTCATGAGTGCATGTTTATTTTTATGTTTACCTTTCTAAGAAACTGCCAAACTACTTTCCCAGAGGTGGTAAAGTTTTGCATTCCCAGAAGCAACATATGAGAGTTGAAGTTGATCCACATCTTTGTCAGCACTTGGGATTGTCGATATTTTAATTTCACTCATAATAATGGGTGTATAGTGATATGTCCTGACGTTTTTAATTTTCAGACCCATAATAGCAAATAATGTTGGACAACTTTTCGTTGCCATCACTACATCTTTTCTGCAGTAGGGTCTCTTCAAGTTTTTTGCACATCTTTAAATTGAGTTGTTCTATTTTTTAATGTTGAGTTTGGTATATATTCCATATTCAAGTCCTGATATCTGGATATGTGATTTATAAATCTTTTCTCCTGGACTATAGCTTGTATTTTAATCCCTCAACAGAACAAAACATTTTTTATTATTGTTTTAATATTGATGAAATTTGATTTATCATTTGTTCCTTTCATGAGTCATGCATTTGGTGTCACATCTTAAGAACTCTTTTCCTAACCCAAGGTCACAAAGATTTTTTCTTATGTTTTCTTTTAAGGTTTTATAGTTTTACACTTTACATTTAGATCAATAATCTATTTTGTATTAACTTTTGAATAACGTTCATTCTTGTGCGTACTGGCATCCATCCAATTTTGTTACTACCATATATTGAAAAGATCAGTCTTCCTTCATCGAATAGCCTTTGTGGAAAACCAGTTGGCCATGTTTGAGTGGATCTATTTTCAGAATCTCTATTTCCCGTTGTGGTGCCCTGACCTGAGTGTCTCTTCTTTTCCCAACGCCACACTGTCTTCATTACTGACGCTACGTTTTCTAAGTCTTTAAATCGAGTAGCACTTCTCTAAAACTATTTTTCTATTCAAAATTGTTTTGATCATTCAGTTGTTTGCCTTTCATATAACTTTTAGAATCATCTTGTCTATAACTACAAAAAGTGCTTAAATTTGTATTGTAATTATAATAAACCTATGTGTGAATTTGAGAAGATGGTATGTCTTTCCATTTATTTAGATCTTCTTTTAGTGCTCTCATCAGCATTTTGCAGATTTTAGCACACATATTCTTTACATCCTTGGTTAGATTTATACCTAAATATTTCATTTTGGAGCTATGATTTTAAATATATATAATAACTACAAATATTATATCCTATATGTGTACATATGTGTATGTGTATATATGCTCATATATATGGATGTATACTCATACATATATACTCAAATATATGTTTCTAATGATTTTCACTATTGTTTTTACACTTTTGTTTCATTTATTTATGCTCCTATTTTTACCATTTCCTTCCTTCTGCTTGATATAAGTTATTTTATTTTGCTTATCCTTCTTTCTCAATTTCTTTAGGTAGAAACAGATTATTAATTTGAGACTTTTATAATAAAGAAGAAAGTGTTTGATTACATGGGTTGATTTTCAAATACTGAACCAGCCTTTCCTTTCTAAGATAAGCCCCCACTTGGTTCTACTCTATTATTCTTATACATTGCTGGATTCAATTTGCTATATTTGTGACTACGTTCATGAGAAGTATTTATTATTTTCTTTTTCTTTTGTTTATGTACACCTTAGTTTGATTTTAATATCAAGGTAATTCTAACTTTACACACTGAGTTAGAAAGTATCCTTGTTATTCTATTTTTTTACTGAGATAATGTAGAATTTATCTTATTTCTTATTTAATTAATCATTGATACTTCTTTAATTTAATTCATTCTTTAATTCATCAATGCAGCTTCCTGGTGCTGGAGATTTCATTTTGGTATGGTTTTAAACTACAAATTCCAATTCTCTAATATTTATAAGACTATTCAGGCTATTTTATCTTGGATAAGTTTTGTTAGTTTGTGGTTTTCAATGGTCCATTTCATCTAAATTGCCAAATTTATGTACATAGAGCTATTTTTATTATTCCCTAATGATTCTTTTAATGTTTATGTGGTCTATAATGATAGTTACCCTTTCATTACTACGATTAGTAAACTGTTCTTATTTTCTATTTTTCTTCAAACATGCTAGAAGTTTAAAATTTTATTCATAATTCTAAAAATCAGTTTTGTTTCCATTGATTTTCAACATTGTTTTTCCATTTCATTTCATTGATATTTGGTCCTATTTTTATTATTTCCTTCTGCCTGATTTGAGCATGTTGTTTTGCTAGTTCCTCCTTTTCAGTTTCTCTGGGTAAAAATTTAGATTATTGATTTGAAAACTTTTTATTTTATAATAAAATCATTTAATCCTATGCATTTCCCTCTAAGCACAGCTTTTTCTGCATCCCCCAAAGTATGTATTGTCTTTTCATGTTTGTTCAGTTCAAAATATTTTCTAATTTCCCTTGAAATTTCCTCTTCCTGTAAATTATTTAGAATTATGTTATTTTGCAAATATTTAGAGAATATTTTTATCATTATCTTTTTGTAATTAATTTCTAGTCTAGCTCCATTATGCTCAGGAATATGTTATGTATGATTTCAAATTCTTTAAATTTGTCAAGGTTTGTTTTATGAGCTAGAAAATATTCTCTCTTGGAAAAATGTCTTTGTCATCTGAAAAGCATATGTATTTTGCTATTGTTGAGTAAAGCAGTGTAAATGTTAGCAAGTGATGTTGTTCAATTTTTCTACATTCTTGTTGATTTTCTGTTTACTGGTTCTATTGATTACTGAGAGGAGCACTGACATCTCCAAATATAATTATGCACTTTTTCCTTTTAGTTCTGTCAGTTTTTGCTTCATGAATTTTGAAGATCTATTACTGAGTGGTGAAACACTTAAGAACATTATATCATCTTGATTAACTGACTGTTTTATCATATAATGTTCCTCTTAATTCTTAATTCCTCTTTTCTTTGTTCTGAAATCTACATTATCTGATATAAAGACAGCCATGTGAGCATATTTTTTTAGATTTTATTAGTTTTTCTGTGGCATATATTTTGTATCCTTTAACTCTGAACCTACTTGTTACAGTTGAAGTGAGTTTCTTGCAGACAACAAAGAGGTCTTTTTTAAAATCCATTATGTTGATCTCTCTTTTAATTGGTGAGTTTAAACTATTTATATTTATTGTAATTATAGACATGGTAAAATTTAGGTCTACCATTTTGTTATTTGTGCTTTATTGATAGTGTATGTACCCTCTGTTTTCCTTTCCTTTGTTCCCTTTCCTGTCTTTTATTCACTCATTTGAAGATTTTTTAGTATTCCATTTTCATTTACTTATTGTGTTTGCAGTTTCATGTTTCTGAATATTTTCTTTTTTTTGAGACAGGGTCTTGCTCTGTTGCCTAGGCTAGAGTGCAGTGGCGCCATCATAGCTCACTGCAACCTCAAACTCCTGGGCTCAATTAATCCTTCTGCTTCAGCTTCCCAAGTAGCTGGGACTACATGTGTGTATCACCACATCCAACTGATTTTTTTTTTCTTTCTTGTAGAGATGGGGTCTTGCTAAGTTGTGCAGGCTGATTTTGAACTCCTGGCCTCAAGCAATCCTCCTGTCTAGGCCTCACAAAGTGCTAGGATTACAGGCATGAGCCACCATGCCTGGCCTGAATACTTTTTTAGTGGATGTTTCCTATAGGTTTTATATTATACATATTCAACTTTCAAAGTCTACTTAGAATAAATATTTTACCATTTCAAATGGAATGTGGAAAGCTTAACACTATATAGGTCTTTTACCCTCCCCATGTATGTTTTTGTTTTCTATATTACATAGATATACATCATAAACACCGTTCAGACAATATCGTAATTTTGGCTTTCAAATATCAAGCTATTTAAAATACTCCAGAAAAAAAGTCTATTATATGTACCCAGATATTTACCTTTTCTCTTGCTCTTTCTGCATTCTTGATGTTCCAAGTTTCCTCTAAGTATAATTTCCCTTCTGTCAGAACTACTGTGGCCTTGGCAATTCTTTTAAAGCATCAATGTTGGCTATAAATTCTCGTAGTTTTCCTTCATCTTTTAATGTCCTTATTTTACCTTTATTTCTGAAAGATATATTTTGAAAACATGTAGAATTTTACATTGGCAATCCTTTCTTTTAGCACTTTAAAAATGGTGTGCCACCTCCTTCTGGATTTGATGGTGTGTCATGTGAAATTAGAAACACTGTTCCTATATATATAACAGATTGTTTTTCTGTGTTATTTTTAGTTTGTCTAGCTTTTAACAGTTCGATTATGATATCTCTGGCTGTACATTTCTTCATGTATTTCTTGTTTGAAGTTTTCTGAGCTGCTTGAATCTAATGGTTTAATGTTTTTGCCAAACTTGAGAAATCTTCAGGTCATATTCTTATTTCTTTTCTTCTTCTGGGACCTGTGATGGCTACTTGTCTGGTCCCTGGGTTTCTGTTGATATTGTTTTCCCAATCTTTTTTCTCTCCATTGTTCAAACTAGATTGCTTCTTCTGATCTGTTCTAAAGTTAACTTACTCTTTTCTCTGTCATCTCCATGCTGCAATTCAGCTTAGCCAGAGAGATTTTTATTTTGGTTATTCTTTTCTTAATTCTAAAATTGCCATTTTTTTTTCTATTAATTTGCTGAGACTATCCTTCCATTTATTTCAAGAATGTGCTTACTTATTGGAGCATCTTTATAATAAATGCTTTAGTCTATGTCAGATAATTCCAAAATCTGTTCCAGTTTTTAATAAAATTTTTATAAAATTTTTACAAAAGTTGGCATCTGTTGTGTGTCTTTTACCAAGCAAATTGTGATTTTCATATATCTTTACATGTAAAGATTTTAAATTGTGTTCAGAACATTTTAAATATTACATTATGAGATATTTAAGTCTTATGAAAAATGTTGAATTTGGGGGGCATAAAATTTACCTAATTGATTTCAGGCTGTAAGTTCCAAACTCCCAAGGCTTCTATGTATTTGGGCTGTATTGTCAATTTTCACTGTCAACTTTCAAAGCCTTTGCATTGCTACTGAAATAGCTCCGTTCTACAAGAAATTTTAGGGTCATATCCACACATGCAAAGCTTAGAGTTGAGTGAAAGAGTTGACAAACAACTTTATGATGTCACTTTCCCAAGCTCTTCTCTTTCCATGCTCTTCCTGGTACCTTTCACTTCCCTGCTGTTCTCATTTCAGTCCTGATTTCAGACAGTATGAAGGTTAGTTATTCCCCTCTGCTGTGCACTTCTTATGATTATGTATGTTTTCAGGTCCAAATAGGAGGAGTCGGAAACAAAAAGCAAGGGTGTTCAGCCCACCTACCTGGGATCAAAGCTTTTCAGATCAGAGAGGAAGATTTATTCAGACTTTTATGGCTTCTTTGTCTTCCACTGTTGTTGTCCCCATTGCCACTATTTTAGGATTGTAGAAAATGGGAGATGGGGCAGAAGAGACTGTAGACAATTAAAAAAAATGGTGGGGTTTCTCTTACTTCACCTGAGTATCAGGGGCCCTTCCTGGTCCTTAATTCAGAACTGAAGGGATCCTCCTAGAGCTTTCTCTCTACACACCTTAATGACTACTTCCAAGTTTGGGCTATATTGAGTCTAGGATGGGGAATACAAAGAGAGAGAAAAATTATCAACTCACTTCTGCTTTGGTGGTACTTCAAATTCTTATCTTCTTCCCAATCAGCCTGTTACTTTTACTTTTAAAAATCCTCAAATAGCTGTTCCATTCTCCCAAGTTTTATAGCTGCATTCAATGGGAAAGAGGGGTGGAGTGTGTTTACTCCAGTTTACCTGAAACTAGATGGAGATAGTTACTTCTCTGCAGAAAAAAAAATCCAGCATTTTGTAATTTAAATATAATTGCCCATGGAATTCTATTTTTTTCTATAATGCAAATGAAACAACTAAATAATCTCAACGTTCTCTGGAGTTATTTCTATGTTTCAACTATATAGGGGCCAGGTTTGGGAAGAATACAGAAAATGTAAAGGGACAACTTTGTCATATTAAGGTATTAAAGACCTAGAGCATTGCATTATTTGAAAAATCATTTTCTTCTGTTTTTGTTTACAGAATTTCTACATTTTTTGCCATGCAATAATTAATAATATTCTATATAACATGAAAGAACTAACCAACTATACATTTGCTTGAAAATAATATAGATTATATTAACATTACCATACTAATAAGTAAACAAAAAGGAAAAAACTGACTTATTAAATGTCAATTTTCTCCAATACCCTTGCTCGAAAAAAATAATGATGTAGAAAAATTTGTACTGAGATCAATATAAGGTCTTATGATCAAACCCATATCATTAAAATTTGATGATACACCTTCTTGTCCCTTCATATCCAGATTTGAAAGAAAAGTAATAAGGCTTCTCAATCAATATTTAAGAGATATGTATAAGTACATTTATGCTTGGAAGCCACGATGATATAATTACGGGAAAAAAATGGCTCAGAGTAAAAGGAAGACAAACAGGAAACTTTATAGTTACCTCAATGAGAATAATAAAAAGATGGGAAAATGTTAAAGATTTAAAAGAATATGTAAATAGGTTCGTTTTAATCACTACTCTATTTCTAGCCCCTACAACAATCATGGGCACAGAATAGGTGCTTCAAAATATTGGAGAAAATTGAATAGATGAAAAAGCAATAGAGAGAGACAGACAAACAAAGTGAAAAGAAAATCATCTGAAATTAAAGAACCAATGAAAATTGAGGAAAAAGGACAAATAGAGTATCATAGTTCACATTATCTGCTAAGTATGTTTCCAAGCCTTTTGGATATGAGAATTTAGTACATGATGAGAGATACAACCCTTTATGTATCTGACATATTTGGGCAAAGACCATTATAATGCACCAATAGCCAATGCCCGGTGGCCATGTGAATCAAAGAAACACAAGATTGAGAGAAATGGTATAGAATCAGCTTTCAATACATGTAGCAAGTGCTCATAGGTTTATTTCTAGTAAGTCTAATCATTATTATTGGGAGATTAAGTAATATCTAACTTACAGCAATAACTGCGAAGGTTTAATATTTCTGAAATAAATACTTTTTAATTTATTAATTTAAAATTCTGATTAATATGTAAAAATATCTCAAACGTGCTCATCAATAATAGAGTGATCCCATGGCTGGTTTGCCTGGAGCATCCCAATTTGTGGTTTTGTCCAAGCATAATTGTTAGTTATGCCTCTTTTAATGTTTAAAAGTGTCTTGGTATGAATTATAAATGATAGGATCACCTTGTCTGTAAATGGACCTCACAGCCCTTTTAATTGCAAAGCAAGCGTCATGCCCAGGCCCAGTCTGAGTCCTTCAGGTTTTCTTATCTTCTTTGCTGCAGGCCCAGACACTTGCTGCCTTTCCTCTGTTCTGAGCTGATGCCACTCACTTTACCTCCTTCAAGAACCAGTTTTCCCACCCTTTTCCCTTCTGTACTACAGAATAAGTGTCTTTTTGTTCATCACTGATAAGACAAGGGAAAATAAATATCAAATGTGGAGAAATTGCAAAGATTATTATCGTATTAAGTCCTTTCAAATCCTCTTAAAAACTTTTCACCCTGCTACTGTCCCATTAGATATGATACACGAAAATCTTGAATTTCTCCCTTTAACTTTTACTCATTTAAAGAAACCATTTTCTTCCTTCTGAATCATCTTCACAGAGGACCATGTGTATACTTTCAACCAAGGGGGACTCATTTTCTTCCAATATATAAGCCCCTGATGAATATGGAAGATGCAGCCTTTAGTCTGAATGATTTAATTGTTTTCTATTGCTGCGTAAGAAATTACCACAAATGTAGCAGCTTAAAGTAATAGCCATTTATCATCCCATGTTTCTAAAGGTCAGATGTCCTGGTGGACTTGACTGGGTGCTCTGCTTAGGGTCTCACAGGGTCAAAATCAAGGTGTCATCCAGGCTGGGCTCTCACCTAAAGGCTTTAGGGAAGTATCAGCTTCTAAACTCCCTCAGGTTGCCGGCACAATTCAGTTCCTGGCCTCTGCTTTAAAGCGCTCACATGGCTAGATTTCCGTATCTCAAGGTTAACTGAGGGATTTTAATTACACCTGCAAAATCCCTCCACAGCTCTACCTAGATCAGTGTTTGATTGAATAGCCAGGGGTCAGGAATCTTAGAAGTGCCGTCTGCTGAATTCTGTCTACGACATGGAATACATTCCACCCTGCTCTCTGACGACATCCCCGTCAAACACTGAACAGCACTCCGTGACAACATATCTCACAAATGCAATGGCTTCTGGGTGTTTCAAACCTGGCCGTAGTTTACATAAAGTCATACACACTGAAGGTTGACATAGGCTTCTAATACCTTTGATAATCTCTTTTGCTAAAATACATGTCCCACTAGACTCAGTGGGCGAGAGAATCTATCATGGAGTTTAACGATGGACTTTGAAAATGGCAAATCCCCAATAAACATATTCAAACTCTCTTGAATACTTAATTACACTACTAATCCACTTAAAAATAAGATCTATATAGAAAAAGTTAACCTTATTCTTTTCATAGTCTAAAGGCTTACAAATTTCAAAATATTGCACATTAAACTAATATGGTTTTCACTACAAACAATATAATTCTATCAAAAAGTATTAATTACAAAGATGACTTCAGTAATTGCTTTAGGTATTTTAAGTCTATGAAATTCTCTGTGCTTTAGGTGCCACAATGCAAGATAAAATGCCACACTGCTGTTCAAGGAAAATTAAGCTACTTAAGAAATTGGCTTAACCTCTTCTTCTCACCCAACGAAAATGATTAATTCTGCTGAAATGTGGTTTGGAGAATGGATTGGTGTTGGAAAGGGAAGTGTCTGTTGTATAGCGTTGACATAAAAGGGCCAATTGAAATCTGTTTTAATGTCTGGGTATGTTTCTTTTTGGCAGTTGCTTCCTGGATGGTCTGTATGCCTATCTGATAATTTGCAAGTACATAAAATTAGAATATTCAGAAGTATAGATAAGAATAAACTGGATCATTTCAACCTACTCAAAGGCAGGGAAAAATGTTAGTAATATTGGAGCATCTAAGTTTTGGCGACAGAGTGCGGGGTCGGGGGGGGGGGGTAGTGGAGGGGTTGGCCTCAGAGCACACAGCGGGAAGCTGGTGGTAAAGAATGCACAGCTCCCACAGCTCCTCCCATCTACAAGTGCTGGGAAAATCTCATGGCTTGAAACTCATACTGATCAGCATGTCTCTTTGCCAGCTCTAAGTATGTACCCATTTTCTATATGCTAAAGTCCCTAAAAAGTCTCACGAAACACATGCACCCACACAAACACACACACACGAGTAACGATTGACTATATCCATTGATTATCAATCATTCCTAACTAAAGGCAGAATTTCTCAAAGAAGGTTAAGGCAGAACCCTGGGCCTCCATAAGACCTTGTGGGTCCTCTAAGACCTTTTCAAGAGGTATATGCAAGGTCAAAACTGTATCGACGTTTGTGTGAATGTGCTAAAACAACGGCAGTTAAAACTGACTAACAAATAAAGGCAATGGCACCAAACCTCAGTGTCAGTTATTTTACTTTTCACCACCACTCACTCCAAGAGGGAAAAATGCCAATTTCACTTAAAAATGTCCTAAATAAAGCAATAAATTTATTCATTTTGTTAAATGACTACTTAATATTCATTCATTCAATACCTAATGAATATTAAATGAATCTGAACACTTGAGTACATGCAGTTTTAATATTTTGTATAACAAAAGGAAGTATGAATAAAGCATTTCTGCTGCAGAATAAAATATGATGTTACCTCAGTGAAAATTATTGTGAAGTTGTTTGAGTTATAAGCTGAACTGCTTTTCATGAAGCACCATTTTTACTTGAAAGAATGTCTGAAAGATAAACCTTGTTTATTCAGACTTCAAAATCTGGCTGACACTTGCCCTAAAATGAACAAAGTGAGCTTGTCACTTCACAGAAACCACCTGATGGTAATTTTTTTGGTCAATGATAAAATTCAAGCATTTAAGTGAAAATTAGAATATTGGAAAACTTTTATCTGTCACCCAGAGCTTGACAGTTTCCCAACACTTAAAGTTGTTTCTGATAATACTGATGGTGATATTAACAAATATGATTTCTGTATATATTGTACCGTAAAATGTATCAACATTCACAAGATCTGCCTACCTCAGTGAACTAGTATTTTCAAACTGACCAATGACTGATGCTAAAAAGCCGTGCGTGGTTAAACCACCCGTTTAATGTGTGCGACGTGACACATGTAGACATGAGCGTGACAGAGGGTGACAGTTCGTGATGTGCTTTCAGACTCCTCCACAAACCTGTGAGACACCACCCCTGGGTGGACTTCCAAACAGTATTCACAATAACCTGAAAATATTTCTCTATTTTCCAACTCTATATTTCTGTAAGGCTAGATTTCCCTCTTACAGGTCAACCACAATAACATGTAGAAACATCTTACATGTAGAAGTAGCTATGTGATTCCAGCTCTCTTCTACAAGCTGGATATAAATAGATTTATAAAAATATAAAACAAAGCCATGTCCCCTATTTTTATTGTTTGGGGTAACAGTTAATTTTTGTAAAAATTATTAAAGCATGTTCTTCATGCTAACATTTGATGGGTTTATTAATGTGAATTTTAAATAAATTAAAATATTTTTAGAATTTCTTCATCTCAATTCTAATATGGAAACCATTGATAAATATAACCTTCATAAAAATATTTTTTGGATGGATATCCAGTAATTATCAAAAGTGTAAAGGAGTGTTAAGACCAAAAGATTAAGAATCACTGGCTTACAGCATATAGACAATTTAAACATCTACAGAATAGTTTCTAAAATTATTTATTTTTATTTTTTTCTTTTATAATATCTTCGGTTTACTTAGAACTAAAATTATTTTTTTAAAAAACTTGTGGTGTCATCATGACTATAACATTGATTCTCAGTGTCACAACATGTGTGAATGTTGAAAAATTGGTTTGTGTGACTAAGTGTAGCTGTAACATGTATAAACATACAATAATACTTTAAAAGTTTTCCTTGGAATTCCATTTCCAGCAGTGAGAAAATTCTGGTTGCAAATCACTTGTACATGTAAATGCTGGAGCAGAAATATCCCCCAAAAATATTTTTAAATGCATAGGACAGATGATATTAAAAGGAATGCAGATTGATAGCTGAATTCTCAAAAATGATGGCAGAGGACAGATCAACTAGATCTTTAATGTGCTGGGAAACAAACAAATATGTATTCTGAATACTGGGATTCTCACCTAAATCCAGAATTCTCACTTAAAATATCTTTAAAGACTTATGGTGAAATTAAGATATTTTCAGACTAACCAAAACTTAAGGGTTTGCTAAAAATAGACCTTTAATAAAGGAAATGCTAATAAATACTTCTTCAATTAGCAGGAAAGTAAGATCAGAAGAGAACTGGGTTGTAAGAAAGAAGATATAATAAAAACTAATAAAATAATAAATATCTGAATAAATTTAATTGAGTATTGACTGTAGAAAACCATGGTAACATCTTGTGGATTTTAAAAATTGAATAGAAAATTTAAAAATAGGAATAATCTACAATAACTGCAGGGTATACAGAGTATTCTAAAGACCTTATATTCCTCAGAGAAGAAAAAAGATTAACTTTGGACTTGGGTAAGTTATGTATACATGTTTAAATTTCTAGGGTAAACATGTCTTTAGTGCACATAGGATTTTCTTAGGTACATGCTTAAGAATGTAATTAATGGTCACAGGTTATACAAATGCCAGTTTTAGTAGATTCTGCCAAATTTTCCCAAAGTGGTTATATCAATTTATATTCCTTCTTGAAGTGGATAAATGTTTCCATAGATTCACATACTTCTCATCACCTGGTAATGTCAAATTTTAATTGTATCAATCTTATTGACACAAATCTCGTGATCCAAATGTTCATTTCTCCTATTACTAATGAAGTTGAGTATCTTTCTATTTTTTTTAAATGTACATGATGTATTCTCTTCTAAAAATGGCCTTAGGGTCTTTTGTCCTATTTGGCATGTCTATTGCCTTGTTTATTTCTTACTTGCTAACTTATAGAAGTTGTTTTTATGCTCTGAATTCTAATATCTTGTTGGTTATATGTGTTGCAAATACTATATATAACTAATTTCAAGATTCACATTATTTCACACTATGACATCTTAAAATCAAAAATGTCTTAAAATTAAATTTTGTCACATTTTTTAAATTTAATGGTTCATAAAATAATGGTATACCTTGAAATCAATGACAACTGAAGGCATTTTAAAATTCCATAAAATATGATATCGTTTCCCTGATAGAAGTTTGCTTTTTTCTCTATCATTATGATGTCCTTTGATATGCACAAATTTTAAATATTAATATAGTTGAATTGATCAAGTACTTCCTTTATGATTAGCATTTTTGTGTCTTCTTTAAGAATTCTGTCCGCCTCAAAAATGGACAACTGTTTTTCACATTTTCTTCTATTTTTACAAAGTTAAACCATATGATATCAACTTCAGCTTTTTCCTATATGAATAATCATTTTAACATCATTTATTGAACAGTGTTTTACCCAATGAAGTGCATTATACATCAGTTTCCAAATACATGGAACTGCATTTTCTTACTTACTACACACTATATCTTGATAACTGATAGAGTAGATTCCCCCTCTATTCTTCCTTCACCAGTGTCTAGGCAATTCTTAGGCCTGTTATTCTTCCATACAACATTTAGAATCAGCGTAACAAGTTCCTTCAAAACTCCTGTTAGAATTTTTATAGGATACATTCTACCAATACATCAGTCTTAGGGAAATGGACATCTGTATCACCATGAGTAGGGTTTATCTTTTCATTGACTTATATCTTCTTTATTGAATTGCAATATAGTCTATAATATTCTCCATATGTCTTGAATATTTGTCATTAGACATATTCCAAAGCACTTTATTTTTTACATATATTAAATAGAATTTTAATTAAATTTTTCACTGCCTATCACTGGTATATAAAAACCAATTGGTTATTGTATATTGATTTGTCGTCTAACCACCTTCCTACACTCCCCTATTCTCCTAACTTAATTTCATAATGTCTGAGTTTTTTTCTTTACATAGACAATCTTACTCTCTTTATTGCAAGTCCTAAAATTTCCAGTACATTGTTGAATAGAAGTAGTGATAGCAGAATCTTTACCTTGGTTCTGATTTTAAAAGGAATGCTTTTAATGCTTCATTCTTTAAAAAATGATATTTATGGATCTTTATGTAAATAATTTCTACTGGTCAGTAAAGTTCCTACTTGTTCCTACTTTTCTACGAGTTTTCCTATCATGAATGTGTTTTTAACTTTATGAAAGGCATTTTCTTTATCAAAAGTAGATGATCACATGGTTTCTATCTTTAATTGGAATATACAGTTAAATTTTAAGATGTTCTAATGTTAAACTATCCTTGCATTTCTGGAATAAATCTGGAATAAAATAATCCGAATTGGTTATTTAAAAAATACATTGTGGGAAACTATCTGCTAATATTTGGTTTTGATTTTTTTTTTTTTCATTTCTTTCCTAAGAAAGAATGGTTTATCATCTTTTTCTTACACTGTCCTCTTAGGCTTTGGAAAGAAATTTATATAGTTTTAATTTTCCTTTTTTCTATTCTCTAAAATAGTTTGTATAATAATATTGGAACGATCCATTCTTTGGAATTTTAGTAGAAATTAACTTTAAAATCATCAGATCCTAGTATTTTCTTGGGATGATTTCAATGAATTGCTTCAATTTATTTAATTGCAAAGGGATGATATAGACTTTTGGGGGGATTTAGTCTTTCAGCTAGTGATGATCAACTATAATAATCATGTGTGTTAGCACAGCCTGAGTTTGTTAGTTTACATATATTTAGATATCATGGTACTAATTTTATATTTTTTTATCTAATCTCAAGCTTTTCTCCAGTTTTCAAAATTAACGAAAGAGCCAGAATTGTCATCCCACAGTCTAAAGATTCAAGAGCATCAGGTTCTTTATTTCTTCTCTATAAATGTTGCGGGGAGGGGGGGTTATTTATTAGAAAGCACAATGGTTTTCCACGGCTGCTGTGAAAATGATCGCAAATTTAGCGGCTTAAAGCATCCAAATTTATTCTCTTGCAGTACTCTAGGTTAGAAGTTTGACGTGGACTTCACCGGATAAAATCAAGGTGTCGGCAGGGCTCTCAATGTTCCCTTCTGGAGGCTCTAGGGAAGATTCTAATTTCCTTGCTTTTTCCATATTCTAGAGACTACTCATACTTCTTCATTAGGGTCCCCCTCCTCCTTCTTTGAAGCAGCCATGGTGAATTGAATCCTTCTCACACTGC
The DNA here is from genome assembly GCF_041146395.1 of Eulemur rufifrons. Taxonomy (NCBI): domain Eukaryota; kingdom Metazoa; phylum Chordata; class Mammalia; order Primates; family Lemuridae; genus Eulemur; species Eulemur rufifrons. The sequence continues at coordinate 93,812,898 of NC_090999.1, read as the reverse complement.
ATCTCTCTGTGCCTTTCTTCGGTAGTCCCATCTCCCTTTGACTCAGAACTTTTCTGCCTCCCTCTACTGCTTTTAAGAACTCTTGTGAGAACATCGGGCATACCGGGATAGTCCAAGATAATCTTCCTATATTAAGTGAGGCCAGTTAATTGGCAGCCTTAATTCTATCTACAACCTTAATTCCTCTTTGTTTTCTAACCTAACATATTCACATGTTCCAGGAATTAGGCCAAGTACATTTGAGGAGACCATTATTCTGCCTACCACAGAAAGTAAGGCAACTTCACTAGCAGTATCAGCAAATAGATAGTTGTCACTTGCATAATGAATTATACTTTATTTCTTCTGAAATTTAAGTATACCACCATAGTTCATCCAATCTAAGATTTAAAAAACTTTGAATTAAACTATGATACAATTCTATTAAGCCATTAATTGCAAAATGAATCCAAATTTCAGAGATCTTAAAAGGTGAACACATACATATTTTAAAATTGATGTCTTATGGATTAAAACATTCAATAATGTTGTTTTCTTCCAATGTTATATCTATCTACCAACCTACAAAATCATCTACCTAACTAAATAAACAGTGTGCGATTGAGGGAGTGGTAAAGTGGTCTTTACTTTTTACCTTTTAAGTAGCTTTTCAAATATAAGCTTAATAAATAACTACAATTTATCAAATGAAGCACTTATTTAAAATATTCTATAACATTTATCTAGATCAGCTCATTTAAAATGCACAAACCTTTTGACTTAGCAAATGAACAAAATATCTTGTTTTAAAGTTAAAATATTAGTAAATAAAAGTTATTTCCAAGTTTATATTTGCCGTTTCCAATGTTATTCTATAACTTCGTTCAAAGATAATTTCCTCACATTCAGTTTTCTGGTTCTATTTTCATCCACTGTAAAGGCGGCATGTTATAAAGGAAAGCTGACTCTACGTGCAGTTGAGGACACGAGGCAGAGTCCAGCACGGCCATGCACTAGCAGTGACGCCGGGCTAACGTGCGGCCTTTGTGCCCAGAGTGAGAGGAGGTGACAGCAACCCGCGCACACTGAGTGCCAGTTAACAGCTAGGGGCTTTGGGCTTTGCTGCTGTCACCGTTTACAGCATTCCTTGGCATAGACAACGAAGCCTCTGTCTTAAAGGTGAGGAGTCCAAGCTTTTGAGGTATTAAATGATGTGCCCACCTTCACACAGGTAATAAACAACAGGCCCTGATTTAAATCTAGATGTCTGAGTTCAAAATTCATGATCCATTCATTCTATTTCAGAGTTTTCATCATCTGTAAAATAATAATGATAATAAAAAACTAGAGAGTTCAGACTTTGAGAGAAATAAATGAGATAATGTTCATGAAAGTACTGTTTGAATTATCATGCAAAGCATAAACGTTTTAAATGCATTGCTTTTAAAATACAGGCATCTGTCTCCATTTATAACTCACATGAGTAATATAAATTCAAAGCCTGTAAGTGCTGTACTGTACCTAGGGCAGCAGGGAAAACTGTCTCAAAGTTATCATTAACCTCATTTATAAAAACTAATAATTACTAAATTCACTTTTTTCCTTTCTCTTTCCTCTCTCAGTTTTTTTGTTATAGTATTCCAAGTGAAATGGTCTGACTTCACATCAGTTATAGATGAAAGAGGAAAAAAGTTACACACTAATTTAAGAAAAACATCTGACAAAAAATATATGCCTTCGTATTATGTAGGGAGATTGCAAATGTGTATAAATAAACATTATTGATTAATCTGAACACTAAGTCTCTTTTGCTTTGTTATACTAGAGATTAATAGCTATTAAGATGACTGAAAGCCAAATACGCCTTCATTTAATTTTTTTAGCAAGTCACAGAGCAGTTTACTTGCACTTTCTTTCAATAACGGTAGAGACATTATTAATGTTGCCTCATATTCTTCTTTTTTTAACAAATGAATAGATGAGCATCGGGGAAGATTTCTATGCCTTCGGCTACGAGTAACATAAAAGCCTCAAACTGCCTTAAATAATAGGAACATACTGGCTCACATATCCAGAAACCCAAACATTATTCGGGGCCCCAGGGCTGGAGTTTGCAGTGATCCAACAATGTCATCCAGGAGGAAGGCACCTTCCACTTCTGCAGTTTATGAGTCAGACTCACCCCAAGGCTGGTTTCCTTTGTGATTATAGTTATCAGGGTTGCACTCTTCCTTCCTTGCATCCAGTGAGGACATACATGAATGAACTCTGACCATCGAAAATGCTCCTTTTCTCAGCTTGATGAGGCCAACATAGGAAACAGATCATACACCCCAACCAGGGCAATGCCATGCACTGACGGGCTTAGGCCTGAGGTCCTGAAATGATCCCCTTCGTAGGCCTAACTAATCAACGGCCCATCCCTGGAGCGCTGTCCTTCCCTGCCATGGCGCTGCAGCTGCACAGTGGTAGATGCGTGGACGACGGGGTGGCCATCACAGCGTCTGCTTCTCACTAATGTCTTCACAAATCTCATCAATCTCTCGGTTTTCACAGGGGATTGGTTCTGGGACTCCTTGTGGATACCAACAATGGTTGATGTTCAAGTTCTTTATATACAATGGTGTGATATTTGCATATTTGCATATATTCTGTGCACATTCCCCTATATACTTTAAATTATCTCTAGGTAACTTATAATACCTAGCATTTATACCTAGTGTTTACAATATAAATACTATGTAAAGAGCTGTTATACTGTATTCTTTTTTAATTTGTATTGTTGTTGTATTGTTATTTTTGTTTTTAATTTTTAATTTTTAAATTTTTTAGCAGAGACTATAGACGTACACCACCATGCCTGGTTAGTTTTTTTCAATTTTTTTAGAGACGAGGTCTTACTGTGTTGTCCAGGCTAGTCTCAAATTCTTGGGCTCTAGTGAGCCTCCCACCTCAGCCTCCAGAGGAGCTGGTATTTTTAGTATTTTCCATCCTCAGTTGGTTGAATTCAGGGACCTGGAACTCGTGGACATGGAGGGCCAGCTATGTCTGACTCTAGACGGGGGCATGACCGGTGTGACAAGGGGGTTTTGCAGAGTTTGGGAGAAAGAGATTACTCTGACTTGGTTGTTGTGTGTCTTGAAGGAATATTTCAGATTTTTATTCTGCTCAAGACCACATAGGAAAAAGACCTTTATCTATATTTGGGCTGGGAAAAAGAACTGTAATAAGATACAGAGGGTAGAACTAGGCTTTAGACACCAAGCAGAGGTGACCGCAAGAAGCAAAGGATTCAGAAACACATTCAGGAGGGCGTGGGGCTTTCCAAACCCTGTGCCGTCGTATTTAAAACTGACCTTTGTGACTATCTAATGGACAGGACAACGGCGCTGAGAACGGATTTTGCCACTTTCCTGCCAAACCTTACCCGCTCTGATTGTCAGAACACACTGGGGCACTTACTTATTCAAATGTGCTTTCAATTAGAAAATAAGTTTTATGGATACTGTATATCCCACATATATATGCTATTTTCAGTTTGCAGATTTAGCAAGATGTGACACAAAGTCATAATGAAAGGAGAGGCCGGTTCTCCCCGCAGCAGTGTCTGCGCGCTGCGCGCAGAGCGGCCCCGCGGCGGGAAGGCCATTGCGCCCGAGCGAGGCGGGACGGCGACCTGCCCCGTTAAAGAAGGCTTTGGGGGCAACACAGCTGCTCAAGCAGAAGAAAAGGTAATTATTCAGAGACAAGCTTTACTGGTAATCAAGAGCGTCCAGGGCTAGGGAGATGAATATATCAAGTTTTAATGTCCGGAGATTCACGCAGGAAGAACAGAACAAGGAGGAGCAGGCCAGAGAGTTCGCCCTGGGAGGGCCACCCCGCGCCACTCGGCTCGTCCTTCCGCGTCCCGGTCGCTTCATGCGACAGTCCCTTCCGAGCAAATGTTCCCCGGATTCCACCAGCACCCGCTTTACACTATTATAACTAGTCGCACTTGTTATCTAAGATTTTAAACAAACATATGAGGAGGCTGATGAAAACTTAAGTTAATGGAACTAGTTGGAATTATTTTTGAAATGCCCCTAACCTTAAATTCCGATACTATCTCTTTTACTTATTGTTCACCTTACAAAGAACAAATGACACCCCAAAAATGGTTATGTTAAACTGCTTCTCTCCCTATAGAAATGAGCCCCACATGCTATGCTAAACTAAGATACCGTCTTAAATATGCCTTACCAACAACACCTTTTTACATACACCTACATGACTTAATATTAAATATATACATAAAATATTTGGTAATATTTGGATAGGTAAATTTATATTTATATAGATGCATTTTTTAAGATATATAAGCATATATGTGACATTCTTTCAAAATTAGAAAGATTTGATTGGCTATATGGTTACATTTTAGGGATTTTAGATATGCAATACAAATGTGGAAAATTTGCTACTTTATGTACAAGAAATCCTCACAAGTTGGGCAAAACTATTTTGACAGAATCTGAGAAGAACTTCAAGCATGCATAACTCAAAAACAAATCAGGTATAGTACAAAATAGTCAATAAAAATATCATTAACAAATTTTATCTTGAGTTACCAGTAATACTAAAATTTTTTTGAACCCACGTATCTCTCAGAAAACAATAAAACAACTGATGATAGGCCCAGTGCATGACTTAAAAATTATCCCCAATACATAGTTTATACATGTCTCTAAGCTATTTCATTAATAACTGAAGTATTGACAAATGATTAAACATATAGGTAAAAAACAAGTATCCCTGACAATTAAAAAATATTCCGTTAAAACCAGTGTAACAATTTCCTATATCAAAACAAGTGTTGTGTTCAAGTCTCCAGAAGTCCCCAAAGTGTAGAAATTTTTGCATACACTTACCAACGGTGTCACACGGCTCATCTTTGTGTACACAGAAATCTTTCCTTGAAAGAAAAACAGAAAATCAAAGTAAAGATAAATTCTTTTGCACAAATAATAGATATCATGTGACTCATTTTAATAGTTATATGATAAACTGAATCACAGTTTTGTGTCGAAAAAGCTAATAAAACTAAGAATAATATTAACTAATTTTTAATTCTAAGACAATGGAAGATTAAATGTTATGGTATATTTATATATGATATAATCCTTAGATACTGCTGTCCCATTTCATAGATAATATTTCAAAAATAAAATCCCATCTTGTTCTGAATTTTATAGGATTTCATTGTTTTATTCCAAAAAATAGTATCTGGTGTTGGGATAAAAATTTCCATATGAAAAAATATTGGACGATCTCTACTTCATGGAACACAGACATAATTTCCAGATTGAAGATTTAAACATAGGAAATACAATTTAAAATAATATAAATATAATTAAAAGAATATAAATTATATAAAATGATAGAAAATTTTATATCATAAGATTGACAAAAATTTTAATCGACTGATAATCATTTTAATAAGGGTATGAGGAAGTTAGTATTATTACATAAATGGGATCTAACTATGAATAATATTCTGTAATTTTTGCTCTTTATTTGACCACCAAATCTTAGTGAGCATTCCTAAGAATACTTCCTTCTTGTTACCAATTATTTAGGATTCCATAGAACATAATTTAAGAGAATTTAATAACTGAGAGTTATGAAATTTGTAGGCAGACTATAAGAAAGCAAAATTTTTATCTATTTCCTACGAGCTACATGATCTTAGGCAACTTACTTCCTGTGCCTCAGTCACTGCATCTAAAAAATAGAGGTAATCAATATCTACAACACAGGGTAAATTATGTAACACATATAAAACATTAAAAACATAGGTTCATTGTGAAGGTCACATGAGTTAACACATATAAGGCATTTAAAACAATGCCAAGCACAAAGTAACTATCAAAAGTTAGCCTTGATGTTTTGTTGGGTTTTTTTGTTGCTGTTATTGTTGCTGCTACTATTGTATCACAATATTAGCAATTTTCTATTGATAGGGTTTTAGGTTCTATATCACTTTTACTATTACAAATGATACTGAAATTGGTTTTTTTGTGGGTGTGAATGAGAAATGAAAAACTATCTTTTTTTAAAAAAAATTCTTCTCTCAGTTATAGGATCTGGATGCCATATCTAAATGAAAAATATAACTTTAAAAATTAAGCACATACTTCTGCTGATGCACCAATGAGATCCACATTGATAACTGTATTATAATGATTAGTTTTCAGTTCACATCTTGCCTGGCTCATCAGCAGCATTTGTGATTTGGCACCTAGACATAGGTTTGTAAATGTTCCCTGGATGTTTGAAAAGGATACTCTGTTTGGAGCAGAGTTCTATGAATGCTCATTAGATTTAGCTATTACAAGTTTTGATATACAATTCTTCAGTGGAATGACCAATTTTGGATTGATTTTTATGTGTTACTAAGGAAGGACTGTTAAAATTCCATTGTGATTCTAAAGTTTTTTATGTTTCTTTATGATTCTACTTTTTGCTTTGTTTCTTTAAAAGCTAAGTTATTAAGTACCTAACTGTAAGTTTTTAGAAATTATTTTGAATTATTGTTTTCATTATTGTGTAAAAACCATAGTTATCACTTATGTACTCATTTTTAAAGTTGACTGTGCATGATACTAAATACTAATATATTAGTAATACATTAGTATTTGCTTGGCATATCTTTTTCCTTTGTTTTACTTTCAGCTTTCATTTTCTCTGAGTCTCTTATAAATAGCATATGGTTTAAATTTTAAAAGCTAGTTATATAATATCTTTATAAGTGAATTTAATCCTTTTCAATTTTATTATTGACATATTTGGACTTTTCTATTATCTTATTTCTATTTACCAAGTTATATTTCTTTGTTCTTTTCCTCTTTTTCTTTCTTCCTATCAGTTTTATTTTCATCTCCCTTTTTTATGCTATTGCTTTGAAAGTAACATTAAATTGTGTTTGATGTATTATTACCTTTACATTTTAAAGTACAGTGTACTGGTTCTCTATTGCTGTGGTAAAAATTCCATAAAACAACACAAATTTATTAACGTACAGTCTGAAGGCCAGAAGCCTGAAATGGGTTTTCCCAGGCTAAAATCAGTATGTTTGTACTACTGTGTCCAGGAAGCTCTAAGAGGGAATCTGTTTCCAGGTTCTAGAGGCTGCGAATTTCTTGACTCGAGTCCCTCTCTATTTTCAAGGTCAGCTATTACATCACTCCGACCTTTGCTTCCATCATTTTCTCTGACTCTTTTGCCTCCCTCTTTCACACCTGGATAATCTCCCCACCTCAAAATCTTTAACATAATCACATCTTCACAGTCTTTTCTGTCATGTAAGACAACATATGCACAGGTTCTGGAGACCAGACTCTTTGTCTTTAAGATCATGGACATCTTTGGGGGAACATTATTCTGTCTACCATATATCCTTTAAATGAGTGAAGCTAAAAATTGCCTTTAGCCTCCTCCTGAAAAAGGCAAGGACATAAAATGCTTAATCCAATCTCTCCTTTTAATCTTTCATGTTTTTTTATCTGATATTATACTTACATATTGATTTTTTTAAACTCAGGTTAGACAGTTTTTTAAAACCATCATTGCATATTTAGCACTTTGCCTATATATTTACCAATTTCTTTTCTCAGTTATGTCTTATAGCTTTACTTTCTAGAGAGTTCATTATTCTTTTCCTTCAGGTACATCTTTCAATATCTCCTTCAGTGAGGATGTGTGAATAGCAAACTCTTCCAATCTTTTTTGCCTTTATTTTCATTATTTTGCATTTATTCAAGATAGAACAGTAGCTGAATATAGAATGTTAGGTTGACATTCAGCACGTTGAAGATATTATTTCATTTTATCCTAGCATTCATAAATATTGATTAGAAGTCTGTAATCATATTTTTTGCTTTTTTATGCATTTGGCTTCTAGTTCATTTTAATATTTCTTTTTGTATTTACAGTTCCATAGTCCCACCAAGATATGTCTAGGCATCAATATGGTTTTTATTTATCTTCTTTGGCCCTCGGTATATTTTTCAATTTGAAGATCCAGGAACATGTAAAACATCTTACCATTATCTATTTAGTTAATCTCTCTGACATTCTAGCTATTCTCTTCTCCTAGAACTCCTTTAGGAATATGCTGGTTCTCTTCATTTTGATGTCTGTAACTCTCAAAAACTTTTTTGTATTTCCATCTCTGAACAACTCTATGCAGCCTTCTGGGAGAACCCTTCAGATCTATCCTTCAATTTACTAATGCTCTTTTCAGCTGGATCTAATCTGCTCTTCAACTTAGACATTGAGATTTCAAGCATAAGTACCATATTTCTTTTCTAGTACTTTTATTTTCCTCAATTTTCAAATCAACTGTTCTTTTTCCCAAAAACATCTTATTGCCATATTTTGAATTTTTGGTTGTTTTTAATCATGTGAACATGCTTATTTTATGATCCCTCTCAATATTTTTTAAAAATTATTATTCTTTATCGCACCTCTGGGTTCTCCCAATTAAAGATCTTGTCATTGTGCATTTTGGAATTCCATTATGAACTCAGTCAGTGGTACTTCAGTTGTGCTTGCCTCGTGTGGGGTCAGCTGAGAGAGGATCCCCCCAGCGCGGTGGCACCTCCGCTCTCACCACGTGCTTCAACTTGGGAATCAGATTCACGGTGAGGAATACGCAGGGGAACCGTTTTCCCAGCTGGGGCCATGAAGACACAGAAGGCTTCCTGCCGACAACCTGTGCTTGCTGGCAGAGCGCTGGCCCATTCACACTTCCTAAGTATTTACGAGTTCCAGCTGTGTGTGACCACTGAGCCCCCGCTTCGCACAGCCTCACTGAAACTCAAGAACCCGCATTTTTCAGTTCAGCAAACTCCCTCAGGGAAGCTGCCACGTTGCCCAGATGCTCAGCGCACTTGCTGCCAAAGCTCGCTGTGTTTTTGGCTCATCTGTGCATGTAAAAGGATGTTTATTATGTTTTTCTACAGTTTATAGATGTCTATAATGGAAACATTTTCTAATTTTATCTAGTCAGCCAGATTATCACATAATTAAAAGAACTGAACTCAATCTGTGACCTACCATATAAGAATTAAGTGTAGTAAAATGATAGATTTGTTTATTGTTAACATTGGATTTTAATATGCATGGAAACAAGCCACATAGGCCTTATTTTATTATTACATTTTTACATCATGCAGTTACTTTTACCAAACTCTTTAAAAGACGCATAAATGCCTCAATAAGATGTTTACATTGACCTCAGATGCTATTTAATGTTTGTTCAAAAAAATCTTTCTACAATTGGAGATTATGTTAGTTATAAATTATTATAAAAATTAATGATTGCTACTATATTGTTATTTTTCTTCCAAAAGCTTAAACAGAGAAAACATATATGTATGAGTCTAGCCACGAGTATACATGAGCTAAGGAATGAAGTATTTTAATATCAACAATGAATTATTAAAATTGTTCTCTATTTCTTCTGGCTAATTTCTGACAGAGACGATTCTCTAAAACATATAGAATCTACTCAATTACAAGAGTAATGGGAAGAAGGGTAGAGTTGGAATAGAGACGATAAAACATAACCATCAATAATATCTTTTTAATACAAGGCACAAAATGGACTTAGTATAAAATTAATTTGTTTAAGTTACACCCAATATATAGGAATACACCTACCATTCTGCAGTTATAAATAGCAAAAATAATTCAAGTATGTATCACATGAATTGCTTCATAAAGAATCACTGGAAAAATTATTATTCCTGTGGGTCTCTTAGCTGAGAACACTTCTCCAATATTTCCTTAGGACTTAAGTAAGGCAGGAATTCAGACCCTCTTGCATGTTATCCCTCCTCCCTTCTTTTCCTCCCTCAATTAACTCTACCCTCAAATACTTGGCTTTGGTTTGTTTTAGTGGCCATGCCTTCCCCTGCCTCTGTTTGATTTACAATGCATGCCAGAGATACTTTTGCTGGATAGGGGGCCCATGACCCACTACAGCCCCTCTCATCAGACTGGGGAGGCAGCGGGTCACCCCCAAAACACAGTAGAGGCAACATAGTGTTACAATGTGCTGTCTTCTGATTACTGTGTATTTCCAAGTAGTAAGAACAGTATAACATGTTTTCATTCGTTTGTACAAATTTTAATATTTTACTCCAACATACTACCATTTTTTATTCTGGTAAATCTATAAACTAGTTAACCCATTCTTGATACTTGAACATTGGCTGTTACCGCTTGATACATTAATCTTTAATTGATTTTTATATATGGAAAACATAATCCTATCAAAATTGCTTGCATATGCCTTAAAAGTCTACTGGTCCAACTAAATGGATATTGCAAAGTGGATGCATTTTTTGTTAATTATTAAAAATTAAATAGCAAAGAAAATAAATTTTGATGAACTAAATAATTAGATTGTCTACCAGCATTGAGAGTTTTAATATCTATGCCTTTTGTTTTAGTAAATAAGAAGATCATTTTGAAAATGCGCCAAAATTAGAAGAACTCTAGATAAATGAGGGAAGACACATTGAAACTGTATCCTCTAAAACATAACCAATCTAGCTACCGTACCATGAAGTTCTTCCAAAGTAAACTAGTAGTCAGCATCACCTTCAATATACAGGATATGAAACTATAAACGTCAAGTGGCTCCTCCACACCTGACAATCCTAACTGAAGTAAACCCTACACCCCCACCGCATCTCTCTAGTGGGAAACCACCTTCCTTTGCATTAGCTCTTCTGGTATATTTTCTGACTACAATACTAGAGTATGCTAGTCATCAACTTCCAGCCATAAAGTTTGCCCCCCAGACTGAAGCCCACTTTTCAGAGGATGCAAAGTGGAAAATATACTAAGAAAATGTGAATGGCCTGGAGTCCTCCAAACCCAGTGGATGGGATCACTGGAGCTTCCGTCCTCACTGTCTTTCCTGCAGCCTGGTTCCTCAGGTATTCCTTTGATTCTGAGAAATACACAGAAGCTTTCCCACTTATTACAATAAACCAAAGAAGTCATCTCTTCTGGGGCTCTACTCAGGCAAAGTTGGTCTCTGTGGCTAAAAATCAATGCCAAATTGTAAAGGAAAGTATATTCCACTGGTGGTTTAATGTATTCAGAGTCTGAATATGACTATAGATGAAGAGGAATGGAAAAGGCTTTCTGGCATTTTTATTATAAGTAAATGACAAAATATATTTAGCATCTCTATGCATAGAAAACTATAGAAATAAAATTTTTCACAGGGACACCACGCCTGGTTGTATAGGTTGCACACTGCATAATTCTAGGGGCACATTTACATACACAATAATGTAAATGGTTCCCTCTACTGTTGTGTAGAGCACAACCTATACAATTGGATATGGTGGGATTCATTAAGTGCCTCACACATGCCAAGCATTAGCTAAGGGGAAGGACACAAATGTAAATAAAATAGGCTTCTACTCTGAAGGCACAGAGGAGGATGACACACATCACATCACCTCTGTAATGTGATAAGGGCCCCAGGAGCAGTGAGAAAGAAGTCTGGGGAATTGAATTAAATAATGGATGTCCTATTTTTCAACTGCCATTGCCAGTTGAGAAAGAAACACCCAAAACAGATGATATTGAATAATATGGCAATGCAGAAAGTTAAAGAACCACATAAAATCAAATCTTCACCTTAGAGCCAAGAATCACTAAGTGTAAAGTATATTCAGATGTAGGGGGAAAGGGATTTTGTGTGTGTTTTCTAAATATACAATACATCATCTCATGATGCATGAGGCTGCAACAGGACTATTTGATTTACATAAAGTGAAACCAGGGACTTCATCTGTAACCAAACAACACGATAAAGTTATGACAAATGCACTGCTTATTGTCAAGGGCACTCAGAGTCCATCACAAAGCCAATTTCTGTTCACTTAGCAAACAAAGGAATAAAACATATTGCTTAAAAAAAATGCAAGTTCTTTTACCCTAAAGCACTGGAAGTACCTCTCACTAAAATTGAGGAATAAATTGTCAGCAGCATTGGAAACCTCAGCTCAGACTATAATTCTTAAATCTTCAATTCTTCAATATTCAGCTTCTTTCTAGAGGATCAAAATGATGTACTCTTAATTTGAAAAGTATTCAAAGTTTTTTTGTGGGGTGGGGGAGAGAGATTTGTTTGCTTCCTAGAACTGTGATCATGTGGATTCAAATTCTCTCAGTTTTGGCTCATGTAGACTAAGAGTGCCTGAAGTCTGCATCATGGAGTTTCATTATGTGAGTTTATGGAAATGATAGTGTTAGACTTTGGCAACTGAGAAGGCCAATAAATTCTGCTTAAGTTCTGATTTATATTGAAAAAAAATGAAATGTAGCCTTTAATTTCCAAGAATGAAGATGCATCTGAGAATAAGAATCACTGTAGAGTTTTATAGTACCCTGGGATATACCTATAAATGATTCATTCAAAAATTATTCTGTGATTTGTATTAAATCAAGATATTTCTGCAATTTATATGTTTTATTAAATTTTCTATCTTACTTGCCAATGGCATTAGTTTGAAACTAACTTTCAGAAGTATTCTACATAAACCAAAAGCATTTCAATAAACATGAAAGGCAAAACCATAATTAATAAAAGTGAATTTTTAAATTAAGGAGTATTTTCAAGGGACATAGACTTAAGTCTTCTCTATGATTTAAATGTGAAATGCGAAAATTACACTAAGAAATCATAAAGTGACAGTTGAGAGAACATGTTTTGTGTTTTTGTTACTATGAGCCCACAAGCACTAACTAGGTCAGCTTTAAACTATTTACTTCCTTGTATTACACAGAACAATTTGACAGATATATTACTTCAGATAGGTCTGGATTTATAAAAACTTTATGCATTTTAGCTGAGATCAAAATTAATCTCTGAGCTAAAATTTCTTCCTACTAATGTGCTCACATAATATGCAACATTTAAAAATTATCTAAGATGAGCACTTACTAGAAACTGGGCCTGGTTATGAGTTTATCCTATCAAATATGGATAAGAACATGGAATTCACGGAGGTAAACATTTTTCTTGTTTTTATTTTTCACAGCTTCCTTAAAATGTTAAGAATCTGATCACCTTACATTTACACTAACTAAAAAGACATACTTTTTCCTTAATTACACATATATTCATTTAGTGTTTACTGATCCAATGGCAGTAGGTCACTTAGGAAGAAAGCATTCCTTTAGTGGGCTGATTTTCACTTGCTGTGGCACTGGAAGCAGAGACATGAAGAAAGCCTTGTCCCACAGTGAGTAAAAGAATAGTTTGCCAGTATCTACCAATACTTCACACAGGCATACCCACTGACACAGCAAGTGCTTTTTAATCTACACTAAATGCTAACACATGTTTACAACCATATATAAAGACATTTATAGGATATTTTTTTCTAAGAGCAAAAAAATTAGACAGTTCCATAAATAGAGAAGTAATTAAAAGTAATTAAACATAGTTATAGGATCCTTTTGTGCAATACATAGTATGTCTGCTCCTCCTCCCAAGTAATTGTAGAACAATATGAGTGCATCCGATTCCCACTACTGCTATCAGCAATTACCACAACCCTCGTGGCTTAAAACAACACAAATTTATTATCTTAAACTTCTAGAGGTCAGAAGTCAAGTGTAGGTCTTACTGAGCTAAAATAAAAGTGTCACCAGAGCTGTATTCCTTTTGGAGGCTCTAGTGTGTGATCCATTTTTTTGCTTTTTCCAGTTTCTAGATACTGCCAGCATTCTTTGCTTTGTGGCCCCTTCCTCTGTCTTCAAAGCCAAGTTTGCAGCAGCTTTCAGTCCATCTATGACTCTGGACTTCTGCAACCCTTTTCCACATTTTAGGACTCTTGTGATTTTACTGGGCTGACTAAAATACTGCAGGATCATCTCCCCATCTCAAGATCCTTAACTTAATCTCATCTGAGAAGTCCCTTTTGCCAGGTCAGTTGACATATTCACGGAGTCTAGGGATTAGAGCCTGGGTATCTTTGGAAGGACATTACTCTGCTTCCCACAGTAAGTGACACAAAGACTTGCAAGACATACTGTAAAGTGAAAAACACAAACAGAGAAAACTTCATACAACGTGAAACAGTGTTCTTCACATACGCACCAGCTCTTGACGTTGGTTACCTTAGGGCTAGAGAGTAGGGGTGGAAATTGGGTAAAAGTTAATTTACTATAAATGCTAAGGTATTTCTTTAACTTTTACCATAAGAATATGTTTCTATAGAGAGTTTGTTTAGAAATTATATTTAAACTTCTATTAGGAGAATATGCATTACTTGGGAAATAAAATAGAATTATGCTATATTTCCTGGAGAAATATTTAAGGACAAGTAAATGTTTGAAATAGATTTTTAAGGGAAAATATGGATTATAAAACAATATCTAAAATGAGGACCTCAACTCCATAGATGATGCTCTGTTTCCTAAATGGAGGGGTGAACAGGCAGCCATTAATTATATTATTCTTCATGTTCTTTTTATGTATGAAATACATCACACTACTCTGTTTCCTATTTTTCAAAAGAGCACCTGTGTCACACAGGGAAGGCAGGAGGCGACGAGGGAGGCAACGATGAAGAGTGAGCAGTTAAAAAGGTTAGTTTTAAAGTTGGATAACATAAAAAAAATTGGATGTAGAAAATTTTAAAACTTTTTTTTAGATTTTTGAGGAGATATATGGCATTGGAAATAAGGAATGATATTAATGCCACAACATTGTTGGGGAGAAACAAACCTTGCATGTAGACCATGATCCCAGTATTGTAAATATATGTATTTACTCATGTAAACGGTCAGAAAATAAAACTGAGGAAATGTACTTAAACATGTTAACTGCAATTCTTCCTAGGTAGTAGGATTATAGACGAATTTTTATCCTTATGCTTGTATTTATCAAATTTCCATAATAAATACATTGTGTTTGTAATACGGGAAAAATATAAATTAGTAATCAAATTACAATTATCATTCTCTTTAGTCCCATAATCAATATTTTCCAAGATCTGCTACCACAGGAAGGAAGAGACTCAGCGGTCTAGATGTTTGCGACTGGCCTGAGCCCACACTGCCAGGGCTCTCTGCTCCACCCACACGGCTTCTTCCCATCCCTCTACCAGCTTCGAGTTACTGTTCTTTCTTTTAACCAACTTTATTGTGGTAAGATTTACATAAAGTACACATAATTTCAATGAGCAGATGGCTGAATTTTGACAAATGTATAAACTCCCCTATTCACAGCAAGATGGACAATGTTTCCGCGGCCACAGACAGTTCCTGCGTGCCTCTTCAGTCAGTCTGCCCGGCCTCCAGCCAGGCCACACAGGAAGATTAATTTTGCTTGTTCTAGAACTTTACATAAATGCAATAATCTCCTGATCTCGGTTTTTAATTTGGCTTTCTCACTCAGGATATAATGTTTCTGATACTCATCTGTGTTGCTGCATTTATCAGTAGTTTGATGAAGGGGTATTCAATTGTGCGAATACACAACAATATATCCATTCACCTGTAAATGAACATTTAATTTACTGACAATTTTTGGCAATGATGAATAAAGCTGCTATAACCTTTCAAGTGAAAGTTTTCTGTAAGTGTTTTTACTTTTTTTGGTTAAATATCTAGAAACTGATGTAGGTTATGTGGTAAGTGAATGCTTAACTTTGTAAGAAACTAACTGCTTTCCAAAGTGGTTGAATCGTTTTACAGTCTCACCAACAACTGAGGACTGTTCCATATCCTCACCATTATTGAGTGTTTTCAATTATTTAAAACTGAAGCCATTCACACAGGTATGGATTTAATTTGCATTTCCCCGATTATTAATGATGTTGAGCATCTCTTCTTATGCTTATTAAGGACTCATATTTTTTCTTTCTTGTTGAGTTTTAAACATTTATATGTGTGTATAAAGCACACATATACACGTACACATTCTGGATACAAGTTCTTTGCTAGACATATGAATGGCAACTATTTTCTTAAATTCTGGGGCTTGTTTTTTCATTTCCAGAATGATTTTTTGAACAGGAGATGGCTTTCATTTTGAAGAAGATCAAATTACTATTAATATTTTTGATTAGTTTTTTTGCATCCTATCTAAAAAATTATCATCCTCCACTTGTTCATGAAGGTTTTCTTCTCTGTTTCTTACTTAAATAGAGTTGTGGCTTTCATGGTTAAATCTAGGATCCACTTTGAATTAACATCACACATGATGTCAACTGGGCTGACATTTATTTTTTCCCCCCAGGTGCACAGGTGTCCAGGTATTCTGGTGCCATTTCACAAGCAGACTGTCTTTTCGTCATTGGATTATGCTGGTAGCTTTTCCAAAATCAATTGACCATATATATCTGGGTTTATTTCCAGACTCTTTGTTCTGCTTTGTTGATCTCTATCACTGTCTGCTGAAACCACCTTGTCTTCATTTCCTAATCTTTATAGTAAGTTTTGAAATCAGATAGTATAAGTCCACCTAATTTGTTCTTCTTTTTCAAAACTGTTTTGATTCTTCTAGATCTTTTGCATCTCAAAATAAATATTGAAATCAGCTTATCAATTTCTATTTTTAAAAAAGCCCATAGAGATTTCCACTGGGATCATACTGAATCTATAAGTTAATTTGGAGAAAATGGACATATTAATAATATTTAGTTTTCCAATTAATGGACCTTATTTAGATGTTTAATTTCTCTCAAAGGTTTAGTGTACTTTTCATTTTAGAGGTTTTTTTTCATATATTTAGTTAAAATCATTAAGTATATATCATGGTATTGGAAGTTCCTGTAAATTTTTTCCAATTGTTTATTTTCATACAACTGATTTTTGTAAATTGACTTTATATTCTGTGGTCTTGCAAATCCAATTACAAATTCTGGCCAATTTTTTGCTAGATTTCTTAGAAATTTCTTTGTACTGAGTCACCTGTGAAAAGAGGGAGTTTTTCTTCTTTCTTCCCAACATTCATTTCTTCCCTGTCTTTTTTCTGCCTTATTGTACTGGCTACGATTTTTAGTAAAATATTGAATAGAAGTGGTAAGAGGGGACATCCTTACCTTGCTGTCAGTCTTAAGGAAAAAACATTCAGTTTTCACCCATAAGTACAATGTTAGCTGTAGATTTTTTTAACAGATAACCTTTCAGAGATTAAGACAGTACCCTTAAGAATTCAATAAGTATTAATATTGTTGGTTGATAGAGTTTCTTTTTCTCTGAATAATTAGAAATATTGTTTCATTGTATTTTGAACTTACTTTTCTGATGTGAAAACAGTCATTGATCTGAACATTGTTCCCTCTATTATGTATTTCTTTTCTCTGGCTGATTGAAATTTTTTCTTTATCTTTTGTTTTCAGCAATTTTCTTAGGGCTCTATATGTTGTTGCCATCAAATATGGCGAATTTTCTAACACTATGTCCTCAAATAATTTTTTTACCCATACTTATTCGCTTCTGAGACTCCAGCTATAACTACATTAATCTGCCAAATCTAACATCTAGGCTATCTCAAGGATATTTTCTGTTGACTACTTTTCCTTGACCATGGGCCACATTTTTGTTTTTTGCTTTAGTAATTTTTATTATACTCTAGACATTGTGGATGACATATTTTAGAGACTCAGGGTTCAGCTATCTTCCTCTGAAGAGTATCTGTAAGGCAGGTGAATTACTGGCTTATCACCCTGAACTTGGGTAAGTTTGAATTTATTCTTTAGTGGGGAGGATGTATATAAAGCCCAAGATGATTTCCAAGCCCCTATAAATTGGTAGGACTCAACCTCCAAACTCTGTTTCCCCTAAAGATCTTGCTGCAGCTTGGTTTCAAGCTTTGTTAGGGCAGGTCAAGAGTAGGCATTTCTCTGAGTTATGGTTCTTACATGAAGGCACAGCTTTTCTGTTTTATCTCCTAAATAAATGCTAGGAGTGATGACAGGATATCAAAAGATTACTCCACTCCAGTCACTTGAAATTTCCTCAATTCCTAATGTCCTTTTAAACCTTGAACTCCATAGCAGCAACACTCTGGGACATTTGGGGCAGTTTCCGTCTGTGTATATTCAGACCCGCCCTTGCGAGTTCTCACAGGTGATCTGCACACGCACTTGGCACCTTCCACGCACGGGACTTTCATCTCTGCTGCCCTCAGCAGGGCCACTGCGTTTTCACTAGATTCCGACTTCTGCACCAGTCAAGAAATATGCTCCAGGCAAAAAACTGGGCTCACGGTGAGGCTTGCCTAATAAATTTTCCTTCTTCCAGGGATTGCAGACTTACACTGCTCATTCTCCAATGACTAAAAGCAGTTGCCTCATATTTTCCAATTTTATGATTATTTATTGGAGAGGTCCAGTATCAGTTACAACTACACAGCTGAAAGTAGAAATCTAGTTGTGCTCTTGCATAGAGATTTTTTTCAACATTACGATTCCATAATGGATTTATAATTAAGGTTGTTTTACACAATTCTTCAACAAGAAGCTATCATGAATTTAACAAATTAATTTCAGAAAATCATGTTTAAGTATGTCACTGTGCTTTCTGTGATGTGAAATGCTAATACTTTTGATGACTAAAATTAAATTGCTAGTGCACAATGAATTATCATCTCTAAGCAAGACAAATCCATAATTACTAACATAGAGTACACATATGAAGTATATTGTTGCTCATCATTTCACCTTCTGATATTTACATACTACACTTAGTGCTGTATTGCAAATGTTCGTGAGTAGTGCATTCACAATGCAACTTGCAGTTAATTAGCTAGAGACTTAAGTGAAACTGTTTTCTCAGATGGAACCAGAAAGTTTGTCAACTGTGGAATTTAACATATTAGGTTACTTTATATTGTGATGACTGAAAAATATACAGTGTCGGTTGATGATGTTGAAGCTCCACTGAAATTTACCATAATTTTAACTTAGCGCCACCAATGGCTATGCCTTTGACTTCAAAAATTTAGGGTAAATTTTTATTTTAAATTAACTAACCAAATTTTTTTTCAGCATGCCATCCAATGACTGTTCAGAAATCAGTTATTATGAATTGAGGGAGACGACAAACATTATTATGCCAAACATTCTTGGAACACAAAATCTGGAATAAAGGCACTATATCAAGGGATTAATGGGGTTAACAGCATAGCCATTGAATTAGGAATGCCATTTAACTGGCTGTGGAAAACGTACCTGGTTATAAGTATAGCTGCATCCACTGAAGTCATGTCTTCCCCCCAGCTTGTTGACATCTCTAAATGTATATCATTCTTTTTGCCAAATTCTTCATGTTGCCACTTACAAAAACTCTCTAGCATTTTCTCTCCATGATGCCCAATATAGAGATCTGCCTACAAACAAAGATATTTCATTTCAAGGCAAATTACACTTAGGAATACAAAAAACTAAGAACTAAGGGCATTTCCTGAATTACTAAAGCAGACTGCTGACCATAACATTAATTAGAATCTGGAAGACATTCAGGACTAATTTAGCCTGAGCTAAACATCTTATAACTTTGTGAAGGTCCAATAATTATAGAATCTGTATAATGCTATTCTGAAAAAGGAAAGAGGTGCAGTGGAACATTAAGAATGTGGAACTTTTAGGCATAACTCATTGTTTCTACAAAAGTTTTCTAAAGTGCCTGTTAAGCAGCATATCAAAATGATGCCACAAAACTTTCTCCATTTAAAATGAATTACAGATAAGAAAAAGTTTTAAGAGCAGACATTTAGAGAATAAAATGTCATTTAAATGATTTTTTTAAATTACATTTTGGAAAGTTAAGGTTTATTTTCAGGATCCTTGGAAACTAAGCACATTCCATTTTTCAAATAAAATTGAGGTATTAACCAAAACGAAAGGCCAGTTTTATGTATACTTTAAGTGTCTCAGTGAATGTTTCTGGGTTTTTAAGTCAATAAAAGTACATTCTTAATATTCCCTTCATTTAAAAATTTCTGAAGACAATTTCTCACCCACTTAATTGAATAAAAACTCAAGACTTTCTTACTGGAGTTTCATGGAGGAGAATAAGCTTTATCACACGAAGATTGACCTGCACACCAAGACTCTTGTGTTGGAAAAGGTTAAAAACCTAAAAACAAATAAAAATAAAAATCCTAAAATGAAACTGAAAAACATCTTAATTTTTCTTAAGGCCCAGACATGGGAGAAGTCTCAATTTAGTTGAGAAATCTTATTTAAAAAAAAAATAAGTGGGAAAGCAAGGAGGTGATTTTTTAATGTGGTACCTTGATTTATTTTTTAAAAAAGCTTAGTGTTTATTTAATTTGCATTTGAAAATGTATAACTGGCACACCAAACTCATGCTGTCAGAGATATTATTAATACTACCTAGAAGAGACTGGAGTTGTCAGGCTATGCTAGTCTAGCCCGCGCAGAACGCCAGTGGAGTGCTTTAAAGATGGCTGAATACGGACGGAGACACCTGAAGTGTGAAAAAATTCTGTCCTCTGGAAAGACAGCCAAATGATAGCAAAAACAGGAAAAATGCGAATATATTTGTCCTCACATCAGTGGTTCTTACCATGCCTTAAATGGTAACTGAAATTATAAATAGACATTTGCCTTTGGCTTTTATTTCTGTTTATTCTCTTTTAAGAACCACTCTTCATTCCAACCTTCTGATTTTTCCTTGAAGGAGGTTTACCCATCAGAGCATACAATTAAGTCAAAGGATTAAATTGGCAGTACACATCCCTAAGATGCTAGATATAAACCAGATTTCCACGGTCCAGAAATCTTCAACCAAAGTTAGCCACTTGCGATTCAGCTGGTTAAAATGTTAGCTATCAGCTTGTATTCATCACCTATAATTATATCTGACATCCAATTGTATATGCCTATGTACGAGTTCAGTGGATTAGCAACAATCACTTTTATTCCACCTCATAATTAATCTACAGTCCTTCCAGCGGGGCCATGCGTATAAGCAAATACAACCTTTCTGCTAATTTCAACAAATGGCCTTTTTAAAAAAGAGAAGGACAAGGAGAGCATAAAAAAGGAGAGAACTGAATAACAGAGAAAGAGTTTTGCCACATCAAAAGTAACAATGAAGGTGTTTTATTTACTAGAAGATGTAAATTGTTATTTTGAAATGGCTTTTGAGATGGATCAATTTGGCATACCTATTTTTTTTACTGATGTAAATAAAAGAAAGGAATAGTAACAGGTTAATTTTTAAAGAATTTCATTATAAATACTCACACATTTCTTCCTTAGAGTTTTCTTGAAAAAATTCCAAGTGCACGTTAAAGTTTGCCTACCATATTTAAGATGGTTAGAATGAATCTTCTGGCTGCATCTGCTCCATGATAGGAAACCATTGCTGGGTCTGCAACCACCACAGTCTCTATGTTATATTCTTGAGGCAATTTGTATGAATATCGCTTCCCTCGTCCACTTTCTGGTACTTTTTTAGACCTAGATCTTCCTTTATCTGCAACAGAGAATTGAATTTTTAAATGCACCTCTATATTGGCAAAGTGAATACTATCCAACATTTGTAATGGTACACAAAGTCAAATAATTTCCCTGCACACATGGAATCTCAAAGGGCATCTGGCTTTGGAGTGTGACTTTAGAATCAGGTAGACTGGACTTCTGCCACTTCTTAGCTCTGCCATTTTAGAACACTAACATTATCCAGTCAGCTTCAGTTTCCTTATCTGCAAAATGGATACTAATACCCATCTACCTTGTAGAGTTGTTGATGACTTATAATCAGATCATGTTAGTAAAATTTCTAGTACAGAGCTCCATATAAACAAAGTAACTCAATAAATAAAAGATACTATTACTTTCTTTCTGACGCCAGTGACAAAATGAAGGTCTATTTGCAAAGAGTGGCTTAAGTGACTTCCCCCCACATCCTCATTTCAGGCAGGTGTCCCTGATTACTAAATTATTGTACATGGATTACAAAGGATTTGGCTCCCCCTTCCATCAGGAGCTTATAGAAGTTATTACCTTAGAGGCATATAGATTCCTCAAACCGAAGCAATTAAAAACAGTAACCGCAAACAAAAAATATTTATAAGTTCGACTACATAAAATTTAAGAACTTCTGTTTATCCAAGCATGTCACTATGAGAATGAAAAGCATGCCATGAAGTGGGAGAAGATATTTGCAATACTTTTTCAGAATAAAGAAATAAAGAGCTGCTCTAAATCAATGACGATGGCCTAATTGAATAATGGGAAAGGACTGGAATGGTCCTTTCTCACAGTAGAATATTTAAATGGCAATTGTCATATGAAAAGGTGCTCACTCTCACTAGTTTTCAGGGAAATACAAATAAAAACCACAATAAATTAAATAACTTTAAATCCCTAGAATGGCTAAAATTAAAAAGACCGACTTTATCAAGTGCTGACAAGAATGTGGGAACAGGTGGAAGTCCCCACACAAACATGCAGGGAGTTTAAACAGAAATAAGCATTTTGAAAAACTAGTTGGCAGTGTCCACTACAGTTGAACATTTACATGGCCAACAAACCACATGTACAGTTTATTCAGAGTAGTACTATTTTTAATATTTCAAATGATTATTGATATTAATAGCACATGGATAAAGAAATTTTGGCCTAGTCACATAAAGAAATACTGTATAGTAATGAAAAGAAACCAGCTGCTACAACATGCAAAAAATATTAACATGAATGAACCTCACAAACAATGCTGAGCAAAAGAAGCCAATTGCTAAATATTAAGTAGTGTAATTCCATTTATAGACACATCGAAAACTGGGAAGAATAATGTTAGAAATCAAGATAGTGAATATCTTGTGGTAGAAGAAGTTAGTGCCTAGGAGTGGGCACAAGGGATATCTGGGTGTTGATATTTTCTATATTCTGATCTGGGTGGAAGCTCATGGTTATGTTCACTTTGGGAAAATTCAGCAGTTGGATATATCATTTGTGCAATTTCCTGTATGCAGGTGGTGATTCAATAATGAAGTTATGATTTTAACAGCTTTATTGAGGTACAACTTACATGCCACAATATGCAGCCATTTGAGTGTACCATTCAATCAGTTTTAACAAATTTCTACACTTGGGCAACCATCTCCACGGTCCATTGTTAAATTAGCTGTCACTTCTTCCTCTCCTTGCCATTTACCAAAATTCTGTTGATGTCTCTAAACTGCTGTCATCTCTTTTCCCAAACTCGTACTTGTTGACTGACAGATTCTATATTTCTTTAACTTTAATTTCAGTGGAGTGCCTGGAAGCGTGAAGAGAAACACACTTGCTCAATGAGTCATATTTCCCTGTATGTCTCTAACATTGTCTTGAACTCAGGCATATGTATTTTCATAATTCTAGTTCATCTTCTTGGTTTCTAATAAAGTACTTAACTGGACTCTTGTTCCAAGTGCCTTGACTTTAGCTTCCTTATTTTATTCTATTCTATTCTATTCTACTCTACTAACCACTATTCTACTTTTTTTGCCCCCTAACATATTTTCCTGGCTACACGAATAATTTATATCTTGGATTCTTGATCTATTATTTTGACTTCTAGGCCCAACCGAGTCAGCTCTGAGATACAACATGACCAGGATCTCACCACCATTGCTGGAGATTTCCCTGGTCTAGACTATCCCCAGAAGTTACTTTTCCTCATTTTTTCGAGCAATGACACAGATGTAAAAATTAATTAATGAACCAAGTCTTAACCAAATATCACGTAGAGTCAGTTAACTAACATGTCATAAAAATAAATGCAAACATTACTTATTTATGAAACAAGGCAATGAAAGATGACAAAAACAACAGTAGCCATGAAACATAACTACTATAGTTAAAAGTAAATTTTTATGGATCCAGATTTAGCATCAGCAGTTAATACCAAAGATCTTAATGAAGGACAAAATAAGAAATTGGTTTTATGAGTATCTTGAAGTCTAAGATACTTAGAGATTAATTCTGTAGTTTTTAAAATTGTGGTGTCAGTTCTACCTAAAGTCACACATTAGTATGTTATGATATAAACTTATGGTAAATATTTAGTAGGGAACGTGCCTACAAGTATCAGAAGAGACTCATCTTGGCAGGATCAACACCTAATAAACTAATCATGAGATATACATATCTCATTATACATGTATATGTGCGTGTGTGTGTGTGTGTGTGTGTGTACATCTGGCACCACCTTTCCTAGATGGATATGTAATTGGCATTGAAAAGGAATGAGAAACTGAATACTATCCAGCACATGTTCACCAAGTGTGACAAGCGAAAGCTTCTCGCCAGTGTCAATTTCTACCAAGCAAATGAAAATAACATGGATGTATCCAATAACCAAAAAGTGGCCCCTCCTTCTACTTGGACACTTCTCCACATTTTCTCTTACTTTCTCTTAGTTATCACCTTCCCATTCTCAGGTTGTAGTTTAGATGCCATAGCAGGGACTATTAATTGTCCATCAGTATCCATTCTCCCTTTCTTTCCTTTAGTAATAGAAAACCCTTCTCTACACCCAACGCCACTGTTGTTTTAGCTAAGTGTGTGGCTACCCAGCACCTGCTGTTCTCAACCTGCTGTTCAACTTGGCATAACTACATGACTGAGTATTGAAGAATGAAATCTGAAAGAACTGGTGTGTACAGCTTCTTGGTCACTCTTTACGACAAAACTGCTTGTGTCCTCCTTTCTTTCCTTCATCCCATAGGCTAGAATCCAGACAAAGTAGGGCAAGCTAAGGTGGACACTGCAGAAGATAACACTTTTGGGGGATGTCAAACAATAAGATTGAAGAAATCCGGGTCACTGGGTAATGTCATGGGTCAGACTGACTACTCTGCCCTGGTCTACCTGCACACACACCTGAACCATAACATGTTGGAGAAATCACCTTCTACCTTATTTGGACCATTGTGTTTTGAGGTCTCTGTTACAGCAGTTTAGCCTACACCATAACTAACACTGATGGTTCTTATCGCCCTTCAGAGTTAGTGCCTCCTGTGAATTCCTTAATATGATCCACTCGTGGCATGCTGCTAGCTACCTGCCTGGTTGTCTCCATCACCCCCCACAATTAGCAGCTCCACAAAAGCAAGGACAGAGTGTTTCCATTGCTTACCACCTGCCACATGAGAAGAGCCATCAATGTGTACTAAAAGAATGACCCTCAGTCTATATGTGGCCCTAAAAGTAATTTCCTGTGTTCTAAATATTGTAGCCTGAATGTTGCCAGAAGATTTGTTAACTAATTTTTCAATGAACTCTACCAATGTTAAATCGAGAATTTAAGTTTGTTTTAAAGCACAACAGACTTTCCTGTAATATCTTATAGCTACATAATTCTGAAGCAGCTCAGGGACAAACAGGGCAACCGTCCATCTCCCAAGACCTCTCCCATCTCTTCCTTCTCCCACTCATCTCTCCTTTGCTCACTGTGTTCCATCGGCCTTGGCACCCTCGCTGGCAAGGAACTTTGGTTCTCTTGGCCAAAGGACACCTATTCCAGATGTGCTACTCACGTATTCTATATGAAGAAGCCTTTCTAACCTTCGCCCATAAAAGGAACCCACCCTATCTCGTCTGGCATTTCTAACCTCCCTATCTTGCTTAATTTCTCTCCAGAGCCTATACTCGACCAGTGTGAGAGTCACTAAAATAATGCTTTTGTCTCCTCTGCTTTAAAAGTGTTAGAAATTACTATAAATAATAGATATCTAATGGCTCTCGGTTACTTTCTAGTCTTAAGAAAATAAATCCATTTCAACTACAAAAAGGTGGTATTACTACTGCTAAAATAAAATTAAAATGGTCAGACCCTCAAAAGGGATCAATATATAATAATCACTTTTCTGTAAATAACATGTGTAAAGAACTTTTAGAATCATCTTGATGAAAGTTTAAACCAGATTAAAACTATGAAGCTATTTTTTAAACATGAATAAGATAAACTCTTTTTTGAGAGAGGTGATATCACTATATTATTTAAAACGTTTTTAATAAACCACTAAGTATATTAGAAAGAATTTTCTGTTTCAGAGTATCTTATTCTAATAAATTAACTGTAAATGCAATGCATGACCTAAAAATGTTAAACCAGAATACCTCAAAATATGCATCAACAAAGCTTATCACTTTATAAACAGAATGATAGAGGAGTAAAGATGATATTTCTTTTTAAGTAAGCCTTCCACTATAGGTCCCATTAAACCTCATGACATTCGCAATCTAAGTAGATGTTTTAAAACCAAGTCTCCGTGGTCAAAATGCATAGACACAAATCTTGGCTCTGCCACTTACTAGCTTTGGGACAATGGGGCAAAAACTTAATTTCTCTACTTCTGTTTCTATTATAGATAAAAATTACACACAAATAGGGATATGTGTAGGACATGCAATTTGTTTAGTGCAATGTCTAACTCGTACTAAAAGTGAAATACGTGTCAGCTACTATGATGACATTTTCAATACGGAAACATGAAGTGTGTTTTCAGACAGCTCCAGGTTATTCTATTTCTAAGTAGGCACCTGTACAGCTACATGGGTCAAGACATACCTAGGCATATACTCTATTGTCTCAGTAAAATTTTGATTTTAACGAACTATTGCCCTTTGATTACCAAATAAAATTAACCAAAACCTAGAGTAAATAATCACTGGTCATATTAAAGTTATTGTTTGGCATTCAGAACACAAGAAAATTCCTAGGGCAACTATTTGTATTTAAGCAATCTAGTGAGGCCACACAGCATATCAAATTCTCTCCCTTCAAGGACATTTTCCTTTATAAAAGAGAGAACTGGATGACATTCTAGAAGGCAAGGAAGCAGAAGGGTGAGCAGTGCAGTCTCCTTCACAGTGGCACTGAAATGACCTCCTGGAGCTCAAGGAAGACACAGATTAGGGTGCAGAGCTGACATCACAGAGTCAGAAAAAAGGCGAGCCCGTTTAGACTTGGGACTTCGCGTCCTGAGCTGTGCTGGCTGCAGCAGATATAAGAAAAACAACACAGACTTAGGAAATGTGATTTAATAAAACAATTTTACAATTTCAGACCCATTAGAAATCATGGATATCTACTCCTTCAGTGACAGAAATGCCTACTCCAAATGACTACCACAGGATAACAAAGGATCTGTTGGACAAAATGCATTTGTCTCAACTCTTAACAGGATTAGGCTCCGCATGATTATTGTCTGAATATCCAAACTATTACCTAAAACCAATGGAAAAAATAATAATTATTTCTCAGGTCTTTTTAAAATTTCATGTGGGCTACCTATTATCGAAATCTCATCTTGCTCTGTTACTTTTCACAAAGAAGATTGTGGCTTCCCGTATTTTTGTCTTTAGAGGATGAATTGAACTCAAATTTATATGCCAGGGTCTAATATGCAGTAAATAATATTCGTGGAATGAAACAGAGGAAACCTTGCCTCCAGCACTTTATTAGGCCTAATGTAGAGTTCCCACCCCCAGAAACTCAGGAGACAGACAAGCGAATCGACATTTCCTAATGGGCAACATCACATGCACACAAGGCAATGGCGGCAGTGGAAAGCAATAGCTGGGTAAGTAGGGCTTGGGGATGCAGAGGGACCTCCCTAAGGCACTGAGTCTTGAGGGATGAGTAGGTTAAAGGAAAAATTTTTCAAAACCTTGAAGGTAACCAGGAGACTTAGAAGAATGAAGGGGTATGGTGCAGAGCGCTAGAAAGAAAAGATCTCTGTAGATTCAGATGTTTCTCTAAATATGCACACAAAAGTCACATTTTGATCCTAGCACTCTGGGAGGCGAGGCAGCAGGATCACTTGAGATCAGGTGTTTGAGGTCAGGAGTTTGAGATCAGCCTGAGTAAGAGTGAGACCCTGTCTCTACAAAAAGAAGAAAGAAAAATTAGCCAGGAGTTGTGCTGGCGTGTGTCTATAGTCCCAGCTGCTCGAGAAGCTGAGGCAGGAGGATCGCTTGCACCCAGGAGTTTGAGGTTGCAATGAACTGTGAAGATGTCACTGAACTCTAGCCTGGGCAACAGAGTGAGACCCTGTGCCAAATTTTTAAAAAAATCACATTTTGGGGTCTATGTTTAAAATACTGATTACCTTGGTCCCAGCCCCGGGAACTCTGACTTAGTATATCTAGATGGGGTCCAGAAATCTGTATTTTAACCCCGATCCCCAGGTGATTTTGGTATAGGTAATCTACCTACCATATTCAGGTGGTTGTATGCCAAGCTAAAGAGTATGGATTTTGCTTTGAAGGTATAGAGAAGCCCAGAACAAAACATCAAATGCACCTTTCAGAAAATTTGGCAACTAGATTATAAGAGGGCTAGACTGAAATCAAGAGGACACACAGGAGATAATAAACTGCAATAATCCAAGCAATATGAAAATCGGCCATAGAGATGAGGTCCAGGCATGGGCATGATTCCTATATGCCATTACAAAAGCTTAGGGTACTTATTTTAAGTCTTTCAATTTCTTTCATTTCATTTTTATTTTTTGTCTGTAAAATGATAAGTAGGCCGGGCGCGGTGGCTCACGCCTGTAATTCTAGCACTCTGGGAGGCCGAGGTGGGCGGATCGTTTGAGCTCAGGAGTTCGAGACCAGCCTGAGCAAGAGCGAGACCCCATCTCTACTAAAAATAGAGAGAAATTATATGGACAGCTAAAAATATATGTATATATACAAAAAATTAGCCGGGCATGGTGGTGCATGCCTGTAGTCCCAACTACTTGGGAGGCTGAGACAGGAGGATCCCTTGAACTCAGGAGTTTGAGGTTGCTGTGAGCTAGGCTGACGCCACGGCACTCACTCTAGCCTGGGCAACAAAGTGAGACTCTGTCTCAAAAAAAAAAAAAAAAAAAATGATAAGAAAAGTACTACGTACTTATAAAACTACAGTAAATATAAAAATATAGTTTCACATGTCACATACCTACTATTAATAGAACTGGCACAAGATACGTTTTTTACGAATGTTCTTTCCATGACAATGAAGCAGAAGGGGAAGGGAGAGCTAACAGGCAAAAATGTCAGGAGCCCGACACTCCCGTGAGTAAGCTCAGTCGGACACAGAAGAAGAAAAGAAGTGGTTAGAATGACACTTTTTTGTTGTTGCTGTTTTTGTTTTGGTTTCGGAGGAGTTACTTTTTATTTTCTAGAGAGCAAATAAATAGTGGGGGGTGAGTATCAGAGAGAAGTTTGGGAGGAAAGATGATGGGTTCAGTTTCACATTTATTAATCTGGGATGCTGAGGACATCTGAATAGAAGTTACTATGTATCTAGAAGTCAGGAAAGAGGGTGAAATGGAGACAGTTTGGAAGTAATCAATATGAAGTTGAACCCATGGATTGGGTTCTATCAACCTGGGAAAGTATGTGGAAGGAGAAGTAGAAAGAAAACAAAGCAGGCCTGAGAGGTGCCTACGTCCAGGGGGCGTACCATGGAAGACATGCCCATAGAGGAGACAGAGACATAAGCAAAATAAAAGGAAAACTAAAATAGCAACCAAGGGGACAGTTTGTGAGTATCAAGAGTGGTACAAAGATCATGCAAGAGAGAAATAGCAAAGTATGTTTCCTTTACTGCCCCAGCCAGTGACAGCTGTGCTGGCCCCAATCCGTCAGCCTCCTGTGTCCTCATTTTCATGTTACATTTAAATAGGCTGCATGGAAGATTCTAGGTTTTTTAAGAATCTCAACTTCATGGTGGACTCCGTCCTACAAATTAGCCATTGTCTCTAAAAATCATGAATACTGAAGTAATCATTTTATTAAGTTGATTCCTTTGATCTTTTTATTGTCTGCAACTATGCTGAGCCCGTTCTTCCTCTCCTCCATCTGTCCAGCACTTTCTGCTCAAATGCATGCATACACAACACAGCTCACACGCCACCCTTCCAGCTGCAGAAGGAATGGAAGCACAGTGTGTGCTCTCCGACCCCCTCCGCACGCTGACAGGAATCCCCACGCAGGGCCGGCTGCAGGGTGGGGGCTATCTCAGCGGTGGCCTGGTTACGTCAGCTCTAAGAATAGACATGATCTCTGCGTCCTGCTTCAATCTTATCTTCAACTCCATAAATCTATTTTTCACACTGAGTCTTAGACATACTCATAAATTTATACTGAAACGTTAACCACCACAAATTGATAATGTCACTTACAGATAAAGTCCTTACCGGGGCTCACAAAAAGCGTGTGGTGACTTTTCCAGGGCTGTATCTTATCAAGTACAGAAACTTGGTTTCTGCTCCCCTGGTTAACGCTTTCTCAGGCCTTTGTACTTTTGCATGTGTTATTCCTTCTGCCTGAAACATTCCTGCCCCATTAACATCCAACAATACGCACTAAAAACTTCACATGTGTTTTCCATTTTCAAACATAATCCCATTTAATTCTGAGGATAGTCTTGAGGTTCAAGTATCACTGTCCCCGTTTTTGTATATAGTTAATGGACCTTTGGAGAGAAAAAGTTAAGTTTCCCAGATCACACAGTTAGGAAGTCGTAGCATATCGATGTGAACACAGGCAGGCAGTCTTACCCCAAAATCCATTATCTCAACCTGCACACTCTGTTCCTTTTCTCCCTCTGGTCTTAGTAAGTCTCCTTGATCTTTGATCTCAGCTCGTCACTTTCAGAAGCTTGGTATCTTGTATACTAAGTCTGCCCTAGTTCTTATCACACTACAGTACAATTGCTGATTTACCAGTTTGTTTAGAATAATAGATTGCTCACCTCTTGAGAATAAGAGCTGTGTCATTTAGCTCCACATCCCTGTGAGGTGACTGACTGTCCTTAGGCTGCCAATAAAGAAGCTAAAGTGCAAAAGTTTAAGAGAATCGCACAAGATTACCTAGCTGGAACAAGACTGAAGCTGGGCCCTGACTCTCAGCCTCATCTGCCGTCCCCTCCTCTATATTACCTTTTAATCAATGAACACAACAGAGTCATTTTGAAATGGGAAGGTTCCGGTTTGGAAAAAAATTCATGTAATCAATATGTATAAACATAATCTACCTAAGGCATTAAAACAATGAAAAGAAATAATGCAATGGCCAAGTTGAAGACAAGTAAATTTTATGATTGAGTTTTGCAGAGGCAAACACTGCAACATTATCAAAATTTGGACCACACTATTAGTTTGTTAACACATCAACTTGAAGTAAAAGAGAAGAGCTACAGTTGGACATATCAGTACAAGTAAACAGTACTTTATTTCATGGATTGCTAATTTTAAAATGATTTTTTACTGAACCCTTAAGAAGCATCTGAAAATAGGTAAGTTCAGTAAATTATCTAGTTGATGATAGCTTAGAACTCCTTGCATGCAATTCCTTGATCCAAGTAGGTCAACATTAATCTGTAACAGTCATGCCTAGAAAAAATATCTATCAGAAACATTACAGTGTTTGCCAAATATGAACCACGTATTTATGCTTTATTAACCTATTAAAATAAGAACTTTCTAGAAACCTTTCCTCCACACATAATGGCATACAAAGCCTGCTTTGTGTCATCATTGAACATGAGTAATAAGAACAGCTGGAACTTACTGTGATTCAAAAGTTACACAGTGCAGATTTTCAGTATAACTCATACAAAGCAATCTCCTTAAATGGACTAAATCCAAATCGTTGCTGTTGTTTTTATCGTTTCACAATACTAAAGCTTTTCTTTTATTTGTTCATAATGCTATAACTTTTGTTCAACTGTCTTTATCTCCTTTATACCTACAGTGCTTAGCATAGAGAAGAGCAATGTGTCCCATTTAAACTGGCTCGATCGTGCACATTCAATACTGCTAACTGGAGACAGACTCACTTAACTGTTTTTGATGACAATTCCTGCACAGACTGATTCATAAGTTTTTACAAAATAAAATAGAAGTAACATTAATTTGCGATAAATATATTCTAAACAGAAGCATATTGTATCTTTTTTCTGAATCTGAACACCCGGAACACACTCGACAATTGACCACCTATGGTCTCTGCAAATATGACTTACTGTCACAATTCACATACCTAAACTAGCCTCAAATCTCATTATCAATTTTAGAATTGATATCTTAGCATAAACTATATTAACACTTAGTTTCAAATGTGAAAATGAAGTTTTAAAGTCTTTACACTGAAAATTTTTCAATAAATTCTATTTCCTCAGATTCTAATTGGAAATATTTCTCATATCAGTGAATAGTCATTGAGATGTCTGGATTAGATGTCTAGACACTTTACCTAAGGAAACTCAATTTTTTTCTCAATGCTGGCTATGACATTCAGTTCCCACTTATGTAACCGAAATCAGTCATTCTTGCAAATGCCACAGATCTCTGCCCAAAGGAAGTGAGAAGGTGCACAAAACAGTCACCCCCATTTTATTTCTGTGAAGAGCTAGCAGACAAAAAGAGATGAAGATTTGATGGTTGGAAATTTTTATGAGCCTCTGAAAAGTTCCAGGCTTAAGGCATTTGAATACTGAGAATAAAACTCAATAGTATAAATCTTTACTCTTCTTCCTATTCTGCATCGAATTTTAACCTCCAAAATGATTTTTAGATGGGTCAAAAAAAAAAAAAAAGAAAAAAGAAAAAGAAAGGCAGAAGGAGTGATAGCTGTATCTGCGATGCTCTCATAGAGGTGGACTATAACAAGGCTATGAGCTCACAGTATTTGGTTTCAGGATACCTGGAATTCTGTGTCATTTCTATTCCAGTGAAGTGAACGGTGTCCCATGAGGAACACTTCACAATTCAAGAAAAGCATAGGACATATTATATGTTAATTTCTGAAGTCCTTTTGAGTTTCCATTTTTTTATTTTAAAGTGTAGTATGTCATAAAATACTAAAAGATAATTCTAAGTAGATACATATAATTGCTATTAACAAAAAGAAATTCCACATTAAAAATAAATAAATAGAGCTAGTAGTTACATGAGAGAGAGAGAATTTTTTAAAGGAGTCCACTCACACCGTATTCACTTAGATCCTTTCGGGAGAAGGCATTACCTGAAACAACACCACAGTACCGACTGTGAAGAGCTGACTTCTCTGTGTCTTTTTCCTCCGTGGACCTTTTCTGCCTATATACGCGGTGTGGGTGACCCGTTATGGCCACTGTGTCATTGAGTGGCTCAATAAATATGAAGTCCTCATTGAGCTGTATAAATCCCATCTGGAATATACAACACAAAAAGATATGTAAGAAGTATCATTTAAAAATACCTTTTAGGTTCTTCTACTCAAACATTCTGTTTTCTTTAACAAATGTGCATACAGTCTTCTAGAGAAACTATTCTAGCAACCCCACTAGCACGGTAACTATCTTCCTGTTTTATGACTTCATCTTTATGTACTTTATTGCACTGGCATAAACTTCATTTAGTCAGTCTTAGCCTGTGTGGGTGGGAGGCTAGACGCCAGCAACAGATGCACAGTAAAAATTTTGGAATGTTAAAGGCTCACTTTGGGAGACCCATGGGGTCACTTACATGTACAGCATGTACAGAAACAGCAATACACTTTTTAATTGCATACACAACACAGTCCAACTTTTTGACAATTATTTAATAAAGTAATTCACGCAACATATCAAGGCAAATGCAAGAGACATAGCATTGAAATTAATACATAAAATATTCTCAAAGCCTTCTACTAAACATTTTTAAAACCTTTAAAGAATAAATTAGAAAAAAAATGAAGCATCACTTACATAAACAAGTTTCATTTTATACAGTGCCATGTTTTTAAAAGTCATCCAATTGTGAGACAGAGGGTTAAAAACTGTAAAATATGCTTATGATCAATGAAAAGAACTTATAACAAGTAGGTATCCTTGAACTATATGGAGGCTAAGCTTAGTCATTTCTTCCTTTTTTTTTTAGAATATAAATTTACATTATAACTAGGAAAGTGTTCTGCATGGAAAAACATGAAATAACTTGATATTTTCAATTTTTATTATTTAACTCTACATAATTAATATATATAAATTGCATACATTTGACTATGTCACCTCTTTAGCAAATAGTTTTGAAAAAATAACCCACTAAAACCTGCATTATTCATATCCAATCTGCAAATATCAAAGTTCTTAATTCTGTTTTGTATTACCAATATGAAATTTATGTAAAATTCATTTAAATTTGATCCATATATAAGTAGTAAAATAGTGAAATTATATCTTCAGATATAGTAATTCTTCCAAACTGAAAATTAAGAAAACATAAATCTACTCTGAAAAAAATGCATGTTTTCCTTAAAAGTATGGAAGAATTATTTTTAAATTTATTTGAATTATTAGAGTGTATTGTATCTTCTATACAGAGAGACCAGGTAATTGCTAATGTGCCACTTCATTTTAGTCTGTACTGAATTGACATTACAAGACATGTTAAAAAGTAAATCTAAAAATCCCAATCAATCTAATTTTATTGAATTTTCTGTATCACTAAAAAAATTCTCAAGAACTAGAATAAGCCATTCCACCACCTCTATCTATCCTCCTCCTCTCTCCCTTCATCCCTCTTTCTCTCTCTCCCTCTCTCTCCCACACACATGCACACATTTGGGGATAGGAGGTAATGTAAAAAATATTAACTCTAATAACCTTCAAAAATATTAAGTATATATGCTTGAACCATATATTTTTGTGTAATTTTAATATCCCTTCAAATAAATTCTTTTATTTTCTGTACATATTTTAATTCTCTGAAATCTTAAACTAGTTTGAATTTTAAAGTAATTACATAAAATTCAGCAATTTTTTCCCTTGAGTTTTCCCTTGAGTTTAATTTGAGAAACAAGAGAAAAATAAATATAAGAAATATTAATAGCCATTAAAGATGTAGTTCATCTACACGTGGATTGAGACTAGGTGGTTTCATATTATATGTAGTTGACCCTGACTGTGAAAATATAGAAATATGTTGTTCTTGTCTTACACATTTGTGTAACTTTGAGATTCACAAAGTATTCCAGGCCTCTAATAAAACTGACAGTGTGGCTGATGATTAAAATAATAATTATGATGTTCAGTTAGAACAGGCTCAGTTTACCAAAATCATAAATTTTCTATCCAATACATTCTTTCAACAGGTTATAAACATGCTTAGATTTATAATAATAAACCATATAAAATTTAATTGCATAGTATCACATAAAATTTAATGACTCCTAGAAGAGAATGTGAACTTAAGATTATTTGGGTTCATAACCTACTGTTAGCCATGCAACTATAAGAAAGTTATAGTACCTTTATCTACACATTAACTGCATAGGGTTGTTTGTAGGATAATTTTTTTAAAACACCTGCAATGATCTTATCATGGGGTCTGAAAATGGGCAACTGCTCAATGAATGTTCACTGTTATTTTTACTTTAATAACAAGGATAACCATAATAAATATAAGAACTCAAACATTTGAGTACAGACTGAAAAACTAACAAGAGTCCAAAGAATCAAAGTATATTAATATTAGTATCCCCCATTAGCACATTAAATATTGTCCGAAATAAATGTTTTGTTGTGTTTTGTTTAGTTTAGTTAGGATTTGGAAGCTTCTTCATAACATAACTGTTGCATTAGAGTTTTATATCTACTGACATTTTTATAAACAAGAAAGCCACTTTCAAAAGGAAAAAGAATGTTGGAATAATTACAAATGATGACTCATTCATTCAACACTTGTTTACGGTCCGACCACTGTGTGCCGGACTCAGTTCACTCTGGGGCACATTGAGCTCCAAGTGTCACGACGTGGACTTTCTGTCTGAGCCTACAACATTATCCCATGGTACACAAAGTGCTCGAGCTAGGGTATGTATCATTCCAGATACCGGCTTGTATTAAAGCAGAATTGCAGAAAATCTTCAGGTTTTCTGTGTCTCCACAAATGGCTCACTTCTCCTATTAACAAAATAAGTTGTTTTATCTGCACTGTTATTTTACAAGCCAGGGAGGAATGTAAACCCATATTAGCCTCTCTACACAGGTGCCCTGTGTTGGAAAATCCACAATCAGGCAGCATTTGCTTTAGTCAAATATTGTCTTCTCAATTTTAGAAGGAAAAAAAAATTATGAGAGTTAATGTGGCATAATACATTATTTAAAATAAATGCAAAGTATATGTGTTTTTCTTCTAGATTATCCTTTTTAAATTTTTCAAAATAATTTTAACTGTTTTGAGGCATTTTATAGAAATACATGGAAATGCAATTAAGTTTAACAGTTGTTTTCTCCTTTATTTCTGCCATGGCATTTTCTCATATGGTGGCATCTGTTCTTTTACCATTTAATGTTATTTTTTGATTTTACAATTTAGTAGGAATTTCAGTATTTTTGTAATTTAGCATTGCTTTTGTGAAAATAAGCTATCAGTCATTTCTTTTCTTAATGGTTCTTATTTTTTTTTCTCTACTTATGTGGCTCTGTGCATTTTAAAACTACCATTAACATTGTCCTCCATGTAGGTGTATTGACACTACCACCCACTTCCAATCACAACATGAAATTTGATTTGGCCAATGTACAGGGATATTTATATATGGTTGCTTCAATTCATCAAATACAAATGTATCATTTGTTCCAATTCAGAGTAATTATGGGCTGTTAAACAGAGGAACAGATCCTAAAGTTCTAATGCAGGCCTAAAAAATTAAAAGGAATGGAAAGCAATATGGTACTCTCCACTCTTGTTCCCTCTCCTACCAGAATGATACTTCACTTCCACTACCTCACTTCCCATCCACTTACATAACCCAAGTACTAGTACAACTATTTCAAGTTTCCTTTTCATTCTTTCATGGTCCTTAAAATTTTCTTTATCTTCCAGAACCTTAGTTTTTTTGGCAGAGTTTCAGTGAACTGGCTGAAGGTAATTCTTTGTCCTGGTATAAGGTGTATCAGAGAATCAGTGAGATACTAAAAGGAACACAGTGTTTTGTTTGTAAACAGTGGCAACAGAAATTGCTGATAGGGTCTGGCATCAGTACATATTTGTAAAAATATTTTAGACCAATGTCCGATGCCCTACGTGATCTGAACTTCTGTGTAAGTTTGGCTTTATTTCCTTAAGTATTGTCTTGCATGGTAAGGTTATAGTGTCTATCTCCTTAAGTGAATAAAGCATTATGTAGTTTCAAATGTAAGCATAGATAGGGGTTGGCATAAATTATAATGCCATACATGTGTTTTATGCTTTATTCAAATAAAATGTCTTTTCAACATCACTGTAAATGGGAGTGATTTCTAATGTATGTGTGTGTCCTATATTTACATATAAATCTATGTGAAAATACATTTCTGACACCATATCTATACTATTGTCTTGTCATTCTAAAACACCCTTCCTGACTCAAGCCTTTTAATGTTTTTCCAGGATGCCCAAAAAGATAAACTCGAAGCCCTTAAAGAAGCTATATAGGGCATAAGGCTATGATAAACTCTTGCCCACCTCTCCATTTTTATTTTCACTACTCAAACTTCATATATAACTGTAACAAATAAACTTTAACTGTGTGAACAAACGTTATATTTTAACATATTTCAGAATAACTTTTAGTCGCATGATTACATCTTGGTGCATTACACATGCTGTCTTCTCTTTCCAGAATGCCACTGTCCCTGTGAAGAGCTATCAATTCTTCAAAACCAAGCAGACCCTGCCCTTTCCTCGAAGTAATCCCTGTCTTCCCTATCCACTTCTACACCATGCATTTGCTGTTGCTGCACTGATACGTCCACTGTGGTGGTGGTTTTATGTCTCTGAAGGGGCTCTGGGCGAGGAGAGTTTGGTACGGTGTTCATCTTCTTGTCTGCAGTGCATAAGGCTTGGTACATAATAGCTGCTCAAGGAATGTTGCTTTTAACTTGCTGTATTCTTCTATGTTGAGATAATAGAAAATATATCCATTCACTGCTATGAAGAGCATGTATTCACTTCACCTGTGACTTCATCCTGAGGAAATGTAGAATTTTATTTCTTCCACTGGTCAACATTTCTTTCCAATGTTGCCTTCCTTGGACGCCCAACTAATATCTTTAGAAAAATTTTTCGTGTGACAACATTGTTAACATCATTCCATTTTCCTTTCTAGCCAAAGGGCATCAAAGAGAATCATAAAACCACAATGATAGAAGGAAACTTAGAAATCATCCAGACATTATTAGAATTTTAAAATAAAGAAAACCAAGCCTTAGAAATATTGCATGGCTTTCCCAAAATCAAACAGAAGTAATGTGAACATAAGAGCTAGAGTGTAAGCCTCCCAATTTCCAAGTTAATTTTTCGTTTTGACACATCACTCCAATTTGCTTGCTACCTAAAGTATACTTTCATTTCTATTCTACATTGTAGCCCCCTTCCCTTATCTTGAAAACTCGAAAAATTTTTCTGAGGTCATCCACGATTTCTTTTCTATTCTCTTTTTCAAGGCATTTCATCTTTGACCACTTTCTCCTCCACGAATTTGTCTTGTCTTCTCTAGAAACTGCTTGTTTCCTTAAACATGTCGTGTTCATTCCAAGGCTGGTCTTTGGTCAGCAATTGTTCTCTGCACCCATTGCTTTCAGCGGCCTGGTGACTTGCTCTCTGGAATGGTTCCCCACGGCTCCCCTCCAGGTCTGCTCTCCAGTGGGACCACCATTCTCTCCAGGTGTGTATACCCGTTTATGGCTCCACCACTTTTTTAGTTAACCAGGCTAAAAATTGTATCATCCTTTAGTTTTTCTTTCTCAAACTTAAAGTATTTACAAAGAAAACAATAATATACGATGATAATTTGCCTGTATGCCAGGCACTTTATATGCACTATTTCATTTAATCTACACGCCAAGTTTGGGACACAGAATTTCACCAGTTTTACATTTGAAAGAAAGTGAGTTTCAAAAAGATTTACTGTGTCCTAAGATCACAAATCAGTTTGTGGTGGACACAGGATTCAACCCACAAGCTGCCTGGCTTCAAGTGCGTGCTGCCTTATGAGACTCTCCGCAGGAGGCTGGGCCAGCCGCATGACTGTTGCTGCAAATAGTCCTCATCTTTAAAAAATTTTGCACTAAGGATTTGGATGTCAAGCACAGCACCTCACAGATGGTAGATATCCAAAATCTGATATCAATAACAAGGCCAGGCCCCATCCCTCACAAAGCAGAAGACAAAAATACTGCATGGAAGGCTCTGAACTTTATCCTGAGCTGACAGTTTTATGTGATCAGACCCCTTAGCTGCCAGAGACACACTGGCCTCTCAGTGGGCTGAGGGTCCAGCCCCAGCCTCCACCAGGGGTGGGTGCCCAGCAACTCTGCACTGAAAGCAGCTGGCAACGCAGAGCGCAGCAACCACATCCCATAATGCTGCCCGTCACCTAAGAACTTACCCCTCCTTCTCGGTGTTCACCGACAGCTCCAGTCCTAGGGAAGCCAGAGAAATCCCAGTGCACGGAGCAAGAGGAAGGAAAGCTCTAGGTCGGGAAATAACGAGGACTCTGACCTCATTCCCTCCTTTTCTCTGCACGTGATTTGTTCCGAGAAAGCCTGAATGTGGAGGGCATGTGGCAGAGAAATTTTAACTTTATGTGAATTGGGACGGTTTGATGATTATGGAATAAATATTTTAATGACCAAACAGAGACTTTTTGTGACTAAATCTACCGGAGGGTTTCTCACAACCTAAAAGTAAACAATACCAGAAGTAAAACGGCGGGTGGGGGAAAAGCCAAAAATGTGTTTTATTATATCCCTTGAGTCCCTTTTACTCAATGGAAGTTATATATGTATAACGTGACTTCGGGTCGTGCCAAGTGCTGTCAGGGGTCGCAGGCTGCCGTGCACACGAGAGGACATCCGAGAAGAGACTTAGCGTACGAGAAGTGGCCCGGCACGGTGTGGGGGACAGCATCCAGGCAGAAAGGGAGTAAAAGTCCTGACTAGGGACCATCCCGGCATGTCTGCGGAGAAGCAAGGCCAGGGCAGCTGGAACAGAGGGACAGAACGGGACAGCTTAGCCGGGGCGTGCCGTAGCAGCATCATTTATTGCCTCATATTCAAAAACAAACCCTCGTGAGAGTCCTCTTTGGCTTATAAACCATCTATATTCTCTTGGACACCGGTTACAAATTTTACTGTGGGTGATTCATGAGGACTTTTTATGTTATATTCTTTCAACACAGTCATATTTTATTTAGATAATTATATAGGAACATATTCCACTCCTACGAAGGAAAAAATATGCTTTCTCTTGCATTTTCTTGTAAATTGCCATCCTTTTCTGTTTTTTCCTCTGACATTTCATAGCGATATGAATTTTAAAAAGTTTTAAAAAGGTTCCCTTTTAACCTCATTATAGACAGACAAGATCAAAAGTGTGATAACAAATGGCAGCTGCCCTGCGCCCTCGGGGCTGCAGAGGGAAAGGGAAGCAGGGCCCGCAGGGCGGAAGGTGGGTGCCCGCCCCGGCGCTCAGATGCCCAGAATGACTGTTGTTGCGGTTGTTACCGTGATAGTTCCCTCCTTTCTAACTATAAACGCTAACTAATTTTTGCTCAGATCAAGAAATGGTATTGATTTTCATATACTTTCTCGTATCCATTCATTTACAGTAATCTCTTACGGCTTATGACAATTTTTAATTAATCCTTTGGGATGACTATAGATCCCCTAACTATGCAGAAAACATGTTAAGAAATAGGGAGCCAATTCAGTTTTAAATCTATTTTGTAGCTTTATTAACCAGCCTGGCCAGAAGCTAGTATGTTCCACTGTATCTTTCTGATGGTTATTTAATGTCAATTACAGGTCCACCTATTGACTACCTACCACCCGGCAGCACGCAAGGCACCGAAGTTCAGAGATGAAAACAGATTGAATCACTGTCTTTACAGACCTTCTATCTCGGGGGATGGGGGACAGGAAAAAATCAGGTATTCAGACAAATATGCTTGAGAAATTATAAATTGTAAAAAGAATTATCAAAGAAATAAACAAGGATCTGAGAGAAATCGAGTGGAGGCTGAGATGCTAGAGAGGGTGGCCCGATTAAGCCTTTGTAAGGAGACGGCATTTGAGGCAAGACCTGCAGTGCAGGGAGCAGCAGCCATGTGAAAATGAAGGTGGTGTACGTGGAAGGGGACGTGGAAGGGGACGTGGAAGGGGACGGGTCTCAGGTGGAAGAACACCATACCCCGAGGCCATCACTCTGGAATTCGTGCGGGAGGAACTCAACATACCTGCTTGGCATTCACAAAAGTGTGCACTGTTAAATTATTATTATAACAACTATGTTTGTGTCCCACATGTATATGTCACAGTAAAAGATATATTTTTTAAAAATACAAAACAAATAATAAGTAACATAGCTAAGGTACTTAGCAATATGGAGGCAAGTTCCAGAGGAAATGGAATTGCTCTGGTAGGGCAGAAATCTAAAATGGGGAGGAGGGGCAGGATATTTCGTTTTTTCTACAGGGTGTCCCAAAAGTCGCCATACATAGAGGAAATGGGAAATTGTAGCTAAATGTACCTTTCTTTACAAAATATTCATTATAATATTTTACAAAATTTTCCCTTTGTATGGAGACTTTTGGGATACACTGTAATATAATTTTTATCTTAAGCATTGACTTTTTAAATGATGTACATATGGCTCTGATTACACTTTAATTTAAAAGAAAGGGTGAGACGGAGAGACACAAGACTTATTGGGAGCCTACTGCATTAGTTAAAGGAATAGATAAAGTGGCCATTAGTGACCGCGCAGCCCATGGGTGAGAAACCTACAGACGAGCCGTGACCCAGTTTCGGACTCACAGGCTGGCGTGGGGACGGAGGCAGCGAGAGGAGTCCCACACAGACAGTCACAGAAGCAAACACAACAGAGAGGTCGGCAGGGCACGGTTCACAGCCCCCGAGACCGTGATAAGGCACTGAGATTTCATTTGAAGTGTAACTTGAAGCAAATGACAGTTGATGGCATGATCTAAGTAAATTCTAAAGAAAATTCTAAAGGTCTCTTTTGGAAAACAGACAATGGGATGACAAGAGTAGAATAAGGAGGACAGTTTGAAGTGAGTTCTAATAGTCCAGGTGCAAGACCACGGTAGCTAGACTAAGGATGCGGACAAAAGTAAATACATTAGAAATTTATTTTGGATTTTCAGCCAAACCAGAGGGCAAACATCCACATGTGTTTATGGTGTGACGTGGGGACACGGGGGACAGTGGCGCAGCAGAACTAGGGACGGCTCTGAAGCTCCTGGCTTCAGTGCTCAAGAAGGGGAGACGGGTGCCCTGCCATTGAGATATAAAGTCCGATCCTGGAGCTGAAACAGATCTTAGGGTTGAGAGTCAAAGTTTCTGGTGAGAACGCACTAGGTCTGAGACATCCCAATGCAGAAATCAGGTAGACAGTCGGACTATGAAGCTTACTGGATGATTCTGAGCTAGAGACATACAACTAGAAGCTGCCAAAATAAAGACAATTTTTCAAAATATAAGAATGAATGGTGTTATCCAGTAAGAAAGTCCAGAGAAAGAACAGAAGGGAGCCTAAGAGCAAGCCCTGAGGCCTTTAACGCTGACCAGAAGAGAAGGCACCAAGCGAGGAGAGCCATGAGGAAGGGCCAGTGAGGTCTGGGGAGAAGCGGAGGCCAGTGCAGTGGATCAGGGTTAAGTCTTCTCTAGAGCTGGACGTTTCTAAGCATCTTGGAAGAAAAGACAGGACTAAACTCTCCTTCAGTTCACTCTGAGGAAATTGTTGCCCTGTCATTAGTTGTCAGGTTGAAAATGTCAGTAGTGTTATGCAAGATGCTCAAACGTATGTGTTCATGCCGTTGTTAAATTCAACAGCAAAACCCGAACAAAGAAACATCCCGCGCCTTCACCCACCAGGATTCTCACAAGTCGTAACAATGTGACCTTTGGTTGCAAAGGACAGCATTTTACATATCCCTTGTTGTTGAATCAGGAGGATTTAATTAACTAACTTTTCTTGACCTATATAAATTCTCACACAACAAAAAAGGTGGCTTCCAACGCACCGCCCCCCAGCACCGCAGGAGCGAGCGCACGTCCGCTTGGTGGCTGCGGGCCGGTCACCGCGACCGCTCGGGCCGCCCCCCGCGGGGACGAGCGCGGGGCTCACCCCAGGGGCCGCCCCGGTCACGTGCTCCCAGCGGAGCGAATGAGGCCGCGGAGAAAGCGCACAGCTGCGGGCGGGAAGCGCTGTCCTGCCAGGTCTCCCGGTGACCTCACGATCGACAGAGACGCTGCCAACCTCCTACGTGCCCCTAGAGAGGACAGGGATATTCATTTTGCCATGGAAACAAGATCAGTGGAGCAAACTGCTCAA
Source organism: Eulemur rufifrons (assembly GCF_041146395.1). Taxonomy (NCBI): domain Eukaryota; kingdom Metazoa; phylum Chordata; class Mammalia; order Primates; family Lemuridae; genus Eulemur; species Eulemur rufifrons. Next base: position 93,769,514 of record NC_090999.1, on the reverse strand, counting down.
GCCAGAGCCCTGGTTCTCAGAGACATGGAAAATCTGCTACAGCGTATTTTCAGGATTCAATTAAAGGTCAAATGAACACAATAATTCATTCAACAATATTTACCGAGTGAATACTCTGTTAATGTCCTAGATGCTGGAAATATAGCAGTGTACAAAAAAGGCAGTCATTTTAAAACAGACTGTCGATTTTAAGTAGCTTACCATAATTAAAGGCTTTACTTATTGTAGATTTTAAGTCTTACTTCATATTTGCACCCACATCAGCAAAATGTAGTGATGGTTTTTTAAAATATTTTTTCCATTTGGGGCCCTTGGATCCCTCATCCCCATTCTGAATGACATCAAATAATATCAAAGAAATTATAATAATGTTTTCCCTCTTAAAGGATCAATAAACCTCGTGCCAACAGAGTTCTTTCTTGCATGGTCTGTTTCTTAACCATAACATCCCCAAATACAAATGTATACATGCCAAGGGAGAATTTTAAAAACACACTTGACCTTTTTTTTCTTCCCTTCCTTTCTTTACTCTCTCTTTTATACATGTCGCACCAGTTAGTACAGGGGCTAAAAAAAACTAATGTAATCTCTTGCTGATTTATCAGAGGCTGCCTTAGGAAGGATACACCTAAAGTGCTAATACAAAATGGTATAAACCCTGAAACCCAAGCACCAGACTACATCAGGACTATCATGTCCACATATCTTGTTTTAGGAAAGACATTTATAAACTGGAGAACATCAAAAGAAATTAGGAGCCAGTGCTTCCAAATTCTACCCAGAAGGAATCCTTCATCAACATCACTGATAAATATTTCAAATTCTGTTTACGAATTTCAATACCAGTAGAGCAATTAAAGTTGGAAGCAACTCAGGTCTCTACTGGACAGTGATACTCTCATAAAGATTTTTATAAAAGGTTCAGAACACCACTACATTGTACCAAGAGTCCAGATTCTGTACTTTTTTTTTTTTTTTTTTGAGTCAGGGTCGCACTCTGTTGCGCAGGCTGGAGTGCAGCGGAGCAGTCACCTTGCTGCAGCCTTGAACTTCTGGACTCAAGCACTCCTCCGACCTCAGCCTCCTGAGTAGCTGGGACTACAGGTGCACAACTCCATAACTGGCTATTTTTTCTTGTTTCATGGAGACAGCATCTTGTTATGTTACCCAGACTGGTCTTGAACTCCTGGCCTCAAGCAATCCTCCTGCCTTGGCCTCCAGAAGTGCTGAATTACAGGCATGAGCCACCATGCCCAGCCCTGATTCTGACTCTTTAAGCACCTTTTTATGCTTCAAATATATGAAAAATATTCCCCTGGTCCAGTTACTATAAGCATTTCTAATATCGGGTGGGTTTGCTGTCCTTCCTCATTCTTACTATTCTTGGATGTTCTCTAGTTTGTATATGTCTTTCTTGGGCCTAATTTCCTTTGATTCTAACACATGGCAATAAATGTTGAGTGAAAAAATGTCTTTAGTATGCAGGATAAGTTGAAATAAGGGACTATTAGAAAAATAACACTTTAAGAACCTGGTGCAGACTGGCATAAGATAACAAAATGGAAAGTGTTTCCATTTATTATTTTTATCATTCTTTATTGGGAAATATTTCAAATGTTCAGATATGTACAGTATAATAAAGTACTTAGTCCCATCCTCAGTATTTAACAAAAATTAATCATTATTTGGTATAGAACTTTTAAAAAAAAATAAAAATGTATTGATTCAGTTGAAGTGGACCCTATACACCTTCCCAAAACCCAATTCTCTTCCCTTATTGCTCAAAAGTAAGTAGTACACTGAAGATGGTGGGTATCTTTTGCATCCATGTTTTTAATTTTTACTACATATATTTTGCCATTAAGAATGTTGCAATGAACATGTTTAAACTGATTTTAAAAGGTTCACTCTGGTCAGATACAAGATAAATATTGAAGGTAGAACAAAATAGAATGAATTGAATGAACTGATGCTTGGAAGTGCAATTTGAGAGAAAGAGACAAATTCACAAAATTCACAATGTGATTTTGGCCCACATCAATATGGACATCAATAATATAAAGAATAATGTGAAAAGAGCAATCAATGAATCAATCCCCAATGAGGGGCTTCAAGGGGAGGAAGAGATCAATTCAGTTTGGAATATGCTAAGGTTGATGTATCTACTAGACCTCATGTTTAAATGTTAAGCAGGCAGCTGGATTGCAATCATGGAGTTCAATAGAGAGGCCTGAACTGCAGCTATGGATTTCTGAGGCATTGGCAGGTATTTGGCATTTAGGCCATGAGAGTGGATAAGATCACTGGGTTAGTGTAGACAGAGATGAAAGAAGACCCTTGCCTGAGTACGAGGACATACCAGTGTAAAGGAGATGCGGAGAAAAGTGACAATCAACAATATGCGGAGAAAAGTGACAATCAACAAAACGTCTAAGAGGAAGCAGTCAGAGAGGTGTGGTGTCTGGGAGGGCAGGCGACAAGAGCACGCCTCAGGGAAGGAACTCAGGGAAGGAACGCCGAGCTACTTCGAATGCGCCGATGGCCGATGGCGAAGTGAGAGGAGCAGCAGCCCCATGTGAACGTTTCTCGCTGGCAGCGCCAGTTTCTATCCTTTGCAATTAACTACTCTGAAATATGGACACATTTGTTTACAATTCAAACAAAAAATCAGATAAAATCACCAAACTACCATTCCATTCCTTATTTCATTAATGCTAAGTGTCATATAAATTTCAATGGAAAATGGGAAAAATGTCTTACCTCAAATTCTTCACAAATACATATGGATTTTGTAACTTTAATATTAATGAATAAAATCTCTGTGGTTTGAAAGGAAAATGAAATGCTAGGAAAAATAAAATATTTGAGAGCAATCCACCAAGAACAAACCGAAAAGTAAGGAGGGTGTGATTTTTGTGAAATGGATAATACTTCAGTAATTGTCATCTGTCTTTCATCTTGATTTTAATAAAGAATAAGATTTAAGCCATTTTATTTCCATCCTTACCTTTAATTAAACTAACTGTAGAACTTTCTCTTTTGATCTTACAAGTTTTGTATTGTTATATAAAAGCTAAGATGTTAAAAATATTTTTGGCTATTGATTTCATCATCCAAGGAATTAACTACTCACAGATTATTTTTAGTTTTGCAAATTGAATTAGAATCATATTAATATTTTTATCTAAGATTATTGAACAGCCAGAGTCAAAGACAGAACCATGATGCTTCCTGGAAACCTCTCCACTGGTTGGTGTTAAGTATTTATTTAAATAGTTAGAATTCTACCTAAATATTCTTATTCTGATTAAAGTTCCTTTAAAAATAACTAGCTACAAAGCAATTTAGTTAAAAGAAAAAAGTTATTTAAAACTCTGAAAAGGAACTAACAGGTGAAGTTCAACTAAAAATGCAAAATGCATCGAGAAAACATTAGGTGTAAACATGATTATGTGACATCATTTTGTAAAGAGGCAATCACTAAGACCCCAGCAGCCAAATGAGTAAATGACATGTACAATTCACAAGTAGAAAAATGAGTAGAGAAATAGATTTGCAATCATGGTCATTTTGGCTAGCAATTGAAAGAATGTAAATTCTAACAATCAGTCACAATTTCACTATTTCAAATAACAAAAACAGCACATAAAATTGTAATATGTACTTGATGAAAATTAAGTAAACTTGGTGCTTTCAAACTTTACTGGTGGACTCATTAAATCAGTGCCCCCTGGGAAATCCTTGTAGAACCATGTTACTTACACCTTTGGACTCTGTAATTGCAGTACTAGTAAGTCATTCTTGGGATACATCGAAAGTGAGACCACCTTGCTTTGTTCTATTAAATTCAACAATATAAATATTTTACAAAAAATATATAGAAGAGATCTGATTATGAATTTGGAGTAAGGAAATTCTTAAAGAAGCACCACAAAGCAGCAACTACATAGAATAATGTACTTTTCAAAATTATAAAGTAACAGAAGCCATCTCAAAGTCAGTCTTAAATTTGTACTGAATTTATGTGGTAATACTGTAAAATGTATGTGATATATTAATTTTCTTTAAAAATGACAAAAGTATGTACACTTTGATTTGAACTTTGGTGGGGTTTTTTGTCTGTTTGTTTGTTTGTTTTGAGACAAGGTCTCACTCTGTCACCCAAGCTGGAGTACAGTGGTGCAATCATAGCTCACTGCAGCCTTGAACTCCTGGGCTCAAGCAATCCTCCTGCTTCAGCCTTTGAGTAGTGAGGACTACAGGTGAGAGTCACCACATTCAGCTATTTGGTTTGTTTTTCGTAGAGACAGAGTCTTGCTATGTTGCTCAGGCTGGGCTTGAACTCCTGGCCTCAGCTTTTCAAAGTGCTGGGATTACAGGTGTGAGGTACCATGCCTGGCCTGATTTGAACTTTTAAAACAAATCAATACAATGATTAAAAAAATAGCCTAGCAGTAAAAACTGTATAGCAAAATATGAACCGTGGTTATAGGTAGTGAAAACATGAATAAATCACTCTTTTTTTTTCAAATGTCTTATTATGTGGTTATACTGTTTTTATAATAAATAAGTATATAGAGAAACCTTTATTTATACAAGCAATATACAAGCACTCTCAAAATGATTTTCAAAAATTATTAGTAAATTTAACAATCTCTTTGACTACCATTCTCAATCCTATACCCTTTCATTTATCTCCAAAACTAATCATTACTATCAATTTGATCTGATTCCTTATATTTTTATATCTTTATGCATATACATGTAGGTACCCACAAGAAAATGCACAGTATTGTGAGATTTTTTAACATAAATAGCAACATAATCTATGTATCATTTGTAACTTGCTTTTCATTGAAACTCAACAGTACAAAAGTATTAACAGAGAATTGTAGAGAAATTTGATTATAAGTCTGCAGAAGAGAAAGCCTTGCTAGAGATACAACAAAATGCAACAAACATACTGGATAGTCTTATCAAATTTGACCACATTAAAATGTAAAACTATCTTATTACAAAATTTTCATAAACAAATTTGGAAAACTGAAAGAAAATATTTACCATATATAACCAAGAATATATTAAAATATAAGTAGAACTTGTTTGCTCTGGCACTTCGCATTCAAACATTAACAACTAAGTCTTTTTCCCCCTCAAACTTAGTAATTAAATTCAAAAGAATATATTCAGTTTTAGCTACATGTAAGTAAAGTGTGCTTTTCCTAAACGGAAGTGTTTTGTTTGGTTTCAGGTTGTAGCATATGAAATTGCTTTTCATTACAGGTCACATATTTATATATTGACAATTTCACACAATTCAACTTAACCAGAGAAAACCTTAAGAGTAAAGGAAAAGGAGGATGTGGCGCTGGAAGGCCAAACTCAGTATCTGCTCTATAACATGGAAACCCTGTGCCTTAAGCAAGTAATATAACCTCATTGGTCTTTATTGTTCTCATTGTTAGTGTAGGCTACTGAGATCTATTGATCGTGGCTATGAGAAATGAACAGTTTAATCTGTAAAAAGTGTTCATCAACTATTATGTGCAAAACAAAAACTATCTATCCTAGAGAACACTGCCAAAGCCCTCATTACAAAAGATAGACACCTCCAAAGCATTTATATAACTGAAAATATGATTCCTAGAAAATATTAAAAATAAAACAACTTCAGGAAATTATAACTGAATTGTTCATCCACACAGAAAACTGAGGGCCAATGGTCTTGATCAGATTCCCACAAAATATAAAATGGAATATTTCAGATTATTGGCTTAAGAAAGGAAAGGTTAAGTGCCCTGTACCTCTGTTTGAAAACTGAAGCTGTCATGGGGCAACAACAGATTCTGAAGACATGAGCTTCTTCATAATGGCTTCACTGAGCATCCTACCTACATTCATGCTACCGAGATGAGATTTCCTGGGCTACCAAAGGGTCTTACAGACTAACATGTTCCAAACTGGAGAGAGATAAATACAAGAAATGGTACAGAAAGTACTAATAGAATTTCCAAGCAACACGTTTCTTCAGTAGGCACTATTTTCTTCTCACTTCAACCATGTCACATTTTTTTCAGATAATAAGCTTTAAGATAAAAAGAGCCACAAAGTTATTTTAATTAAATGTATAAATCATATTGTACTTTTCACAATGAGCACTCAATAAATGTGGTCCTTTGATGTTAATGACTTCAGAATTATTTTCTACTGGCTTGAGAAGTAAACCAAGACTATGAAATATAACTAAATAGTCTCAACCATGGCATTAAAAACCTGATCTTTACACATCACTGAAGTTTTGTTACATTTTTAAGTATATTCTATACTTTGAACTAATTTCCTTAAACACCACTCATTAGTTTAAAGGAACACACATGCCAAATTTGGTTTGTTTTTCAGCCTTCAGAGCTGGGATGATACCAGGCAAAAAAAGAAAAAAAAAAAAAAAATGGGTATGAGTGTCTGTGTAAAGCTGAATCAGGACAAAGGCGACATTAAGAGTGAAATTAAAGCAACCCTTTCCTAGCATATAAATAACAGCTTCCTGTCGGTCATACGAAATAATATATGTGAATGCACTTTGTACACCTATAAATTCCTATAGAAAGTAAACTATTCTGTGCTCTACCTTACAAAAATCCTGCCTAAGGACTTCATTTCTAAATAAAGATTTTCAATTCAACATAAAAGCTTGGCATACTTCCTTTACTATGAGTACTAATAGGTCTCTTATAGAAAATAATTAAAACTAGAGCCCTAAAATCATACCACATACACAATACAGAGTTACAACATCGCCTCATGCTTTCTTTTGGTCTTGCGATTTACCTGTGACTTATTATTTATTCAACTGATCATACACGTAGACTTCAAATCCATAGACGGGTATGCATCCCTTCAAGTTTAATTCAACAACTACTCAACAGAATACACATAAATGGCCATCCTCACCAATTCAGTATGTGCCAGAGTAAACTGATTTAGAATTGAAGACATATGTTTTACTGAATTAAACTCTTAATTAGTAATGCCACAGACCTCTCCTACAAACTGAGATTAATTATGTCAACAGAAAAGCGCATCTAGAAAATGTTACACTAGTTTGAATTCAGTGAGTACCAAGAAAACAGATAAATGTGTTTATTATCTTACATACATAAAAAGTACAAAAACACAAAACTTCTAAATTGTTACATTAATCAATTAGCATATATATATTATTATAATCCACAAATAGAAATCTGACCATTTACAAGTAGAGCAATACACTATGCAAGATGGTGAGCCAGATCTGGCTTAATATTATTATAAAAAATGTACATTTATTATAAAACACCCTTTTGCTAAATTTAAAAACACACTCCAAAGCCATAAAATAAAAATACTTTTATTAAGCTGCTACAGGGTGAGTGTTTAAGACATTTTATTAATTTATAGAAGTTTAAAATGGCAAGAGTTTAAAGTCATTGTTGAAACACATTGTTATTTACACAATAAATAGCATGATATATTGAAAAATTGTCATCTTGCATTTTAAGCCCTGACTCAAATTTTTCTCTGCAACTTGGAAGTGCTCAATTATCCCCTTGAGGAGAAGAAAATAATCTTGAAACACTTTAAGAATTTAAAAAAATGACTCAGTTATATGTTTATCTAAGAAAGAAATTCTTCTGTTTTGGTAACCTCCAACTTTACTATGACTTGTAACAATCTTGGAAAATATTTCTCACTCACGTTTCACATATAGTAAGCTGAAACAGTATGTGGACCTGAAATAGCATCAGTGGGAGATTGCTAAAAGAAAAGAAGAAAGGAATTGTGATAAATGCAAACACACACACACATACATGTTGATTTTTTTTTTTTTTTTTTTGTAAATTGGCATTGCATCCTATGACCTTACTAAACTTACTTGTTAGTTCTAGTAACTAGTTTAGATTCCCTGGATTTTCTATGTATATGATCAGGTTTTCTGCAGATAAATACAATTTTACTTCTTCCTTTCCTACCAAGTTGTCTTTAATTTTAAATTTTATTTTATTGTATTTATTATTTATTTTGCTTATTATAGTGGCTAGGATCTCCAGTGCAATGTTGACTAAAAGTGGTGAGAATGCACATACTTGTCTTACTCCTGATAATGGGGAGAAAATATATTCTTTCAAAACTAAGAATGATGTTAACCATACGTTTTTTGTAGATGCCCATTAACAGGTTGAGGTAGTTATGTTTATTCCTAATTTGCCGACAGTGTGTATCACAATGAATGTTACATTTTGTCAAGTTATTTTTCTGCATCATATTGACATTATCATATAGTTGTTCTCTTTTGCTTGTTTCATGTACTGAATGACAATAATAGGTATTTTGAATATTTAGCCATCATTACACTCTTGGGATAACCTCTTTTTGGTCGTGATGTATTAATATTATTCTTTTTATATATTGCTTGACTTGACTTGCTAATATTTGTTAAGTAATTTAATGTCTATGTTCATGTGGAATTATAATGTAGTTTTGTTTTTTTCTTGTAATGAATTTATCTGTTTTTGATATCAGGATAATGCTGGCCTCATAAAAAGTATTGGGGAGTATTCCCTCCTTTAAAATTACTGAAAGAATTTGTAGTACTTCTTCCTTAGATGTTAGACAAAATTCTCCAATGCAGTCATTTGGGCCTGGAATTTTCTTTGTGAGAGAAATTTTAACTATAAATTTAATAATACCATATACAAGGCTCCATATGTTCTACATTTTTTTCTTAAATTAGGTTGTTAATATATATCTTTCAAGGATTTGTTTCCTTCATCTAAGCTTGTAAACTTCCTTAACATAAAGTGGTTCAAATATGTCCTTCTTATTTTAATTTCAAAGAAATTGTAGTGATGTCTCCCTTTTATTAATAATTTGTATTCTCTTTGATCAGTGCAGCTAGACATATATCAATTTCATTGTTCATCCCAGAAAATTTAATTTTCTCCGCTTTTTTTTTAAATTTCATTGATCTCTATTCTTATATTATTTTCTTTCTTCTCTATGTTTTTGCTGTAATCTTCTCCTTTTTCTAATTTAGGATCAACCTATCCTCTTTCCTAACATAAGTATCTCATGCTATAAACTTCCCCCATAAGCATTGTTTTAGCTACATCCCACGTTTTGATACACTGTCTTCTAATTTTCATTCAGTTTAAGTATTTTCTAAGATTTTTTTGTGATTTCTTCAATTCACGTTATTTAGTAGTGTCTTGTTTTATTTCCAAATTTAAAATAATTTTTAGTTATCTTTTTGTGATTGATTTCCATTTAATCTAGTCTTGCCAAAGAACACCCAGTATGTCTCCAGTTATTCTAAATTTGTTGAGACTAATTAAATGGCCTGGCATAGAATCTATCTTGATCACTGTTTTATGTGTACTAGGTATAAAATTTTCTGTCTCAATTTAAGTCAAGTGAGTTCATGGTATTGTTCCGCTTACCCTTTTTTTCCTTCTTTTTGATTTTCTCTCTGCTTGTTCTACCAATTACTAAGAAGTCAATGAAGATTAGAGGGAAAAACAGTAGAGTCTAACAATTACAAGGAGTTGATTGGTATGGATGTGGGAAAATACACAGCTAGATGAAGTACAGTAATCACCATGAAGAACAATCTGATAATATTTAATAAATATGAAGATGTATATCTTCACAAGCCAAAATCTTACTCATGGGTACATATCTAAGAGAAACTCTTGCACAAGTACACGTGAGACTTAAAAAAGAACAGTCATTATTAAATTGCTTGCAATTCCAAAAATTAAGAAAAGTAAAAAAAAAATAAACTTCAATAGGATAATAAATAAATGGCACTGTATTCAAATAATTAAATAAACACTGCAGTTTAAAAGGTGGGCTAGAAAACTGCATGCATCAACTTGAACAAATGTGAAAAATACAATTTGAATTTTAAAAGTCAAGTTCTAGAAAAAATTGTACAGATTGATTCAATTTATGCCAATTTTAAAAACATAAAACAAGACTATATATATATTTTATGGATGCATACATACATAGTAAGATTAGAAAAATATGGATGGAAAATATATACACAAATTTGAGAATAATTGGTACATCTGGGGACTCAGGAAAAATTGATTGGGGAGGAGTATCATGAGGGCTTCAATGTGACACGCAAAATTTAAAATAAATATCTTAAGCAAAAATGTTCATATTCATGAAATTTGGGTGTTAGCTGTATTAATATCTGTGCTTTGTGTGTGTACTTGAATAGTTCTGTAATTAGAGATCAGGGTATAGCTTTTAATGACAAAAAGAGTAATGGAAAAATGTGAAAAGATTATGAGCGTGTAATGCACAGACAAAATGCAAATTATGGAAAGAAATATTAAATGTTCATAAAATATATCTGAATTTTAAAAAGTGTTAAATATTCACCATGGATAAAAATATGAGGAAAGAGGCACTCTTAGGTACAGTTAGTGGGAGTGTAGTATGTAGTGGTCTAACATTTCTGGAAGGTGATTTGGCAGAACATATCAAAATTTCAATAATGTAAGATCTGCTTCCCCTCCTCCATTAAAGATAACATTTCCATGAATATCTCTTGCAGACATACAAGTACGCAAGGATTACGTAACCAGTTTTATATATCAGAAAACATTGTTACTTGTGTTAGTGTAAGAATGGCACCAACCTAAAAGCCTACCAATATGGAAATTTTTCTTCACAGCCACTGCCATGCACAATTGCAGCAAGAGCTGCCCATTATGTAACCCACGAGAAGAGCACCTTAGAGAATTGCGCTGTGTGTATGTCCACCTTCACATAGTAGGTCTGACACCATGTGGCAGGCCCTTCTCTAGACTCGTAGTTCTCAACTGGATGTGACTGTGCTCCCTCCTCCCCACACAACATAACCTGGGGGAAAATTTGGCAATGTCCAGACACATTTTTGGCTGTCATAACTTGGCATCTAGGGGCAGAGGCCATAGACGCTGTTAAGTATCCTACAGTGCACAGGACAGTCCCCCACGACAAATTATACTACCCCAAATGTCATTATGCTAAGAAACCTCGCTCTGGAGTAATACTTGCATTATATCTCTAATTTGAACTACAACTAAATGAAGTAGGAAACAAAGAAACAGAGCTTCAGAGAGATTAAATATCTTATTTAAAGTAACAAATCTAATAGGAGGCAGAGCTCCTTGCTCTTCCCCAAGATGTTATATTGACAGTCTAAACAAATTACTGTGCTCTCATACTATGGATTATTAAATAGCTGTTTAAAAAAAGTAGATTGATACAAATAGCATAACATGATATCCAGGCCATTGTATACAGCTAATAAAAGATTAGTATCCAAGTTGTACAAAGATCTACAAGTCAATAAACAAGTACTAAAAGTTATAGAAGACACATAATATGCAATCCAGTTTATATTATATAAGCAAAATTATGTGTATGAAAAAATCATAAATATTATTTATTGATGACCCTATATACCAAAAAAAATCATAAGAATGGAATTATCCTAAAAGGATAATTTTTATAAGCATTCATTGAGAAAATTTAAACCCAAAAATAATTGAAGAAAAAATTGCAATGGTACAGACCATATGCTGATAGTGTGACCTCCAGAAACGCGAATAAGAGGTTGGTAGTAACTGGGAGAGGAAAGCAGGGCTGGGAACGTATAGTGATGGTGATGTCATGGAGCACCACTAGTAACACACGAATTATGACAGTTCATGGTTTTTACAGGTTCTCTTGGAATGTAAACAAGTGCTTAATGCACTTAACCAAATTTGGCAAATATATGTATGATATGATGAACATCTTTTTAGATCATTAATTTGGATAATTAATTTGAAATTAAATGATTAGATTTTAAAATAATTTGATTGTATTTTAGATAATTAATTTGGGAATTAAGAAATCTATTTTCTGGAAATTCCCTTAATTTGGAGAAAAACAGGTCCAAACACTCTGCGTGAAATATCTTCTATTACACACATATGGAACAGCAAAAAACAAAGGGGAGGTGTAATTCAAATTGATTTCTAACAAAGGAATGTGGTTGAGTAGAAGGCCTTTGTTTTCCTGTATACCTTGATGGCTTTGACAAGGAAAGTAGTTGGGTGAGAGAAATGTAGAGGTGAACAGCTCTGCGTAATAAAGGGTGAAGAATTCAGAACATCTGGAAACAATCCTGAAATAAAAAGGGGGAGAGCCAGATGGAGGGGAGGAAGCATGGCAGACAGCCGGGCACCGGAAGGCTCAGGTCCTCCAATGCATCTCGTTTCCACAACACCCTAAGTCTTTATCAAAATTGCCTAGAATTCTCAGAATGACTGGTGAATATATTTTGGAGGGGGCAATGAAGCAGTTAAAAGTCCTATACAAGTCGCCACGGAGCACACTTTAAAGGCAGCACATACAAATGCAGAGCAAGGGAAAGGGCCCAGGAAGGATGTCCACTCTTCATCCCTTCTTACCCCAAGTTTGGGCAGAAACATTTAGTCAAGGCCTGAGACCCTCATAGGCCAGGAAATGTGGTACTTTGAAGAAATGTTCCGGAGATCTTAAGGACAGAAAAGCCGTCAGTTAACACCTACACCAAATCTACATATAGCATGTGTACAGATCTTTATGAACACACATCAAACTGCTGTCTAAAGTAATCCCTAGAGAAGGTTTGGGGATTGGGAAGTCTCTCTTTATACATTTACTTCTCTGTTGTTTCATTAGTTCACAATAAATAATCATCAATGTTTTGACCTTTAAAAAGAACTATAAGACTGTATGAAATACAGGTTAAACAAGCAAAGACAATCTGAGATTGCATCACCTAAGTGTTGTCTAGGTTAAGAAAGGTAACAGTTTCACTGTAACTTCTATTAGACTATACCTGAATCCACCAGGCTCAGAAAAACAGGACACTGTGGTGCTTATCCCAGGAGCAAGAGAGTGGCAACCAGAGAGAGGGTGGCTAGATTGTCAGGGGTGAAAGATAGCATGTTGCTTTTAGTCTGTTTTGGCAATATAGACAGTCATGTAACAGTCACTACAATCATTATATAGAATTTTTCTCTCAGATCCCAAACTTCCCTGCGCTCCTTCCTAATCCATTCCTTTCCCTCCTTATCTGGTCTCTTGTCAACCACTGATCCACAGTTTGTCATTTCTAGAATCTCATACAAATGGAACCGAACAATACATAGTTTTTGCTTGTGTTTAGATTCCATCATTTATCCATTTTGTGAAATGTATTAGTAGTTTGTTGAGTAGTACTCCATTGCATGAATATATCACAATATTGTTTATTTTCCGGTTTAGGGATATTGTGAATAATTCTATGAACATTTGAGAATCATGTGGATATTTATTTATATTTCTTCCCTAATGGCTAATAATATTAATGATCTTTTTCATGACCTTATTTTCCAGCTGAATATCTTCTTTAATGAACCATCTGCTCAAACATTTTGTCCAATTTTTATGGTATTATCTGTCTTCTTATTAATGAAGGAAGTTCTTTGTATATTCTGGTAATAAATGTTTTATCAGCTGTCTTTTTTCTAAGTTAATGGCTTTATTGTTTTTATTCTTGTAAAAGCAATACATGTTCACTTTAGAAAACTGAAAAAATACAGATAAATCAAAAGAAGAAAGTACAATCTCTGTCTAATGCTATTGCCCATAATCATTGATGACATTTTTGAGCTTGGGATTAAAATGTGATCACATCAGCCTCCTTTTTACATTAGTGAAACTCGTATCTGCACCTCGGGTATCCCCTCCTTGCATCCCTGGGGTTTGCTCAGACTAAAGAGGCCAACCCGATCCGAGTCAAGCAGGTTGAAAACTCCAAAGCTGGAAGGGTGTCCCGCGCTGGATTCAGGTTGCAGCTCTGTTAGTTCACAGGCAACTTCCGCCCCTTCCCCCAAAGCTTGACCATACGTCAGCATCGGTGTCCCTCGGGACTGTTATCCCCCGTGTCAGGGCGTTTCGGGTCCGACGTGGCACAGTAAGTCCACCTGGGAGGCAGCTTCCGCGGTGGGGTGAGGGCACCGGGTTGCGGTGAGGCCCAGGGACCTGCACTCAACGTACATCCGGCCTTGGGAGAGGGCCACACCTCTGTGTCTCAGATGTATCTTTTGCAAATTTTCCTTCCACTCTTTGTATCATATTTTTTTATTTTTTATTTCAGTGTAATTTGAAATGGGAAAGGTTTTAATAATTAAGATGTCCAAATTGTCGGGGTTTTTCTCTCATAAGGTTAGAGCTTTGTGTCCTACCTAAAATATTTCTAGGCTATGACAACGTAGTAAAGATTTTCTCCTAATGGTTTATGATCCACTCAAATGAATGTTTGTGGCTCATGTGAGGTAGGTGTCAAGATCCATTTTTCCCATACGAATGTCTAATTCTTCCAACACCATTTGTCAAAGACGAGAATTTCTCCATTGGATTACATTGGTAACTTTATTGAAAATCAACTAGCCATATGTGAGTAGATCTATTTCTGAAATCTCTCTTAAGAGCCCTATGTCTCCTCGTCCCAGTCAGGGGCACGTGTGGCCTTCCGAATCCTTGCGTGCAGCCTGAATCCACATTTACAGGACAAATCCTTCTAACAGAGGGACCTGCCCTGCGAAGGTCAGGCCTGGCCGAGCGGCTGCACTTGGAGGTCTGGAGGGCCACGTGCGGCCCTGAGGCCACCGGTTCCTCCATTCTTTTCAAACTTGCTTTGGCTTTGCTAAGTCCCCTGCAATTCAACAAATATAAAAATAAGCTCATCAATTTCTACCCCGAAAGTCTGTTTTTCTAAAAAAATCATGAGTGCATCAAATCTATAAGTAAATTTAGAAACCACTGATATCTTAAAATTGAGTTTTCTGATTCATGAGCTCAGGGTATATCTAGCTCCATTTATTTAGGTATTCTTTAATTTCTGTCAGTAAGATTTGTAATTTTCAATGTACAGGTACAGGACACATTTTGTTAAGTTCATGTCTAAATATTTCACATTTTTGATAGTATTGTAAATGGCATTTTTAAAACTTCTAATTCTAATCATTCATCAGTACTGTAAAGATAATTGATATTTGTACATGACTCTCAGATCCTGCAACTTTGCTAAACTCACTTCTTAGTGTTAGTAGGATTGTCTATATAGACCATCATATTATCCATGAATAATGACAGCTTTTCTTCTTCATCTACAATCTGAATACCTTTTATTTATTTTCTTGCCTTAGTAATTTTTTTTTCCTCCTAGGAGCAATGACGATATTGGACCATATCAGGCACATTTTACAGAAATGCTCTCTACTGTGTGGTAATTTCTTACCTTAGAATTTTACTAACACAAGACAAGAACTAGAAAGAGAAGAGAAGATAGATTACATTTAAAATAAAATCAGCAAATTGTTACTATTTCAAATTCAACTATTTCTACTCCTGTATCTATTCCATGTCAATTTCCACCCCATACCTTAGATCAGAGAATTAACATGACGTGAATGTGTTGTATATGACTGATAAATACGACTGAAATAACAAAGTAGCCTCATCATATACACAGACATATACACACAGATGTGCACGCACACATACGGATTTGAACTTCACTTCCAGGCCTGGCCAGCTGCCTGACTTGGGTGACTTATTCAGTCTTCCTGAGCTTCACCACCCTTATCTATAAAATTGAGTGACAGCATGTATCTTAGTGGGTTTCTGTGAAAATTAGCCATATCTTATGGCAATATGAGTATGGCATATGGCAGTGCTCGGTAAATACTGGCTACTATATTTCAGGCCTCAAGTCTTTGTTGTTTTTTTTTTTTTTTAATTAATGCAAATAGACATAGCAGCATCTCCATTTGATGACTTTCCTTTATTGATCTGATAAGTTAAAAGGTAGAGGTGTCACTTGTTACCTGTCCTTGTAGGTATGATTAGGGAAAAGAATCTGGTACTTTTCTATTCCTTATAGATATGTTCCTTGTCATTTATTATCTGCCACCGCCGTGGCACAGAAAGCTATTCTTATTTTTGTCATATGTGTAATTTTTATTAGCACTTTCAAAATATATAATGTAAGAGTATACCAAATTATTGAAAGGTAAAATAGGCATATCCAAACCAGATCTGTGCTAAGGAAGTAATGCTAAATTAGAAGTTATTTTATTTCCAAAATCATCACAATAGATTTCCCTTAAACAGCAAAATTCTATGGGGATCTTAAAATATAATTTTGTTTATAAAAACTAGACTTACACATAATCATTTGTTGGAGTACGTCACTTGTTTTCTAAAAAGTGTGTAGCCATACTATATTCAAAAGAATTTGTAAATGTAGTTTATAAAATACTCTAAAAACCTATGCTATAATCATGATTGTACCATTTATACTGTAGTGATTCTCCACTCTTTTCTCATTCATTTATATTGTGCTTTTAACTCTCTAAGACTAATTTATTGAAATCTATTTCAGAATAATAGGAACAGAAGGGGACATAGGCACTGAATATGGGATTGAATGTGTATCTTCTGGAGGTAATGGAAAGAAACGAGAAAAGCAGTAAGGACACCGTTGATTATGCAGTTCCAATATAGAGTCTGATGCATTCTCTTACAAGCCTATGGTGAGTTATTAATAGGTTCAGAACATGAACACATAAGACCGTGTGACCAAGGACTCAAAAGCTGGACACTGGGCACTTGTGGAGACGCCACAGCCAAAGGCAAGAGCAGCCAAGGTATTAGAACACTTACTAAAATACTACCACTGAGCTAACTATAGGCAAATGCTTTGGAGACCTTTTAAACCATATTAATGTGTGGTGTTAGGCTACCCCCAAGGACACTTTATTCCAAAGTATTTCAAATGGAAGTAGGGTTTCCACATTCTTAAACTTAAAACACACTCTAAATACCCATCATCGGATTTACTTTTCCTCTTTTATCTTTCCACCCACTAACCCCCTTTATGATTCTACCTCCCTCATAGGAAGGTTGTGTCGATGCACACAAATTATGTAAACTATTGAGGCCTGACAAGAAAAAGAAACTATAGAAACTGAAAATACAAAATAAACAATCTTGGGAATTTTAAATTAGTAATGAAATCTATTTATTTAATTTACCATTTTACCAGCTTAAGATCTGGACCTGACCTTCTCGTAATATTTGTATGCCGTACCCGTTTTCCTCTGACCACAACAAAGTATCTCTCCTAATAGAATTCTTGAGAATAATTTTATCCCTTAAAGCTCAGATTGAATTATAAGATTTACAGGAATGAAAATTCAGTTCAATCCTGAGCTACACAGTCAATGTAAGCAGAATAAATTCAAGCACATTAAAAAAAAAATCTATGAAGGTTTCTTGTGTATATCTCCATACAGTATTATTCAAAACCAAGGACTCCGATATAACCAATCAGACAGCATTTCCTTTTACTTCCCGAGCCAAGTTTTTCCAAGGCAACAGTTGCAACTAGACCTTCATAAATGTTTACTTCCTGAAATGACAGTGAATCCACATTTGCTTTCTTAACAAATTTCATCAGTGCCAAGATGTGTTATGACATACCTCTATATAAAAGCTACTAAAGGCTGGGCACCATGGCTCATGCCGGTATTCCTAGCACTCTAGGAGGTCTAGGCAGAAGGATTGCTTGAGGTTAGGAGTTCAAGACCAGCCTGAGCAAGAGTGAGACCCAGTATCTACTAAAAATAGAAAAAAATTAGTGGGCAACTACAAATAGAAAAAAAATTAGCTGGGCGTGGTGGTGCACACCTGTAGTCCCAGCTACTTGGGAGGCTGAGGCAGGAGGATTGCTTGAGCCCAGGAGTTTGAGGTTTCTGTGAGCTAAGCTGATGCCACAGCACTCTAGCCCAGTGACAGAGTAAGACTCTGTCTCAATAAAATAAATAAAAAATAAATAAAAGCTACTAAAATGAGGAAATTCTTTATTGCAATTAACTAAATGCATTATTTCTATTCTTTACTATTTTTCTTTATATCATTAATAAATTAACGTCTAATAGATTAACTGTCTATGGAAGGGCCCTTATTCCCCTAACATTTTCTCAGGCATAATTCCTTATTCTAGAGACATCTTCCAAAACTCACATTACCAGCAAAAGCACATTGCTTTGGTTTTTATTGTGTTACTAAGTATGAAATGTCCTATTTCCTTAAGTACTGTTTCATAGTTGATATCTCTGACATTTCACTTTGACATGTCTTATTCTATGTACTGTACTGGAATGCTTGGTTCCGTTTAACTAAACATATAATAGTTTGGATACAAGCTTACATTTAAAGAATAACTCTGATTGTGAGTGAAATCCACTTCCTGAAAAAATTGATTTGGATTTTGTTAGTTTGTCTATTTATTTGTTTACTTGATTTGAACCCTGATTCCAATAATTTTGGTCTTTTTAAGCAGAACTGAAACAATAGTGGAGTCTGATACCTGGGTTCATGTCGGAATCCTGCAAAGATACTAATTGATTTTGTGACTTTTTACCTTATGTTCCTTATTTGTCTGCCTCAAAATGAGTGGCTTGGATTACTTGCTCTTTATTAATCTTTTATGAAATTTAAATCTTGCCAATAGTTTGAAACTATCCATATTAAATATTATCATATGGGCTATCAGTAGCAAATTTTGTTCCTTATTAATCAACAGGGTGTTCAAAAATATACCCTAACAATTGCTTTAGGTAATAATCGCTTTCACAGAGAAAAAAACAAAAAAACTTTTGCATAGATTAAGATGGAATCTCTTCCAAAATTGAATTTTGGATTAAGCAGAAGCCCATCAGAGTCCCAGCAGGCTCTTGGCAGATACTGATAATCTGATACTAAAATGTATATGGAAACATAAAGAATCCAGAATAGCCAAAACAATTTTGATAAAAGAAAATAAAATTTGGAACACTTAAATCTCCCAAGTTCAAAAAATATTATACAGCTACATAAATCAATACAGTATGGTATTAACATAAGAATAAGCATATAGATCAAAACAAGAATATAAGTGTTTCAAAAATAAACTCTCACATTTAAGGCCAATTTACTTTTAACAAAGGTGCTATGGCATTTCATGAAAAGACGTATGTATGGTCTTTTCAACAAACAGTGCTGAGAGACGATTGCATATGTACCTGCAAAGAGATGAAATTGGACTCTTACCTCAGACCGTATACCAAACCAATGAATCATAGCCTTAAATGTAAAACTGAAATTATGAAAATTATGGAAGAAAACATAGGTGAAAGTCCTTGTGACTTTAGGTTGGACACAGACTTCTTAGATACATCAAAAACATGTTTGATAAAAGAAAAAAACAATAAACTGAATTTCATCAAAACTTTAAAAAATTGGCTTTAAAAGACACCATCAAGAAAAGGAACAGACAGTCATAAACCAAATGAAAACATAAGCAAATCACATGCCTGATAAAAGATTTACATCCAGAGCATATAAAAAACTGTTAAAACTAAATAGTAGAAAAAACTAATTAAAAGTGGACTAAAGAATTGAGTATGATAGGTGCTCAATGGCTATGAACTAGCAAATGAAAAAATGCTCAACATCATTAGTCACTAGGAAAACAGAAATGAAAACCACAGTGAGATACTACTGCATATCCATAAAAATAATTATAATTAAAAAGAGACAATAATAAGCATTGTTAAAGATGTGAAGAAACTGAAACCCTCATACATTGCTGGTGGAAATGTAAAATATTATAGTAACTTAGAAAAGAGTTTGTCAGTTCTTTAAAATATTAAACATAATTTGACCTAGTAATTGCTATCCTAGGTATCGACCCAAGAGAAATGAAAATACATATCTACACAAAGACTTGTACATAAGTGTCTAAGTAGTACTATTTACAATACCCAAAAAGGAGAAACAATCCAGATGTCCATTAACTGATGAATGAATAAACAAAATGTGGTATATCCAGACAAGGGAATATTATTCATCAAGAAAAAAGAATGAATTACTGATACATGCTACAATGTGGATGAACGTCAAAAACATCACACTAAGTGAATGAAGACAGACACAAAGACCAAATGCTGTATGTGTGCATTTATATGAAAGGCAAACCTGTAGAGACAGAAAGTAGATTAATGGTTGCCTGGAACAGAGTGACTCCAAATGGGTATGAGGAACTCTTTGAGTTCATGGAAATGTTCTAAAACTAAATTGTGGTGATGGTTGCACAATTCTATAAATGTACTTTATAATAAAAACCATTGATTCGTATACTTAAAATGGGTAAATTTTATGGTATGTAAATCATACTTCAAAAAAGATATTAGGAAAAAAGTATTCACAGTATCCTTTATAATTCGTTACATTTTAAATAACAATTTGCTCTAGAAAAATCAGCCTGACACATTCATGAATGTATCTTACTAATGAGAAATAATTAAGCTGAATGTGGAAAAATTTCTATATAGGAATTTTCGTCTTAAGATATTAATTCAATACTTTTCAAAACATTACTAAATAGAGCCATCTATTTTGAAGTGACAAAATTTTAATTGGAGATCTATGGAGAAATTATCCACGTTAGCAGACAAAATGTGGCACGAAATAATTAAATTTGTAAAAATATAGCTAGTTCCACAATGAATTACTCAAACTTGATAGTGTGTTAATTATATTTATATTGAAGTGTCATTTCCATAATGAACTACTCAGACTTTCTATTTTGCTGTAATAAAATTTTAAAGTTCTATTTACTTTATCTGCAAGGATATAACCAGAGTCAAATAACACAAAGACCCTAGGTATGCTAATTAAACATAAGTTCCTCTGTCAATAGTTTAATTGCCTATATATAAATTTAGCAAACTAAAATATTTGCTGGTAATATTACAATAATTTTATAATGGAAATGTACTTATCACATTTTAGTTGCTATTACATACATTCAAATCCAAATTATAATGGAGATAGACAAAATGCACTAATCTTATTAGCGGATATTAATATAATTACCCACCTGCCCACTGCTGTTGGCATGTTAATTTTTTTACTGTTAATTCTAATGAGTTTTACAGGATACTTGATATCCAAATACTTGTAATGTGAATGAGTAGTTAAAATTTGCTATGTTATTTCTGCCATTTGAGATAGCTTACCATTTAATCATAGGCATTTCCAAGGTCCTCTTAACCCGACCACACTACAATGCTATTCCAGCGTAGATACCTCTCACAAAGAGTTTACAATTTTCTCCTTCTCACTGATTTTCTAATATTCTACTACAATGTGCGTCGGTCTTTCTTTATCCACATCTGAACTTGGTGGTATGGTAGGTCCCTTTCAATGTGAAGGTAAGTTTCTTCATTTATTTCTGATAAATTTTATTTTATTGCAATAAACTATTGTGAAATAGCTGGAGTAATTCTCCTGCTATATTACCCATAAAATTGTTGATTATTGTTTGAAATAATTCAGCTCTATTTAATACTTCCAGATTCTAGAATGGGAAGCAGATTTCAACATTTGTATATCTTTTCATCTAAAGAGTAGGAAAACATTCATACTGGAATTAATGTTCCATTATATTAACTTCCAACTAGTTGACATTTAGAGCCTGTTGCTTAATAACTTGAAATCCATAAAAACCTTTCTAGCTCAATGACATGAGTGGGTTCCGGGGAGGATGTTAAAAGGTAAGGTTTGGTGGGTGCAAACCCAGTGTTTAAGGATCCTCAGCTTTGTCACTTTCTGAGACACTAGAGGGGCTGCCCTCAAATTTTAGCTGTCATAAGAATTACCTTGGATTCATTTTAAATATGTTCCTTAGGTTTGACACTCAATCTGGAATAATGATTTTTAATGGAGAATGTTCCACCACCTCTGCCTCATCAAATCCCTCCCGCTGCCCACAGCCATGACTTTGACATTGCTGACCACACACCACACTTGAAGGAACAGGACACCAAGAAGCACGGTCCAAGGGTTGATGATGTAGGCTCACTGCAGAAGTGGTCTTATTTTAGGTGAAGCCAGGCTGAGGCTAGAGGACTAAAAACAAATTGGTGGCAAAATATCCTTATGTTTATCCTTTGAATGTGCTTATAAAGGAAAAAAACATGTTTAGACCTCTTTTTTTTAATGGAAAGCAACAGGAAAGCAGAAGTATGTAATAATACCAAAATTGGCCTGGCCTCACCAGCTCTATCTCCTGATCGTCTGAGTTAAGGTCTAAATAGTTAATAATTTATTACAGATATATGCCATTAATTATGAAATGAACTCAAGTTTCTCTCACTGGGAAAGGCAAGTACTAAACTGTCTAATCCCCAAGGCCCTTCCCAACACCACCATGCAATAATTCTGTAAAAATATCTGGGTAGCATTGGAATGGCTCAGCTCCCATTTTCTCACTTCTCTCAGTCTAGGGCTTGGCAATAGAACAACGATGAGATGGAGACAGGATGATGTGGTCGCTATGGTTGTGCCCTGAGTGCACTCTGCATCAAATTAGGGTTCTCACTTGGCTAAGAGAATCTTAAAACTTCCTTTCGGAAAACCCTCACATTATAATTCAAGAGAGACTACTGGTTCTCCCATTGCCCCAAAACATGTCAGGATTACTTCCCTAATTTAATATATATCCCATCGATCAGGAACCTGGAATTCCTCCGATTATTCTTTATTTTGCAAATACAAAGACCTAAAGCCATCTGGAGTAAAAATGTAATTGCAATTAAGCATAAACATTCAATCATGCATGATCTCAATAAAAAATGAGCTCTATTTTAGTGTTGCATAAAAAATATTTCCAGATTCCTATAAAGAACTGTGTTATTTTAAAAAAGTATAATACAGTCATGATTCAGTTAATAAACCTCAAATAAATAAATGAAATTTATTTATTATTAAATAAACAAAATTTGCTTCTCACAAAATTGGTTCATGCTTGAATTCCCTCAGTAAACTAAAGATATAGATTAATACATGATTAAATAGATTTTTTTTTTTTTTTTTTGAGACAGAGTCTCACTCTGTTGCCCGGGCTAGAGTGCCGTGGCATCAGCCTAGCTCACAGCAACCTCAAACTCCTGGGCTCAAGCGATCCTCCTGTCTCAGCCTAAACTTTTAATGTACAAAGTAGCTTATTCCATCAGCATGATGACTCTGTTTACTAGAATTCACTACATTGCTTCCTTACATAAGACTAGAAGTATCTACATATTGCTCCACTTTAAATATAGAACGTCCCCCACGTGTTACTGTATTATCCAAGCCATTCTAAATGTTGAACTGGAAAACCACACAGTGCCTTGAAGGGATGTTCACTTAAAGACCAGTTATTTCATTAGTAAGGAGACACTGAGCACTTAATAAATCAAAGAACTATGATAAATGCTGGGAGGACAAGAAGTTGAGACAGAGAAACAATTTCTTCAAGGTATCATAAATACCTTGAAGCAAGAAACTATTTCTTCATCTTTTTGCTACCTGAGATTTCATCACAATATACAGATGTGACTAGTCCATCACTGTTGAAGCACTCAGAATACCTACACATAAATCTCTTGTACATGTGTGGTTATTTCTCTAAAATTAATACCTACAAGAATTGCTGAAGAAAAGAGTAAGTACACTCAACATTTTAATAGATAACTGTACAAAAGATTCTCCCTATTTACTGCCCTACAGTGTGTAAAATTAGGTGTTCTCCAACTACGTCCACCAGATATTCTCAATCTGCATTAATTTGTGCCAATCTTATGAACCAAAAATCCTAGCTTACCAATAATTTTGAAAAAATTGTGAAGGTTTATTTGATTTTTTTGTCCTTTTCATAAATACTAAAAAGTTAACTGTTTATCTTTGGATGGCAAGATTATAGATTTATTTTATATATTTTTAAACTTTCTATACTCAGTATGTATTATTTTGTAATTAGCATTTGTCCTTTAAGAATACTAATATATAAAGAACTCTGGAATTAGAGATAAAAAAAAAACATCTAATAGAAAAATGAGTAAAAGATATAAAAAGAAAGTCTATAGGAAAGGAAATGAGAATAAAAAATATCAAAGATGACAACCTCACCAGCAACAACAAAAAATGCAAGTTAAAACTACATCGTGGTAACATTTTTTGCCTGTTAGAGCTCACAAAAATCAGAACTTTAATAAGGACACCCATACTAGTAACAGGACAGAGGAAAGACAGACTCTCGTGCTCTTCTGACCTGAGAGTGTAAGCTGGGACAATCTCCATGGGATGCAATAAGGCAGTATCTCCCTAAAATACCAATACGCGTGCCCTTTGACACAGATACACATTGCACAGGCAAAGCAGCCTATCTGCAGAGTCCTATATATTTAGCACTGCTCATAATAGGAAACTACTGGATTCAATCAAATGTCTATTAACACCAAACTGATTAAATAGATTATGGCACAAACTTGCAGTCATATAAAAAAGCACTACTGAAAAAGAATAAGGAATGTCTTTATGCACTCATATGTGATAATCTCATGTGTATAGGGGTGTGTGTGTGTGTGTGTGTGAATGGTATGAGTTCAAAAAAGATATAAACTTATATACACGTATTTATTTGTTTATGCATCAACTACCTCCAGATCATACACCAGAAGCAGATAACCCTGGTCACCCCATGGAAAGAACACTGAGTAATAAATGAGGAATGGCTGTTGGAGGAAGACTTCACTGCATACCTTTTTGGAGGTTGTTCGTGGTAAAGTTTGAATGCTTATAATTTTGAAAATGATGTAATTTTGGCCTTAGATTTGAATGGTATTTTGGCTGAGTATATAATCCAGGATTCAAAATTACTCTTCCCGGAACTCTGAAGCTACCTGATCCTCTGGCATCCAGTATTACTGATTTGATCCTCTAAAGTCAATCTGATTCTCATTCCACGGTAGATAATCTCTCTCCTATCAAATTTGTAGGCTTTTCTCCTTCTCTTTAATTTTCTAACACATTGCCACAATGTGTCTAGGTTTGGGTCTCTCTTTACTCATGCCATGCTGAGTTGGTGAGTTGGTCCTTTAATCTGAAGGTTCATGTTTTATCTTTGATAAATTTGATTCTGATACCAAAAACGGGGTCTCTTAACCTGTATCTAACTAACTTTGGTTACATCAACCAATTCAGCTTGAATCATTGACTTAACACTCTACACATTATCTGGAAAACATGTCAATGAGGCATGCACCACGTGGGAAGGTCACAGCCAGTAGAATCTCCATTGTTTCACTGCACACAACTGTTTCCACCAGGCAGCCTGTATGTTTACCGGCATTCAGCCATATTTGTTTAAACACATGTAGGCAGGATATTTTATAACTACACAATTTAATCGAACACTAAACATTAAAGCTAGTGAAATATGAGTGAAAAATATACCTTTTTTCTACGAAAACTTTGGAAAATAAGAAAGGTAAGTTGCTAAAAAAAATTAATTTTACTTGACACAACTGTAAAAGAGATGAAAATTTTTAAAATCCAGGATTCTACACATAAACTGCTTTGTGTTTGTTTTTAATTTTAATTCCAAATACAAACGCCCATATTGAAAATTGGTTTTGATGTATGCTGAGCAAGGCACACCTGGAACACCATTTATCTGATCCATACTCAAAGAAGTAGTGAGTACCTGGCCTTACATTCAAAGCTTGGCAGATAGGTAGGATATAATTGCCTGCATTTTTAAAATTCTATCTTTTAATTAATTAAAAAATAATAATTCCTATTAGAGAAATTTTGGATCTAGACCTGTGATTCATGGCTTACAACTGATCTTTCACATTTTGTATTCATTTGCCCTTTGTATTATGTTCTGGGATAATTTCTAGGTTTGACGTTCCAAGTCACAAATTTACCTATCAACTCATCTATTGAGTTTTTTATTCTAATGATCATACAATTTCAATTCCATTGTATCTAATCAGTTTTATGGACAGCAGATTGTTTCTATTTTTTTAATTCGTTTTGTCCATTAATATATATCTGCTATTATTCTTCTGGGCAGTGTAATTTTATTAAAGTGTTCTATTTATTAATTTTGTTGCTTCATGTATTAATTAACCAGACTTTGAGACTCTCTTTTATATGGTTAATTTTCTTCAAAATGTGATATTCTTGGGTGTCAGCTCATCTTTCTTGGTTTCCCGGCTCACCT
Source organism: Eulemur rufifrons (assembly GCF_041146395.1). NCBI lineage: Eukaryota > Metazoa > Chordata > Mammalia > Primates > Lemuridae > Eulemur > Eulemur rufifrons. The sequence continues at coordinate 93,743,302 of NC_090999.1, read as the reverse complement.
ATCTGTTGTGAGTTGCAATGATACTGCTTGGCATAACTGGATACAAGAAAAAGCATGTCCCACTGTTGTTCTGCTCCCTGCATTGCCTTTCCCTGCATAACAGCAGCGCTGCTGGAATAGCTCCTGCCATTCACAGATATTTTCTCATGTCTATATGGTTCCATTAATCCAAGCCAAGCTGTTTTCACTCCTTCAGGAGATAGTCAAAGTATCTGATACACTGATGGCATTCACATATAATATTGATTTTGATTTATTTAAGATGTCTTTTCTATCATTCCTAAAATTTGTCTCGAATGAAGAAAGTATATGTATGAAGTCAGCCTGCAATCTTAGTTTTTTCATTTGGATATTGACCCCTCTTGCACCTCCATTCCCTTGTCATGCACCCCCATGGCCCGCCCGGCCCTGACACCTGCTCTCACACCGGTTACTGACACTGTGCCTTGCCTGAAATATTTAACTGTTCAAAACTTGCCACAGTACAGAATACTTTGATTCAAATAAGAAGGTAAATTTCACACACGCACACACATACACACAGAAAACTGAATTTGGCCGGGCGCGGTGGCTCACGCCTGTAATCCTAGCACTCTGGGAGGCCGAGGTGGGCGGATCGTTTGAGCTCAGGAGTTCGAGACCAGCCTGAGCAAGAGAGAGACCCCACCTCTACTAAAAATAGAAAGAAATTATATGGACAGCTAAAAATATATATAGAAAAAATTAGCCGGGCATGGTGGCGCATGCCTGTAGTCCCAGCTACTCGGGAGGCTGAGACAGGAGGATCGCTTGAGCTCAGGAGTTTGAGGTTGCTGTGAGCTAGGCTGACGCCACGGCACTCACTCTAGCCTGGGCAACAGAGTGAGACTCTGTCTCAAAAAAAAAAAAAAAAAAAAAACAAAAAAAAAAAAAAAAAAACAGAAAACTGAATTTACACATGGCCCAAGATTCTATATCGAAAGCTAATCAAACTGACTACTGCATAAAACTCTTAATTTAAGTAGGTAAAAGTAGTATTATTAATAGTTTCAATATCCACAGCTCATAATCCTGAAAAAATGAGCTAAGTAGTCAGCCACTTCAATATTCTGTCAAAAAAGGACCATAGGTAAGGTCTGTACTGATCTAGTTTACTTTGTCCCACTGCTTATGTGTGTTTTAAAAAAAAGAAAAACTATTGTGTTAATTTTGAGTAAACATAGTTGTTGCACTGTTTTATGGAATTTAATTTGTTGCCTTTGTGCATTTTTATTTTTTAAAGACTTTTAAAATATAATAATGTACTTTATGTGTTGTATTTTATTATTCAGTCATTTTTATTGAGAGCCTGCTAAAAACTAGATATTTTATGATATGTTGGAAATGAAAAGAGACGAGTAAGACAGTACCATCAGAGCACTAAGGGCATACCTATATTTACACATATCTCAACCTATTGTATTTCCCTGTTCACAGTGGTAACTGGCCAGTTAGGTTGGGAGCTTCTGGAAAAATACCAAGGCTTCTTCATCTTCTTTTTGTATTCTCTGTATCTGCAAAATGCCTTAGTCATAGAAGTTGTTCAATAAATGTTCGATTGATTAGCATTATTATATTTCTGTCTACTTGATCAAATATATGACCTAAATAAGATTATTATTCAATACTAGACTAATTAGGGAAAACAATAAGAGCACATCAAAGATCAATTGATAGATATACAAGTATAATTTGTGCATTTAATAAATAGGGAAATGAGATCCAGAAAGATTGGATCCAAAAGTAATTGAGTTCAGGCAACAGTAGGCAAAACTGGTTACTGAAAGAGGGGAAGGGAAGGTACACTTAGTGATCTTTCCTGTGCACCTGACAATAGAAAGCTATTACTAACTTAGAAGGAAAAAATTGCTGCAAACTAAAGGCAGATGCATTTGTAAGTAATTCACACTCTCTACATAAAGATACCATGATTCCTCATATTAGAATTAAAGGATCACAGAATTCTAGAGATATAGAGGAATGGGAATGTAGTTCTATGAATATGCACAGACAGACAGAAAAAAAAACCCATACTCTAGTGGGCAAGGCTTTGAGGTCCGATCTCTACTGACATTTTAGAACCATTTCCTCCTATTGCATCTTCTGGTCTAGTCACAGGAATCTATTGTTTGTGTGTGTGTGCGTGTGTGTGTTTTGTTTTTTACTTTTACTTTCATACCTCCACTCAATGTCTTCTCTCTACCTACAACACTTGTCAGGTCTTTTCTGCCTGGAGAACGCCTTACCAAGCTTCAAAATCCAGTTAAACTCCTGCTTTCGGAAATCTTCCCCAACCCCCCTGGCAAGATTTGACCTTGGGCATAACATTTGAATCATCATGCTTGTATGTCACCGTCTTGTGTTTACTTGGGTCATTCGAATTACATATGATGTCCTTCTCCTAATCTGTGAGCCCCTAAAAGGCAGAATATTCTAGACCCTAACACAAGACCAGGAATATATTAAATAGCCAATAGAATTTTAATTCTATCATCTAATTTTTAAATCATCTACTTTTCTCCTTTTACTTATGGAAACTGAAGGCTAGAGAGATAAGGGACTAATCAATCATCAGGGAACAAGCCTACTCCAGAGTTCAGATAACAACTCTCTCCTTCCTAATCCTCCAGCTCATAAGGGGAAAGGGCTGGCATAGTAGTCTGGGGTAACAAACCCACCCTTCTTGGCTATTTGTTTAACTTTTTACTGAAAGTTTGACTGCTATACTGTATTACTGGCAACGTCAGTTTTCCTCAATAACAAAGACTTCCCAGTTCGGAACATATACATATGGGGCTAACAGGAAAAGTGAGTAAAAGTCCAACATGATAAACAGGGAGGTATGTCAAACTCCTATTCAGTCTATGAAAAACCTACTCATAATTCTAACTTTGCTTCCTTAAGTATGGAGAGGAGGCATAGCTCATTTGGGAAATCTGACCCAAAGGCCACATTGCAACACAGGGAGATGCTTTATCCCCTATTGCTTCTACCACATCAGGAACTTCCGCTACGTAATTATTTAATCCCCAGCCAAAAGCTAGTGGACAATGAAATCCCCACAAAATGTTTTCCCCAGTGAAATGTTCAAGCATCAGTTCTGCAGAAAACACTTTCAAAACTTTTCATGTAAATTTTCCATGCCAATTTTCTCCCTCATGCCTAAAAATGTCTATATTTGAATATTTATCACTATCAGCTCTGTCCAGCAATTTACATCATTGGAAAATGGGCCCACAGGGCGGCACTGGTAATTTATAGTTTCATTTTGTTTGGATTTTTAACCATCTTTTTTTTTTTATTTCATGGCTTTGGGTGGCTTTAAACGTGCTGATATTTTCTACTATACTATCCACCACTTTTGGATTTTGCTTCAAATGAGAAGGTCGCTTCCATGCAAGTTCTTGTGGATTTCCTGATTGACTCACTGTGAACAGAAAAATGAAGCCACAAATCACAGGGACATTTTTGATATTTTGTGAGTTTTGCCTTAAACCAGTAGTAAAGACCATGGTGGTGAATGTACTTAATGCCACTGACCTGTACATCTAACCACATTTAACCATAGTTAAAATGGTAAATTTTATGTTATGCATATTGACCACCCCTCACACACACAGACACGCAAAGTAAAGGCCATCTTAGGAGAGGCAGCAATTATTTCAAATCCTGGGTCATGACAGAGGGAGAAAAATCAAATGATGATCTACATTGATGGAGCAAATGGCTTTTACGTTCTAGTCACAAGGCTCTCCACACTTGCTACTATCCCCCACGGAGTGGAGAGAAGAAAAGAAACTACTGACAAATAAAATGTAAATCTTAGAAAGAAAACGTCAGATCACGGAGCCATGACCTTTCGAGCACTGCCTGGATTCTAACGTCATCCGTTAGTCCACAGCTCCCAGTCTCTCTGCTGACTCCCTCTCACCTCCGTGTTTCACAGGAACAGAGGACAAGTGTCCAGCACGGCTGTGGATGTGTTTAAATTCTAGACAACTGTCAGAGTGTAATTTCCGAGAGGACTGTTCTGACAACTTTGAAGTAGGACATGAAAAAAGTGTAAGACAATAGATGATGAACAGAGAGTGGGGGGCAAACACCGGGGAGATGAGCAGGGAGCAGACTGGCTGCCTTTCAATCTCCTAGGACACCACGTGGTGGTCTTATTTTAGAAAACCCTGAAGTGTAGAAAAGAAGTTGAACCATTGGGAAGAAGTTCCAAGGAGGCAGAGTTTCAAATAGTTTCCAAAGACACATATAACCATCTGGAAGGAAAAGGTCATTTATCCGTCCACTTAGACTTCCGATGCCCTGGACTGTGGAGACGTTCCGCCGGGACAGAGCAGGGGGCGCACGCTGGGGGAGGGACGTATGCAAATCAGTCTGGCCCGCGGGCCGGCGCGGAGCCTGGGGGCGCACGCTGGGGGAGGGGCGTATGCAAATCAGTCTGGCCCGCGGGCCGGGCGCGGAGCCTGGGGGCGCACGCTGGGGGAGGGGCGTATGCAAATCAGCCTGGCCCGCGGGCCGGCGCGGAGCCGGGGGGCGCACGCTGGGGGAAGGACGTATGCAAATCAGTCTGGCCCGCGGGCCGGGCGCGGAGCCTGGGGGCGCACCTGGGGGAGGGGCGTATGCAAATCAGCCTGGCCCGCGGGCCGGGCGCGGAGCCGCGGGGAAGATGGAGGGCCGGGGACGCGGGAGGTGGGGAGGCGGGGAGCAGGGGAAGGAAGGCGCTTACCAGGCCACCGCCACACGTGCTGAAAGAGGCCAGCGAGCCGGGATGCCGCAGCACGGCGCCGGTGTAGAAGCAGCCCGCGTCGGGCGGCGCGGGAGGGCGCGGGGCGGACGCTGCCCCCGTGGGGCCGGGGCCGGGGCCGGGACTTGGCCGCTGCTCCACTGCGAAGCGCGGCGCCAGGAAGCGGCCGTCTCTCCGGAGCAGCAGGTACAGGTCCCGGGAGAAGGCCGGGATCCGCAGCAACACCTCGTCGCCATCCGGCTCGGCTTGCTGGGCCGGGGGCGGGGACGGGGGCGGCAGCGGGGGAGGCGGCGGCTGCCACGAGGCCGGGGCGGCCGGGGACAGGGCGGCAGCCCCGCTGGATCCCCGCGGCAGCTCCTGCGACTCGAGCTCCTCGTCCTCCTCACCCCCCGGCGGCGGCGGGGGCCAGAACCGGGACTCGGACGGGCCCTCCGCGGGTTCCTCCAGAGGCGCCGGGACCACCGAGCGCACCTCGCGAGAGCTGCCGGCCGCCTGCGCCCGGGAGCCTCCGCCGCCCCCAGCGCCGCGCACCCAGCCCGGGTCCGCGCTGCTCCCGCTGCCGCCGGCCGAGTCCACCGGCTCCCGGCGCCAGAGTGCAGGAAACACGACTTCCCACTCCTCCAGGTCGGGGGCGAGCTGCAGCCCTGCGGGCGGGGCAGACAGAAGTGCGGGGCTTAAAGTGCCGCGGTTCCACTCGCACAAGCACTTCCAGGCTCACAGTCCACACAGATACAGGGCGCTCGCGTGCATGCAATGGAGACCACCCGTCTAGCTCCTGAAACGCTTTGCAACCCCCGAAGCCTTGTGATCAGATTACAGACCGCAGCATTTGCAGAGTAAAAGTATGATTATACTGGGAAAGAAGGGGGGAACAAGTTTGGTGACGGCAGTTGTTGAAAAGAAAACCGGTGCAAAGTCTCCGGAACAATTAAGTGACTCTAAAGTACTTAAGCCGGAGAAAAGCATCGCTATTAATTTACGTACCTCCTAATTTTCCTCCAGGTGCCGTAAATATACCTTTGCAAATATTACTACTCTCATTACAGGGAAACTAATCGTTTCACAGATGGTTAAAGTGAGGCCAAGGAAGTACGCTTCGCTTCGGAGCTTGACACCCTCATCCGCTCCCGCATGCCAATTTTTACTGCTGCCCACTGATTCCCGCTCGCCAAGCCCCTGTTGCACCAGCCCTGCCTACCCATGCGTTCGCGGTCTCCGCCTGGGAGGTTGGAAAGGAAGCCGGAAAGTCGCGGAACTTACCTGAAACGATCCCTTGCGACAGGAGCCCCAGCTGGTAAAGGAGGCAACAGCAGCGGATGGGAGTCAGGCGCATCCCGCGGTTCTTCCCCATGCTGCGCTCCCGCGGCAGCGGATTCTGGCCCCGCGCGCGCCTCCTGCGCGATCCACTGCGGGGCAGCCGCCTCCCCGGAGCGCTAGGAGGCCGGGCGGCGAATTTGCCCAGGCCCTTTGTCTGGCGGGGGAGGGGATGGGGGGGCAGGCTGGGTGACTCGGGAGCACGGGCGGGGGTGGGGTGGGGGGAGGAGCGGGGAAGGCAGCGCCACGGCCCCGCAGCGCTCTGGCTCCCTGGCGAATTAGGTGACGAGCCTATTTTCTGTATTCTGGACGTTGCAGGAGCTCCGTAGGCCGAGCAGTCCAGAGCCGGAGCCCCACCGCACAGACCCACAGTCAGCCGAGCGCCGGGAGGTGCAGGGCTGCAGTGCTGCCTCCGGACGGGCGGAGGACGGCCCGGCGCGGCAGGGGCGTGTGGTGTCCCTGCAGAGTTCGCCGCCTGCACCCTCGCGGAACGGGCAGAGGCTGCCGTGGCCGTCGGTCACAGCAACTCGGTGTGCGAAGCTCCGCACACTGCACGGGTCGCAATGCCAAAGGCCCTGACCCTCTGTGGCGCGGGAGAGAATCAGCAGGGAGATGGGGGAGACACGACCTGCGAGGTGGGGTGTGGAGAAGAAAAGAATCAAGCACATCCCACAAGAAAAAGGGACCAAGGGGTGCCCGCCAAGTGTGACGTTGCGGGACAAAGGTCCCAGAACACCACACACGTGCTCGAAGGCGCGTTTGGGATGGGGTGGGGACCCAAATTTCCTCACCTGACTACTGATTGGCCAGTGCGAACGGCCCGATTTGCATCCCGCCCTCCCCTCCCCCAGCCAGCCGAGGTGTGTGCAGGTAGAACCTCCTCCTGCCCGTCCCACCCCCTCCGCCGACTCCTCCTTTTGTCCACTTCGCCCCTGTCCGCGCGTCACACAAAGCAGAACAGCGCAGACCTGAGCACAGAGCTGCGGCCTCTTTCCCGAAGGCCTTTGGTTTGTCGTCTCGTGTTGGCCTGTCGGAATTTTCTAAGCCTGGAGATAATGTAATTCGTCATGGAGTGTGCTTCAAAGGTTCCCAGGACAGTAGACACCCTTCCATGTCAAAGCCTCCATCCCCCTTATCTTTGCGGCTCCCCATTCATCAGTACTATCAGCCTCTCTCCCCCCTCTCTCTCTGCCGCACATACACACTCTCTTCCGATGGGTGTAAGAGTAAGGAAATCAACATTAAATCTTGTATTATAAACACTTCAGACCAGGTGAGATTATTTTGCCTTTTGTAATTATTTTGGTACATGAAAAATATATTTTTGCTATTTCTGCCCTCTTTTGGGGGCAAATCAACCCCAAATATTCTTACTCCCTTCTTGCAGTCTCTCCCTGGTACCCCCTTGCATACCGCTCGCTCAGTCACATCAGACTCGAGGATGATTGACAGGAACTGCCATTTGTGTCCGCGGGACTAGGCCAGACACCTAGAAATGAGAGTTAATGCAAATTCGTTTTTTAAAAAACTCTAGCACTAAAGTTGGTTCCCCACATTCTTTTTTGCTCTACCTTCCGTTCCTCGTGTCAAAGGTGACTACTATGCCTTTAAGGGAGGCAGACTATCTTATTTCAAAGGAAAGTCATTGTTTGAATAAGCTCCTAGAGTCTTAGAATACTTTCTTTGAGTTGTCCAGAGTTTAAAAACAAACACAAAGACACTCTAGGTGAGTTTATCGAGAGTGTTCTATCTCCAAATCTTCTTTTGTAAAATCTCTAAAACTGGAGTAACTAAGGTGTGGGTTTCCAGATGATCAAGAAATATCTGGGTTTCTTAGAAACCTACAGGCTTCTTTCCAGGGGACTCAATTATATAGACTTAAACCTAGGCAAAAAATCAGAGGCAGTTTATTTTTCAAAAGGATAGCAAGCTATTCAGTTTGAAAGTTAGTTTCAGGGAAACACCTCTTACGAGGATATGAGTCTTAAATGTTTCTCATACATATTTTAGTAACAACAACAAACAGTGTGAGTTAAACTGTATCAAGAATGCATATTAAATTGTATGTATTTATTGGAACACATTTCTGAGTTCTTAAAACTAAATGAACTCTATGATTAAATATATTCAAAAGCACAGATTACCAATATAAATTTCCATCCCTTTTTTTTGTCCTCCTACTGATACACAATCCTTACCAATGTCTCATGGTAAAAGTTAGAGTTAATTGTTACAGAAAGCTTTGTCTAATTCCCAGATAGTTCTGTCTTTCTCCTGTTTGAAATAGTGTTATTATTCATTTATATATTTTCAAAGGCTTTTAATAAATTATTTGGGTTGTAATAATGTATATAATTATTTCTCCAACTATACTATCAATTTTTTAGAAAAGGAGCGATGTCTTTTATACATATTTTTATATATCATCCTGATCAATTCAATGATTTACACTGAATTGGTGCAGAAATTTTCAGGAAATTCTCCAAGGTGCCTTAGAATGTGATGGAAACTGATTTCTTTATGATATTTTGTTCCAATTTTGATTCCTGGATCTGGAGTTACAATACTAACTCTGCTGGTGATCCACTACTATCAGTAAAATTTATTTGGCTTCCAGAGAGAATAAGCTTCAGAGAAAAATGATATGTGGGAAATGTTGTCTAGCCAGGGAAGACATGGATGTGCAAGTAAGAGCATCAGTTAAAGTGAATTTGAGTATGTGTGTCTGTGAAAGACAGAACTAGCCTGATTTGGAACTGAGTAAATTATGTGTGGTGAAATCTAGAAGAAAAGGCAGGACTGTGGCATGTGTGTGCATTATCAACCTTAGAGGAAAGGCAAGAGCAGCTGGGAAAAATATGTTGCTAAGACAGGTCACTACATATGTCACCAGATGGTAGCTGGTGTCAACCAAGCACTGCTTTTGTGTTTCAGAGCAAGGACAGAAGGGGAAGAGGTAAACGACGAAACATCAGAGTAAATGCAACCAACTGTTCTTACACACAAGGTGCTCGTGTGTTACATTTTCTCTAATAGAAAATTGGTTTCGATGCCTCCAGCCCTTCCTTATTTTTTTCACTTATTGGCACTAAGCCTCTCACAATCTAAAGCTAATTTTAAATCCTCCCCTGCCTCCGAAGATTCTCAGTATCTTGAGAAAATACAAAGATCATTTTCACTGAGTTGCATGAAGATACGAACTCCCAATAGAACTCACATCTAAATCTAGATCAAGGCATAAGCAAGTTCTGGCCATGATGGAATAATGGCACCAGATTTAACTCTTATGTTAGTCAATTAGCAAATAAACAAAACATGTAAGACAATGGTTTTCAGATACTGGACAACAGGCAGCCTAGGATTGTGACCCATAAGAGAAGAGGTGTAAATGAGATGATCGCTATAATTTCTCCAGTTGACTACCTGGAAGCATTTTAGGCTTCAGCACGGGAAGGGGAAATCCAAACAGAACCCTGATGACTAGCTGAGCTGAGGAGACAGAGCAAAGTGGCTAGAATTAACAGGGCAGAGTATCAGAGAGGAGGGAGTGCATTGGTTATCTATTGCTGCATAACCATCTTAGCAGTTTAAAACAACAAATATTTATCATCTCATATAGCTTCTGTGAGTCAGGAATTCAAGAGTGGATCAGCTGGGTATTTCTGAATCAGGGTCTCTCACAAGATTGCAGCCAAACTCTGGGCCAAGGCTATAGTTTCAGACGACTTAACTGAAGACAGAGGTTCTGTTTTCAAATGTACATGGCTGGGCAGGAAGCTCAGCAAGTTGCTACACAGACCTTTCCATAGGGCTACTCATTACATCTGCTCCCCCAGAGCAGCTGATCTGAGAGAGAGACCACCCAAGGTAAAAGTCATGGTCTTTTAATAATGTAATCTCGAAAGTAACATGCCTTCACCTCTGCGGTATTCTCTTCATACAAAGCAAGTCACTAAGTCCAGCCCACGCTCAAAGGGAGAAGTATCAAAGAATTTATGGGCATATTTTAAAAACCATCACTGTCTGCTCCTGGCCATAAATTACAAGGGGACTTCAAAAAAGTTCATGGAAAAGTAGAATTAAAAGATAAATATATAAACTTTATTTCTCAACATAAGCCCCATCAAGTTCAAGAAACTTTTGTAAGTGATGATACCAGCCATTTAGTCCATCCCAAAAGAACTTAAGGTCCTCAGAATTTAACCATGTCAAGGTAGTCTTTTTTACATTATGAATTGAAAAAAAATAGGTGCCCTTTAAAGATTGTTTTAAGATTAGGAAACAAAAACAAATCAAAAGGAGTCAAATCAGGATTGTAAGGTTGATACCTAATGATTTTCCATCAAAACTCTCACAAAATTATCCTTGTTTGATGTGAGAAATGAGCAGGAGAATTGCCATGGTGAAAGAGGACTTTCTGGTCAAGCTTTCCTAGGCATTTTTCTGCTAAAGTTTGGCTAACTTCTCAAAATACTCTCATAGTAAGCAGATGTTATTGTTCTTTTACCCTCCAGAAAGTCAATATGTAAAATGCCTTCAGCATCTCAAAAAGCTGTTGTCATGACCTTTGCTCTTGACTAGGTCTGCTTTTACTTTGACTGGACCACTTCCACGTCTTGGTAGCCATTGATTTGATTGTGCTTTGTCTTCAGGATTGTATTGGTAAAGCTATGTTTCATCTCCTGTTACAATTCCTCAAAGAAATGCTTCAGGATCTTGATCCTACTTGTTTAGAATTTTATTAAAAGCTCTGCTTTTGTCTGCAGCTGGATGCAAAGGTTTTGACACCTAATGGGTGGAAAATTTGCTCAACTTTAATTTTTTTTCTTGTTAGAATTGTGTAAGCTGAACCAATTGAGATGTCTATAGTGGCAGTTATTGTTTCTGCTGTTAATGGTCAGTTCTCTTCAATTAGAGCACATACAAGGTGAATCCTTCCCTCCCAAATTCATGTGCATGGTCTTCAGCTGCAAGATTCATCTTCAACATTGTTTCATCCCTTCTTAAACCAAGTTATTCATTTGTAAACTGCTGATATCTTTGGGACATTGTACCTATAAACTTTTTGTAAAGCACCAATGATTTCACCATTCTTCCACCAATCTTCACCATATATTTTATTTTTGTTCTTGCTTCAATTTTAGCAGAATTCATGTTGCTCTGGTAGGGGCTTTTTTCAAATGATGTCTTATCCTTCTTAGTACCTCGAAGTAGTTGCTCTTCAGATATAACAAGTCAGTACAAGTTTATTTTGATGCAAAAATTTTGAAATCCATGCATTTTTTTCATAATACTCATTTTCCATGAAATTTTTGAAGAACTCTCATATTTATATTCCCTCCACATGCAAAATATACTCATTCCCTCCCAAGGCCCTCAAAAGACTCATACTCTTAAAGCATGAGCTCAAAGTCCAGAATCTCACCATCTAAATTACTTCCAGGTGTGCATGAATGTCCTAGTGCAGTTTATTAAGTAGAACTCCTTGAATTCAGACACTCTCCCTTCGTAGACCTGTGAAATTAAAGGAACACTTTACTTGCCTCCCATACACCCAACACACTGTGGTGGGACAGGCATCGGTTAACATCTATAGACATTTCTTTTTAAAAAGGGGGAAAGGGGGAAGCACAAAGGAGTCTCATGTGGTTACACAAATCTATACATGATAAAATTTATAGAAATATATATACACATATACTGGTGAAAATCCAAGTAGGGTCTGTAATTTACTTAATAATATTGTACTACTGTAAATTTCCTAGTTTGATGATAATGCACGATGATTATATAAAATGATATCGTTGGAAACTGGCTGAAAGACACAAGGGAAATATTTGCATTATATATGCAAATTTTTGAGTCAAATTATTTCAAAATGAAACTTAAAGTAGAGCTTCTTCAACGCACTTTAGGCTTTTACTAATACTCTTCTCAGTGTCCACTGCCCAGTTCTAAAACCACTCTTGCAGTTTAGGTTTTTGTTATAGTGAAACCTACTTCAAGTTATCAAAATCTGTATTAGTTTTCTGTTGCTACATAACAAATTGCTGCAAAATTTAATATCTTTAAACAACAAACATTTATCTTACACAATCTGTTAGTGTTAGGAACCCAGAAAGTGTTTTCTGGATAGTTCTGGTTAAGATTTCTCATAAGGTTACAACTAAACTGTAGGTCAAGCTACAGGAGATAGTAACCAAAGATGACGGGGTCTGAGGTCCTGGCTTCTCCCAGAGCACAGATCCAAGAGGGAGCAAGAGCATGCACCCAAGATGGAAGCCACAGTATTTTGGTAATCTAATGACAGAGAGAAATACCGTCACTTCTGCCATAATCTATTTGTCAGACATGGTTCACTAAGTCCAATTCATACTCAAAAGGAAAAGATTTAAATTCCACCATATGATGGGAGGAATATCAAAGAATTTGTAGACATGATCTTGAAACTACCACAGAGGAAGAAAGGGAGAATTCTGGATCTTTGCTGAAAGAACTTGGAAGTAATTGTCTGTGTTGTGATTTGTGTATACATGTGCAGAAACTACCAGAGTCTAGGGGTGGGGGACACAGAAAGCATTAAGCCAAACAATACTTTAAGTGTGATGTGTTCCCACTGTTAGAGTAGAAGGACAGCATAATACAAGTGGCATTAGATAGTGTTCTTAGAAATGCATCTGCTTAGTAGTGGGATTAAATTAGCCTTATAATTAAGGTTCATGTGGGCTCATCTCAGCAAGGCTTAAAAGTAAGCTTCAAATTGATCCATCTGTTTCCAAGTAACTTAATTGCCTACTAGAACAAAGTCCATTGTATTTAAAGGAATAATAATATTTTAAAATATAGCAACAAGATAAAATTCTCATTCTCTGGCATCCAATAAAATAATTCAGGCATGCAAAGAAAAGAAAAATACAACCCATAACAATGAAAAAAAGCCATTTAGTAAAAACAGATCCAGACATGACAGAAGCAATAAAATGAGCCAACTAAAACATTAAACAGCTATTATGGATATACCGAAAATGAGTAAGAAGGTAGAAGAAAACATAAGCCTGATTAGGAGTGAAATGAAAAAGACCTAATTTGAAATTATAGAAATAAAAAATATAATTTTTTTTTTTTTTTTGAGACAGAGTGTTGCCCGGGCTAGAGTGAGTGCCGTGGCGTCAGCCTAGCTCACAGCAACCTCAGACTCCTGGGCTTAAGCGATCCTACTGCCTCAGCCTCCCGAGTAGCTAGGACTACAGGCATGTGCCACCATGCCTGGCTAATTTTTTCTATATATATTTTAGTTGGCCAGATAATTTCTTTCTATTTTTTTTTAGTAGAGACAGGGTCTCGCTCTTGCTCAGGCTGGTCTCGAACTCCTGACCTTGAGCGATCCACCTGCCTCGGCCTCCCAGAGTGCTAGGATTACAGGCGTGAGCCACCATGCCCAGCCAAAAATATAATATTTTAAATGAAAATATACTAGGTGGGATTGACAGTAGATTAGACACTGCAGAAAAAAAGAGGAGTGAACTTGAAGACATTGCAGTAGAAACTATTCCAAGTGAAGCACAGAGAGAAAAAGACAAAAACTGACTTGAAGGTTGGTGAGCTGTGGGATAATAATAAGATAGATATATATGTATAAATAATATATATTATATATGAATAATGTGTATTCATATATTCATATATACGAATTCATATATATATAAAACATATGAATAATTGAAGTTCTAATAGAAGACAAAAAATGGAAGTGGGAAGAGAAACTATTTGAAAAAGTAATGGCTGAAAATTTTCCAAATTTGCTAAGAACTATAATGTATATATGCAAGCATAACATACCTAATGAAAACCATGCCAAGGAATATTTTAATCAAATTGCTAAAACCAAAAGAGAAATAGAAAATCTTAAAAGCAGCCAGTAGTGAAAAGTCCCATTATGTAGAGAAACAAGTTAAGAATGACAGTGAACTTCTCATCAAAACCTATGTGAACAAGAAGACATATACAGTCACGTGCCTCATAAGGACATTTTTGTAAACGATGGAACATGTATACCACGATGGTCCCATAAGATTATAATACTGTATTTTTACTGTACATTTTATATGTTTAAATACACAAATATTGTTTTACAATTGCCTATAATATTCAGCACAGTAACGTGCTGTAGAGGTTTGTAGCCTAGGGGCAATAGGCTATACCATATAGCCCAGGGGGTAGTAGACTATACCATCTAGGTTTGTGTAAGTACCCGCTATGATATTCGCACAAAGACAAAATTGCCCAACAATGCATTTCTCAGAATGTATCCCCACTGTTAAGCCACTCATGACTGTGTGTAAATATTCTAGATAAAATCCTTTCACGGACATAAATTTTGTAAATATTTTCTCCTACTTTATGGCTAGTTGTAACTTTTATTTACTAAACAATATCTTTTGAGGAGCAAAAGTTTTTAAATTTGATGAAATATAATGTATTAGTTTGTCCTTTATAGTTCTTTTGGTTTAATTTCCAAGAAATTTTTGCCTAGGCCTAGATCATTAATGCATTTTTCTCCAATTAATCCATTTTTTCTAGTTCTAAAATTTTTACTCTTACATTTAGGTCTATAATCCATTTTGACTTAATTTAGGTAATGGGATAAAATAAGGGTCAAGGCTCATATTTTTGTGTATGGACATCCAATATCATTAGTAACTAGGGAAACACACATTAAATGCAAATTAAACCCCCAGAGAGACAACATTATATACCCATTAGAATGGATAAGATAAAAATATCTATTAATACAATACCAAATATTTGCTAGAATGTGGAACAACTGAAACTTCTGCATTGTTCATGTGAACGCAAAAGGGTACAGCCACTTTGGAAAATAGTTTGATGGTTTCTTATGATTTTTACATATACATTTACCATACAATGCACCAACCCAATTACTAGATATTTACTCAAGAAAAATGAATATATGCATATACAAAAGACTTGTACATGGATTTTCATACCAGCTTTATTTATAATGGCCCAAAACTGGAAACAAGCTATATATCAATCAACTAAGGAATAGATAAACAAGTAGTGATGTATTATTTTAGTGGAATATCACTCATCAATAAAAGGAAACAAGCTACTGATACATGTAACAACACAGGTGAATAGCAAAAGCACTATTCTTAGTGAAAGAAGCTTCCGTTTCTATGAAAGTCTAGAAAAGGCAAAATTAAAGTGAGCAGTTCCGTGCCGGGAGACAGGGCCTGTGGGGCACAGAGGGCAAAGGGGTGTGAGGGAACTTTCCTGAGTGATAGAAATGTTTTTTTTTATTACAGTTAGGATACCCGTTACATGACTGCGCATGTTTTTCAAAACTCATTCAAATTGTACACTTAACAATGGTGAAATTTATTGTATGTAAATTATATCTCGATAAATCTATTTAAAAAAAAAGACTTAAGCTAATTCTGTGACACCCCCAATGCTTCAATGTGAGCCATCAGTGAGTAGACATTTAACAGGTGGGGACCTTCCCCTGGATCCTACAGCTTAGTAAAGGTACCATCATCTGCCCAAATGCTCAAACCATGAAGCCAGGAAGTCATCCTTGACTCACCTATCTTTTTACCATCCATGTCCACCCAGTCATCAAGTCATGGCTTTTTTTCCCCTAAAGCTCCTAAATTCATCCACTCTCTCTAGTGCTTCTAGCACGGACCTGATGCAATCTTCTTTCACTGGAACCACTATAACACCCAACTAGCCTATACCCTACTTCCACTTTGTCTCTGCCACAACCCAACCTTTACTCTGTAGCCAGAGTGATCATTTAAATGAAAATAACATCCTCTGATTAAAATCTTCCAATTTTTTTTAATGCTTTTAGAATAAAGTTCAAACTCTGTAACAAAACCTAAAGAGCCTGTGTGATCCAACTCCTTTCATATCTTCAGTCGTATTACATTCTACTCTTCCCTTCTGGACTTCTCTAAGTGCTTACAACACACATGATGATTTTTTTCTGCCTCAGGAATACACGTACTATTCTCTCTGCCTAAAACCTATCCCCTCCTATGCTGTACATTAACTTTGATAACTCCTACTTATTCTTCACATACCTTTCTTCTGCCCTTTGTGAAGCATCACTGCTCTATGCCATCATAACACCTGGTATTTCTACTTACAGTCTTCACTGATCTAGTATTTATTTGTAATTGTTAGTTCAGTATCCAACTTCACCCAAACCCTTCCCACCATCCCAAAATTCTACCTAGGAATAATTACTATTAGTTTTGTGCCTTCCAGGCTATTATAAAGCAAAAACGTATTAACAAATTTCAGCATAACACCACACAACAGACAAAATTAAAAAGCACAGATACGCACAGCCTTCCCTCTCTTTTGCCTTCCAAGGGATGTCTTAAATTCCCCCTGCTTAGCACCTAGGCCAAGTAATCGGCTAATTGAATGGAAGCTGGTCATTCAGATTCTTATAGTGCAAAGATCTATTTTCTTAGAGGAAAATAATACATCTGGGAAGGAAAGAAGAGAGAAAAAGAAAGATGATAGTCTGTGAAAGCTGAATTTTGAGAGTTTCATTGCACTTTTGGAGAATGTGAGACAAAATGTTGCAGGGGTCATGCTAGCTGTGATGAAAGGGATTTGGAAAGATTGATAAATGAAGAGGATTATTACAAAGTTTTGTTATGTATTATATATTTTTTTTCAGCATTTTAAACCATATAAAATTTATTTTTATTCCTTTTTGGTGGAGGAAGGAGGCATGTGGTACATGTGTTTTATTTGTGAGTATAGCACAGGACTATCTCAGGTTTGTTTGTGTTATATATAAAACTCAATACTGGAATTGGTTCTACCTAAATAGATATTTAAAATTCTCTCAATAGTAAAATAGGCCAAGGTTAAAATCTAAAAATGAGAATCCTCATGCCTCAAAACAGTAAAGTATGTATAATGCAGTTCTTTACCTTTATGAAAAATGTAAGACCACACATTAGGCCTTTTCATATACCACTTAGATCTTACAGATAGGAATTTCTCTGCTGCTAAAAGTTTACTCATAATTTACACAGACCTGTTGGTACCCCAACTTGAAGATTAAGAAACACTGATCCAAGGCTAAGCGCTCCTGCTTGGAGTTTTCTATTGCATTGCTTTGAGCATCATCCCGCTGAGTACCAATGATCATTACCATAATGATCACTACCTGAAGACCAAACCCACTGTGTCTGATACAAAATCTTAAGCTTCTTGCATTATACAGTTTAGTACCGTTTCTCCCAGTTAGCAGTGTGCTTAATTCCAATACTATTTGCAGTATCAAGTCCTAGAACGAATGCCCTAGTTTGCTAAATGCTCAATGAATGTTTACTGAATATCTGAATGACAAAAGCCAAAGGTAGTGTCATCAGTATCCATGTCACTATTCTTCCACAGGTAGGAGAATGACCCACCTGAGACTAACATATGCCTTTTACGTTTACAGCCTTATGATTATTGTAAGCATGCAAAATGTGTGTGTGAGAGAGAGGGAGAGAGAAGGAGAGAATTAAAAGTTATCAGATTTATTCTGACACAAAAAGGACTTCATTGGCAAAGGAAAAAAAAAAAAAGGTTTGAAAAGGACTCCCTTTATGTGTTGACTAGGGATGGGAAGGTAACCATTAGTAAGAAATGAAAATAGAATTTCAAATCAATAGGGTATTGTGGACATTTGCTTTGTTGAGGTTTTGGCTGTGCATAATTTGACCTCCCCCTTTTTTTTAATGGATTATGTATGTCTTTATTACTCATTAAAACATCAGTGGCCCATCACAGAACACCCAGGGGTGGACAATAAAAATTAAATTCAGTGATCTTTAATAGTTTGCCAATTTTCAGTTACATGAAAACCATACTTTAGGCATAATATTTTTTATTTTTATTTCAGCATATTATGGGGGTACAAATGTTTAGGTTACATATATTGCCCTTGTCCCCTACCCCCAAGTCAGAGCTACAAGCGTGTCCATCCCCCAGACGGTGCACCCATTACGTGTGTATGTACCCATCCCCTCCTGCCCCCTCCCATCTGCCCGATGCCCAATGAATGTTACTACTATATGTGCACTTAGGTGTTGATCAGTTAAAACCGATTTGCTGGTGAGTACATGTGGTGCTTGTTTTTCCATTCTTGGGATAGTTCACTTAGTAAAATGCTGTCCTCCCTTTTTGCATCAGGGGAATCCCACAGTTGAGAATCACGCTGGGCTGGGTAGGTAGTGGGGGTTGTTTTCCATTAAAGTAGCACAAAAGTTCAGCTTTTCATTCTCCTTAACCACCAGGGTACAGACTCATGACCTAGGCTTGGCTAATAGAGCATTTATAACCGGCAAATCTGAAACAAGTAGCACAAAAGTAAGAGTAGCACATTAGATTTCCTTTCAATAGGATTGTCCAGTGGCTGTGGTGGTGATAGAACCACCGGCTTGTTCAGCACCCTGAGCCAACTGCACAAGCATCCTAACCAAATACTCCACAGGGAGGGCCTGGGCTATAATGACAGCCTCCTGCGGTTTCTATTTTCACAGCTTGGTTTTCCAGCCTGCCATCAATTTCTTTAGTCTGCACAATGACATCATTTCAATCAATCATTTTTTACTAAGGTGAACCAGAATCCAATTGTGTTGCTACAAGCAAGAACCATGACTTAAATTGGTATCGCAGAGCAGGTTGGAGTCAAAGGGACCTCAGAAAAATCCAAAGAGTTGGGCATAGCTGGAGTTGGAGGCCATGAACATTCTGTTGGTATTCAGCAGTGGGAATCTGTCAGTCTCTGACATATAGTGACAAACTTTCCCTTGAAGTTGTTGTGTGTGGTCTCCTGACATGAAATACGCACTGAAAGCAGAGTTATCTGTGACCGTGTACTTGCTGTATGGAATATAAGAATTGTGGGGGGTGGTATCTGCTCCTAGTGGTCCTACACAAGGCCAACGAGAAGCCTAAATTTCAAAACAGTCCGCTGAAAGAATGTACTGAAAGCCAGGGCTTTCCTGTGAGTGGACTAAAGAGTCTCTAACCTCCATTCAGTCTAGAACTTCCTTGGTGTATCAGTGAAGAAAAAAGTCAAAGGCTAGGAGATTGAACGCTAGAGGGAATTAATCATGTGAAACTGATGTCCCTCAGAGGGCCTAGAAGTTATTCCTTTCTTCAAGACTTGGGAAATAAGTTGATGAGAGGAGTAGCATCATGTTTAAAAATATATTAGTGGCTGTTCTTAAAGGCTGCTGGTGCTGATGTGGGATGCAGTTTAAATGATCCTCCTGACTTCAGTGGGGCAATTAGAATCCCGGGTGACATAGTGGCACTTAACCTCAGAGGCAAAGTGGACTCTGATTACTGGCAAGATGATCTAAATAGTCTGACCCACAGAGATTTTGGTGGTTGTTAATATATCATAGGATTGTCAGTGGTGAAATGTATGGGCAGCTTACTAGATTCCATTTTATCTGAATTTAAAAAGTATCAAAACTAAAACAGAACAAGCAAACAAAATACCCTCTGTGTCTGATGACCCATTATAATAAAAGATGATGGTTTTCTTGCCAAATTCCCAGAGATGGCTCAAAAGTCCGAATAGCACACAGCCCTTGAATGAAGGAAGGCCTGGACACCCCTGAGAAAACCCGGCAATAACAGCGCCTGCAAGGGAAACTTCCTCCTTGCCTGCCAAAAGAGAACATGAGGGTTCTTCGCTTTGGGCAATAGAATATGCTCAGATATTTTAGGCCTAGATATTTTAGGTCACTAGCTCTGAGCACTGAGGACCCATTATGCGTGGCAATTTACATGTTGGAGCAGGGGCTTCCGAAGGTCATAACTATATTTTGATCTGAGTCTGTTTATAATAGTCCCAGTGAAATCCTGAATCGACACTCTATTCATAAAATGGTAGTAACAAATGTAATCCTAAATATAGCTGAAACAGAAGTATATTTTCTGCATTCATTAGGCTGTGGTAACAAACAATGTAAAATGGCTCAAACACATTAGAAATTTATTTCACACTTATGTAACGGTCTAGGCAGGTGTTCCTTGTACTTTAGGACCCAAGCCTCCTCCTCCTAGGGCTTCTTCTTCTCCTGTAACCGGTGGCTGTCTGCACCCAGCCTGTGGAAGGGAAAGGCACAAGGAGAAACAGACATTATTCTAAAATATCTTAAAGTGGCACACATCATACCTGCTCACGTTTTAAAATAAAAGTCTAATTATAAGATCATCTATATATTGAAGGGAGGGTAGGAAATACAGCCTAACATTTTATTGAGGAAGAAGAGTGGAGTTTGGTAAAAATGTAGCAATCTCTGTCAAAATGGTGTGCTTTTTCTCCAGTTGCTGAATAGGTGCTAAGAATAAAAATACTGTGAAATTTGGAGATGCCCCACATGTATTTTTCTGACACCATAGTATGGACTTACCAGGGTAAGGACACTAAACAGAAACTACTAGAAGTCCCTCTCCAAACCAAAATAATAAATGTAAAGCAACCCTTAATTACTGGGGAGACCACAGCGATTAGTGGCTGTATCAAATGCGTGGAGAATGTAACAGTGGTGACTTTTCTCACATTCCTATTTCATTTACCTGTGGAGATGATGGATGGGCCCTGGAGAATAATAGTGGATTGCTATAAATCTAATCAGTTTTAAGTACTATTCTAGATGCAGTCTTTTTATTTGGGCAAATAATAAATATAGTATCCAACAATTAATAGGCAGCTATTGAGCTACTGATTTGGTAATATTTTTCCTTTGTAAGTGTAAAGAGAAGGAAACAATTTGATTCATAGGTTTCTCTGTGCAATTTGCTAGCACCTGGCACCCACAAGTGGACTGTTGCAATGTGACAGTCCCCCTCCAGGGGTCCCGAAGGACGGCTGGCAGAATGCCAAGCACTACACCTTCTCTGTCTACCCAGCCAGAAAGAGGGATGGCATGCAGGAAATTTCTGTACCGATTAATAAACAGTGGTCAGTGGTTCGCCAAGATTGTAAGAAATTAGGAAGCAACTTGAATGAAGGATTGGTGAGAAAGAAGCCTGTGTCAGAATGTTGTGCAGGAACTTCTTGAAGAGGACCCAGAGTAGAAGACACCCGTGCCCCATGTGAATGCTCCTCAAAGGCTCCCCTCTATGAAAGAGGTGCTCGTTCCTAAAAAAACAGCCCTCTCTGCGGCCATCAGTGGTCAACGTGAGGACTGTGAGTGTGCAGCCAAAAAGCGCTGGTGGCATAAATGGAGTGAGTCATAAACTCGCAAACATCTGCTTCCCTCGCTGAAGTTTATCCGGCCTCTACTAAGCCAGTTCTCTAACATGCCAGCAGCAAACATATCATTACATGATAGGGGAATATTTGAATAATCTTTGGTTGAGAAATCTTCTGAAACAATCTAGAAAGGCCAAGTCATAAAGAAAAAGATTAGACTTCATTTTTGAAAAACTGTGTATTATATTTAAAAAGTGAAAAAAAAAACCACACACACACAAGACAAATGATTAATACCCCTAATATAAAAAGAGCTCCCATAAATTAATTTAAAAAGATCAGCAAGCAGAAGGAAAAATGGGTAAAGGATAAAATAAATGAGGGAAGAGGAAATGCAAATGTAAAATAATTGTATGAAAAGTTGCTCAACTTTACCATTAGGGAGAATAATGCATATTATCACCAAAAAAATTCCTGATTTTTTTTTTTCACTCACCAGAATAAAATGAGCAAGAGTCAGTGGGAGGAAGGAGGTAAAGGTGGGAGTAGTCATGCTCTGCTTCTGAGAGTGTATGCTCAACCCTCTTTGGAAATGGAACTGGCCGTCTTTAACAAAATTTACAGTGGCACATGCTGTTGATCCAGGAATCCCACCTGAAGAAATCCCTCTTGGAGACAGAGAAGTTAGGGAACCTAAGGATACTGTACAAGGATGTTTACTGCACAGTTTAGAGTGGCAC
The DNA here is from genome assembly GCF_041146395.1 of Eulemur rufifrons. NCBI lineage: Eukaryota > Metazoa > Chordata > Mammalia > Primates > Lemuridae > Eulemur > Eulemur rufifrons. Next base: position 93,721,215 of record NC_090999.1, on the reverse strand, counting down.
TAAACTGGAGGAAATCCTCAAGGCCCAGCATTAGGTGAATGAATAATTTATGGCTCACCTTACTATGAAAAATTCGCAATTACTTTAAAAAGACATAAACAGTTTTCTACTGATATGGAAAGAGGTGTATACTATATTACAAAATTTTAAAGAACTAAGTCATACTATAATACGCATAGTATTTCCTTTGATGTGTGTGTATATACTTGTATGAGTATGCAGAAACTTAAGGCAGAATATACAACAAACTGTTGAAATACATAAAATGAGTGTGAATGTATGTCAGGCATAATAGAGAAAGCTAGAAAGAGAGAGAAATTTTTCATAATATTTTCTATTAATATGTCATTTAATTCTCTATAACTTTTTAAAAATCTAAAGAAATTTTAAAGAGAAAAGTCACAATTAAAAGAGCTCAGTGCATCTCTGTTTTGTTTTATTTTTACTTTTACATAATTGACTCATTAATGTTTATTGAGTAAAGTGCAAAGAGAAAATCAGTCATTCTAAAACAATTCTCTTCTAAGAGAAGTCTTTATATAATACCCCAAATTGTTCAAGAAAAGCTCTTATTTTTTTCTACTATGATTTAGCTGTTAATTATTTGGGCATGTGTTTTAAACCTATGACTGATCATGCCCTTGAGGTTTTTTTTCCCAGCTTGGGAGACATTTGTTTTAAATTTTTACAATTTAACAAAAATATACTTGATCCATAGAAGAAACTACCCTGGCTGGGATACTTCTTGTTACATTAAGGTCACATATCATATGACTATTTAAATTAGAACCAGAAACTTATGCTTTCCTGTTTCTGGAAAGCCTTTCAAATGTTATCTCAGGATAAATAAACTCTTAAAAATTGAAGAGAGATTATAAACTGGTTTTCCATCCTAGAAGTGTACTTGTGTGTGCTAGATCTTGATTTTTGTTTTAAATGCTTTTTGATGACGTTCTTGTCTGTGAAGGTAAGAATGTATTTCTGTTGACCTAACCAGTAATTTATATCAAACTCACAATTTCCAAATGTTCAATGTGTAATTCTGCACTATATTTACATGCTTACATTAAAATGTATTTTAAAATATAAGTATATATATGTTTGAGTTTACTTAAAATAACTTAAAAAAATTTCTTAAGAAAAACTTGCTTTAGAACAAAATCCACTTCTCAAGGCTCAAATATGATACAGAAAACATGTTAGGTAAAGCAGATACATCAAACAACTGTGAATAAATAGTGTTGTTAACAGGTCTTTTCTTCTTTTTGTTATTCAACTAACATAGACCCCCTTCTCTGAAAATGAGATAGAATAATGTACGTAATTAGAATATTTTATGTTACAAATATTTATTAATTTAATTTCAAATTCTTTCTGTGAAAGCTGTCACAGACTTTGTGTGATAGCTACTTAAACTATATTAAGGAACTTTATATATTATAAATTAGCATGTGAATTGTTTAGTGAAAACTAACTGTGAGAAATCTGAAAAAATAATTACAGTGGTAGATGTACTTTATATAAGATGTTTTACAAGAATAAAGGGGAGGAAATGAAGAGAAAAGGAAGAGAAATTTATGGGTGGACATAAGCCCCACAGCCTCACACCCACCAGTGTAGTTTATTCAGACTTCCTGGCTGTCCAGGGTCCGCTACAGGCCCGGGGCAGGGACTGCGCCTGCTCACTGTCAGGTCTTAACAAACAACAAACAGTATTATTAACAGCAGTGCCTATGAGTAGAATTTGTATGATTACCATATTTTTAATAGCGCTGTTCAACAGAACACTGATTGAACTGTCATTCAAGTTTTTCTTCATCTTGTCTCATGTTTGTTATACTGAAGAGAAATGCTTAAACTGATCACTTATACTTTTAAAAATATGGCTTAATGAGAAAGCAATTTAGTAAATTTCTGGGGGCTGTTTTATATCACGTAGAGTGTTGTGTTCTCACAGGACAACTTAATTTAACAGAATTCCCCAGGAAGTTTAGCCGAGGCTGAAATAGAAAACTGTTGCTGCTTGAAAGGTTACATGCTTGTCTGATACACAGAAATTTCAAGAATAAGTAACATTCCTAGTTTCAGACACACACCCACAGCCCTTTCCCATCTTTATACCCCCAACCTGTCTTCTGAAAGTTAGGAGCTTTATGTAGAAATTAATCCAGATATTGTCATTAAATTTGATGAAATCAGTTAAAAGTACATTCATAATTACACACATACAGTTGAGTCAGTAAAATAGCTTTCTACTGGATTTGTTTTTTTTAATTTAATTACTCAAGCAATCCAAAAAAGATACCAATAAGTCAAAAACACTTGATAGGTCAAATCAGTCCAAGTTTTAATATTGACAGAAGCATAAAGTAAGATGCTAAATAACAACAACTAAATTCCATTTTCAGACATCTGAAAAATGACAAACATAGAAAGCTTCATCTCTGGTACTGTATTTTTGAATTCTATAATAGTATTTACATTTCATTAGATTTTTTTCCTACATTTTCCATCTCTCTGGTAAAATTACATATTTGTTCTTGCATGTTTGTCCACATTTTCTATTAGAACCTTTAATATATTAATTATAATTATTATAAATTCCCTATTGGTCCTAGCATCTGGGTCACATCTGAGTTTGCTTCTGGTGATTATCTTGTGTCTTCAGGCTGTGTTTACTCTTGACTTGTCAAATACCTTGTAATTTTGGTTGGAAGCCAGACATGTTGTATAGCACAGTAGACTCTCAGGCAAGTATGTGTTATGCTTGCAGATGGGCGTACCTTTCCTTCTTCTGCACCTGTACCATGGGGGGTGGTGTCAATCTAGTCAGAGCTGGGTTAGGTTTGAAGTTCCGTGTTGCTGTGGTCATTCTCTTTGCACCAAAGGCCTCATATACCGTTAGTGACACCTCACGTTTAGTAAAGCCTCATGTGGGCAGAGTTACCCGGGAGTGATTCTCAGTGTCCGTGCCCTTATGAGAATCTGTCCCTCGCCACTCTCCCAGCCGTGTCCCATTGCTGTTTTCACTCAGTGTTCGCCCCTTGGTGGTGGGAAGCAGGGGAGGACGGGCGTCGTTCTCAGATGTGCTGGTTAAGCTTCAGTTCTGGCAGTCTCTAAGCGCTTGTGGGGTGCGGCCTGCACAGTTGTTCCTGTCCCTCTTCTGCTGCAGGGCTGGGCCCCAAAGTGTGCTTGCCCCGCCTCCCAGGTGCAGCTTTTTGTTTTGTTTTCTTTTACTTTCCTTGTAATTGCAAGGGGTTTCCAGCGCCTAAAGGTGATGGTTCTTCTTGCTTCCCTGCAGGTTATGGTTTTGATCTACGGGGAGATGGGTCTGTTTGGAAGTTCCAATAGTGGCCAGGGTTCCTCTTCCCCAGCCGACATTGCTATGGAAGTTTTCTTAGGATTCTCTTCAATCTTCACTTTGAACACCTGCTGGGATTCAGGGAAGCAATCGGTTAGAACATTTTTGCTGCATCTTCTCATTAGATTATATAGTGGTATATGCCCCAGGTGAGCAAATACCTTCTTTGCTATAAAGTTAGTTACTTGGTATTTTAAAATATTTTGTGAGATCCTGTCTCTATGTATATTCAAATAGCAGTGCTAGCTGAGATTCTGTATGTAGGAAAGACAAACACAAACTCTGATTGTTTATTCTTTTATAAAATTTTTGTTTGTTTGTTTTTTGGGTTTTTTGTTTTGTTTTGTTTTTGAGACAGGATCTCACTCTGTCACCCAGACTGAAGTGCAGGGACAGGACCACAGTTCACTGTAAGCTTGAACTTCTGGGCCCAAGGGATCCCCTTGCCCCAGCCTCCTAAATAGTCGAGACTACAGACATAAGTCTCCACACCCAGCTAATTTTAAAAAATGTTTTGTAGAGACAGGATCTTGCTGTGTTGCTCAGACTGGTCTTGAGCCCCTGGCCTCAAGAAATCCTCCCACCTTGGTCTCCCAAAGTGTTAAGATTACAGGTGTGAGCCATCTTGCCTGACCTGAATGTTTATTCTTTTGAGAACAAACTGTTGGCCTTTCTAGAATGAAAGGGCCCAAATATAGTCAATATGCCACCAATTGGTTAGGTAGTCTCCTCAGGGAATGGTGCCAAAATCAAGGGGTTCAATGTCTTTATCGCTGTCTGTTTGAACACTTGGCATTGACCTTACATAGATTAACTAGTAGGAGCAAATGCTGTCGGGTGCGTAATGGCCGTCCTGGGGAGCCCAGTGAGATAGGCCAGCTGACACGCCGGCTGGGTCATTTTAAACTCTTGCGTTTTCTGTGGGGCATTAACATATAATATAACAATATTCATACTGTGTGCTCCTTCCGTTTGTCTATCCATGTGCCTCTGTCTCATGTGTCCTTGTACTTTTTCTTTCCAACCTTTTTCTTTTTCTTCCCCTGTCAACCATCCAAAGCATTTTTCACTGTCAGTGCATCTTTATATATTTTAACTTCAGGCCTCTTTTCTTTTTACACAGTGTAGATGACCAGAAACATAATCTGAAACTCTACTAATTGGCAAATTTTCCTACTTATTGTCTCCACTGTCTCAGGGCACCCTGAGTTAGGCAGTAATTCAGCTGCCGTCCTGTGATACCTTTCTACCCAGTCAGCCCCAGACAACCCGAGGCGTGACCGGAGGGAGAGGTGCTGGTACAGCAAGGATGGGTGCCTTGGGGATCAGGGCTACTGTTCATGCAGCTTCTGTGATATTGGGTATCAGCTTGCCTGGGTTTAAGCGATACCAGGTGGCTGGTAGAGTATGTCTTATTTTCAGTGCTTCACTAGGCACTGAGCCCATTTCTCTTCTGCTGGAAGGGAACCCAGGTGGGTTTGCTTTGGCTTAGAGTGATTGTCTTGCCCCAGGTGTGTCTGTGTTTCCAGAGGAGATTGATGTGTGCCAGTGAATTGAGTGGGGAAGATCCACCCTCAGTGCAGGTGGGCACCATCGGGTTGGCTGGGGTCTCAGAAGAAAAAGGTGGAGGAAGGACAAGTTCTTGTCCTCTCTCTCCGAGAGCCTGCCTGCTGTTCTTCTCCTGCATTTGGATGTCAAAGTTTCAGGTTATTTGGGCTTTGAATTCCAAGGCTCATACTAACAGTCCCTGAGCTCTTGGTCCGTTAGCCTCGGACTAAGTTCGTGCCATCAAGTTCCCTGGTTTTGAAGCCTTCAGATTTGGACTGAGCCATGCTACTAGCTTTCCTGGTTCTGTAGCTTGCAGACGGCCTATTGTGGGATTTCTCAGCCTCCATAATCACATGAGACAATTCCCCTAATAAATTCCTTTTCATATTTCTCTCTAGACGTGACCTATCAGTTCTGTCTCTTTGGAGAACACTGACTAGGACAGGTTGCTTGGGGTTCTTCATACTGCTCCAGCTTGATCCTAGTGTATCACTTTCAAGTTATGATGAATTATTGCTGGTCCTGCCCAACTTAGGAATTGGTGGGTCTGACAAGATCCAGCTCATGATGGGCTACTATGGCCACATACTCCATTTCCCATAGTCAGGTTCTCCATCTCTACCAGGGCCTACTAACACGCCAGTGGTTGCTTCTCACCAGACATATAATTCTCATTGCAGATGGAATGGCCATTCTCCACAAGCCCACAGGTTTTCACTGGGATTCTCCCAAGGGGGCTTTCCACAAAATCTACACAGCCTCATTTCCCATCATGGACATCTCTAACAACACAAGGTCTGCTGGATCATATGGCCCAAGCTTGGACATGCTGCATAGCCCTTTCCTTCCCTGAGCCCCAAAGACAGCAGCCTTTTGCATTACCTGGCCTGGGAGCCAGAGCACTGCCTCCCGGTGCGGGATATGCTGCCTCTGGAGCGCAAAGGGGCCCATCAGGTGTTTTCTTCCCTGTGGTGGGAGTTGCAAGATCCAATTAATTTATTTTTTAATTTATTTAAAAGATGTCCTGGTATACTCCTGACCTTTGAACCCCTACAACTTTGCAAATTTGTCAGGTATAGAGTTATCATCTTCTCTCTGGAGCTTACATGTCTTATAAAAGGTTCAAGAATGCTGGTAACTTTTTCTCTTCTGACCTGATCAACATAACATCATCACTGTAATAGACCAATGTGATGTTCTTCAGGATGTCCAGACAATCCAGGTCTCTTTGTGATGTATGCCGACAGAGGGCTGGAGACTTCATACAGCTCTAGGGGAAAACCCTAAGTGTATATTGTTCACTTTATGTGAATACAAAGTGTTTCTGATATTTCTAATTGAAATAGAAAAGAACACATTTGCCAAATCAGTGACCACACACCATGTATCTAAGGCTGTATTAATCTGATTTAGCAAACATACCACATCGGACAAGCTAGTTATGAAGGGGCTGCTACTTGGTAAGTGCATTAGCCTACAGTCACCGTCTGTGACTCATCCAGTTTCTGCAGGGACCCGACTAGTAAATTAAATGGAGATCTAATGGTGGCCACCATGTCAGCTTCCTATAGTCTTTAAGGGTGGCATTAATCTCTGCCACAATCCACAGGATGTGCTATTATTTTTGGTTTACATTCTTAGTGAGGTGAGGAAGTTTGGAAGCTTCCATATGGCATTCTGTACTGTAATAGCTTTTGTCCCGCAGAGCCAGGATGCATTATATATTGTACCAGCTGCCAAACATCAATTCCAATTATGTATTAGGGGACAAAGGAAATGATCACCAGGTGTGTCGTTGGATCCAGCAAACCTACTAGAATCCAGATCTGAGCCATTTACTTCCTGGCCTCCACATGCCCCATTCTAACAAAGGGACAATATTGCTTTGGGTCTTTGATTATCAATGTCTACTCAGATTCTGTGTCCAGTAATTTTCCAGATGTCTAGGTATTCCTCTTTTTGCCTTTCCTCCTGCACAGTTGTATGAATATGTGGACAGAGGGCCCTTTGGGAAAAGACCAAGGGACTCATTACTGTGTATACTTGCTATAGTATAAGCAGTGTCCTTCGTCTTGAGGACTCAGCCACCTTGTAAATCAATGAGTTTTGGGTCTGCAAACTGGCTCAGGTCTGGAAACTTGGCAAGGGATTGGGACTTTTTATTGGGGAACTGTTCTCAGCCTTTAAGTTTTCCATCCTTGGCTTCTTCCACTAGTATAAACTAAAGAGCTCCTTTACTGACCACTCACCTATTTTACCCTAGGGAGGCTGTGTTCTATTAACCCTCTTTGTAGTTCTCCATGTCAGGCCCCCTTGGATACCACTTGAACTTTGTTGATCATCATTAAAATTGTAATTGCTTCACTTTTGGAGGTTAAGCTCCACTCATTGGCCTTTGTTTTTTCATGGTCCTATCATTTCCAATGGTATCAGTGAGCCAGGCACTTAACCACTTGCCCGTACTGTTGGCCCTGGCCTGTGGAAGACAGCCACCACTGAGCTTCCTAACGATGCTGACGTCACATTCTTTATGGCCTCCCCTTGTGACTTAACCCGTTCTGTGCTGTTATAACAGAATACCTGAGACTGGAGAACTTATAAAGAACAGAAATTATTTCTCCTAGTTCTGGAGACTGAGAAGTCCAATACCTGGCAGGTATGGTATCTGGTGAGGGCTCAATCTCTGGTCCCAAGATGATGCCTTGAACAGGGCATCCCCCAGAGGGAGAATCCCTGTTCCTGGCATGGCACTAGAGTAGAAGAGGGAGGAGGGGGCCGAACACGCCCTTTTATAACAGTATCAACCCCCACTCATGACAGTGGGGTCCACATGGCCTAATCACCTTTTAAGGGCCCTGCCTCTTAGTACTGTTACAATGGCAGTTAAATTTCAACATGACATTTGGAGGAGATAAACATTCAGAATATAGCACCATGGTGCATCCTCATTGGGCCCCCAAATCTGATTTTGGTCTCATCAGCTCACTGAGACTGACACTTTCTGTGAGATCTCATCTTCTTTCTGCCATGGTTTGAAAGATATCCCTAGGAAGGAAACAAAGTCAAGCATAGCACTTAATTTATGTATTTTCCTTTTCTCAAAGATCAGTCTCACTTTGCCTGTGACAATATCATAAAACTGTCGCCTCATATATTTTGAGAAGCTTTATTTTCTTATGATACAAGATAAGTCTAGTACTCTCTAGTAAGTCTGTGATGATCTGCAGCAAAACCCCATATATATGTAATTTTTGTTTAAATATACTCAAGATTTGTTCTTTTTTTTAATATTTTTTATTTCAGCTTATTATGGGGGTACAAAAGTTCAGGTTATATATATTGTCCATGCCCCCCATCCCCCCCGAGTCAGAGCTTCAAGAGTGTCCATTCCCTAGACAGTGCGCATCGCACTCATCGTGTAGGTATACACTCATCCCCTCCCCCCACCCCATCCCCCCCAGTCAGAGCTTCAAGCGTGTCCATTCTCCAGACAGTGCGTGTTGCACTGATCATGTAGGTATACACCCATCCCCTCCCCCGCCCCTCATCCCCCTGAGTCAGAACATTCAAGCATGTTCATTCCCCAGATTTGTTCTTATTTGATTGACATATAATAATCGAACATATTTATGAAATACATAGTGATATCTCTACATATAATGTGTAGTGATCAGATCAGAATAATTATCTGATCAGTTCAAACATGTATCATTTCTTTGTTGGGAACATTCTATATCTTGTAACTATCTAAAACGATGTAATATTAACTATAGTCATCCTATAATAGTAAATCCATCACCTCATACTTATTTTATTGTGGTAAAAAATTTAAAATCTATTAGCAGTTTTGAAATACACAGGGCATTATTTGCCATAGTCACTATTCTGTGTAATAGATCACTAAGCCCATTCCTCCTGTCCAACTGAAGCTTTGCATTCTTTGATCAACTTTTCCCCTTTCCTTCTTCACTCCCCTCCTCTGGCTTTGATAACCACCGTTCTAATTTCATGAGTTCAACTTTTCTTAGATTCCATATATAAGTGAAATCATGCAATATTTGTCTTTCTGTGCCTGGTTTATATCACTTAGCATAATATCCTCCAGTTTCACCAATATCACAAATGACAGAGTTTTCTGCTGTTTGAATAGTGTTCCATTGTCCATGTAAACCACATTTTTTTGTCCATTTCTTATGAGCACTGAGGTTGCCTCCATATGTCAGCTATTGCAAATAATGCTGCAGTAAACATGAGTGCAGATATCTCTTCAGCATAGAGGTTTTGATTCCTTTAGGTATATCCCCAGAAGTGGGATTGCTGGATCATATGATAATTTTATTTTTAGTTTTCTGAGGAATATCTATAATATTTTCCATAATGGCTGTATTAATGTACATTCCCACCAATAGTGCACAAGGGTTCCCTTTTCCCCACATCCTTGCCAACATTTATCTTTTAGATAGTAGCCATTAGTCTAGCAGGTATGAAATCATATCTTATTGTAGTTTTAATAGGCATTTCCTTCATGACTAGTGATGAGCGTTTTTTTTTCATATGTCAATCATTTCTACGTCTTTTTTGGAGAAATGTCTATTTAGGTCCTTTGTCCATTTTTAGATTGGGTTTTCTTGCTTTTGAGCTGTTTGAGTTCATTATGTATTTTGGATGTTAGCCTCTTATCAGATGTGTAGTTTGTAAATATTTCCCCCCAATCCATGAATTATCTCTCCACTCTGTTAAATATTTCCTTTGCTGTGTAGAAATTTTTTGGTTTGGTGCAATCCCATTTGTTTATTTTTGCTCTTTTTGCCTGTGCTTTTGAGACTGTTTTCAAGAAATCTTTGCTCAGACAAATGTCATGAAGCTTTTCGCCTATGTTTTCTTGTAGCAGTTTTATAGTTTCAGGTCTCCTGTGTAAATCTTCTATCCATTTAGTTAATTCTTGTACATGGTGTGAGATAAAGATCTAATTTCATTCTTCTGCATGCGGATATCCAGTTTTACCAACATTATTTATTGAAGAGACCGACTTTTCTCCATTGTGTGTTCTTGGCACCTTTGTTGAAAATCAGTTGACCGTAAATGTGTGGATTTATTTCTGGGCTCTCTATCCTGTTTAATTGGTCCATTTATTGTTATGCCAGTACCATGCTCTTTTGATTAGTATATTTTTGTAATAGATTTTGAAGTCACACAGTATGATGCCTCCAACTTTGTTCTTTTTGGTCAGTATTGCTTTGGCTATTTGGGGATCTATTGTGGTTCCACAAAAATTTTAGGATTTTTTTTCTATTTCTGTAAAGAATGACATTGGAATTTTGATAGAGGTTATATCGAACCTGTAGATTGCTTTAGGTAGCATAAACATTTTAACAATATTCTTCCAATCCATGAACACAGGATACCATTCCATGTATTTGTGTCCTTTATAATTTCTTTCATCGATGCTTTATAATTTTCAGTATGTACATCTTTTACCTCCTTTAATTTGCCTTTCAGTATTTTATAGTTTTGGATGCTATTGTGAATGGAACTGATTTCTTAATTTATTTTTCAGATAGTTTATTGTTAGTGTAAATAAATGCTATTGGCTTTTCTTCATTGCTTTCATATTCTGCAACTTCAGTGAATTTGTTTATCAGATCTAAATGATAAACTAAATAATCAGACATTTTTGGAATCTTTAGGATCTTCTATATAAGATCATGTCATCAGCAAACAGACAATTTAACTTTTTCCTGTCCCATTTGGATGGCTTTTATTTCTTGTCAAATTACTCTGGCTAGTACTTTTAGTACTATGTTGAATAGAAATGGTAGGAGTGGGCATCTTATCTTGTTCCTGATCTTAACGAAAAGCCTTCAACTTTTCACTGTTGAGTATGATGTTAACTGTGGGCTTTACACATATGGCATTTATTGTCTTGAGGTACATACCTAAATTACTGAGTTTTTATCATGAAAGAATGTTGAATTTTATCAAATGCTTTCTGCATCTATCGAGATGGTCATATGGTTTATGTTCCTTCTGTTAATATTGTATATCACATTTATTGATTTGCATTATTGAACCAATCTCGCTTTCTCAGGATAAATCACACTTGATCATGGTGAATGATCATTTCAACGTACTATTGAATTTGATTTGCTAGTATTTTGTTGAGAACTTTTGTATTTATGTTCATCATGAGTATCAGCCTATAACTTTCTTTTCTTGTAGTGTCCTTCTCTGGCGTTAGTATCAGGGTAGTGCTGGCCTTGTAAAATAAGTTTGGAAATATTCCTCCTTCAAGTTTTTTGAAGATGGAGGAAATTGATATTAGTTCTTCTTTAAATGTTTGGTAGAATAAACCATGAAGCGATCTGGTCTTGGGCTTTTCTTTGGGAGATTTTTTTAAATTATTGATTCAATCTCCTTATTCATTATTTGTTAAAATTTTTTTATCTCTTCTTCAGCCTAGGTAGGTTTTATTTGGGAATTTATCATCTTTTGTGTTGTCCAGTTTTTTGGCATAAAATTGTTCATAGTTGTCTCTTAGGATCCTTTGTATTTCTGTGGTATCAGTTGTAATATCTCCTTATTTGTTTCTGATTTTGAGTCCTCTTTTTTTTTCTCTTAGTTTAGCTAAAGGTTTGTTGATTTTTGTTTCTTTATTTATGCTTTCAAAAAACCAACTCTTAGTTTCATTGATCTTTCTATTGCCTTTCTAGTTTCTATTTCATTTATATCTACACTGATCTTTATTTCCTTCCTTATGCTGACTTTGGGATTAGTTTGTTCTTTTTGTAATACTAAATTGTTTGATATCTTTCTTCCTTTTCGATGTAGGTATTTATCTCTAAGACTTCCCTCTTAGAACTGGTTTTGCAGCATTCCATAAGTTTTCACATGTTGTGTTTTAATTTTCATTTGTCTCGAAAGACTTTATTTCCCTCTTAATTTCTTCTTTGACTCATTGGTTGTCCAGGAGCATGTTGTATAATTTTATGTATTTATAAATTTTCCAAAATTTCTCCTCTTATTGATTTCTAGTTTCATTTCATTATGATCAGAAAAGATGCTGGATATGATTTCAGTCTTCTTAAATTCAAGACTTGTTTGGAAGGTGATCTATCCTTGAGAATGCTCATGTATGCTTGAGGAGAATATATATTCTCTTGCTATTGGATGGATTGTTCTACATATGTCTGTTAGGGTTGTTTTGTCTAAAGTGTTGTTCAAGTCGACTGCTTCCATATTGAATTTTTGTATAGATGATCTATTCATGATTAAAAGTGGAATATTGAAGTCCCCTACTACTGTTGTAGTGTTATCTCACCCTTCAGATCTATTTATATATTTTACATATTTTATACATATTTGTATATTTGCTTTATATATTTAGGTGTATATGTTGGGGACATATATATTTAAAATGGTTATATCCTCTTGATGAATTGATCCCTTTGCCATAATATGATGACCTTCTTTGTCTCTTTTTATAGTTTTAACTTGAAGTCTCTTTTGTCTGACATAACTATAGCCATCTCTTCTGTCTTTTGATAACCATTTGCCTGGAATATTCTCTTTCTCTTTTCTCTCAGTCTGTGTGCGTCCTTAAGGCTAAATTGGATAAATTGGATTTTTTTTCTTTTTTAATGTATATTCAGCCACTCTGCTTGTTTTGATTGGAGAATTTAATCCATTAACATTTAAGTTAATTATTGATGGGTGAGGACTTACTACTGGCATTTTGTTAATTTTTTACTATTTTGTGGTTCTCTTGTTCCTCTCTTCCAATTTTGCTATCTTTCTTTGTGATTTGTTTTATTTTTGTACTGGCATGCTTTCATTCTTTTCTCTCCTACTGGAGGCATTATTTTCTTTGTGGTTACCATAAGGCTTACATAAAACATCTTATAGTTGTAATATCTTAATTTAAGCTGATAGTACTTTACCTTCAATTGCAGACAGTCTAACTTTACTTTTCCTCTCTTCTTCTGTTTTATGCTATTTATGTCATAGTTTGTGTCTGTTTATATTGTGTATCTGTTATCCAATTGTTTATAGCTAGAGTTGTTTTTAATAAATTTGTCTTTTAACTTTTATACTAGAGTTGAACAATTTATATACCACCTTTAAATATTAGAGTATTCTGAATTTGACTATAAATTTATCTTTACGAGTGAGTTTTATACATTCATATATTTTTATGCAGTTACCTATCATCCTTTCATTTCAACTAGAAGAACTCCTTGTAGTATTTCTTATATGACTGGTCTTATGGTAATAAAATCCTTCAGCCTTTGTCCGTCTTGGGATGTCTTTATCCTTCCTTTATTTCTGAAGTACAGCTTTGCCAGGTACAGTATTTTGATTGGCATTTTGAATATATCATCCCATTTCCTTCTGGCTTACAAGGTTTCTGTTGAAGGTCATGAATAGCTTTATGGGAGATTCATAATATGTGACAAGTTTCTTCTCCCTTTCTGCTTCCAAGATTCTCTTTGTCTTTGACTTTTGACAGTTTGATTATAATGTGACTCAGTATTCTTTGAGTAGACCTTTCTTGGGATCTTTTGTGGTTTCTGAATCTGTATGTTCATATCCATCCCAAGATTTGGGAAGTTTTCAGACAGTATTTCTTTAAATAAGCTTTCTGTCCTTTTATCTCTCTATTTGCCTCCTGGAACACCTATAATATGTATATCCATATTTTGATGGTGTCCTGTAAGTTACTTATCCTTTCTTCACACTTTTCCAATATTTTTGTGTCTCTGATTGACTAATTTCAAATGACCTGAATTTGCTAATTCTTTCTTCTGCATGATCAAGTCTGCTGTTGAAACTTTCTATTGAGTTTTTCAATTCTGTCATCATATTCTTCAACTTCAGGATTTTTGTTTGTTATTATTTATGGTTTCTATTTCTTTATTAAACTTCTCATTTTGTTCATTTTTCCTAATTTCATTTAGTTGTCTGTCTGTATTTTCTTGCATCTCATTGAGCTCCTTTAAGATAGTTAGTTTGAATAATTTTTCAGGTAATTTGTGTATTTCCATTTCTTGGGGTTGTTTGTTTTGGAAATTTATTAATTTCCCTTGGTGGTGTCATGTTTACCTGATTATTTTTCTCCATATAGCCTTGAGTTGGTTTCTGTGAATTTGAAGGTGGAAACTCTCCTCTCAGTAGTTACAGACTGGTTTTGGCAAGTTAAAAATCTTCTCCTATTAGGTGTCCAGGCTGATGGAATTGCCTCTGGGATTTCAGTTGCATAGGATTGGATCTGGTTTATGTGACTGATGTTGGGTCCACAGTGGAGTCCACAGTTGGTGGGTCTATTCCTAGGAGCTTTAGTGGCAATAGGTCCTATATTATTCCTGGGCAAACTGGACTGTCTCTAGTACTTTGATCTGTGGGGCTGGCACTAGGGTGAGGGTCTGCTTCAGGGTTTGCAGACAGCAGGTCTGTTTCCATCTAGGTGCACTCATTTCTATGGCTTCTTCCAGGTCTCCAGGAGGCTCCCAATGGATCACTGGATCGGTACTAGAGCGGGTCATATTGCCCCAGTCCATGGCTGAAATGGTCTAGAACTGAGAAGCAGGGTTGTTTCAGGGTCCATAGCCAAGAAAAAGATCTTCAGGCCTGTCTCCATGGTCATGGATAGGTGTCATTCCCCCTGGGCTGCCAGGTGAGCAAGCCTGCTCTCAGAGTACAGTTGAGAAGGGCTGAAGCCAATTTATAGGGATGTTTCAGAATCCACAGTGGGACCAAGATTAGGATATCAGCCTGCAAAGGCACTGCTGAATGTGCCTCCCTCCAGGTTCCCAGGTAGGCAGAACTGCTCTTAATCCATAGATAGGGGCCAGTACCAAGTTCCAGGACTATTTGAGGATCTCCTATGGGACAGAAGTTGGCAAGAATACCATGGAAACACAGATAGGCTTATCTCCCAGTGGGACCCCACCTAGGCAGAACTGCCCTCATATTATAGCTGAGAGAAAGTGAAATTAAGCATCAAGGCTAATTCAGAATCTTCTATGACACCCATGTCGGCAAACCTGACCTGGTAGCACCAGTGGACAAGGTTCCCAGCGGTTCCCTATGTGGGCAGGGTTACTTTTAGACATCAGCCGAGAGGCACTGGTGCTGAGAGTCAGGGCCTCTTCAAGAACTGCTGTGAGACAGAGCCTGGCAAGCATGTCCCTTTGGCACAGATGGATGTGTCTCCCAGCGGTTCCCAGTGCTACTGGGATTGTTCCCAGACTATAACCAAGAGGACTCAAATTGAACTTCAAGGCCCCTTCAGGATCTGCTGTGGGAGGGAGGCTGGTAAGCCCATTATGGTGGCACAGACAGGCAAGTCTCCTAGAAGTTCTCTGGGTGGGTGGCATTATTCCCGGACTGCAGCAGAGAGGGGTTGGGGGCTGAGACAGCGCCCTTCAGGATCTGTTGTGAGACAGTGGCTAGGAATCCTGTCTGGTGACTCAATTTGGAAAGTCTCCCAGGAGATCCTTGTACCTTCAGGATAGCTCCAAAACTATAGCAAGAAGGGCTGGAGCCAAGACAAGGCTGCCCTCAGGATGTGTGGTGAGACAGGCCAGCACACCTGTCCTTGTGGCTCAGAAAAGCAAATATCCCTCTGGGTCCTTGAAGAAGCAATGCTAAGCTGGGACCACAGCTAAAAAGGCCTGAAGTCATGTTACAAGAAAACTTTCATGTTTATTGCTGAGACTAAGGCACTAACATGCATGACTTCTCCTGGACTCCTGGGTGGATGGTTTGGTAGCAGGCTCACAGTCAACCAAGACTGTAGTTAAGCTCTTTGTGGAACAGAGTCATTTCCAAGTCTGAACCCAGGAATAGGATTGGTGGGTCTGGGTGCGGTTCTGCACTTTCAAAACAACCATTCCAGGTCTTGGGCTCTTCCAGGATTTTACAATCTTCTACCTGATTCCCAAGGCTCCCACAAAGAGACTTTTGTTCACACATGGGTGCAGAATTCTATTTGTTGTGGGGGAGATATGAGCTAGTGACCTATTCCACCACCTTGCTTGAGAAGCCTAGATTCTACTTTTTTGATGATACAGCTATGCTCACTTTTTCCTTAGTATATATTTTTTTCATTCCCTTATTTCAAACTCTTTTGGAAGTAGAATATAGCTGGATTTAAAAATTATTTCCAAGCTGTTTCTATCTTTTAACTAATGATTTTTTGATATGTTTTGACTTACTTTAACACTTATTTTAAAATTTCACTTATCAAACTTTTTTCTCTTTTTTCCTCCTTTCATACCTTATGTAGACTAAATATCTTAATTAGTAACCCACCCCTTATTGGTTTGGGAATTCTGCCTTCTAGTTCTGTGTTTTTATCTTATAATTTTAACATGTCTGCTTGAACTAATAATGTTTAAATGAATCAGTATATCTTCTCATTTAATATAGGGACTAAGATTTCAATAATTCCAATCTTTCACTGTAGTGGATATCTGTCATGTTTTTAGCTCACTGACACTTTTGAACATATATTTCAGAAATGTCTTTTCTTTTGAGTCTATGCCCTGCCCCCCGCCCCACCCCACCAAGGTAGAAGTAAAATCTTCATTTTCTTGTGAATGGAGCTCAGCACGTAACCTATCAACCTCCATCAATCAACAAAGAATGACAATTGAAATTAGTGAACAAAGTAGCAAGTGCTACACAGATCTCCCATTCTGCAATGGTCTTTACTTTACAGACAGATTCTGACTGCTGTGTTCAATAAGCCTTCTTAATGATACAAACTCTAAGGTCAGTGTCCAAGCATAGCAAAAGTGGGTTTTTAGTGCAGCTCCATTATTCTCCATTGTTGACGAGTGTTGTGAAACTTGAATAAAACATATGTAGTTGTGTTTAGAAAAGTAGCTCAATGAAAAGTAGCTCAATGAAGATCATTATTGTTTAATGATTAGGAGAACATTTCGATATGGTTTGTAACATGTTCAGTTTTAAATGAAACTTAAAAGATATTGCATTAATAAAATTCAAAAATCTTAGCAGTAAAGATAAATAACAAACTTTTCCATCAAAGATAAAATTTAGTTACAAGTTAGAGATGGGGTAAATACAATACAGTTTACATTTTTAATTGAGGTTGTAAAAGATAGCATCAATTATTACAATAGTACTTTGATGTTGAAGGAAGTGGGAAGATAATTCTACCCCTTCATTTTATTTTATTATTTTTATTATTTCAGCATATTATGGGGGTACATAAGTTTAGGTTACATATGTTGCCCTTGCCCCCCACGCCCCGAGTCAGAGCTTCAAGCGTGTCCATTCCCCAGACAGTGCTCATCGCACTCATTATATAGTTATACCCCCATCCCCATCCCCTCCCCGCCACATCTGCCTGACACCCAATTGATGTTATTCCCAAATGTGCTCTTAGGTGATGATCAGTGAAACCAATTTGATGGTGAGTACATGTGGTGCTTATTTTTCCATTCTTGGGATACTTTACTTCATAGAATGGGTTCCAACTCTATCCAGGAGAACATAAGAGATTCTATATCCCCATTATTTCTTATAGCTGAGTAATACTGCATGGTATACATATACCACATTTTATTAATCCACTCATGTATTGATGGGCGCTTGGGTTGTTTCCACATCTTTGCTATTGTGAATTGCACTGCTATAAACATTCAAGTACGGATGTCTTTTTTAGAGAATGTCTTTTGTTCTTTTGGGTAGATGCCCAATAATGGGATTGCTGAATCAAATGGTAGGTCTACTTGTATCTCTTTAAGGTACCTCCATATTGCTTTCCACAGAGGTTGCACGAGTTTGCAGTCCCACCAGCAGTGTATGAGTGTTCCTGTCTCTCCACATCCATGCCAACATTTATTGTTATGGGACTTTTTGATAAAGGCAATTCTCACTGAAGTTAAGTGATATCTCATTGTGGTTTTGATTTGCATTTTGCTGATGGTTAGAGATGTTGAGCATTTTTTCATATGTTTTTTGGCCATTCTTCTGACTTCTTTTGAAAAATTTCTATTCATATCCTTTGCCCACTTTTTGATAGGGTTGTTTGATTTTTTTCTTGCTGATTTTCCTGAGTTCTAAATAGATTCTAGTTATCAGTCCTTTATAGATGCGTAGCATGTGAAAATTTTTTCCCATTCTGTAGGTTGTCTATTTACTCTCATGACAGTTTCTTTGGCTGTGCAGAAGCTTTTTAATTTAATCAGGTCCCATTTATTTATTTTTGTTGTTGCTGTGATTGCCTTTGGGGTCTTCTTCATAAATTCTTTGCCTAGGCCAATGTCTTTAAGAGTCTTTCCCACATTTTCTTCTAGAATTCTAATAGTTTCACACCTAAGGTTTAAGTCTGTTATCCACCGTGATTTGATTTTTGTGAGAGGTGAAAGGTGTGGATCCTGTTTCAGTCTTCTACATGTGGCTATCCAGTTTGCCCAGCACCATTTATTGAACAAGGATTCTTTTCCCCAGAGTATGTTTTTGTCTGAGGTACTCCTTCATTTTAAACATGAGGTAAATGGTATCCAGTTCAGTTCACCCTGCTCAAATTAACAGAGTAGTAAAGGGATGTATTTGGTTTAGAACCTCTTATTCTTGACTTATTTTCCAGTTCTTTATTTTACTTTCATAATATCAATAAAGGAGCAAGACACAGCAGAATACTTCTAAAATTAGTACTGAAATGGATATGTAAATAGGAAGGAAAATTAGGAATAGCCTAGCTATGTAGCATAGAAAAATGAACTCAGAAAATATTTGAACTTAATATAAAAGCATTGTTTTTTCACAGTATTATACACAGAGTTGAAGGAAAACATATTTTTCCACAAATTATTTAATAGTAGGAAAAGCAGTCAAAATAGAGTTGTATTTGACAGCTTTACAGTAGGCACTTTTGCTTTTCAGTGAGATTTTGATCTAGTCCTAATTATGCATACTTTAGTCTCATTTTCCAGAATTCTCTCCTTAGCCTTAAGAAGTAAAGTTTAGCCACATGATTTGTGTAAATTCTTGGAGACTTCCTTTGCCTACAGTTATGAGAAATGCACGCATAGTCAACCAATCCCAGCTGATGCTGTGTTCCATGTTGATATGACTACCAATGAATGGAGAGGAAGATCTACTAAAGCCTTTCACAACTTCACATCTTTCTCATTATTTCACAATAATAATGTCTACCAGAGTTGCATTAGTATATAACTCTATTTTAGCCAAAGAATTTTTTTAGTAATTTTCCTGCCAATACATGGATATGCATACCGTGACCTTTTAGAATGTTAAAAAAAAAAATGCACTGGCCATGAAAAAATGATTATAAAATCTCAACGAAGAAATTGTCAGATCCTTTGAAGGATGGAGCAAATGGTAGGAAGAATAATGGGCCCCAAAGGATGTCCATGTTTTAACCCCAAAACCTGTGTAAATGCTACCTCTCACAGAAAAAGGGACTTTGCAAATACAGTTATGTTAAGGACTTTGAAGTGGACAGATTATCCTGGGTTAGCAGGTGGGCCCCATGTAATCACTTGGGTTTATACAAGTGGAGAGCCTTTCCTGACTGCAGTCTACGGCAGGTGTGACAACGAAAGACAATGCAACCTCGCTGGCTTTGAAAATGGAGGAAGGTGGCCCCTTGAAGCTAGAAAAGCCAACAAAGTGATTTCCCCCTTTAAGCTTCCAGAAAGAGACACAGCTCTGATGAAAGCTTGATTTTGGACCCAAAAGACATAGGTCTAACCTATAGAACTCTAAAATAACCAATTTATTGTTATTAGCCACTAAATTTGTGGTAATTTGTTATGGCATCAATAGAAAACTAATGCTGAGTATATAGCAAAATGTATAGGAATTCCAACTCTACTACAATTGACTGCAGGCTATGGTAGGAAATACAAAACTGAGTGAGGAGGCCCCCTGCTAATACACACTCTTTGTAAACCACCTATGGGGCTTTGGGACTGACAGTGGTGGTTTACTTCTGTTTACCATGGAAATATTGGGCCAGATGGACATTAAATATGTTTCCACTTGAACCAGTAATTGTGTAGATGCTTTATGAGCACAGTCCAATACCATCGATAGAACAAGAACACTTGTTTCTTCCAAACGTTACTAATAAGGATTACAAAAATATAAAATGAATTTCAATCACATCCATTTCTGCTATTTGGGGATGGTGAAAACAACTGGACTTATCAAGCAAATTTGACTAGAGTAATAATATAGCCAAGACATAATATGTTTAAGAATGCAAATACTGATGGATTTGCACTAAATAAATAATAGGAAGAGATTGTGATTAGAAGCTATATCAGTCTCAGTAATACAACAAACATAACGAGCTATCAAAAATAGAATCGTATGGTTTTTTTTCTGGTTCGTAGTGAAAAGAATACAAAGGGGTGAACATTGAATTTTTTTTTTCTTTCCAAGGCTCTCCTTGAGGTTTCTAGTAGACTATTATTTTATTTGTTCCGACTATTATACTCCACGTAGCTAATATTAAGCAACAAACATAAAGTAAAGATACCCATAGAGTCCTGGGCAAGTCAAATGTCATGTGGGAAAACTACCTTAATGCAATGATACCCTTCAAGCAAATTACCAGGAAAGTGATAGAACAGAAAGGCCTACAGATGAAATGGAGATTCTCCAATCCTTTTTAGAACACCAATGGGAAGAAAGAGGAAAGAGAGGGGAGGTCAATACACGTAGCATAATGTACAAGGGAGGCGAGAGGATCACATTACCTGAATCCTGGGGTGCGCTGTGTTTGTATGTCCAGCCTTTTCCTCTTCTGCCTTTGCCCACTGAAGGTGTAGTTACTGGTAAGCTGAGGTTTGAGCGAGCGGACCCACAGATGGAAGGTACCCAGGCCGATGACATAGTGAAGACATAGGGACAAGTATGCCTGGTCAGAGCTGTAGCTTTTTAATTAGCCTGTTGATCAAACTTGGGTCTTATTTGCATTTCTTGGGCAGGGTAGGTAGGGAGCCAGAGTGAGAATCCTCAATGGCTGACCAAATTAGTGCTCATGAGTAGTGAGTGACTCATATGCTTCATATATATATTTACTGCAGTCTCAATGTTTAGTATATTATAAATATTTTATACCCAGGGGCCTTATGAACATTAGGTATCTTCTGATATGTCCATTCCTTTTTGTGTTTAACATTAATATGCTAAGCATGCATCTTTATTTAATATATCCTGTGAGTTTTGCCTATGTCTAACAAACTCTTGGCTTACTAGCTACTTATTTATGGTTAAAATGTGAAATTTTCATCTATTTTATAAACTGTACACCTATTACTATTTCATAATAGAATTTAATGTTCTGAAAAGTAAATGTACATGACACCAAGCCTCAGAATTTCCTTTTGTGTAAGTTGACATGATACCATAGCAAGGGTGCAATCCGTCTGGTAAAAGGTGATTATGTTAGAATTGGCCTGTAACTGAAAAGCAGTCAATTTATAGCCTAAAAAAAAATGCTACAGAAGAATTAGTCACTTTCTTTCTGAGCTATGAAGAGCAGCGGATAGCAGTAAGCACAGGCAACAGGACCTACGTAGGCAAGCATGGGCCACCGGTTTGCCAGCAGGAGCCTAAGCCAGAGACGAAGACGCACAGTGCAAAGAAGCAGAAAAGTCGCTGGCAGATATTGCTGCAGTGGACTGATAAGCTCTGAGTCCGAGGAGATAGTCCTTAGGTTTATTTTGGGTGTTGAGAAACTAGCCAGTCCCCAGATTTTCTGAGGCCTGACTATTCTACGTCTCTGGTAATTTTCATGACACTTAGTTTGGGGGCTTTTTTTACATTGGCATGAGACATAGCCCAATGGTTAAGATTTCTGTTGGCTAGTTTTTTTTATACATATTCTATATTGAAATGCACTTAAGTTTTTCAAGATGTACCCAAATAATGACCTGTGTTTTTGCACAGTAAGAATTCTCTCAACTCTGTTAGCTGTAGAGTATTACTACAATGTACCAAATAATTCCCCTATAAGTTTTTAAAAGGCATTAAGAAATAATATTTGTCAATAGACTGTTTATATTCTTTCAAGGTTAAGTTATACATCCAGATAAATCAAGTTATTGCCATAATTTCTTGAATTCTTCAATACACCTAGCATATGGTGGTGGTACTATTATAAAGTTCTACGAGCACAGGTCGCACCGTGGCAAAATGCTGGAGGGTTGCTTAGCAGTTTGCTGAATTATGATATCCAAAAAGAGAGAAACTGACTTGTAGAAGAATAAAGAGCCCATACCAATCATGTTTTGATTTCAGAATTTGCCTTTTTAAAATTTAAATTATTACCTCCTGTTGTAACTGTCTTCTTTTTAACTCTCTTAATCACCCATAGCTACTTGTCCAACAAACCTTCCATTAAAGGCCAGCCTAACTGAAATCTCCGGAAGGGATTTGACAAGGTTTCCTAGAGTGACGATTACCTCTCCTTCTCGGGTATTCTCACAGGGCTCACAGGGCTCTTCCATGGTGGCGTTTGGCACAGACAGCTTAAACTCATCATTTGTTACACGTGTGCATCTTCTACCGCATTGGAGCTTTTAAAATTCTCTATCTACAATAACTCTAATATGACACTCTCACAGAATATATTTTAATAATATAGCTGTAACTGAAATAATAAATAGATGGGCAATGTTTGCTTTAATTGAGGTCTTCTTTAAAAGAATAAGAGTGGGTAGAATATTCTTTAAAATTTGTCAAGCATAAAAAAGGAGAATGACCAAATAAAATACACACCTCAAGTGACAAATACTGACTTAACTATTCTTTACTTTCTCATATTTAGGCTGCAAATTTTAGAACTCTGCTAATGGAAATTGATTCTTAGGTTAGTCAAATATTTTCTTCTTGAAACGTAATCTAAAAGTTAGGGATGTAACAGATAGGATATAAAGATAAAATTTAAGAAATCTAGGTTTTGAACATATCCTTGCCGTATTCATTTAAGCTTGACGGCAACATTATCAAAATGTTTACCAAATGTGTCAGGATTATAAATGGAGTCAAATGTTAAAGTTTGTGTTTTGTTCCCATCCCTTTTAATTCCACATAGGAAAGATGCTGTTTAAAAAGCCTTTCAGTTTACATTTCTAAATGACTTCAGTACTTTAAAGACTAGTTATGTAAATTGTTCTTAGGCTATGAAACTTTGCATGTCAGTTCAGTGACCATTGTTGTGTGTCTGCTTTATGATAGAAGGGTGGGTTTACAGCAAGATCAAATAATCTATTACCCTTTTTAAATATACTAACAAGAATGCCATTATAACATCTCTGTGATTTACTTTCTCTCTCTCCTTCTTTCTTTTTAACTTTATTGCTCTCTGTCTCTCAAGTCAGCATATCAGCTCTACATAATTTTGTTACAACTTTCCTGAATCAGTTTAAACCTTACCAGGGAATCAAAAGCATAAGAAAAACCAAACCAAAACAACAACAACAAAAAAAAAAAACTCTAGCAGAATGTATTTCATTTAACCACTGAATTGGTTTATATTTGTATGTGTTATATTTCTAATTCATATTATATTTGGAAAATTTAGCATTTTGACTGTATGTTACAATTCTTTAATATTATCCACATTAAAGATTACTGGATGAAAATGACTAATATAATAAATTTCCCTAAAACTGAAGATCACTATCATGTTTTGAAAATTTGTGAACATTTCTTTTGGTTACCTTGTAGACGATAAACCAAATTAAATACAAAATTTAGTTTTTGTTTCCATCAGTTCAAACAATCATTCTATGAATAAAATGTGGATTCTTTAGATTTTACTGAATTGTCCCTTTCACAAGAAACAGACTCCTAAAGATTAAATTGTTTAAATTATTTCAAAGTGAGACACGTTTCAGTCCAACAATAAAACAAAATAGTTCTTTAAAAGGCAAAATGAAATCCAACTTTTATTTCTTAAATACATAAAAAACAAATATGATATCTAATAGTTGAGAATACTGAGCTATAAAATAGCTCATTTTATATTACTATGTGATTTTATATAATTCTACATAGCTTATTTTTGGGGGGGGGTCTCATTTTTTTATTTCAAAATATTAAGGGGGTACTAATGTTTTTGTTACATGGATACATTGTATAATGCTTAAGTCAGGGCTTTTACTGTGCCTGTCACCAGAATAGTGTTCATTGTACCTGATAAGTTTTTGTCCCTCATTCACCTCCCAACTTCCCATCCTTCTTGGTTTCCAGTGTTCTTTACATCTGTAGTCCCCAACCCCGTGGCACAGATGGGTACAGGTCCATGGCTGTTAGGGACCAGACCACAGAGCACTGCCACCTCCATCCCCACCCTGCACCAGTCCATGGAAAAATTGTCTTCCATGAAACTTAGGATGGGGCGGGGCACACAGCAGAAGGTGAGCAGTGGGTGAGCGATCTTATTTACATGTTTACAGCCATTCCCCAACACTGGCATCACCACCTGAGCTCTGTTTCCCCCCAGGATCTGTGGAAAAATTGTCCTCCATGAAACTGGCCCCTGGTTCCAAAAAGGTTGGGGGCCACTGCTTTACATCTCTTTGTGCTGGTGTTTACCCATCATTCAGCTTAGTTGCCACTTACTAGTGAGAACATGCAGTATTTGTGTTTCCATTCCTGAGATACTTCACTTAGGATAATGGACTCCAGTTCCATCCAACTTGTTGCAAAAGACATTATTTCATTCCTTTTTATGGCTAAATAGTAAGCCATGGTTTGTGTGTGTGTGTGTGTGTGTGTGCGCGCGCGCGCGCGCGCGTGCACCATTTATTGAATAGGGCTTCCTTTCCCCCGTGTATCCTGTCTTCTTTGTTGAACATCAGTTGGTCATAGCTCTATGGTTTTATTTCTGGCTTGTCTATTCTGTTCCATCAGTCTATGTCAATATTTTATACCAGTACCATGCTGTTTTGGTTACTATAGACTTGTAGTATAAATTGAAGTGAGGTAATGCAATGCATCCAGGTTTGTTCTTTTTGCTTAAGATTGCTTTGGCTATCTGTACTCTTTTCTGGTTCCAAATGAAGCTTAGAATTATTTTTTCTAGATTTGTGAAATATGACACTGGTACTTTGATGGGAATTGCACTGAATCTGTAGATCACTTTGGCCAGTATGGACATTTTAACAATGTTGATTCTACCAATCCATGAACACGGGATGTTTTTCCATTTGTTTGTGTCATCTACAATTTCTTGCGGTCAGTGTTTTGTAGTTCTGCTTGTAGAGATTGTTTACCTCTTTGGTTAAATATATTACTAAGTAGGCCGGGCGCGGTGGCTCACGCCTGTAATCCTAGCACTCTGGGAGGCCGAGGCGGGTGGATCGCTCAAGGTCAGGAGTTCGAGACTAGCCTGAGCAAGAGCGAGACCCCATTTCTACTAAAAATAGAAAGAAATTATATGGACAACTAAAATATATATAGAAAAAATTAGCCGGGCATGGTGGCGCGTGCCTGTAGTCCCACCTACTCGGGAGGCTGAGGCAGTAGGATCGCTTGAGCCCAGGAGTTTGAGGTTGCTGTGAGCTAGGCTGACGCCATGGCACTCACTCTAGCCCGGGCAACAAAGTGAGACTCTGTCTCAAAAAAAAAAAAAAAATATATTACTAAGTATTTTAATTTCTTTGTAGCTATTGTAAATGGTATTGAGTCCTTGATTTGACTTTCAGTTTGACAGTTATTAGTACACAGAAATGCTACTGATTTTGTATATTGATTTTTGTAACCTGAGACTTTGTTGAATTTATCAATTCTTGAAGTCTTTTGGTGGAGTCTTTAGGATTGTCTAGATCTGTGGCCTGCACCCCTGGGTTGTAGCCCATTACCAGTCTGTGACCTGCTAGGAAACAGTCCACACATTACCATCTGATCTGTGCACACACCCCCACCACCCATGACACCCCACATCCCCCAGTACCCATCCAGGGAAAAATTGTCTTCTATGAAACCAGTCCCTGGTGCCAAAAATGTTAGAGAACACTGGTCTAGATACAAGATCATATCATCAACAATGACGGATAGTTTGACCTCCTCTTTCCCAATTTGGACACCCGTTATTGCTCTGCCTAGGATTTCCAGCACTGTATTGAATAGAAGTGGTGACAGTTGACACCCTGGTTTTGTTCCAGTTCTTAGGAGGAATGCTTTCTACTTTTCCCCATTTAGTATGATGTTGGCTGTGGGTTTGTCAGATGTGGCTTTTATAAATTTGAGGTATGTTCTTTCTATGCCTAGTTTGAGGATTTTTATCATGAAAGGGTGCTGAATTTTATCAAATCTCTTGGGTAACAGATTATTCAGATGATTTTTCTGCATCCATTGAGATAATCATACGGTCTTTTACATAACTTCTTTAAAGCATAATACCAATAGTATTACATTTATTAAATGAGGAGTTCTAACTATATCACATGACTTAATTATTCAACTGTTTAAATTATATTAGCTAAAATTGCACAAAATAGCAATTAATTTACTTATGAGCTAAATACTATTATATGCCCTCTTATACATTAGGAATTTGGGGATCAAAGAAAATAAATATCAGTTGTTCATGATCACACATCTTGTAACTAGCAGAACTAGGATTCATACTTATTTGATCTGGCTCTAGAGCATCTTGGGTAGCTTGTGACTCATATTATGAATTCAAAAGTTTCTTTAAGCTCTATGAAACTTTAACAGATATCAACAAAAATACTTTTAGCTTCTCCTTTCAGTTTCTAAGGATTAAGTTGGAGCACAGAAAGGTAAGCCCAGCTCCTTGGTACTCTAGTAAAGAGTTGACAAATTCGACAATTGATTTTATTAACGTCACTGAGATATTATTCATACTATCAAATTTACCCATTTAAAGTGTAAAATCTGGTTTCAGCATATTAAGAGACTTATGCAAATATCACCACAATCTAATTTTAGCACATTTTATCACCCCAAAAAGCAACCCTAAACTAAATAAGTCACTTCCGTTCCCCTTTTCTACTCCTTCCAGCCCCAGGTAACTACCAATCTACTTTCTATCTCTATATATTTGTACATTCTGGACTTCTCATATAAATGAATCATACAACATGTAATGTCTTTGGACTACTTAGTTCACCTTGCATAATATAGCATATATCACTACTTCATTTTTATTGTCAAATATTTCATCTTATGGATACACTATATTTTGGTTACCCATTCATCATTTGATGGACTTTTGGGTTATATCCACTCTTTGACTTTTGTGAATAATGCTACTCTATTTGTGTACAACTTTTTGTATGGATATATATTTTCATTTCTCTTGGGTACCTAGATTATTCAGAGAATTTTTAAAAAGTGTTCATGATTATAAATCCAACTTCATTTCTTTGTTAGGAATGGCATAAAGAAAAACTTCACAAGGAGAGAAAGCACTGGGAAACTTTTCTCTGAACCTGACTTGATTTAGATGTCATATATAAAATCTAAAATGCAATGTAGACAGTAGAACTCTCAGTGTTTCAATGGTAGTATAATGATTTGGTTTTATAATTAAGGAAAGAATAGAATCCAAGAGGAACAAAGAAGAAGAAAGCAAGTAGATTAAATGACAACGTATTGTCCTACCCTTTTGTCATGGGCACTAACATGGAGATAAGATCTGATTGTCTGGAGTCAGAAAGTTATGATAGTTTAGAGATATAATCCAGCCAACTTTAATAATATTAATTTAGAAAGAACAATAAAGAAGAACTGAGATCAGAAACAGAACATGATTTGTTCAGATTGAAAAATTAACCTGTGAAGAGCTATGATCCGCAGTTAATCTGAAAGATGGCTGTGGGAGCAGTTCGCAGACTGGATCAGGTCTGGAGATGTGGTCCCAGTTCTGCCACTGCCTCTGCTGCCCCTGAGTCTGAGGCAAGGTCAGTTCTGTCATCTCTCCAGGCTATAGTTTCCTCTCCAAAATGAAGACACTGGATTAGAAAATTGTTAAATAGTGAAGTGGCGTACATGCCAAACAGCTTTACAGTGAAGTGTTTAGAATTTCCAAATTGATATCCAGAATATGGACTACTAAAAGGTATCCCAAACAGACAATTCTGTTCTCCACTTTTCTTTCACAAGTTTTCTCTCTCTCTCCATAAAACTGTAGCATATGGTAAAACTATATACATTATATATTATGCACTATGATTGTACAGATACGTGTATATGGCCATGTAGTTAGTGATTCAGTTAATTTGTTTGGTACCTCCTAAACACAGAATCAGATTGTTAGAGCCGAAATGAATCTCAGCAATCATTTGGTGGATGTAACATTCATTTTAGAGACTGCAAAGAATGGTTATGACTTATGCAAGGACACATCCTAGTGACTAGGGATTCCAGGATTGGAATCAGAATCCTTGGCTTTCAACTCTATCATGCCAGTTTTTCATAATGGTTCCTGGGAATCCTACTAATTCAAAGATCTGTAGCTGCAATCCTGTGGTATCCTCCATGACAGACAAAGAAGTTTACACTTCCAAAATAGCAACCAAAAGATAATTTATCTTATTAATTTTTTAAGAGACTGGGTCTTGCTCTGTCACCCAGGCTGGGATGTAGTGGCATGATCACAGCTTGCTGCAACCTCAAACTCCTGGGCTCAAGTGATTCTCCTGCCTCAGCCTCCCAAGTGGCTGGGATTACAGAAAAATAACTTATTAACTACCTATTATAATATAAAGAACTAAAAGTTACTTAAAAACACTAAGGTTTTCAAAAGAGGTTATCACTTATTAAAGCTCTCTTCCTTTTTCCACAGAACCTGCAGTATCAGTCAGTGTACAACTCTGTGTCACTTTTTTTTGTCATTTCCTGTTATTCTTCAGTGCTGTCTCACTTAGCCTGATCACAGTGAGTCACTTTGTTTTTCTCTCGTTCGATAGTGATCATGAAAGTCAGTTTGCCCAGGTGGTAGAGAGCCCTGCATTGTGGTGGTAATTTTCAATTTTCTGTTCTCTATCAGTCCTAACAAGCCACTCACTTTTCACTCATTTATTTCTACATAACAAATGGAACACCTATTAAGGGGCATAGTTCTTTGCTACAAACCATCATTATTATTATTTTTAGAGTTGGGGTCTCATTCTCTCACCTGGGCTGGAGTACAGTGAGTGCAATCATAGCTCATTGCAGCCTCCAACTACTGGGCCCAAGCAATCTTCCCACATCAGCTTCTTGAGTAGTGAGGACTACAGGTGCATGCCACCATGCCTGGCTAATTAAAAAATTTAGAGACAGGGTCTCACTGTATTGCCCAGGCTGGTCTTGAGCTCCTGGCCTCAAATGATCTTCCCATCTTAGCCTCCCAATGCTACAGAGTGTTAAAACTTAGTGTAGTATGAAAATGACAATCCTAATATATGTGATAGATGTTGCAGGAGGTGGAGGAAATGAGTAGAAGTGGGATGTAATGGAAAGAGTCATCTCTGTCTGTGTGGGCATAGGATAGTTTCATGGAGGTTTGATTGACAAATAAAAAGTTAGCTTGAGCTCTCCATGTGGAGATGACGGTGAGATCAGCTGTTTCTGAGACCCGAGCCCTACCAGCCTCCTCTAGAGGCAAGCAAATCAAGACCGTGGGCACCAGGTAGGCTGCTAGAGTCAGGTAACATGCTGATTGTCAAATTTCAGAAATTCTGCAAGCTGATTGGTAAACACAGCCATTAAATATCACATTATATAAACTTACAACTAAATAAATCATATATTAAAAGGTAATATATATTCAAAACTTAGAATTCTGCAATAATTTTACTATACTCTTATGTATGCTTTGGGGGTTATTTTTATTTTATCAGAATGGTAAACACTATATAATTCTGTGCTGCTGTACATCTCTTTCAAACTTCTCATACAATGACATTACGTTGATAGCTTGAAATTGGCTACAGTGGGAGTGTGTATGCCAGGAAAAATCAGCAAACACTACCAAGCAGGTTTTTATTCATTGTTTTGTTGATCATCTGGGCTTTAGAAAGTGGTGGAGAGTATGTTAATAATGCAGATTACACTTAAAAGTGTGTTGTCTATAGTTAGTTACTATATTATGGGTAACACAAAAAATTGAAATATTCTAACAGTGTTTGAAAATTGTTATCTGATTCAGTTAGTCACATCATTTACTGATCAGTGAAGTTCTGACATATGCCATTTCATCATTGTTCATTTTCATCATATCCAGTAATGTACATACAAATATTACCATTCACATCAGAACTACAGTTTGTCAACTACCACCACAGTGTGGTTCCAGGCACATTACAGACACAACAGTACAGCAAAAATCAACAAAAGCAGTCTGTTAGAATCAACTGGCTAAACGGAATTTACAAGAGTATTGCAGATTTTATTGTTACCTGTAAATTATATACTGTGCATTCTTTAGGTCAGTAAAATATACTGAACTTATATATACATATACATGCACACATGTCTGCATACATGTGCATATATGTATATATGCATGTATATACTTTTTCTCATGGAAAGCAGGCTGTTAAACACTTACAGGCAGCCTGTGTAGCTGTTACTGTGCACGCGCACCAGATAGGAAGTCCTGCTATGTATAGTCACGGGGCATCAGTTAGTGATTTAGAGAAGAATGTTACATGATTGTATCTGGGTTGACAAAAATCCTTTTAACTGAAGTAAGGACTAAAGACAAATAAATAACTTAGGAAATGATTTAGTTAGTTCAGGTAATAAATATTGAGGCCCCAGTACTTATTGTAAAAACATAGTGGCAGATTAGCTGCGTAAGAGGGACAAGAGGAAGATCATCCTCAGATGAACGGCTCAGAAAAATAGCTGGAGAGCAATGTAGATAGGTAAGCTAAGTAATAGGATTTTTTTTAAAAAACAAACAAACCAAAAAAAAAAACAGTACTATAGATGATTTAGGAGCTTAGTTTAGGAGCAAGTTTGAAATACTTACACATTTAAATAGTTTTCCAGCACATAGTTGGAGTGTCTAAATGACAGAACAGGGATCTGGCCTCTGAGTTTGCAATTTTGGAAACAGCAATGAAGAAAGGCATGAGTTACGAATGGATGCATGAAAAAGAGTTATACCGTAAGAAGAAGAGGGAAACGAGATTCAAACCTTGGAATCATCCATATTTGCTGGTGTGATGAGGAAGGGACCCAGTAATGGCAATATAAAGGAATTAAAGTCAGAAGAGAATCGGGAGAGTGTGATGCCTCAGAAAGAAGCTTAGAAAAGGCGTAGAGGTATTAAATGCAGGGGAGAAGACACAACCAAAGCAGATCCACAGAGTTGTGGGCTGAATTTATACTGTTTGCTCTGCCAACTGTAGTAGGATTTTGATTTAGTTATTAATTGCTACATAACAAAGTACACCAGAATGTAGCAAGTGGAAATAGCCATAATTATTATTTCTCATAATTCTGAAGATTGGCTGGGTTCTGCTGGGACGTTCTTCAGCTGTATGTGGAATATGCTGGAAAGTTCAAGGTGGCTGCATTCATCTGTCTGTGGCCTCACTTGAGGTGGCTGAAATGTCTGGGCTTTCTGGGTCTCTTTCTTTCCCTTTATAGTCTATCATCCTTCCTCCAAGGACAGTCAGATTTCTTCAAATGGCAGATGGTCTCAAGAAAGCAAAGCAGAACTTACCAGGTGTCTTAAGGTCAGGGGTCAAAAGTCTCAGAACATTCTTTCTGCCACATTCTGTTGATCACAGTAAATCACAGGGCCCACTGAAGTTCAAGGGATGGGAACACACACCTCGCTGTTTTTTTTTTTTTTTTGAGACAGAGTCTTGCTCTGTTGCCCGGGCTAGAGTGAGTGCCATGGCATCAGCCTAGCTCACAGCAACCTCAAACTCCTGGGCTCAAGCAATCCTTCTGCCTCAGCCTCCCAAGTAGCTGGGACTACAGGCATGTGCCACCATGCCCGGCTCATGCACCTCGCTGTTTGATGGGAGAAGTGGAATGCGTGAACAGGGATGGGAGAAATTGTTGGTGACCATCTTTGTAGACAATTAACCTCACGTGTTCTTCTCTTGTGCCATTTAAGTACCTTTAAGTGTTGTCCTCTTTCTTATTTTGGTCCAAGCCGCTACACAACTAACACAATGTACCACAACTTCCACTCACATACAACAAAAAATTAGCCTCTGTATCTATACTGGAGGAACAAGATCCCACCTGCGTGTTGGTCTCAGGAGTTAGGGAAATGCATACCTATACCTAACAGCAAGGTTTGGATTAGGGTGTGGGAAAGAAGCCAAGGAAAAATGAGCACACTGCAGATACTTATCTGTATAAAGCTGTAAAAAACAGAGATTACTAGCTTTCCCACCCTAGAGTCTGAGTAGAAATGTCCAAACAGCTTCTTTCCATTTCTTTGCTTAGGCACCCAGACATCTTTGGATCACTGGTAGCCATGAGGCATCAAATAACAAGAAAAGGGGAGGGGGATTTTTTTGTATTAACAACAGGCTCTTTGTCCACTTTTGAATGTACCAGAGCAATACCTTAACATACTGAGAAATATTGTAAACAGGGAAGCCTTTTGCAGGATAAGTTTTCAGGAAATATGTTGGCTTCATTGCGTCTTTACAGCATGTCACTTAGCCTTGTTTAAGTGGATGACCCTTCCTGCTAACCATGTGTAAAGAGATGTCCAGAGGTTTGTGTTATTATTCATGGGGTTTTAAAGTAAACTCTAATTCTCTTGTTAGATAATGTAAAGCAATGTTTTAGTTTCTCATTTATTGTTCCCAAATATACATACATAGGCTGATTTTGGCATTTTGGAATTATTAATATTTCTTAGAATTAATTAACAAGTCCATGATACAAATGATTTATACATATATGTACTATATAATGTACTAATGCAAACAGACTGAAATTCATGTTAAAATTCCATAATTGTAGTGGTTTAATTGTATTGGTCTAATTGCAGAAGTATCTACTTACAGTGATTTAATATCATCTAACTGGCTGTGAAATCTTGAGTTAGTCATTTTAGGATTATTTCCCAGGACTAACAAATGATTTATGCAAACAAGCCCTATTTATACATAATACAGATAAGTTAATATTCATTTTTAAATTCATAACCTTGATTTTTAGTAAAAAAGAGTATTATCCTGGCTTCTGTGCAAATCTAGTATACCTAGATATGAAAATTTGAGCTTTGGAATTTATCTGCTCTGGAACATATTTGCACAATTATCCATTGTTAAAACAAGGGAGTAGGATTAGATTATTTCAGTAGTCCATTTCCAGCTCTGAAATTCC
This sequence comes from Eulemur rufifrons, assembly GCF_041146395.1. Taxonomy (NCBI): domain Eukaryota; kingdom Metazoa; phylum Chordata; class Mammalia; order Primates; family Lemuridae; genus Eulemur; species Eulemur rufifrons. The sequence goes on along the minus strand of NC_090999.1, from coordinate 93,687,974 downwards.
ACCATTCTGTGCTTCTGATCATGATTCAAGTTACCAACGAGGATCAGCCCAGTTTCTCCTGCAGCTAAATCATTTCACAGGCCTCAGAGCATCGAAGTGTCAGCACTAAGAGATTAGATTTTAATCTCCAGCTGAGTCTTTTCCCATTCCAAGGAAGCTTCCCTTGTTACTTCAAAACATCTCACTTTTTGTTGCATAGGGACATTAAGTGGCAAACTGTCTAATCCTTTCACTGAAAACAATGAAAAATAATGATTTTTCAGAGAAAATGTTTCCACCATAGACACACTGACAAAAGAAAGCAAAGAACTGGTCACAGAAGAGGGGCCTTCTGTTGAATGGTGTCCAATTGTAGCAAATCTGTTTACTACGGCATGAAGACTACTAAAAGCATTGGTGGATTTTGGAATTACAAAGACCTGGGTTTGAATCCTAGCTACACTACTTATTAGCCCTGAGGAGAATCACTTCATAACCCTAAACCTCATTTTCTTCTTGAGATATTAGCGTAAGTATCATAGGCTGCTAGCAGAATTAAGTGGGAAAATACACTGGAGGAGCCTAGACCTGTGTTTGATATAATACGTAATTCATGCTCAAATATTTATTATTACTGCTACCACCACCATCATCATCATCATCATCAAAGCTGTGGCTCTTTTATTACAAAGGCAATGCAAATGAAATGTCATAAATGCTAATTGATATTTGTACACTTATTTTTATAAAAATCATTGTTAATCATGTGTTTACTTATAGATATGAAATAGAGCAAGGATATCAGGCTTGTCCTTTTTGGGTATTTGTAAGATAAATTATTATATATATTGAAGACATATTACACTAATAATTCAGTGACTTTATTGGGAAGCAGAAAGGCCTAGTGTGAATGAAGTGACTGTTGGCAGTGTCTGAATGGGAAGAATCACCACCACTGTGCTCTTTGGCAAAGAAAACCTTCTTGGAGAGATTAGAAAGTCGTTTATTTACTTAAGTTTTCTGATTGTGAATATAATATACTAAAGAACTGGAATACAGAGAAGCATACATAATCAAATATTATAAATAAACTGACAATCCAGTAATTATTGGTATTATATTTTATGCTACATAGTTTGTATTTCTAGCTTTTATTTTGACAAATACAGATAGTTTATTTTACATAATTGATTTATACACATTTTTCTTCAATATGTTGTTTGGTATCCTATCATGACAATGTATCAAAACTAATCTACTTAATTATTTAGTAGTGGGCATATATAGCTAATTTTTTATTATGAATAACATCTGGAAAACATTTATGCAGATTAAATGATATAAAACTGATTATTTCTCTTGAATTCTCTTAAATGGAACTGATTGTTCAAAGAGTCAATCATATTTAAGGCTGATATATGACAAGACTATTCAGAAGTTCCTTTGAAATATTAAAACAATAATCTTGGGATGAGAGGGATCTTCTATGTTTCTTTTATATATTTTTTCTTTTTTTAGGGGGTATAAGTTGAATTGTTACATGTATATATACTGATGAAATCTGGACTTTCAGTGTATGCATCCCGCAAATAGCGTACATTGTACCCATAGGTAATGTTTCATCCTTCACTCCCTCCCTATCTCCTCCCTTTTGAGTCTCCAGTGCCCATTATACCACTCTGTGTGCCCTTATGCAGCCATAGTTTAGCTCCCACTTATGTGAAGTGAGAAAACGTGGCATTAATTTTGTTAGAGTTACTTCACTTAGGACAATGGCCTCCAGCTCCACCCGAGTTGCTGCAAGAGACATCATTTCATTCTCATTGCTGAGCAGCTCTCCATGGCATGTATATGTATACTTCTTCTTTGTGCACTCATTAGTTGACAGGAACTTAGGGTGATTCCATATCTTTGTGACTGTGAATTGTGCTGCAGTAAACATACAAGTACAGGTTATCTTTTTCTTTGGGAAGATACCCAGTAGTTGGATTGCAGGATCAAATGGTAGATCTACTTTTAGTTGTATGAGAAATCTCCGTAGAGTTTGTATAATACTAATGTACATTCCCACCAACAGTGTATAAGCATTCCCTTTTCAAGGCATCTGTGCCAATATGTATTTTTTTTTTTTACTTTTTAGTAATAACTATTCTAATTGGAGTAAGATGGTATCTTATTATGGTTTTAATTTGCATTTCTCTGACTAGTGATGTTGAGCACTTTTTCATATTTTTGGTCATTTTTATACACTTTGAAAAATGCCTGTGCATGTCATTTGCCCACTTTTTAAGGGGGTTGTTTTTCTTTTTTTTTTCTTTTTTTTTTAATTTTTTTTTTTAATTTCAGCTTATTATGGGGGTACAAAAGTTCAGGTTACATACGTTGCCCATGTACCACCTATCCCCCCAAGTCAGAGCTCCAGGTGTGTCCATTCCCCAGACAGTGCACATTGCACTCATCATGTAGGCATACACCCATCCCCTCCCCCCACCCCCCACCTCAGTCTGATATCCAATTGGTATCATTCCCAAATGTGCATTTAGGTGATGATCAGGGAAACCAATTTTCTGGTGAGTACATGTGATGCTTGTTTTTCCATTCTTGGGATACTTCACTTAATATAATGGGTTCCAACTCTCTCCAGGAAAACCAAAGAGATGTCGTATCACTGTTATTTCTTATAGCTGAGTAATACTCCATGGTATACATATACCATAATTTACTAATCCAATCATGAATTGATGGGCATTTGGGTTGTTTCCACATCTTTGCGATTGTGAATTGTGCTGCTATAAACATTCGGGTACAGGTGTCTTTGTCATAGAATGACTTATGTTCCTTTGGGTAGATGCCCAATAATGGGATTGCTGGATTGAATGGTAGGTATATTTGAATTTGTTTAAGGTATCTCCATAATGCTTTCCACAGGGATTGCACTAGTTTGCAGTCCCACCAGCAGTGTATGTTTTTCTTGCTTAGTTGAGTTTCTTGTAGGTTCTAGGTATTAGTCCTTTGTTGGACACATGGTTTGTGAATATTTTCTCTCATTCTATAGATTGTCTATTTATGCTGCTAATTATTTCTTTTGCTACACAGAAGCTTTTGAATTTAACTCCCATTTGTCTACTTTTGTTTTTGTTGCATTTGTTTATGGGGTCATAGTCATAAATTCTTTGCCTAGGCAAATATACAGAAGGGTTTTTCCAGGTTTTTTTTCCCCCTAGGAATTTTATGGTTTCAGGTCTTCCATTTAAATCTTTAATCCATCTTAAGTTAATTTTTGTATATGGTGAGAGATAGGTATCCAGTGTCATTCTTCCACATGTGGCTAGCCAATTTTCCTGGCACAATTTATTGAATAGTGTGTCCTTTACCCAGTATACATCTTTGTCTGCTTTGTCAAAGATCAGTTGGTTGTAGGTATTGGGTTTTATTTCTGGGTCCTCTATTATGTTTCAGTGATCTATGTGTCTACTTTTATGCCAGTGCTATGCTGTTTTATTGAATAGTGTGTCCTTTACCCAGTATACATCTTTGTCTGCTTTGTCAAAGATCAGTTGGTTGTAGGTATTGGGTTTTATTTCTGGGTCCTCTATTATGTTTCAGTGATCTATGTGTCTACTTTTATGCCAGTGCTATGCTGTTTTGGTTACTGTAGCCTTGTATAATTTGAAGTCAGGCAACATGATGTCTCTGGATTTGTTCTTTTTGCTTAGGATTGCTTTGGCTGTTCAGGCTCTCTTTTGGTTCCACATGAATTTTTAGAATGGTTATATCTAACTCTGTGAAAAATGACATTGATATTTTGATGGGAATTGCTTTGAATCTGTCAATTGCTTTGTGCAGCATGGTCATCTTAACAATATTGATTCTTCCTATCCTTGAGAATGGAGTGTTTTTCCATTTGTGCTATCTATGAATTCTTTCATCACTGATTTGTAGTTCTCCTTGTAGACATCTTTCACCTCCTTGGTTAAATTTATTCCTAGGTATTTTATATATTTTGCAGCTATTGCAAATGGGATGGAGCTCTTGATTTGGTTCTCAGCCTGGTCACTGCTGGCGTAGAAATATGCAGTTGACTTTTGTACATTGATTTTATAATCTGAGATTTTTGAATTCATTTATCAAATCTATGAGTCTTGTGGAGAAGTATTTAGGGTTTTCTAGGTAAAAGATCATATCATCAGCAAACACATAATTTGCCTTTCTCTTTTCCAATTTGTATGTTCTTTATTTCTTTCTCTTGCCTGATTGTCTGGCTAAGATTTCCAGTATTATGTTGAATAAAAGTGGTGAAAGTGGGCATTCTTGGCTTCCTCTATTTATTATGGGGAATGCTTTCAACTTTACCCCATTCCATATTATGTTGGCTGTGGGTTTGTCATATATGGCTTTTTTTGATAATAAAATGTGAAACAATTTAATAACCTATTCAATATTTGTAACAGCTGAAATTAAATTTACAGAATCCAGAAGAACTTTCTCTTCTTTCATTGATGAAAGTAATGAGGACATTTCTTGTGATAATGTGAATGGACTTCAAATGCAATCCAACATTTTCACAGAGTATTTCAAAACAATGAAGAAATTCTCACTTGAAAATGCAAATGAATTGCTAAAATGATTATATTTACAGCTAGTTTGGACAGAAATAGCACAAAAGAACCATCATAAGGAGAGCACAACAGCCACAAATAGAACAGAAGGATCCAATTTTTGTGAGAACCAAGCCTCTGGGCTGGCCCCTGGAGTCAGGGCTTCTAGTCCATGCAGAAGTTTGCCTTCCAGCTTTTCCATCCCTCCTGCCATTCAGCCTGCAGGCCACGTTCCCAGAGCACCTGGAACATGAACTTCTTCCTAGACTATGCAGGCATCTGGTCCACAATGGGTGGAAAAGTGCTCCCTGACTGAATTTCCCTGCCTGACTTTCTCATTTCACAGTAGAGTGAAAAGAAGAGTCAGATGCTGCTTATTCTGGTCCTTGTCTGCAGTGGACCCACATAACCTTATCCATTAGCTCCTCCCCTTTGCCCCAAAGCTCCTATGAGCGAATGAAGCCAACAGCCATGGGATCTTGCTGCCCTTCAGGACCAGACGACAAAGCCATCCTAGTGACCCACTCTATTCAAACCACATTCTGGAAAACACTGGCTAGGAGGGACTTACTTCACCCTCAGTACAGAGAAAGGCAGAAGCATGTGTCCATGAAAGACCTGTAAATCCAGGATTAGCACATCAGCTGTGCTGACATTCCAGAAGGGATGGTAATAAGATTCAGATCAATAGGCCTGGTGCTTCCACAAGTGGCCCTGTGTGTCAGGCAAAGAACATAGCTCTATCTTCTGAACCCTTGTCCAAGTAATGTGGGAATTTTAACTACTGAAAAAACAACTGAGCTTTCAAATTGAAAGGTGTACATGAGTCAACAAAATATTATACATATCTAGGTTGAAAATAACAACTGAAGGTGCAATTGCATCCAAGTAACACGTCAGAAGCAGAGTCATAGAAATAAAGCTCATTCATATTCCACAGCCCTTATCAGATAATAAAGAGTTCAACATAATTCAACTGGTAGCTTTTGTTTGGTTGAACATTATTACCTGGGAATCATGATTCATTATAAATCTCATCAGTAATGTCACTTTTTTTTGTATGTTCCTTTTATCCTGAGCTTTTGAGGGTTTTTATTTAACATGAAGTGATGCTAGATTTTATCAAATGCTTTTTCCACATCTATTGAGATGATCATATAGTATTTTTTATTCTGTTTATGTGGTGAATATTGTTTATTGACTTGTATATGGTGAACCATTCTTGTATGCCTGGGATGAAACCCACTTGATTGTGGTGAATTATCCTTTTTATGTGCTGTTAGATTCAGTTTGCTAGCATTTTGTTGAGGATTTTTGTAACTATGTTCATGAGGGGAATATTGGTCTGTAGTTTTCTTTTTTGTTGCATTCTTTCTTGGCTTTGGTATCAGGGTAATACTGGCTTTGTATTGTGAGTTAGGGAGGATTCCTTCTTTTTTGATCTTTTGGAACAGTTTCAGTAGTATAGGCACCAGTTCTACTTTGTACATATGGAAGAATTTGGCTGTGATTCCATCTGGCCCTACCTTTTTATTGAGGGAGATTTTTTTTTTTTAGTAGTGATTCAATCTTGCCACTCATTACTGGTCTATTCAGGAGTTCTAATTTCTTCCTAGTTCAATCTCGGGGGGTGGGGGTAGGGTTATGTTTTCAGGAATTCATCCCTTTCCTCTAGGTTTTCTAGTTTGGGAGCATATACTTATTCATAATAGTCTCTGATCTTTTATATTTCTGTGGTATCAGTTATAATGTCTCCTTTATTATTTCTGATTATGTTTATTTGGATCTTCTCTCTTGGTTAGTTTGCTAGTGCTTTACTAATTGTTTTTATATTTTCAAAAAATCAACTTTTTGTTTCTTTGATCCTTTGTATTGCTTTTTTAGTCTCTAGTACATTTAGTTATGCTCTGATCTTTGTTATTTCTTCTGATAACTTTGTGTTTGGTTTGTTATTGTTTTTCTGGTTCCTTGAGGTGTGATGTTAGGTTGTTAATTTGTGATCCTTTTACTTTTTTGGTGTAGGGCTTTAATGCTGTAAAATTCCCTCTTAGCACTGCTTTCTCTGTGTCCCCCAATTTTAGTATATTGTGTTTTCATTTTCATTCATTTCAAAAAATTTTAAATGTGTCTTTATTTCTTTGTTGACTCAGTTATTGTTCAGGAGCATGTTGTTTAATTTCCATGTATTTGTATAGTTTCTGAAATTTCTTTTCAAATTGATTTCAGGGTTTAGTCCACTGTGGTCTGAGAAGAAACTTTAAATAATTTCAATTTTCTTTGTGTTTGTTTGTTAGGACTTATTCTGTGGTCTAAAATATGATCTACCTTGGAGAATGTTCCATGTGAGGATGAAAAGAATGTGTATTCTGTAGTTGTTGTGTGGAATGTTCAGTAAATACCTATTTAAGTCCATTTGCTCTAAAGTTCAGCCTAAGTCCAACATTTCTTCTGTTAATATGGTGAATTTCATTTATTGATTTGAGTATGGCAAACCAACCTTGCATTCCAGGGGAAAATCCTCCGTGATCATAATCCCTTAAATATATTCTTGAATAGATTTGCTATAATTTTCTTGAAGATTTTTGTATCTATGTTCATCAGGGATATTGGCCTGTAGTTTTCTTTTCTTGTAGTATCTTTGTCTAGCTTTAATATCAGAGTAATTCTGGCCTTGTAAAATAAATTTGAGTATTCCTTCCACTTTAATTTTTTGGAAGAGTTTGAGAAGTATTTTTATTAATTCTTTAAATTATAGAATTCAGCTGTGAAGCCATCTGGTCCTGAGCTTTTGTTTGATGGGAGATCTTTTATTATTGAATTAATCTCCCTATCAATTATTGGTCTGTTTAGATGTTCATTATCATCATGATTCAGTCTTAGTAGATTGTATTTTATACATTTTTAGGTTTTTCAATTTGTTGGTCTGTAATTGTTCATAATAGTTTCCTATGATTCTTTGTATTTCTGTGGTGTCAGTTGTAATGCCTTCTCTTTCATTTCTGATTTTGAGTATTCTCTTTTTTCTTAGTCTGAATGTTGCCAATTTTGTTTAGTTTTTTTAAAAACTACTCTTAGCTTCAGTGATCTTTTTAATTGTTTTTGTAGTCGCTATTTCATTTATTTTGCTCTGTTCCTTGTTTTTTTCCTTCCTTCCTTGTAACTTTGGGCCTAGTTTATTCATTTTCTGGTTTCCTCAGATGTAACTTTCAGTTGTTTATGTGAGATCTTTCTTCATTTTTGATATAGGCATTTCTGTAAACTTTTCTCTTAGAACTATTTTTGCTCATTCCATACATTTAGGTGTGCTGTGTTTCCATTTTAATTGTCCAAGATTTTTAAAATTTCTCCTTTAATTTTTTATTTGACCTAATAGTTGTTCAGACACATATTGTTTAATTCTCACATATTTGTTAATTTTATATGATTTCTCCTCTTATTCCTAGTTACATGCCATTGTGGCAAGAAAAAAATACTGATATGATTTTGAACTTATTTAATTTGTTAAGACTTGTTTTGTGGCCTAACATCTATTCTGGAGAATGTTCTATGTACATTGGAGAAGAGTGTGTATTCTGTTGCTTTTCAGTAGAATGTTCTGTATATAGATGTTAGGTCCCTTTGGTCTAAAGTGTACAACCCAAGTGCCCATCAATACATGAGTGGATTAATAAAATGTGGTATATGTATACCATGGAGTTCTACTCAGCCACAAAAAACAGTGGTGATATAGCACCTCTTCTATTATCCTGGATAGAACTGGAACCCATTCTACTAAGTGAAGTATCACAAGAATGGAAAAACAAGCACCACATGTGCTCACCATCAAATTGTTTTTAACTGATCAACACTTAAGTGCACATATAGTAGTAACATTCATCAAGTGTCAGGCAGATGGGAGGGGGGAGGGGGATGGGTATATACATACCTAATGGGTGCGGTGCGCACCATCTGGGGGATGGACACACGTGAAGCTCTGACTCGGGTGGGGCAAAGCCAATATACATAACCTAAACATTTGTACCCCCATAATACGCTGAAATGAAAAAATAAATAAATAAAATGTAGTCCAAATGCAACATTTCCTTACTGATATTCTTTTCTGGATGATCTGTCCAATGTTGGAAGTGGAGTATTTAAATCTCCTAGTGTTGTTGTTTTGCAGTCTATATCTCCGTTCAGATCTCTAATGTTTGCTTTATATAGATAGGTGCTTCAGTGTTGGGTGTATACATATATTTACAATTACTATATTCTCGTGATAAATCGACTCTCTTTTTTTACAATATAATAACCTACTCTTTCTCTTTTGACAGTTTTTAACTGGTCTATTTTATCTAAAAATAAGTATAGCTGTCTTTTTGTTTCCATTTATGTTGAATATCTTTTTCCATCAGTTCACTTTCAGTCTATGGGTGTCCTTTAAAGTAAAGTGAGTCTTTTGTAGGCAGCATAGTGTTGAGTCTTATTTCTTCTCCATTAAGCTACTCTGTGCCTTTAGATTGGAGAATTTAATCCATTTATATACAAAGTAATGTTTTCTTAACATATATGCTATTATTCTATTTTATTTTGGTGAGCATACTGTCATTATTTTATTATCAAAGACTGTTGTTCTCCTACTATTTCATGCTTCTTTTACCCTCTGAAATTTCACCAAAAATACAAATTTGAAGTTTTAAAATGTATCTCTTGTTTTCTGTAATAATTCTCTTTAAATAGAAGCCATTGGCTTTGATTAATCTACTAGTTCCCTTTTTGAGGCCACTGAATCTGCTCAGGTTACTAACTGGTGATTGTTGCTACAAACTTACGTTCACAAATATAAAAATTCTACACTGAAAAGATCAAGAGCTCTACTGGGTGCTGTCAGCAACTGCACAGGTCTCTATGATCAACCCCAGCTCTTCCCAGTTACCTCTGCCTGCAGTCCCTGCTGGCACAGTCCTGTGGGTTTCAGCCCCAGGAGGATTAGCAGATAGGCCCTGCCTTTGCCATGGTTGCAGAATATCCTGTCATACTAGGCTCATATCTTCCAGAAAGCCCTCAAAATTTCTGCCTGGTTGATGTCATTCTTCCTTATATATTTATTTAAATTTTAGTTATTTTATTTCCAAGTATTATGGGGTAGAAATGCTTTGGTTACATAAATTGCTTTTGCACCACCCAAGCCAGAGCTGCAAGCATACCCATCCCCCAGAGAGCATTTTTCACAGATCTAGAAAAAATAATGTTATGCTTTGTATGGAACCAGAGAAGACTGTGTATAGCCAAAACAACCTTAAGCAAAAAACACAACCAAAAACAAATCGGGAGGCATCAATTTATTAGACTTTAAGCTATACTACAAGGCTACAGTAACCAAAACAGGATAGTACTGGCACAAGAAGAGAGACATAGACCAATGGAACAGGACTGAGAACCCAGATATAAAACCATCCTTATATAGTCATCTGATCTTTGACAAAACAGACAAAAACATACACTGGGGAAAAGAATTTCTATTCAATAAATATTGCTGGGAAAATTGGATAGCCACATGTAGAAGACTGAAACAGGATCCACACCTCTCACCTCTCACAAAAATCGAATCATTATGGATAACAGACTTAAACCTAAGGCATGAAACTATAAGAATTCTAGAAGAAAATGTTGGAAATACTCTTCTAGACATTGGCCTAGGCAAAGAATTCATGAGGAAGGCCCCAAACGCAATCACAGAAAACAAGAAAAATAAATAAATGGGACCTGATCCAATTAAAAAGCTTCTGCACAGCCAAAGAAACTATCACTAGAGCAAACAGACAATCTACAGAATGGGAGAAAATATTCACATGCTACACATCCAATAAAGGGCTGATATCTAGAATCTATTTAGAACTCAGGAAAATCAGCAAGAAAAAAAAATCAAACAACCCTATCAAAAAGTGGGCAAAGGACATGAACAGAAACTTTTCAAAAGAAGACAGAATAGTGGCCAACAAACATATGAGAAAATGCTCAACATCTCTAATCATCAAGGAACTGAAAAATCAAAACCATAATGAGATGTCACTTAACTCCAGTGAGAATGGCTTTAACCCAAAAACCCCAAAACAACAAATGTTGGCGTGGATGCAGAAAGATAGGAACAGTCATACACTGATGATGGGACTGCAAACTAGTACATCTGTGGAAAGCAATATGGAGATACCTCAAAGAACTAAAAGTGGAACTACTATTTGATCTAGCAATCCCACTATGAGGCATCTACCCAAAGGAAAAAAAGATATTCTCTAAAGGAGACATCTGCACTTGAATGTTTATAGCAGCACAATTCACAATTGCAAAGTTGTGGAAACAACCCAAGTGCCCATCGATCCATGAGTGGATTAATAAAATGTGGTATATGTATACCATGGAGTTCTATTCAGCCATGAAAAAAAATTGGTGAACTATCTATTGTATTATCCTCTGGAAGGAGCTGGATCCCTTTCTTCTAAGTGAAGTATCACAAGAATGGAAAAACAAACACCACATGTACTCATCATTAAATTGGTACTAACCAATTCAAAGTAATTGTTAATAGGTAAAATTTGTGCCATTTTGTTAATTTTTTTTCTGATTGTTTTATAGTCTCTTTGTGAGTTTTTTCCCCTCTATTATTTTCTTTTTTTGTGGTTTGATGACTTTCTAGAGTGGTATTATTTGGCTCTTTTCTTTTTGTCCTTTGTCTATCCATCATAGGCTTTTGTTTTGTGGTTACCCAGAGGCTTACAGAAAACATCTTGCACGTATAATTGGCTATTTTAAGCTAACAACAACTTAACTGATTGCATACACAAACTCTACACTTTTACTGCACCTTCTCCCACATTTTGGGTTTTTAATGTCACAATTTACATTCTTTAAAATAATTTGCATTCTTAAAAAATTATTACAGACTCAGTTATTTTTAATAGTTTTGCCTTTTAACCTTTGTACTAGAGATATAATTGATTTATTCATCACTATTACAGTATTAGAGTCTCTTGGATTTATCTTTACCAGTGAGTTTTATACTTTCATGTTACTAATTAGCAGCCACTTCCTTCAATGTGGGAGACTTTCTTTAAAATTTTTTGTAAGCCAGGTCTCATGGTGATAAATGTAGTTTTATTCATCTGAAAAAGTCATTATCACCCCTTCATTTTTGAAAGACCTGATTGCTGTTATAGTATTTTTGGTGGGACATTTTCTTCTTTCAGCATTTTGAATATATCATCCCACTCCCTTCTGACCTGTCAGTTTTTTACTGAAAACTACGCTGATAATAATTCACTTTTCCCTCACTGCTTTCAACACTCTGTCTTTAACCTTGACAATTTGATTATGATGTCTTTGTGTGAGTCTGTCTGGATTCATCTTATTTGGTATCTTCTGGGTTCTCTAGATCTAGATTTCTATTTCTTTCCCCAGGCTTGAGACGTCTTCTGACATTGTTTCTTTGAATGTATTTTCTGTCCCCTTCTGTTTCTCTCTCTCTCTCTCTCTCTCTCTTTTTTTTTTTTGATACACCAGTAATGTGTAAGTTGTTATGCTTGATGATGTCCCATAAGTCTCTTAAACCAGCATCACTTTTTTCCATTCCCTTTTCTTTTTGCTCCTTAGATTGTAGATTTCCAGCTTCCTATCTTTGAGTTCACTGATTCTTTTCTTGTGCTTGATCTAGTAAGCTGTTGAACCCTTCTATTGGATTTTTTTAGTTCAGTTATATTATTCTTCAGCTTTGTTTTCTATTTGGTACTTATTAATACTTTCTATTTTTTGTTGAATTTCTCACTTTTTGTATTGCTCTCCTGACTTTGGTAAGCAGCTTGTATGGCCGTTATATTGAATTCCCTGTTGGGTAGATTACATACCTTTTACTTCACTCAGCCTGGTTTTTGGAGATTTCTTTTTCCTTTATTTGGAATATATTTCCCTGTTTCTTCATTTTTATTGACTCTCTGTGTTGATTTCTGCACATTGTATAATACAAGTACCTCTCTCAGTCTTGTCAGACTGACCGAGTGTAGGAGAAGTATCTCAATCTGTCCAGCCAGCGATTTTAAGGTGCCTCTTAAGAGTTTGGGTTTATCTAGAGTCCAGACTGCTGCCTCAGTTCCTGGTGGTTTGCTATCGTGCTAGGTGTGCCAGCTCAGTACTCTTGAGATCGTGAGGGAGGAGCCAGACTTTCTGGGGTAGCTAGAAATGTCCTGGTGTTGGATGCATGTTCCAGTTTGTTATATGATCATGCTGGAGCTGAGCACAGGTGTTTATCTCACACTCTGCAGTAACCCAGGGAAAGAATCTGTGGCAAATGCTTATATTTATATTCAGGTTGTACCTTCTGATCCTGGGGAGACAGCCACTGAATGTGGGCTTGTTTTATGTTTACCTCTTTGTTTTCTCTGGTTTATGGCCAATCAGGAATGCAAAACCACAACAGCTCCCAGAGTTAAATTTATTAAGGAGGCAATCCTTTGGGTGGGAGCTATAGAAGTTGTGGCATTTGGCGCATGGAAAAATTCCTCCTGGCAAAAATATGTAGAGCTGGACTTATCAGGGGAGCAAGCTGGGGGAAAGGCTCATTAAGTGGCGAGCTCTTGTTTTGGCTGTTGAAGGGCTACTGTTTTGGGGGCCACTCAGCTTCCTGATGCAAGTTTGGTGAAAACCAGGCCATCAGATAGCCACTGGGAGTGTGTTTTGTAAGCCCCTTCTGGAAAGAAAGTGAGAGCCTAGCCGTAAATTCCCAGCCCCATCTGTGTTTTGCACCCATTCAAATCACTTATTTGTTCTGTGATCTAGGATGACTCACATACGCTTAGTTCCTTCTGTTCCCAGGGCTAAGAGGTTTAGGAGGAAGTCCTTCGGGAGGTAGCTGTAAAAGTTTTGGCACTCAATGCTTGGCATAAACCCCTTCTGGGGAGAAATAGAGAAATGCTTTTTAAAAGTCTTGTCTGTCCTTCTGGGGGATGAAACCCTTGAAAGCACATACACACACATGTGAAACTGCCACTTTCTTCTGTGGTCTAGGTAGACTTGCATACACTTAGGCCCTGTATTCCCAGCGCTGGAAGGGTTAGCATGCAATTTCTTAGGTAGAAGCTGTAAAAGTTCGGGTATTCAACGTGCAGAAAACTCCCTCCAGGAGGGCTTAATAGACCTCACATTATCACTGGGGTAAGGGCTCGGGAAGTAGTGACCAGCTTCTCACGGGCCAGTGAGCTAATACTTTCATGCCCCTTTAACTCCTTAATGCAAGTTAGTTAGAACTGAAGCCACCAAGTAGTCACTAGAAGAGTGTGTCATAAACCACTTTTGGGGAGACATGGGGGGCTGTATTTTTAAAGCCCCTACTCTGCAGTGCTCTTGGGGAATCGAGTTCCTGTAAAAGCTTGCACACTCATATAAAACTGCTGCTATTTTTCCTGTGGTGTAGAGAGAGCAACATATGCCAGTCCCCTTTGTTCCCAGAGCTAGGACGTTTAGATGCAGTTTCTCAGGTGGAAGCTGTGAAGGTTGGGACATTCAATGTGTGGATAAACTCTTTCCAGTAAGGGTTGATAGAACTGGAGTTATCTCTGGAATGAGCTGGGAAGAAAGCCCAAGAAGTGATGATCTGCTTCTAATACTACTAGTGGGCTAATATTTGCCCATTTAACTACCCAGTGCAAATTAATTCGAAGCCAGGCCACCAAGTAGCCACTGGAAAGAGTGTGTCCCTTCAAAGGAGAGCAAGTGGCTAGTTTTAAGTCCCCTCTCTGTACTGCTTCCAGAGGATGAAGCCTCTGCATTGCTTTTTTCTCCCCAAACTGTTGCATTTTTCCTGAGGTCTAGAGAGACTTGCATGGACCTAATCCCTTCCCCCCCTAGAGCTGGTGGACTGGGAGCCAATCCCTGGGGAAAGCCGAGCTAGGGCAGTATGTGTGAGGTCCAAACCCTCCTCCCCACAGAGAGACGCTGAGTGCTGGGGCTTCCTTTCTCAAATTTATGGCCGCGTTCCCGGGGCGGGTCTGGGACTGAGTGTGCCTCAGCTTTTCCTATCCATTGGATGTGGATGTTTTCTCACTTGTCCAAAGGGCAGGAGTTTCTCAACTGGTCTCTGACTTTCTCTCAGAGGGAATTGATTCATGAATAGACATTTATTTGGTATATCCGTGGGTGGAGGGAGAGTCAGGAGCTTTCTTTTCTGCCATGTTGCTAACACTACTCCCAGACCTAGTTTCTTAGATTACTCCAGGTGTTATTTATCTTTTCTTCCTTTGAATGTCATATCAATTATTACTCATATATTTATAAACATTGAGTATTATGTGTCCTTGCACTTAAATGTTTTATGTATTTCTTGTGCCTCCAATAGGTTAGTTTTAGATTATAGATACCATGTCACATAAACTTTTAAATACTTATGCATTATGAACCATGGAGCTGTGCTGCATATTACTGTTCATAGCATACTCTGTAGTATTCACGGTAGCTCAATGAACACACAAAGAGAGTGAAGACAGTTTAGAAGAAGAGGGAATTAATAGGACATATTTATTTTATTTTTTTGAGACAGGATCTCACTCTATTGCCCAAAGTAGAGTGCCGTGGTGTCATTGTAGCTTGCTGTAACCTCAAACTTCTGGGCTCAAGAGATCTTACTGCCTCAGTTGAGACACCAAGCGCACACCACTATGCACTGCTAAGTTTTTTTTGATTGGTTGTTTTGTTTTTTATTTTGTAGAGATGAGGTCTCACTATGTTGCCCAGGCTGGTCTTGAATTCCTGGGTTCAGGCAGTCCTCTTGCCTCAGCCTCCTATAGTGCCAGGATTATAGGTGTGAGCCACTGTGATCAGCCTAGGACATTTTTAAAAAGGATATTTAAATACTTAACAGTAATACAAAGTAGGATGATCTTTCTGATTTTTTTTTTTTTATTTTGGCAAAATGAGATGGAGTGAAAAGGTCCTAAAAGATACTTTTCAAATTTTAGCTTTCTTCTTAGCAAGAAATAATGTGTCTTGGATGGGAGAGTGGCTTTAACTATATAAATGATATTTAAATCCAGAAGAATAGATGAAATAAACAGCAGGATAATACAGAGATAGGAAAAAGTCTAGGATCTGGACCTTGCGACTTCCAAATTTTGCAGTGCAGATAAATAAAGAGAAGCCAGAAATGCATAGAAAGAATGGCTGCAGGGGTGTACAGGCTCCTGGAAGCTAGTAGAGAAGAATATTTCAAGAAAAATAGTGCAACTCTGTCAAGTGCTGCTGAGAATCTGAACAACAGGAGTAAAAAACCTAATGGGATTTGGAAAAGTGGAGGTCACTGACAAGAACAGTGTTGTTAGTGGGCTGGAGACAGAACCAAGTTGGAACGAACTGAAGCTTGGATGAGTAGTTAGGAAACAGGCAGGACATAATGCATTTTCCATAAAGCTTGGCTACAAAGGGGAGAGAAGAAATGGAGCTCTAAAGTAGAAGGAAGTAGGTCAAGGGGACTTTGGTTTTTCTAAGATATGCACTGTTAATTTTGCTACAGAAGAAATGATTTTCAGGGAGAGAAGGAAGTGGTGGTAAACACTGTCAGGGTGGTAAGCAATGCACAGAGCCCTAGAGACTCTGAGGGCAGAGGTGCAGTGGTTAGTTCTGTTTCGACATGCTCGAACAGCACTTCTGTGGAGCAATAGCAACATGACAGATTTTTCCAACTGTAGAAATTTTCTAATTCCTCTCTAGCTGCTGCTTAAATCCTTGATGTAAAATCTAGAGAAGCTAGCTTCTGTGTAGCTGCACCCAGTTGAGATGATGTCTACAAATGCCAGTTATAAGAATGTGAAAGTGTGTCTGACTCAGCAGAAGTGTGATAAAGATCAAAGTAGAAACAGCACTGTTAATAATGTGCATACCTTTTTTTACTCTTCCTGGAGAAATCGCAGAAGCATCTAGGATAAACGTGAAGCAATACTAAGCAGACTTCAGGGCTACAGGCTGAGAGTAAGCAAAACAAATGTCCTTTCTATCAAGATCATGTAAAGTACTGCGGACACAAAACAGATGTGAAAGAAATTCAGTTTGTTTCGGGACACGTGGCAACTGTACCTATTCAAATAATCAGGCTAAAATCTTTCTAAGAACATAATCCATGAAAATGTATTTCCTCACATTTATTAACATTTTGTGTAACCCAAACCCATCCTTTAGTGGTTTCAAAAATTCCTACAAATTCCCCTCTTATTCTTGCCACTGAGAGAGGGGTGTGTGTGTGTTTACCATTTAAAATTAAATGAGATTACATGTGTGAAAGTATATAAACCAAAGCATGGTATATAGCAGACATTTAATAATATGCTAATTGATTCTGAACCTTTATCCCAAGGTAAATAAGCCAAGGAAATAAGGGACTATGATATTTGAGTCTTTGTGAGAACTTACATGATTAGGGTCATAGTTTAAAATCTTTCACTGATTTTAGTTGTTCTGATTATTAAGAAGACCAAATATTTTTTTTTTTTTTTTTTTTTTTGTTGAGACAGAGTCTCACTTTGTTGCCCAGGCTAGAGTGAGTGCCGTGGCGTCAGCTTAGCTCACAGCAACCTCAGACTCCTCGGCTTAAGCGATCCTACTGCCTCAGCCTCCCGAGTAGCTGGGACTACAGGCATGCGCCACTATGCCCGGCTAATTTTTTCTATATAGATTTTTAGTTGTCCATATAATGTCTTTCCATTTTTAGTAGAGACGGGGTCTCGCTCAGGCTGGTCTGGAACTCCTGACCTTGAGCAATCCACCCGCCTCGGCCTCCCAGAGTGCTAGGATTACAGGCGTGAGCCACCGCGCCCGGCCTAGAAAACTAAATATTAAGTAAACATCTCGTAACATCATAACACTGGGGTGGGGAACTTGAACCAACACAATGAGACTTTTCACAGACAAAAGTGAACTCATTTTGAGCCCATTACACTTACTGTGTAATATTGTTCCTGTTTAGGCTACATCCTAAGTAATATCTACTTGCCTGATTTATAGACTTGGCTCTATACAAATAGCTCTTTATTCTGTATTTTGACTTTCCTTATAGGAACAGGTGTTGAAATGAGAATTACTACTCCTCATAACCTATTGATCTCACTTTGAAATAAAAATTTGAATAGACTTGCCACAATGGAAGTGAATGAGAGAGATTCCTTATAAATTTAGAAATAGAGTATTAGTAATAAGTGCTTAAATGCAGCTTTGGCTGTCATTAAAGTTTTATGAATATAATATGTACCCAAATTTTATGTAATATATATCTTAAATATGTATTTCCAACTCGAGCTTTAATGAAATACATCTCTTTTCTGCTTCTACCTTTTCTTCTGATCTACTTTAAGTAGAATGTGCGCTTTGAGTTATTGCCTTTGTATTAGAGATTATTTTGTCCTAAACACTGTACTTTTATTGCTATGATATAATCTACAGTATGTCACTTGACTGTGGGTTATATTAATCCTAAATTACTAAAATATGACTATGATTGTTTTGATGTATTTTTATATTTTAGAAAAATGATGGAAAATCTTATACATTGTAGGCCATGGATTTACCTGCTAACTAGGATACATGTGAGAAGACTGAGGGAAACAGTGAGTTCAGGAAGGGAGGGTGGAAGGTCTTGGGCTTTCAGTCCTCCCATTTGCTCTGGCTCAGGAATATTCAATGAGTCTTGCTAAAGGAGGGGACAATATATCCATCACTCAGACTATGCAATATAAAGACATTACATGTAGCTTGATTACAAAAAAATCTGAAAGGCAATGTGACAAGTTTTGAAATTCCCAAACCTTCAAAATGACAACAGGGTGATATAAACAAGTTGTGTTCTGCCATATGATGCTACAATCATTTCTTAGACATCTCTTAAAAATTCTCATATTAGTAATGGTACCAGGAGATAGAAGACATAACTGAGAAATCACTGCAAATCAGTTGTGCAGTCACAAAGGATATAAATCATTGAGGAAACAACATTTGAGTTTTCTGTCTTGCAGTTGGCAACTTACTGTGACGAACCAATGACACCTTCTTTGAAGTGACCGCTTCATTGGTATTCACTTCAGCTGACGCTTTCTTGGTGTGCCCTGTACTCTCACTTAAGCTCATACCATGGGGGAGGCACCTGATTATAAATGAAAGAGCCGAAGGATCTTCTTTAGATGTGACAATATGAAAAGAATGTGGAAGTGGTTATTTTAGAGAGTAACCTTAGGGGCAAATTCCAGTGAAATTCACTTTACCGCTTACAATAAGAGGCAAAGACTTTTTAAACAAAGTTAAGTGACCATGGATTTGGTTCTCTTGTAAGGATTTAAGGCATTTCCCAATAATTTTAGAGAAGTTTGATTATTTTTTATAATTGTAGGGAAGTACAATGGGAAAAATCACATATTCCCTCTGTAATTTTCTTGCTCTGAAGAAAATATTAGTATATCACAATTTAAAAAATCTCAAACTTGAGCATTTTTTCATATATTTATAGGCCATTTGTCTCTTCTTTTGAAAAGCTTCTGTTCATGTCTTTTGCCCCCTTTATAATGGGGTTATTTGATTCTTTTCTTGGCAAATTGCTTGAGTTCTTTGTAGATTCTGGTTATCAGTCCTTTAACAGATGGATAGCTTGCGAGTATTTTCTCTCATTCTGTAGATTGTCTATTTGCTCTGTGAATTATTTCCTTGGGTGTACAGAAGCTTTTTAATTTAATCAAGTCCTACTTATTTATTTTTGTTGTTGCTGTGATTGCCATTGGGGTCTTCATAATTCTTTGCTTAGGCTGATATCTAGAAGAGTTTTTCCAACATTTTCTTCTAGCATTCTTCTGGTTTCATGCCTTCCATTTGAGCCCTTTATTCATCTTGAATTAATTTTTTTAAGTGGTGAGAGATATGGATCCTGTTTAATTTCTCTGAAGGTGACTATCCAAATATCCCAGCATCATTTATTGAATAGGACTTCTTTTTCTCAGAGTATATTGTTGTCTGCTTGGTCAAAGATCGGTTGTTTTTATGTGGAGGGTTTTATGTCTGGATTTTCTGTTCTGTTCCATTGGTCTACATCTCTATTTTCATGCAAATACCATGCTGATTTAGTTACTATAGCCTTGTAGCATAGTTGGGAAGTGCAAACTAAAACCACAATGAGATATCACCTTACCCCAATCAGAATGGCCTTTATTAAAAAGTCCAAAAATAATAGATTCTGGTGTGGAAGCAGAGAGAAAGAACACTTATACACTGTTGGTAGGACTGCACATTAGTAAAACCCATACAGAACACAGTATGACGATTCCTCAAAGAAGTAAAAGTCAACCAACCATTTGATCCAGCAATCCCACTGCTGAGTATTTACCCAAAGGAGAAGAAGTCATTTTACCAAAAAGACACCTGCACTCTAATGTTCATCACAGCACAATTCACAATTGCCAAGATGTGGAATCACCCCAAATGCCCATCAATTCATGAGTGGATTAACAAAATTTGGTACATGTACACCAAGGAGTTCTACTTAGCTGAAAGAATCGTGACTTAATGCCTTTTGCAACAATTTGGATGGAACTGGAGACCATTATCCTAAGCGAAGTATATAAAAAATGGAAAAACAAACACCACATGTACTGACTACTAAAATGGAGCTAACCTATGAGCACACATGTGCATAGAGGGAAGAAAAACTCAACAAAAACCAACCAGGCAGTAGGGAAGAGGAGGGGATGGGCGAAAACCTACGCAATGGGCACAATGAACAATATCTGGGTAACAGGCCTCTACGACTCAAGCATTATAAAAATGATTTGTGTAGCAAAAATTATTTGTACCCTGTAATACTTTGAAATAAAAGAATTATTGGGATAAATAATAAAATTTGATTATGAGCTGTGGATAGGTAATGTACATAATCAATGTGAAATTCCAGATGTTGATAAATGCACAATGGTTATATAATGTTCTTGTTCTTAGAAAATACATACTTAAGTATTTTAGAAGTAAGAGGCACAATGTCTCCAAGTTGTTCTCAGATAGTTCAGAACAAAAGAAAAAAATATATATGGAGAGAAAGAGAGAGATAAACAAACACTTGGTGAATCTGAGTAAAGGGTATATGGGAACCCCATGTACTATTCTTGCAACTTTTCTGTAAATTATATTAAAATAAGTTGTTAATTTTTTTTTAAATCTCAAACTTGAAGGATTTGACCTAGCATCTGGTGAATCAAAGTATTAGGGGAAAAAAAATCTAAACTTTATGGTATTTTAATACTTTGGAAATAATCATCTCAAGAAGAAATGAAACATTCTTATATTCCCCAATATGTTTTCCCAGAGATACTAGGTACAATTACTTTTGAGTAAAAACATAGAAGATATTACTGAAGCCTATTACCCAGAGCAGCCCATTGGAAACTCACAGTTTCAAGAGAAAACTAAAGAATAAAACTAGTGGTTTTCTTAGGTGTCATTTCAATATGCAAAGAAAGATTCGTATTTACTTGTCTAACAGGAGCTTGTGTTAAGGGTCACAGGAGTGTTTAAATTATAGTGTACATTTTACACCTAATTGTCAAACAGTCTCATCACCAGATTTTGTGATTACTTCTAACTTTAAATCATATAGAAAAGAATCCATCCATACAGTTTCATTTTAGAATATTCTGGGATATTTGGATGACATACAAAGCCACAAACTCTCCCTGAGCTGCCTCTGCAGCCCACCTCTGGTAGTGCCCTTTGGCATTCCTGCACCCCAGACCTCAGCAACTCAGCCGCCTGCCTTATCCAAGCATGCCCAGTTTCCCTTTCCCCAGAGATTTAGCATGCCTATTGCTTCTGCCCAGACCATTTTCTTCAGTTTATGGGACATCTCCAGTTCACCTTCTAAAACTCCAACTCACCTTCTACCACCCCCTCAAACCATTTTTCTTCTCATCAGTTTTCATAGCGTTCTCTAGGCAGGGCTAATCATTCCTTTCCCTAAAACTTTGTGCCTTTATTAGAGTACTTACCACATCCACTAGACAAGGTCAATCATATTATGGTCTTCTCCTCTTGGGTGCATGATTATTTCAGTAGCGATACATGGCATCATGTGGCAATGACAGGGAGTTGGTCGTATGGGATCAGAATCTAAAAGGTACCCACTCTTCCATGTTTCCGGGAGTATTCTCTGCCTTGTCTCCCTGAAGCTGCTGGCTTTGAGGATGGGAAAATGTGTCCTCTCCTCTCTGATGGAGCCAAGCACAGAAAATTCCATAGCATTCCAACACACATCTGCTATGACGTTTTTTTCCTCTTACCTTTTTCAAACTCAGTTCTTGTGTATTTTCTTCCTGGATGTCATCATAAAAATATCTTGCTTTGTTTTACTTCCTTAGCAAGCTCTAAATAAGGAATGCAGCACATAGTTTTGAAGTGTATACACAGTTGCTAAAATTGTTTTGTTTTTGACCTTTTGGGGTGTCCTCTAAAACTGAAACAGTTACTTAGAGAGGTAAGGTGTTACCAGGCAAAAGAGTTCTAGAGAAAACACCCTGTGTTTCTCGTACGCATAGAGTGGGATATGACGGTGTGTGAAGATTGCTGTGCGTACAACTAGGCAGGACGTTAGAACCAGTGCACATGCGCCGTCTCTCTGGCGCGGAGATGCACATCAGAGGGAGGCCAGCTGGCCTGTCCCCGGGAGTAACCGGAAGAAGAAATGCTGACGTCTCCTGGCTAGATTACCCATCACAGTGCACACACATGTGAGGGTCAATTCAGAGCCAAGATTAACCTGTAGAGTGACATTGTGTGGTTTGGAAAAATGTAGTTTGGGAGACAATTTAGGAAAGGCCACCATCACTGGGGTGACAGCTCTCTGCAGGGCACAGACTGGAAACAAAGTTCAGATTGTCTTGTAACTCAAACTTGTCCCCCTTTCTGGGCAGCAACGTGTGATTGCGCAATAATATTTTTCTTTTCAATTTTTTTTTTTTAGAATGAATATCTGTCGACATACTTAGAAAACTGTAATTTATTCCTAAAACACTCTTAATAATTTAGGGAAATATTTTAAAAACAAACAACCAAAGACAACTTCATTTTAAACATCCATTGAACATACTTATCAGCAAGGGAGAAAACATCCTCATCTCCATGCCATCTGGGAAGATGACTCATAGTGTCATAAAGTGATCTTTGAATTTAAGGATTTCAGGGCAGTGGCACAAAATAGACATCCCTCCTAAAGCCACATGTGGCCAGCTGCTTGGATGAAAGGCAAAGAGTGAGCTGTGATAAAAAGCACTTCTATTAGTGACCTGTGGCATGTGTTTCTAAAATAAGAGTTCTTTTGAAGTTGATACTTGCTAGAGAGGCATTCTTAAGTGTGTACTTAAAAAATTGATTACTGTGTCCATTAATATCCCAGAGCACCAGGGCTAGCATGGTCTTCATACCAGAAGGATGCTCCCTTATTCTTTATGTTTAAATATACTAAACCCCAAATCCTTATTACCACAAGACCTATAGATCATCTTAATAAAAGGTGGGCCCATTTCAGTCAGAGTATGTTCATGTTTACATCAAATTCTATAGAAGCTTTGCCTTGATATTCTCTCTAAGATCTTTATAATTGTGATTCAGACGACTATGAGAAATTAGGCATATATTGGAGGATACTGGGTGAATTTTAAGTATTCATAATCAGCTTCTGTATATTTTTGGAATAATTCACCAAAGAATTTGAAATAAAAGTACATATTTTGTTATATCTCCTTTTCTTATAATATCGCCAGGTAAATTAATCACTACTTTTTCTATAACTATAGTTACAGGAAGTATTAATAGTATAATAGTATTTATTCAATATTATAATCTTTATAATCCTTTGATTTTTCCAGTAAGTTTTTTTCATGAATGTATTACAAAGCAAACGCTAGTCTAAGCACTACCTACATCAAGACAGAATATTACTCATCCCCGGAAGCTGCCTCCTCCCAGATGTTACCCTTCCTTCCATCACTGTCGAAGTAACCCTGTTGTTACTTCTGGCACAATAATTTTGGCTACGTTTTGAACCATGTGTAACTAGAACCACACAGTATGCTGTCACATGTATCTAGTTTATTTTGCTCAATATTATGTTTTTAAGACTCAACCATGTTGTGTGCAGCTTGAAGTCCACTCCTCTACATATTCCATTGTATAACTACATAACAATTTAAGCTATCTTATTTTGTTACAAATAATGCTGGTAAAAACATTCTGTACACTGTTCTTGCTCATTTATGTGTATGCGTTAGTCGTAAGTATGTACCTAGGAGTGAAATCATTGTGCTGTAGGATAGGCGTATTTTTGAGAAGGCAGTTTACTAGCTTACACTATCGCCGAGAGTTATTGTTGCTCCACATCCTTGACAACAATGTCAATTTTGAATTGGACACATTCTGGTCATTGGGTAGTGCTGGCGCACTTTGGTTTCCATTCTCCCTAAATACCAGATGGAGTATTTAAAAATAAATTTAGAGGCCTTTGAGTTATCCTTGCCTATGAGGTTCAGGTTTAAGAATCTTGCCCATTTTTTCTATTGAGATTTCTTTCCCTTTCTTACTGATGTTTAAGTGAAGTATCCCAAGAATGGAAAAACAAGCATCACATGTACTCACCAGAAAATTGGTTTCCCTGATCATCACCTAAATACACATCTAGGAACGACACCAATCGGATATCAGACTGAGGTGGGGGGTGGGGGAGGGGATGGGGGTATGCCTACACAATGAGTGCATTGCGCACCGTTTGGGGAATGGTAACACTTGAAGGTGCTGACTCGGGAAGGGGGGGTGGGGAAGGGAGGGATATATACCTACGTGATGGGTGCAACGCGCACTACCTGGGGAACAGACACGCCTGGAGCTCTGACTTGGGGGGAAAGGCGGTACATGGGCAACGTATGTAACCTGCAATTCTGTATCCCCCATAACAATAAGATGAAATAAAAAAAAAAAAGAAAGAAAGATTATAAAGCTAACTAAAAATATCTATCACCATTGAAAGTGTGTAATATTTAAGTCAAAAATAACTACGTTAAAAAAAAAAAAAGTGTTTCTCATATAATCTGGAAACAGGCATTTTTGTCCATTGTCTATATTATAAATATGTCCTCCCTGGCTGGGGCTTGCCTTTTTGCTTTCCTAACGGTTTCTTTTGATGAACAAAAGTTATTCTTGTCCATTTATTAATTTTTTGTTTATAGTTATGGATTTTTTGTTTTGTTTATATATTGCTACATTTGATTTGACATCTTATTACAATCTTTGAATGTATATTCATGAATAAGATTGGTCTCTGTAAAAATGACTAAGATTTTGCTAACATGGCTATGCTAATGTGATAAAACCAGAAGGGACATATTCCTGGTTTTCTACTCTGGAAGATATTTTGTAATTTTTGTGTTATTTTTTACTTGAATGTTTGAAAATAGTTAAGGACTATTCATATTTTTGATTTCTTATACAAGTTTTTTAAAGTTGCATTTTTCAGGAAAGTTTTTCATTTCGTCAAAATTTTGGAAGGTACTGATGTGCAGTTTTTCATAATCTCTTTAATGTCCTTTTTGTATGTGGGTTCAATGATTATATCACTATTTTTATTCCTGACCTTGGTAATTTATGCCTCCATAACCCTCAATAGAGATTTATTTCACGAGCCTTTATAAAACATTTTGGCTGGGTTGCCAGTTGGCTTTAAAGTGTTATTTATTTATTTTTACCTTTCTAGTTTCCTTTATTCTATCTTAAGATTTAATTGGGGCCGGGCACGGTGGCTCACGCCTGTAATCCTAGCACTCTGGGAGGCCGAGGTGGGCGGATCGTTTGAGCTCAGGAGTTCGAGACCAGCCTGAGCAAGAGCGAGACCCCATCTCTACTAAAAATAGAAAGAAATTATATGGACAGCTAAATACATATATAGAAAAAATTAGCCGGGCATGGTGGCGCATGCCTGTAGTCCTAGCTACTCGGGAGGCTGAGGCAGCAGGATCGCTTGAGCCCAGGAGTTTGAGGTTGCTGTGAGCTAGGCTGACGCCACGGCACTCATTCTAGCCTGGGCAACAGAGTGAGACTCTGTCTCAAAAAAAAAAAAAAAAAAAAAAGATTTAATTGGATCTTTTTCTTATTATTCCAGTGAATTTTTAGATAATTTATTTTTGCCTTTATTTTCTTATATGTACTTTTAAAATTAGAGATTTCTCAGCATGGTTATAGCTGCATCTCATTTGTATTGACATATCATATTATTGATGGGTTCAAAATACTTTATTTTCAATTGATTTCTTTATTTACTCATAGTTTATTTGGAAGCATATCTTAATCCCTAAATGTATGTTGTCTTTTCATTATGGATTCTGATTTCATTTCAGAAATCAGAACTTTCTCTTTGTAATTTCAATGCTTTAGAAATTGAGACTTATAGTTCACTATGTAGAAAAAATTTATAAATGCTCTATATGTTTGAATAAAATGTCTACTTTGCAGATGTTTTATACCACCAACAGCTCTGCTCAGCTTCTGTCGTTGGGTGGTCACTTTCTAATGAGTTTCTCAGCTTCCATATTATTTGCAAACATGCAAATGCCTTCAGAGAAAAAAGGGTGTCATCTTGTTCCTGAAGTCCAGGCTATCACCGGACCTCTCCAAATCTTTCAAATATACTTTTGGAAATAGATCCTGGTGTTTCTAGTTGTTCTCAGTTGGAGGATTGGTCTGCTCCAAGTTAATCTGTCATAGAGAACATAGTCCATATCTAGATTCTTTTTTTTTTTTTGAAAAGAGTTGATTTTTTTATTGATATATAATAGTTGTACATATGGGAGTACATGTAGTATATTAATACCTGTATACAACATGAAAGGATCAAATCAGTGTAAGTGGCTATCCATCATCTTAAACATTTATCTTTTCTTTTTTATAATTTCAGAATATTACAGGGGTACAAACCTTTTCATTACATGAATTGCTTTTGTACAGTTTGAGACAAAGTTATAAGTGTGTCCATCACCCAGGTAATGTGCATTGTACTCAACAGGTATGAATTTGCCTATCCCCTACTTCCCTTCCGCCTGCTTGATTTCCTTTGAATTTTACTACCATATGTGCACATGAGTGTTGATCTATAAGTTTCAATTTAGTCGTGAGTACATGTGGTTTTGTTCTTCCCTTCTTGTGATTCTTCACTTAAAAGGATGGTCTCAAGTTCCATCCAGATTGTTACAAAAGGTATTAGTTCACTATTTTATTTGATGGCTGAGTAGTACTCCATGGAATACACATACCACGTAATATTGATTCACTCATGGATTGATGGAAATTGGGTTGTTTCCATACCTTTGCAATTGTGAATTGTGCTGCTATAAACATTCGAATTCAAATGTCTTTTTAATAAAATGTCTTTTTTTTCCTTTGGGTAGACACCCAGTAGTGGGATTGCTGGATCAAATGGTAGTTCTACTTTTAGTTCTCTAGAATCTTACTGATATTTGTCTGCAAATTCTGTTATTGAGGGAGGTGTGTTAAAATATTTTCTTCATAAACATTCATATGTATATGTGTGGAAAATTTTCCCCTAGACTCACCACTTATATTGAGGGTGTTTTTATGAGCCATATGAGAGTGAGTCACAGACACAACGTCCCCTCATTCCTGATTACTTTCTACAGACAAAAACATTCTTCTATATAATCACATTACAACCATCTAAATTAGAAAAATTAACATTGTAAGCACTAAACTCCATTCAAGTTTTTCTAGTCATCCCAATAATGCCCTTTATTGCAAAAAGATCCAGTTTAGAATCATACATTGAGCTTGACTATAGTTTTCTTCCCTAGTTTTATTCAATCTGGAAATGTTCCTTTGTTTATTTTTGACATTTATAAACTTGATACTTCAGAAGATTTCAGGGCAGTTATTTTGTCCAGTTTCCCTCAATTTGGGCTTGCCAACGGTTTCCTTATGATTAGATTTAGGTTATACAACTTTTACAGAAGCATCACAGAAGTGAAGTCAAGTTCTTCCTGTTGCATTCTATCAGGTGACCCATGATTTCAATTTGTTCCATTGCTGATGATGATCACGTGGTTGCTTCATGAAGGTGATGTCTCCCAGGCTTCTCCACTTTATAACTCAGAGGTATTTTTCAGAGCACATATGTGACCTGTAGAGACTACATAAACATCATATTTCTCACCTAATTTTCAATTTATTATTTTACTTATATAAGTACTGACTCAGTCTCCAAATTTATTCAGTGAGTTATTATATATCAATTATTTGTTTTGATGCTCACATTATTCCTCATGTGCCCAGGGGAAGCCCCTTCAAGTTGGCTCCTATGTCATTTTCACATGTCCACACAATTTTTGAGCACTTTCTTATGCTCTGGTACCATAAAAATTTCTGGGATCCTCTTGTACTTTCCCTGCTTCAACCCTGAATTTAACCATTTTTCCAAGGAGCACCAGTTGTTTTAGTGGCGAATGGTATTTAGAAAAAGAGATCTGGGTGCTGGATGTGTTCTTTGCTGTGGAGTGTTGTGCTCCTAGCCTTTCTCAGGAGACAGAGCTGGGGGCGTATGAGTGTTACATCTGTCTATGTGTCTATTTTTCTTTATCCATCTATATAGATCGAAAACCTTGATTTAACACTGATGCATCCAGTTCACCATTTGCTTTATTCTAGTTTTCTCCCTTTTCTATTTGTAATCATCTGCTACTACACTGAGAAATGTGATTTCCATTACCATTCATATGTTGGTTTATTTGATCAAACTTTTTATCTGTAACGGATCCTCCACTGGCACCACCTCTCCGCCTTTGTGCTCGTCCTCCCCGTGCTGGTGCCCCTGGCGCGGGCTCTGACCACTGCCGTGTGGCTGCCCCAATCACAGCACCGTCTGCGTCTTCACCTCGCAGGGTTGGACCCTGAGACTCCACGGTGTTACCTTTCCTAATCAGACGCCCTCCTCGCTCCACCTGGTCTCTGGTACAGTGGCCACCCCTGCCGCAGACGTCTTCAACATGGTCAGACTCTGACACCCCACATCTGTCTGGATTTCTACATAGATGTTTTTTTCACCTGGCTTGGTTCAAATGTCTGCTCCAGGTCACGGCATAGATTTGCTTGTCTCTGTCTAATGACTTTGGACTAAATTATTTAAGAAGGGAAGGGGAAAGGGAAAAAAGAATGATTTGCCACTTTTTAACAGTCTTCATACCTGCATATTCATATTTATTCTCCCTCTCTTTTTCCTTTCTCTCATTTTCTCGGACAGTTCCTTAGCATACTTAATATACCCACCTTCCAACTTATGTGCTTTTTCCTTAGTCGTTGGAAATAAACTAAAAAATATTTATCTATAACAATATGTGATGATTAAAATATATTAAATTATAAGTAAATATACAAAATATAAACCAGCAATAATTATTTTATATCATTCAATTTTATTTAGATTTACTCTCATTGTTACCATTTTTTTTTTTTTTCTTTTTCTACCATCTCATATCTCTAATCTACCATCTGGGATCCTGTATATTTCTTCTGAAAAGGTATTTTTCTTTCCAATAGTAGGTTCTACTAATGGTAATTCTTTCAGAATTTGTGTGCCTAAAAATATAGTTGTTTTCTTTCATTCTAATTTTCTAAGGGAATTTTTGCTGTAAATGGAATTCTGGTTGGCAGTTAATTTCTTTTAGTACTTTGAAAATATCATTCAGCTGTCTTCTGTTTTCCATTGTAGCTGTAGAGAAGTCAAGTTTTATTTTAACTGTCACATATTAGAATATAATCCTTATTTTTTTTTAACCTCCCAGTTTTCTTTAGTTTTCACCAGTTACTGATGTGATTAGGTGTGGATTTTTACCTTGTTTATTGTCAGTCTTTTGAAAAATGGTTTTGTCTTTCAAAAGTTTTATAAAGATTGTATCCATTATCTATTCAAATGTGTTTCTGCTTCATTTTTTTCTTCTATATTTTAGGATTACAACTACAACTATGTCAAACATTTCTATACTCTTTGTCTCTTACCATTTATTTTTTTATTTTCATCTCATTGTGCATGAAAGTATCTTCCCTTAATTCTCTCACTAAACAAATTCTCTCATCTACTTTTAAATTGAATTTAAACTATCCATTGAGTCCTTCATTACAACTGTTTTATTTTTCATTGCTAGAATTCCTATTTTTTATAGTTTGTAATTTTCTTCTGAATTTTAATCTTGGCTATTATCACCTCACACATAATTAGTATAATCATTTCAAAATTTGTTGCTGATAGAATCCCTGTAGGTCTGTTTTTATGTTTTATTATTGCTGCTGGTTTTCAGGCATGCTGTGTTATCTTTGTTTGGATAATTTAGATATCTTGTTTGAAAGCTGTTTGAAGAAATCATTTGAGACCAGGCATATTTTCTTGATTCGAAGTCTTTTTATTTTGCTTCTGCTAGCTGCATGGGAACACTAGAAATCTGGGGTTGCCTTAATCCAGTCTGAGGGGTTGAGATCAGTTATATTCTCGGGAAGTGCCTTTCTGTATAGAGGTCATTCTTACCCTGGGTTGGGCCCCTTGCAGCCCCAAAGTAAAGTGAAAGATTTTCCAATTTCTCCTCTTTGAAGTTCCCTGGACTTTAATGCCCAGATCCCTGCCCATGCCAGATTATAAAAGTGCATACTTCACCTTTGTGTTTCTTGGCTCTGCTTTGCAGAAATGGTAGGTACTTTCAGAAGAAAGCAACCTCACATCCCAGACTTTCCTCAGTGGACTTCTATCCTTTCCCAAATTCTAGTCTGGTAAAGTTTAACTATCTTTTCTACTCTCCAGTGTTTTCAGAACACATGGTTTCTCCCACACCCCCCTGACTGCCCCCCTCTCTCCCCGCCCCAAGTTTTCTAGTTATCCTCATGAAAGTTTTCGTCCAAATTACCTAATCTACTTTATTAGGAGCAGACGTGCCTTCAGTGTTTTAAATTATTATTATATTGATTAAATATCATCTGCCATCTCTCCACCTTGAATTTCTGATCCTTTATCCATATTAAATTTGTTGTATTATAAAGCACAACCCCAATGCCAGTGCAAGGCATTATCACAAAAAAGAGTACATCAAATTTATTTCTTCATTTTTTAAACTGATAAAAAATAGTGGGTGCATTTTTTAATAAAAATTCATTGCATTTCTAATTGACAATCCAGAAAATCTGTTAAGTCGGAGTGTTCATCAGAGGCAGGCTGATGTGAATGTCTGTTAACTTTAATCCAAGTCTTCCTGCTTATTGGACGGGTGACTTTGGGCAAGTTTTTACTTATATGTACTTCATTTTCCTCACAGATCATATGTGATAATAATACTTGTCTTAATGGGCAGTTAAAATTTAAATAATATTTTCCATAAAGTAAGTAGTTAATACAGTTTATTTCTCTCTTCTTTTTTTGAAAGTGGAAGTTTGTTATCTTTTCCTTTCTGCAATTATTTGTCCATACATTTGGCTTATTAAGAGAAGTAATAAGAATAAGAAGAAAAATTTCTACTGGAGTCATCTCAAAAGGTCGTGTAATTCGTTGCCTATTTAAATGATCCATTAGAGGAGAAAATATACATGAGCACTTTCAGACCTGGTTTTAAGGTAATTCTGTCATTGTTGCTAGATCTTAGAAAATGAAAATGAATTACATGTATATCTACTCACTAGCTATATTTTTTTCTTCTCAGAGTGTACCAGTATCACCACTTTCAATTGTTGCTACAACTTCCCATTTTTCCTTTTTCTAATCTGCCATATATAAACTGCATTATTTCAACCACTTTTACTTGCAGGGTATCCATTGTTTTATTAAGGTATATTCTTCATGGAAAAAGAAAAAAGGAGAGGAATTTGTATGTATAATAAAAAGCAATCAAACTCTTGTATATTCAAGAGTAAATTTTGTCAATATATCAATTTTTAAAGGAACACGGAGGGAAATATGCTACAGATTCCAAAAATGTGTGTGTGGCTATAAGGGTAGTATAGATGCATATGTTCATATTTGTGGATTGTAGAAACTTGAATTCAGTACCATGATGGTGTATCTTGGTGGGCACATTTATCCATCCTTGGTAGAATTGGAGTGGTAACAATTTTTCACAAAACATTAATATTTACCTAAAGTTTATAACTAACTAGAAAATATTTCAAGAAAATACTTGTTTGCTTTCTGTCATTTTATAATTCTGTATTTTATATTTTAAACAATTCTATAAACTATTTGGAAACAGTAGTTACAGAAATTCTTAGGATCTTATGCATAAAATTATACATTTGAATAGCAACATAGACAACAAAATACTTGTTATGACAACTCATTACACAAAAATATAATATATATTGAGTGCTAACTGTATACCAGGCACTAACAGCACTTTTCCATGTTTTATATCACTTGGTCTCCAATACAAATCTGAAATATCTGAGTTGTAAGCTGCCCAAATAGATAGGCAAATAAATAAATGCAAACAACTCCCAGATGTAGCTGTTTTTTAAAATCATAACTTTCCTAGCTCTTCTGTTTTCTTTTTTGTTGTTGCTCAAGTCAATCACATGCCACCTAGTGATATTATAAAGAAATGCAACTTATTTATTAATATAATACATTTTCCAATGGTGGTTATTTTTCCCCTAACAACTTTCCCTCCCTTTGTCTCTTTCTTTCCCTCTCTCTCTCTTTTTTACTTGTTGAAAGTCAGTTCATTCTATGGTAGGAATGTAGTACTTTCCTTTATATGCATGCTTGCCCCAGGCAACCCTAACATCAGAAGTTTGTGCTACTAATTAACAGATAACAATCTCAGCTTTAGAGCCATAAAGAAAAAGGAAGTGAGAACAGGTCAAGGGAAAAAACTTAAGTAAATATATTGAATGTTAATCACAGATAAAAAACAAAATTACTTTTAATTTAATATATTCTAATCTCACTGGATGTATAATATATAGTTTTATATTTTGTTATATTTCTTGTTTCTTTAAGAAATCCTAATTATTAAACATTAAGTATAAAAATTCTCTTCAAGGAATACAAAAACCTTAATTTTCATTTTTGATGTCATTCAATCAGGCTGTTTCAGAAGTTAGCTGCCTTATCTACATCTTCCTATTTATTGTTATCCAAAAAACATTTATCTGATTATAAGAACATTTATCTGATTGAAATAAAAAATGTTAAATTTCCATGTTCATATGATAAGGTAATGAACCTGCTACACAGTTTTCTTTTTTTATTTTATTTTATTTTATTTTTATTTTATTTTATTTTTATTTTATTTTTTTTGTTTTTCAGCTCATTATGGGGGTACAAAAGTTCAGGCTATATATATTGCCCATGCCTCCCCAACATTTTTCCATACATTCCATTTGAACTGAAAACTGAGTTGATTCTGTATCAAGCCAGGGCATTTATTATGTAAAATAAATAAAGATATCAGTTACTGCTGTGCACAAAATTATAGTAGGAGCCTCAGGACACAGATCTTGAGGTGCTTTCTAAAGGAGAATTGTCTTCCCAGCATGTTTTGTACAATGTTGTATGAAACATCACCTGTGGTGCGACAGGTTATTTGGGAAAGTGTCTTTGCTACCCAAAATATCCCTCCACTCTGAAAGCTAGACATTTAGATTTTTTTAATCTAGAAATTAAGTTTTGGGCTATACAATTAAAAAGAGAGTTTAACATTTAAATGAGCCCAGAAGAAGTAACAGGTAACGGACACACGTACAAAACGAGTGCCCGCCCGCGTCACTACCTTTCCTCCAGGCTCACTTCGTGGCAGGTCCTAGAGTCTGAAAGGGGATGAAAACGACACAGAGAAGAAGGGAAACTGCCAGAAAAACATTTTTGCCTACTTGACAATTTCCTCAAGTGGGCTTTATCCCTCTTACATAGCTAAGAACTTAAGCCTCTACCAAAGCTTCCAGCCTTTTAGACTTGTCCCAGATGAAGAGAGGACTGTGGGCCAAAGCCAGCCTCCGTCTGCAAGCTGAGCGACAGAGGGAAGAGTCGGGGGGTGCAGACTTCACGTGACAGCTCTCACGGTGGCAGATGGGAGGACAGTGGCGACGGCGTGGACCTCATGCCGCCGTAGGTGCGTGTGCTGTCAGCCCGGGTCCTGGCTTTAAATTCACATGTTGAGTTACTTATGGCATCGTCCTCGGAATAACAATATGTGCCGACCTTAGAAGAAGGAATACATGATAGGAGACCAGGAGGAGAGAAGCAGATGTAAATTTAATAACAAAGGAAAAGAAGTACTAACACCAATGCCATGACACTGTTCATGCTATTCCATATCAAGCTACTTTCCATACAATTTTCTTTCTTACAAATGTCTCAATTTATCTCTATGAAGGTGAGCAACAGTTTATGCCAGCAATGTACATATTTTATAGATGTGTATGAATTTCAAAAGATGTTCAGCCTCTAAGTGGTAAAACATTGTGTACATTAATAAAATATCTATGCCAATTTAATCAAGAATAGCAAAATAATGAATTACTTAGTAAATATTTTTAAATAATAAATTACACAGTAAGGAAATTACTGTAAGTAGTTTATATAAAATTTGTGGTATTTTCATAAAATTGAAACTTTTAAGTCTACTTATTATCTCCCTTGCACACACACAAACACCATGCACACACCCTTCCTTTTTCATCTTGAATTTTCTTCTGAACACGCAGACCAGCTTCACAGGCCCGGTCTTGATGCCAAATGAGCCTCTCTCATTTGCTGATTGAGACCTGGCTCAGCAGCCAATGTTTCCCGCTGGGTCCTTACAGAGGGTGCATTCATATTTTATCCGAGTTTATTCATTATCAAACATCAAACCTTTGGAAGATAAAACAAAGAGCTAGTGAACAACGTACGGAGAGCTTACTGATTTGTTTTCATCTTCACTCTCAAATGAAAGAATTCTCAGTAGCACTGCCCATTCCACCAATCCATCATCCAGGTAATTGGAGGGGGAAGGGCAGGAGTGACAGGCTGGGCCAAATCACCCTTCTGCATCCACTGGTGCACACACTAATTTCCACATCAAAGTATCTAATGAGAATTTGAGAATCCAGGGCATTATATTAGTTGACCCAATCTTGTAATTAAGTATCAAAAACCCCCAAGCTTTTTGTAACTTTTAGAAGTTACATGGCAAGATCTCCTCATATGCAAAACAAAAGACCTTAGTCATATTTTCCTTCTAGGAGGAAAGCTTGAATGACAGCTATGGATAAGCACTAGATTTCAGTATCAAAGACCCCGGTTTCTGTGTGTGTTCTGCTCATTTGAGATTGCAGAATAATGGATAATCCATGTATTTTATTTTATGAGAAAGAATATTACCTTCCTCAAGGTGTTTGAGAAGGTAGATGAAATCACATACTAAGATTGTTTTGTATAACATGAAGTATTTTACAAATGCTCAGCCTGTCATTATCATTAGGACAAGCATTGACACTACTGCACACAACCATCAAGTACAGCAGCAAAGATAAGAACTTCTTCCATCAAAATTGGCCTCAGGTGGAAATGGCTGCAAACTCGTTTTGATTTGACGGTGCCATGATGGCCCAAATATGTGCGTTTTCTGTCCTACTTAACATTTCAACATTAGACATTTTGTTCTTTGGTTTAAAACATCAGATATGTCAAAGGTATCATGACAATATGAAGCAAAGATACATAAATATTACCTTGGGATTGACCCTGAAGAGAAAACAGACAACTCTTACAGAGATGCACACATACATTGAGTGAGAAAGGAGATATATGGGTTTATTTTATGGATTAGTCTGTGTATAATTTTTGTGTAAAGACATTATGGTATGATATCCTTGTCTTATCTCTAAGACACTATATAGCACCATTTTTTTTCTTAACTATTCTCTTCCCGCTCCTCTTTCTTTTAAGAATAGTGAGAGTAGCAAAGCTCCTCCAAAGCCAAATTTAAGGGTACAAACCAAATGAAGGTTCTGAACCACGCTGGATAGAGGTTTTCTGTCTTGTCTCACCAGAGCTGATACCATTTTAGGTGACCATGTTGCTGTTTATGTCTAATCAACCAATTCCAGACACACCACTGAGGCCCTTGAAATTAATCTTGTGTCTTATT
This sequence comes from Eulemur rufifrons, assembly GCF_041146395.1. NCBI lineage: Eukaryota > Metazoa > Chordata > Mammalia > Primates > Lemuridae > Eulemur > Eulemur rufifrons. The sequence goes on along the minus strand of NC_090999.1, from coordinate 93,652,207 downwards.
TTTGACTTTCTTGACCATTTGCAGCCTGCAAATGATGCATGCTTCACCGCAAAGGCACCTCAACAATGGTCTGACAGTCAAGTGAATGCATCTCCCATGCTCCACTGCCGACCCCAGGTGTCTGGTATTCTTCACCATTGGCACAGCCTCCTTCAATATCAGCTCAGATTTCTAGCTCTACCTCCCTTGGCTTCTACTGATCCTCACACCTTCATAAAGCAGTGTGGTCACTTAATGTGGCTGTTTTCAGAAAAGATGATCTCCTTTTGACCACTTCCTAGGTAGTGATTGCAAAGAAATGAGTGGAGGGTTGTACTGACTGACTTAGGACTTTTAGAATTCTGATCCATTTCTGGATATGATGCTTCTTTCTTTCCCTCAGTGGCAACTCCAGGCTGGTTGGTGCAATGTTCAGATGGCAGTCCAGCCAAAAGGGTGCGAGATTTAAATCTAATTCCGGTTTGGATATCTGGATTCTCTTGTTGGACTGACACGACCCTAGATCATAAGGACAGTGACCCCCTAGTTGAGCACACTGCTCCGTGAGTGGCCACATGGGCTGACCTGCACCAAAACAGGCCATACAAGTCTCTGTTTTTATCAGAGTGCCTTTGTTCCTCTTGCACCTGTCCCTTCCGGACAAAAGGTCTGAGTGTTGGGAGGGAGTATTTGGAAAATATGTGCAGTGACAGGAACTAAATTTGGACACCCTGATTTTATGGTAACAGAGGCATAACAATAACATTGGGACCAGGAGAGAGAATACCTCAGAGCCCAGGTGTGATGGGTAGGTAGGGATATGTGAAAAACAATAAGGTAAAAAGACCTATGATAATATCTTGAGCCAGGACAATACATGGGAAATTTTAAAATGCTGATTTCTGTGACTTAACTCTACGAACACTCTGGTGTCCCTTGGATATGTAAGGTGACCATATACAGAAATTAAAGACACTTGTTTGACACTGGGTCACAGCAGTAGATTGGAGCTACTGCTGACAACCATGGTGGCTTTAGTTATGGGACACGTATTCTGCTAAGGACTTTAAGGAGTCAATTCAAAAATATAGAAAAATAAGTAAGGGAAGAGATTTCTTACCACACTTACAAATCTTTGCTCTTTTATTTGATTCTTTCAGCCTTCTGGGATTAATTTATCTTGAACAGATGTCAACTCTAATAAGAAATTAATTTATTATTTATTTAGAGATAGAGATTTAAGTTGTTTTTTACCTTTTCTTTTAAATGTGGAAAAAGGAAGGTGATGATCTGTTGGTGTTTAAAAAGGGAAAAGAATTTTGAAAAATTGAATTCGCTACAGTTGACTAAAAAGCCATAAAAATACTTTTTTTCATATTACAAATAAATTTGGAAAGGTATCCATCCTTATATACATACATTTATATTTACATACACCCATACATATATGCACACATATGCAAACCCCTATATATTTTATCATTGACTGAAATGTAGATATATTTTTCTTCTAAATATTTTAAACATACGGCAATAATAAGAAATAGTTTACTTTATTTCCCAGGTTTAAGATTAATCAGAATTTTAATAATATATATTTTAAATGTGTCATATTGGAAAAATATAGCCATGTAATTACTGTAAAAAGAAGACCAGGAAAGTGCTAAGAAATAGTGGATTTAAAGTGTTTTTATGTTTATAAGGCAGTTTGAAAGCAACTGTTTTGTAGTGTAATACACAGAATCATTGCTACCTTTTTGGTTTTCATCTTATTTTATAGATTTGCCTGTGTATAATTTTTGTGTGAAGACTTTATGGTATGATATCTATGTCTTATCTCTAAGATACTAAGATACTATATAGCACCATTTTTTTCTTACTTACTCCCTTTTCCCTCCTCTCCCCTCTCTTCTGAGAGTAGTGAGAGTAGCAAAGCTCCATCAAAGCCATTAAGAAATATCTTTTCCCTTATAAAATCACAAAATATTCCTTGGAATAATAATTCCATAGTTACTAAATATCAATCCAATAACTAAAAAGACACAAAGATTAAATAATTTTCAAATTTTTATAGAGGAAATACTTTAAGAATTTTGTAGGGTTTTACTTCTTGAGACCATTCATTATTTCTTAGTCTTTTGTTTTTCAATTAAAAGAAAATTCTAGACTTAATTTCTAAACTATTTTCTCTTTTTAGAAGTTCAACAGGCATAGAACTTCTGGTTCAATGGTTGTAAAAAGTTACAAATATAATGCAGGTATATAAGCTAGGAGTAAATGGTATATGTACAAAATTGATAAAATTGGGAAGCAAAATTTATAGAGTGGAAGTACACAGTTGGGAGCACTTAAAAAAATCACTCTATGCCAGAGACTTCCACCTTTAAAGTCATCTCATTCCCTGAAAAACACTTTTAATAAGAATAAACTTTCAGACTGAATTGCTTCCCACTCAGTTCTAAATAAAGTTTTGCATATTTGTGAATATACCAGGTGTTACTTTAAATCATTATAAAAATTCATGCCACAAATCTTCTGTCCACTGAAGGTTAAGTACTTTAACATATGACTCGCATTATATCACCACTGTTCCTTTGGGAAGAAATGCTTTAATTTTGTCAAAAATATCCACACCATTTAAATATTTATAATACAAGGGCCAAGCTGTGCCCCATATCTAAAGAACAACTTCAATAGAGTTTTAAGTTACTACCCAATTTTCAGCTACCCATTCAGATCACGTTTCCATTACTTTCTGTTACTGTTGAAATTGATGAACGATTCTATGCAAAGAAAGCCTTTCTCAAGAACTCTGGAGGTTTTCAAGTCTTTCTCTTCTCTTTCTTCATTAGGAAAGTTGCTTCTGAAACCTAATGAAGCAAACATATTTAGGAGAAAAGACTAAATTCCTCATGCTTTAAAACTTTCACTTGAGGATCCAAAGTATAGTTCTCTTTCATAAAAAAGATGTTGGTATAAAAACTGAGCTGCTTCTGGAATTACAGGACAGGACACTTCTGTACAGCAGAATAAAAACAAAAAAAGACTGGATGTAATAAACGTATAACATTCTCCTAACTGTCATACTACCTTTTAAGAAGGAAAATTCCAGAGGCAAAAACAAAACTCCAGGATCCGGGATTTTAGAGTCTCTATTCTAGGTTTAGAGGAGTCTTTGTAAATATGTGATTAATATTTACATGAAGCATCTTAGTTTACCTTCACGGTGATCATCTATATCCATCTTCACATGAATACTATCATGAAATTATGAAACTGTTAGATTATACTAATGTTTTTGCTTGCACATAATTATTTTATTTACTTTTTATATTTTTAATTATTTTTATTTCAGAATATTATGGGGGTACAAACATCTTGGTTACATAGAATGCCTTTGCAGTGGCCAAGGCAGGGCTACAAGCATGCCCAGCCCCCATACAGTGCACTCTGCACCCATTAGTTGTGAGTTTTCCCACCCCTACCATCCCCCCCTCCCACCTGACTGGCACCCAGTGAATATTACTTCCATGTGAGCACCTTAGTGTTGATCAGTTAGTACCAATTTGATGGTGAGTACATGTGGTGCTTGTTTTTCCATTCTTGTGATACTTCACTTAGTAGAATTGGCTCCAGCTCTATCCAGGATAATATAAGAGGTGCTAGTTCACCATTGATTTTTATAGTTGAGTAGTATTCCATGGTATACATACACCACATTTTATTAATCCACTCATGTACTGATGGGCACTTGGGTTGTTTCCACATCTTTGCAATTGTGAATTGTGCTGCCATAAACATTTGAGTGCAGATGTGTTTATTAAACAATATATTTTTTTCCTTTGGGTAGATGCCTAGTAGTGGGATTGCTGGATCAAATGGTATTTCTATGTTTAGCTCTTTGATATATCTCCAAATTACTTTCCACAGGGGTTGCACTAATTTGAAGTCCCACTAGGAGTGTAAGAGTGTTCCTATCTCTCCACATCCACACCAGCATTTGTTGTTTTGGAACTTTTGATAAAGGCCATTCTCGCTGGAGGTAGGTGATATCTCATTGTGGTTTTGATTTGCATTTCCATAATGATTAAAGATATTAAGTACTTTTTTATATGTTTGCTGGCTATTATTCTGTCTTCTTTTGAAAAGTTTCAGTTCATGTCCTTTGCTCACTTTTTGATGGGGTTGTTTGATTTTTCTTCTTGTTAATTTTCTTAAGTGCCATATAGATTCTTGTTATCACCCCTTTATCAGATGTGTAGAGAGCAAATATTTTCTCCCATTTGGGAGGTTTTCTATTCACTATAATGATAGTTTCCTATAAATTCAATTCACCACATAAATAAAAATGTGCTGGATTTTTTTCAAATGCTTTTTCTGCATCTACTGAGAGAATCATATGGTCTTTGTTCTTGCTTTTATTTATGTGGTGAATTGAATTTATAGATTTGCATATGTTGAATCATCGTTGCATCTCTAGGATAAAGCCAGGGTCATGATGAATTATTTTTTTGATGTGCTGTTGCATTTGGTTTGCTAAGATTTTGTTGAGGATTTTTGTGTCTATATATTAATGAAGTATATTGGGCTGTAGTTTTCTTTTTTTGTTTTGTCCTTTCCTGGCTTTGGTATCAAGGTGATATTGGCTTTGTAGAATGAGTTGGAGAGGATACCATCCTTCTCAATATTCTAGAATAATTTCTGCAGTATGAGTTCTTCTTTGTAAGTTTGGTAAAATTCAGGTGTGAACCCATATGGTACAGGACTTTTTTTTGTTGGAAGATTTTTAATTGCTGCTTCAATTTCTGTGCTTGACATTGATCTGTTCAGAAATTCTATTTCTTCCTGATTTAGTTAGGGAGGTTGTGTGTTTCTAAGAATTTGTCCATTTTTTTCTACATTTTGTAGTTTTGGGGCATACAGGTTTCCATAGTATTCAAAGATAATGTTTTGTATTTCCATGATGTCTCTAGTGACCTCTCCTTTTTCATTTGTGATTGAGCTTATCAGAGTCCTTTCCTTTCTAGTTTTTGTTAATCTAGCAATAGCACTGTCAGTTTTGTTTATTTTTTTGAAAAACGAACTTTTGGTTTTATTAATCTTCTGTAAAGTTCTTTTATTCTTGGTTTCATTTAGTTTTGTTCTGATATTAGTTATTTCTTTTCTTTTGCTAGGTTTGAGATTGATTAGCTCTTCCTTTTCCTGTTCCTTGAGACAGTTTATTAGTTTGTTGATTTGTGAACTTTCTGTCTTTTGGATGTGAGCATTTAATGCTATCAGTTTTCCTCTCAGGAATGCTTTTGCTATATCCTACAGATTTTGATAACTTGGGTCCCCATTATCATTTAGTTCAAAGAATCTTTTGATTTCCATCTGGATCTCCTCCTTGACCCAATAGCCATTCAGCAATAGACTGTTTAATTTCAATGACTTTGTGAAGTGATGAGTGTTTCTGTTGGAATTAATCTCTAATTTTACACCACTGTGGTCTGAAAAGATACATGGTATAATTTCTATTTTTTTTTTAATTTGTTGAGATCTGATTTGTGGCCTAGGATGTGACTGATTTTAGAGAAAGTTCCATGAGCTGAAGAGAAGAATGCATATTCAGCTTTATTTGGGTGGAAAGTTCTGTAGATGTCTGTTAGACCCTTTTGTTCTACAGCTCTGTTTAAGTCCATTGTTTCTTTGTTTATTTTCTGCTTGGAGGATCTGTCCAGTTCAGTCAGGTGTTGAAATCCTCAGCTACTATGGCATTACTGTTTATCATGTTCCTTAGGTCAAACAGGGTTAGCTTTAAGTATCTGGGTGCTCCTGTGTTGGATGCATAAATATTAAGAATTGTTAAGTCTTCTTTTTGAATTTTTTCCTTCACTGCTTTATAATTATAATCTTTGTCTTTCTTTACTTTTGCTGTTTTAAGGTTTATATTATCTAATATAAAAATAACTACCCCAACTTTCTTTTGGTTTCCATTTGCCTGTAAGTTTGTTTTTAAACCCTTCACCTTGAGTCTGAAAGCATCTTTGCAAGTAAGATGCATTTCCTGGAGACAACAGCTACTTGGCTTGTGTTGCTTTATCCACTCAGCCAGTCTATGTCTCTTCCATGGACAATTCAAGCCATTCACATTTATTGAGAGAATTGATATTTGGAGTAGGTTTCTGTTCATACTATTGCTTAAATTATCACTGCTTAGTTTTACCTCTGAAGCCATCGTGGAATCAGGGTTCTGGACATCAACTCTTGAGTGATTTTACTTTGATGGGTGTCTATTGTGCTGTTCAGTGTGTAATGCAGTTGTGAGTACTTCCTTCAGGGCAGATCTGGTCTTCACAAATTCCATTAGCAATTGCTTTTCTGGGAAAGTCTATATTTTTCCCTCATAAATGAAGCTTATTTTGGCTGGGTAAAGAATTCTAGGTTGGCTATTATTCTGTTTTAGAAGATTGAGGATAGGTTCACAGTTCTTCTGGCTTGTAAGGTTTCAGTTGAGAAGTCTGCAGTTAGTCTGATAGGTTTTCCTTTGTAGGTTATCTGCTATTTTTGCCTTACGGCTTGAAGGATTGCTTCTTCTGTGTTTACTTTGGCCAGCCTAGTAACTGTATGATGTGTTGATTGCCTTTTCACATTGAGTCTCCCAGGAGTTCTGTGTGCTTCTTGTACCTGTATACCTAGATTTCTGGCCAGGCCAGGTAAGTTTTCCTCCATTATTTCAAGAAATAGATTTTCTAGCCCTTATGTATTTCCTTCTTCTCTCTCCAGGATGCCTATAATTCTTAGGTTTGGTTTCTTTATATAATCCCACATTTCTTGTATGTTTTGTTCATGTCTCTTACTTCTGTGTTCTTTTTCGTCATCTGATTTGTTTAGCACATAGGCATGAGCTTTGAGATCCTTTCTTCTGTGTGATCCATCCTATTCTTAAGGCTTTCCACTGTGTTTTATAGTTCCTTGATTGCCTTTTTCATTTCCAGTGTTTCTGTTTGGTTCCTTTGTAAAACTTCAATTTATTTAGAGAATTTTTCATTCATTTCCTGTATTGTTTTTGTGGCTTCTTTGTGTTGGGTTTCCATTTTCTCTTCAATTCCATTGAGTTTTCTTATAATCCATGTTCAGAATTCCTCCTCTGTCATTTTAATCATTTCATTTATGTTGGTGTCCATTGTTGAGGATCTAATGATTTCTTTTGGAGGTGACTTTTATCTCTGATCTTTCATGTTTCCTGTGTTCTTTTGCTGATTCTTTCTCATCTGCCTACTTGGTCAAGAACTGGGGGTGGTAGGACTGGTTTATGGCTCTATCTCCAAGTCCCCAGATGTTGTTCCTTGACAGTGCTGGGGAGAGGCATGCTGGACCTATATTGTCTTAGGGGTATTTTAGCACATTGGGTTACCTCTGGCCTTTGTCTTCACATCTTACCAATGAAGACTAGTGAGTTTGGTGCCCCAGTTTAAGCTTCCGTCTGGTGGATTGCACTTGTGGGTATGACTCCATTGCCATCTAATAGCTTGAGATGGAAGGCACTGTGTTAAGCTATGGGGTTACCCTCTCTGTCACTGATTGTGGTTTATGTGGAAGAGACAGTAATCGAAGTAATCTGATGTCTCTGTGGTAGGCTCTGGTCCCCCAGATGAGGTATATGAATGCCCTGATCTTTGGGAGGGGCCTCGCCATTCCCGAGGATTATTTGCACCCTGTTTCCCCTTAAGGTGGTGGTAAGGGCAAGATAGATTGCTGCTGGTTCATGCAAGCCTGGGTGTGTGTGCTTCTGTGATTGCTTGATCTGATGCTAGGGGGAACCACTAATATGTTATTCAGGGCTCTTTCACCACACTTAGAGGGCTGCTCCTGATGGGAGGAGTCAATTGATGACATTGCTGAGATCTCTGGCCAGGTTTTTCCTTCCGTGTCCACAAACCCCAATGCTGGTGGCCAGCCAGACCTGGAGAACAAGCCATGGAGTTATGTTCTTATTATATGACCTAAGCCAGTCTGGTGGGCCGAATCAACAGGCCACCAACTATTTTTCAGCACCAAAGCCCCACAGATTCACACCAGTTGCATAGAGAAAGTGGTTTTTCTCATTTCTCCTAATCTCCAAGGATGGGGTCTGCCACCCAGTGTGAAAGTCCCTGGGATAGGGGAGGAATGTTGCCCAAAAGTGCGTGCTGCAGTGTCTCCAGGCTGGGGACCCCTACAATGGTGGCCGCCCATCCCTGGAGAGCTAGCACTGGGGGTGACCACCCAGGGGTTGGTAGGTGCCTATCAAGTGGGCTGAATCAACATGCTGCCAGCTGTCACCTCTGCATCACAGTCTCACAGTCTGCCATCCACTTAGCAGACGGTCCTACTCTTTCTGTCCCACCCTGAGGCAGCTGAATCATCAACAGTTTCCAGGGGCAGAGACCCCTTTTCAGTGTTCACCTCCTGTGCTCTGGTCCCACTGATCACCAGAGGTGAGGTGCCTGTCTCCAAACTCCCTCGCATGGTCACGGGAAGTAACCACTCAGACCAGTCCCTCCCCTGCCCAGTGTGGTCCCAGCACAGAGCACCAGAGAGTTCAAAATGATTCCAAAGAGTCTGTGGTCCCATGCCACAACTTTGCACCAACTTCAGGAGCTTCCGGTGTTTGTGGAGGTCTGTGGGGGAGCTGGGCATCCTCCTGTGGGTCAGATGGTACTGTGCTGGCTGGCTGGGTGGGCGCTGCCCTTCCGTGTTCTGTTTCCTATCGCGTATCTCACACTCTCCCGTCTTTGCGAACACATCTCCCTTTCACCTTTTCCCACTGCACTGCATGTCCCCCGCTGTTTCTCTGCAGACTCACAATGCTGTCTTGTGGGGGAGTGATCTGTTCATGTGTAGCCATTCAAGCTCTTCACCTCCTCATTGGGAGTAGTGAGCCAAGAGGCCACCACTAAACCGCCATTTTTTCCTCTCCCTGCACATAATTCTTTTAAAACAACAAAAATAAATTTGATTATTTAATTCTAAAAACATGAGTTTTGGGCAAATTCCTGTTTCTAATTTTAAAAATAATATTGGTGCATGAAAATAATTGTAACATTGTAACTCTATGGAAAATGATAAACAGTTTACTTGTTCTCTTCCCAACTCTGAATATTATTAAAAGTTATTGGATGTAGTTTCAGAGATTTTGATTTATATATAAATAAATAGCATTATCCTGCAATAAAATGACTTTTACAAGGCCACCTTCCTAAATTCAATGTATATTTTCTATATCATTTCACTTGATTTTTTGCAATGATATTGGCCTTTGTTGAGCTTTATTTATTTAAAATATGCTGATCTTGCATTACCAAGAATTACTATTTGGTTTTTTTGTTTGTTTGCTTTTGAGACAGGGTTGCTTGCTCTGTTGCCCTGGGTGGATTGTAGTGGCATCATCATAACTCACTGCAACCTCAAACTCTTGGGCTCAAGTGATCCTCCTGCCTCAGCCTTCTGAGTAGCTGGGACTACAGGCATGTGCTGCCACCACCACCATGCTCAGCTTTTTTTGGGGGGGTGGGGGTAGAAACGGTTTTTTTCACTGTGTTGCTCACGTGATCTAAAACTCCTGGCCCCAAGTTATCCTCCTACCTTTGCCTTCCAAAGAGCTAGCATTATAGGCATGAGCCACTGTGCCCAACACAGAATTAGATATTTTATCTTTCCCTATAATATTATCCCATTCTTTTTCCAACTTCATCTACTCAAGTATTACTCATCCTTCCATTCTAAGATGGTGGATCATTTTCAAAACCTATGATTCTTTCCTTCAAAGCACCCATCAGAGTGATCATTTTATACTTATTAATGAAGTTTCTTGGTTAAGGATCCTTCACCACAGCAGCACACAGGAGGATGGAAAGTTTTGAGCTCAGTTGTGTCTTCAAAAAGTTGTGGAGTATCTGAGTATAGAAAGAACTTAATAAATATTTAAATGAATGAATGAGTAAAAATCCTTTTAACAAAAATCAGAGGACATAAATAATACTGTTCTGAACCTCATACTATTCATTGCACATTTTAAAAATATCTTTAAACTTTCTTGCAGCTTATTTGAGATGTATCTTTCCCTAAGAGCTTCACTTTGAGGCTAGATATTGCTGGTTTGTGTTTAATATGCTACTTGCTCATGGGCATGGGGTCATTCATTTTGGGCTGGCATAGGTGCCAACTTAAAGGGACTCCATCTGGTAAAATCTGTGACAAATTCAGACTTTAACAAAGAATGATCATAAATGGTTCAAACACAACCTATAAAAATACTTGGGTTCATGATGATACTCAATAAAAAGAAATCAAACTTGCCTATTCAACTGCTTAATCAACTGTTTCCTTCGAAATTTAATAATTAAAGAAAAAGAATAATGAATTTTTCATTTAAACAGTAACTGTATTTTAGGATACTAATTAGCTTTGTTTAGTAAGGGAAAGCTAGAGAATTCCATAAAAGAATTGGGAGGAATGATCAGCTTGTAGAAATCTTGATTATATATATTCTGGTAACAATTATAAATTAGTTTTGAAACCATAAGATGAACAGTTGATGAGACACTAGACGTATGACACCAAAGTCATAACACAGAAAGTACTTCTTGCTTACATGGAGAAAAACAAACTATACTATGGTCCTAAAGATACAGAAGAAGCAATTTAAATCTATGGTGTTGTTTCCCTTATTTTGGATATTTTGGGACAATTAGAAAAATTTGAATAAGAAATGATAATGTAGCATATTAAGAAATTACTTCAGGTGAGATGATAATATTTTGGCCATGTGGGAAAATATTTCTTTTTAAAAAATGCATACCAAAGATAAAAAAGAAAAGCAAAAGTATTACCTGATACACTTCAATTGAGAAATTTGTTACTATCAGATCAGCATATAAAGTAGGAAAAATAAATGACCCCAAGGGACAGGTTTGAGGTACAAAGAGTGAAGAATAGAGATAATGAAAAACTATAAATAAACCTTGATTTATAAAATAATAAGAGTAATGTCTAGAGTGGTTTAAAAAGAGAAAAATCAGATTTACAATATAATAATAAATTGAGAATATAAGTTATGAGGGATGAAGAGTCACAGGGGTCTGAGGCCTTGCTACTTCAAGTGTGTTCCATGGGGCAGAGCGTCAGACTTACCTGGAAGCTTATCAGAATGCGCCCTGAGGCCTGAATCAGAGTCTACAGTCGCACGGGGTCCTTGAATGTTACATAGGGACATTAAATTAGAGAATCATTGGTCTCAGGGCTGGAAGAGAGTGGAGATATTGTCAACTATAGATTTCAAAGTAAAGGCTGCTTGTAGAAATTATAAATGTAATCAATGAATTAAAATTCCATGAATAAAAATTATTTTGTAATTTCAAAACTAGAAAAGGGAGGAACATGAGGAGAGAATAATTTAAAAGGCAAGAAATGTGAGAAAAAATATGTATTAAGCAAAACAAGTAGCAGAAAACATGATAGACAATATAAGCTCAAATATAAAAGTATAAGCCATAAGCCTTTAAAAATTCTCTTCAGAGCTGTCTGGTGTTTCTCATCCTTCCTAGTTTGAGGTGGCACATGTGGCTCCTGTCCAGATGGTGGGTGTTGGAGGCTTCTCGGAACCTTCCATCACGCTTTTCCTCCACTCCTGCCTGCTGACGTGAGGAGAATAGCAAACCGGGAGGAAAGCTTGGGGTTGACTTCTCAATCCTTTTGTTGCTCTCCTCCTGAAGTCCACTCTGGACTAATGTTGAACCCCTTCCTTCATTTTACAGCTGCTTTCTTTGGCTTAGTTTTCTGATATTTACATGTATTTTCTAGAGTATTTTTAGTTTCTCAAGGTGCTAGAGACTGGGGAAATTTTAAGCTTTCACTTTACCTGAGAATTGCAAGAGGCTTTTGGATAAATGACCCCCAAATGTCAAAGCTTAAGATACAAAAACATTTCTCTCATCCCCTCCGGGGTCAAGAGTCAGGGCACACCTGAGCTAGTGGTTCCGGGGCAGCTGTCGCAACGGGCGCTGTCAAGATGGCGGCCAGAGCTACGCGCGCCGAGAGATTCGTCTGGGGGTGAAGAATCCACGCCCGAGCTTCCCCTCGCTGTGGGACTGAGGACCTCGGTGTCTTGCCACCTCGGTCTCTTCCTAGGGCTGCCACCATGGCAGATTATTTCCCCTGCGGTGAGGGATGAGTGAGAGACCAAGAAAGAGGGACCACCATCCTTTTAACCTGAATTCAGAAGTGACGTATAACTTCCGGCAAATTCAATTTGTTAGAATTAAGTCGTGAAATTTAATGGGATTAAGGAAGACCTCTTGAAGACAAGAGTATTAAAGAATTTGTGGACAGAATTTTAAAAGCACCACAATGACTATAAAGAACTACGATATGGATGGTGACTAGATATTCTATACTTTTTTACCGAGGATAAAAATGAGAACGCCATTATTACAGTGTGAGGATTATAAATCCCAAAGTGTCAGATAATACCATTTTTATTTAACATATTCCTTCAATAATTTTATTTTCTTATTACAAAAAAGATTTATGTTCAATGTATTGAAAAGTACAAGGAAATAGAAATAAGAAAACATCTATATCTTGACCAAAATGCTCCTCTTTCTGCTAAATGTTTTTAAACACACACCGGTGTGTGTGTGTGTGTGTGTGTGTGTGTGTGTTGGCGAGCCTCCCACCCCCACTCCATACCTCTGTTCTCAGTCTCTCTTCCCGGAGTTTTACAGCTCCGCACGCCTTCACAGCTAAGGATTCTTAGTCCCTGGAAAAGAAGATGGCTTTTATTAAGCATAAATCTAAAAGGCATAAGAGTTTGTTTTTTTTTTAGTCAGTTATTCTCCGATGGCATTGTTTTTCTTTGTTAAAGATGAACAAATTTGAGCCAATTTGTGATTTTGGCTGACTTTTTTATAAAGTGGATTTAAAATGGCAGCTTTTCTTACTTTTCATTCCAATTTGGGTTTAATTAAGATAGACCTGTCAGAAGAATAAAGCCAGAGAAAGCAGCCAAAGATAATGCTTAATCACCATCGATCATAACTATGCTCTGACGGTGCTAATCTTCTGGAACACGCCGGGGCCTGGCAGTGGCTGGAGGCCTCTCAGTTATGCTTTGCCCATTGTTCTGAGACTCCCCAGCATCAATCTCCAGAGAAAGATTATTTTTTTAAGATTTTGTTTTCTTTGCAATTAAAGTGAATCTATTTCAAATTTGGAAGAAAATTATTTTATAGTAACTGTTATCAAGATCTGTGAATGCCTGAATAATAGTCATAGTGAAAATACATAGATTGCCCAACTTCTTTTTCTTTTCCTTTTGCCCTGAGACAGGGTCTCACTCTGTCACCCAGGCTGGAGTGTAGTGGCATCATCAGAGCTCACTGTAACCTCCAACTCCTGGGCTTGAGCGATTCTCCTGCCTCTCAGCCTGCCAAGTAGATGGGACTCCAGGCCCACATCACCATGCCTGGCTAATTTTTCTATTTTTTTTTTTTTTTTTAGAGATGGGGTCTCTCACTCCTGGCCATAAGTGATCCTCCTGCCTGTCCTCCCAAAGTGCTGGGATTGTAAGCATGAGCCACTCCACCCGGCCCAGCTTCTTAATATTTCTATAAGGGGTCCATTTGTTTGCATGTGACTAGCAGATGTGTACGTATAGTGGCATGCTTTTTGTTATTGCTGTTTTTTGTTATTTTCTGATTACAGAAAAGAAAGAAAAATATGCTTATTTTACTAAGGGTAATAAATGCTAAAAATTGTATTGAATTGCATGTTGCAGACACTTGAAATATAGTAGTGGCTTAAGCTTAATTTCAGAATGTCTCAGTCATGTAACGTGAACAGTAATGGAAGCTCCATAAAGTTATCAGAACCCAGGTTCCTACTGTCTTTTTGCTCTTCTACTATCCTTAATGTGTGGCTTCCATCCTTAAATTTACCTCATGCACAAAGTAGTTATTGGAGTCTCACTAACATTACTGTAGTCCAGATAGGAAGAAAAAGCAAAAGATTCCCTACCAATTTCAGAGTTCTTAGACTTTGCCCTCAAGCTCACTCAATAGCTTCTTCTCACATATCATTGTGATATGTGAGAACTTCATAAACAAGGACAGCTAGAAAAGTGTAATTTTTTGGATGGGCATATTGCTGTTTCCAATGATACAGAGATTCTGAAAAGAATCAAGAAGCAGAAAATAGGCCGGGCGAGGTGGCTCACGCCTGTAATCCTAGCACTTTGGGAGGCCGAGGTGGGCGGATCCTTTGAGCTCAGGAGTTCGAGACCAGCCTGAGCAAGAGCGAGACCCCACCTCTACTAAAAATAGAAAGAAATTATATGGACAGCTAAAAAATATATATAGAAAAAATTAGCCGGGCATGGTGGCGCATGCCTGTAGTCCCAGCTACTCGGGAGGCTGAGACAGGAGGATCACTTAAGCTCAGGAGTTTGAGGTTGCTGTGAGCTAGGCTGACGCCACGGCACTCACTCTAGCCTGGGCAACAGAGTGAGACTCTGTCTCAAAAAAAAAAAAAAAAAAAAAAAAAAGAAGCAGAAAATAGATATTAAGCAGGCATCTAGATTGTGAAGACTGAAAGGATGGGCTGGGGTTTGGGCAGGGGTAGAGTCAATTTTACACCAAGTCATCAGGAGTTTAAAAGAGGGAGCACTAATAGTCTCTATATGCTGCCACCTGTAATATATTAATATAATCGATGGTCATGTCTTCACATAAAACTCCATCCACTTAAACATTGAGGTTAATTGTAAATTATAAAAATGTAATAGCAAACATTTAAAAGTTTAATCTAGATAAAGATGCATCTAGATAAAGATATAGCCCCAGGATTCTTTTATTTTAATATAATAATATTTTGTAAATTCTAGATATTTGAAGAGGTCCAAGCTGCTCAAATTAGCCTGGCTCTGTGGTTGCTAACAATAGTCATCTCCTTTTCAGTTTACCATTCTTTGGGACCTCAGTGCAGACTCCTGCAACTGGTTTCTGCAAAAGAATAACCAGTAGAGGGCACTTACTGAAGAGGGAAATTACAACCCCATTTTACATTTATATAAGTTTTTAAACTAAAAATAAAGAAAAAAATATGCATATTATTTTATAAAAAAACACTCAGCACTTCAGTGGATGAAGAAGTAGTCTTATCCCCATTCCACTGATAAGGAAAATGGTTCACTGCAGAATGATTAAATAACCTGCATATCATCATCAAATACATTCATGGTCTAACTGGTTTCTCAGTGTAGATCTTCCAACTCCATGATTCATATAAGAGATAATAGGAAATCCAAATAATCTCTCAGAAGATGAAACTTCAGACAAAGGGATCTAGGTTCATGGCCACTAAAGAGCAACAACGCAATCATGAAAGACCTACCAGCTAAGGGGAAATAGAGCCTACTGTGCTGACCAGCCCGGGGCTATGGAAAAGCTCAGTTCCACCTGCTTGAGCTACGTGACCCCCTCAGTCATGCATGTGGATGGTAGACACACAAGTTATTGGTGGCAGAGGTGGTAACAGCTACTCAAACAGAAAATTACAACCACAATATTATGATCTGAGATATGACATTTTCATTGTGTAAAATGGAAGTCTCTGGAAAGAAAGACTTTTATAGTCAATTTCATTTAATAGAAAACCTGATTGGAATTTAATTAAAATGATCATAAAAGACAACTGTTGTCATTCATTTTCCAATGTGAATGTGGGTGACCAAAAATAACAACATTTTTTGGTGGATCTGAAAGTTTCCTTTGTTTTGTTTTTATTTATGGATCTGAATTTTTTATAACTCAATACTTATTAGACTGTTCTAAAAAGATAGCATAGTTGAGTTATCTGGTTACCTCTATTAACAGGCTGAATGCAAACTGTTAACATCTGCTCTTTACCTGTAGAATTCAACTATCCATCAAGAAAATGCCTCATTAGTGGCTACAAATTAGTCATGGGCTGACACTGTTAAAATGCAAACATAATACATATTCATGCATAAACAGGAGGGTAGACTGCATCATCACTTTGTTAGACCACATTTTATAATGAATGCTTGACAAATGTTATAAACAACTTTATATAGTACTTCACCATTTTCTGTGTGAGGGGAACTTGGAAAGAATATAGAGAAAACCACCATAATGACTCAAAGGGCTAAAAAGGCTGACCAATGATGTAAGATTAAAATATTTATTTAGCTTTAAGAAGTTGTTCCAAGGGTTCCTAAATACACGTCTTCAAGTACATTATATAATTATAAATTTTTGACAATATAATTTAAACTATGAAGGGAACAAAAGAGGCATAATACAATATGATATACTTAAAAATAAAAAGGTAAAAAGATTCTTAACTATATAAAAGCTATTAACAAGTAAAGTTGCCAACAAGTATAGTTGGGAAAGTTTGTTACTTAGCTCACTTTATGAATAGGATACATATTCAACAAAGAAGAGCTTGTTGGGTGAGAGATTATATTCGCATAGTGATAACAGTGTAGGATAGCTGGGCTGGAGTCAACTAAAGGAGCAATGTGGCCATATTGTAAGTGACCAGGAAATCAAGCTATGTGGTTTGAAAATTTTTCTGCAAGCAATGCAAAAAGTGGAAAATAATTTTAAATTGGGGAATTACATGATACTTCAACAGAAACTAAGTCACTTATCCTATAGGATTTAAGTTTTATTAAATTTTCAATATTTGTTAAATTTTTCATTCTGTATACGGTACTACAATAGGGTCAAAAACTGTCTATCAAAATGCTGGGAGGAGAAATAGAGATAGGTAGAATGTTGTTCTGGCTTCAAATTTTTGAGTCCTTACTGTCAGTAAGAATGGTTAAGCAAGATAAATATTTTTGGAATCTCTTATAGCTTTAAATTTCATTAGTCAATTATTTTTAAAGATACATAAAGCTAATATATCTAGAAACATTCAGTGGATGCTACCAAATTTTAAAACATTTATTAATTGTTAAATACAGTTGTCTGTCCATATCCAGAGATTCTGCCTTTGTGGGTTCAACCCATTGCTGATTGAAAATATTCAGGAAAAAAAATTGCATCTATAGTGAATATGTACAGATGTTTTTCTTGCCCTTATTCCCTAAACAATATAGTATAATTATCTACATAGCACTTACATTGAATTAGGTATCACATTAATAAGTAACCTGGAGGTGATTCAGACTATAAGGGAGCATGTGCATAGGTTATATGCAAATTTTAGAGACTTGAGAATCCTCTGATTTGTCCTAGAACCAATCTTCGTGCATAGTGAGAGATGACTATATTTTCTCTCTTTTAACTTATTGATGGAACATATTAAAGACAGAAATGAAAAATTAGTTTGGCCATCCCATTAAAGATTTCATGCTCAGAATATGATCCCACAATGAGAAACAAATCAACCCAAACGACAAAATTGATTCCTTTCACTAGAAGTTGCCGACTGGTTAGAGCAAGAAAGTTAATTTATAAACAGACTGTAGATATGTCTCTGGGTGTCCTTGACATTGAGATGTTTTAGAAACAGTCTTGGTCTCAGAAGGAACCCTAAAACATTGGATAGGTCAAGAAACTTCTAGACATCCTACTTTGTTGCAAAGGAAATACCTATTATAAAAAATTTTAAAAGAGTCTAGAGTTGAAGAGAAACACCCTAGCTCCTTGACACACCAAGCCAGATCATCCGTACACAGGGTCTTGTGACACCCCACCAAACCAAATCTTCAGTGGAGTTCAAGGAGATCATTATAGAGTGCCACAATTTAGCCTCAACATCAGAGAGAATATATTGGAAATGATGTAGATGTAAAATACTTTGAAATAATCCCTCACATTCTTAGGATGGTAGTCTGATCATGGCATAAGATATCACAGGGAACCTTGCTAAGATTGTCCATGAGATATTTTTACCACAGCAAGGACAATCTGGCCGCTGATCTAAAGCAACACTGACAGGTAAGTTTTTTTTTTTTTTTTTTTTTTTAATTTCAGCTTATTGTGGGGGTACAAAAGTTTAGGTTATGTATATTGCCCATGCCCCCCACCCCCCGAGTCAGAGCTTCAAGCATGTCCATTCCCCAGACAGTGCGCATTGCACTCATTATGTAGGTATACACCCATCCCCTCCCCCCACCCGCCACATATGCCTGACACCCAATTGGTGTTATTCCCAAATGTGCACTTAGATGATGATCAGGGAAACCAATTTGCTGGTGAGTACATGTGGTGCTTATTTTTTGATAGGTAAGTTTTAAAATAAAATAATGTAGTATGTCTTTTGTACGTGCCTCACCTGCCAACAGTACAATTCTAGTAAAACTGTGAAGGTTGGGTGTGGACAGAAGTTAAAAGTACAGGACCTTTGTAAACGCCTTCATGTGAACTCCTTACTACTGCCCACTACAGTGAAATATGAATGTCTTCTGGTTGTTGTTTGCTTATTTTAAGGTCAAGTCTTTTCCTTATGGAAGAGTTATGTCTCTGAGAATGGAAAAAATGCTACTCAATTTCGTGTTTTCTGCTTTGGAAATCCTCGTCTAACATTTAGAGTTACTGGCAGTAAGAAACTCTACAAAGCACTACACTTACTCACATAGTCCACCATCTGTGCCTGGGATTGGAAAACAATGGCTCCCAGGACAAACATGGTCTGCCAACCATTGTTTAAAAAAAAAAAAGTTTTATTGGAGCATTTGTTCATTTTATGTTGTATGGCCACTTACAGCAGCAGAGTTGAGTAGTTCCAAGAGAGACCACAGGTCCACAAGTCTGCATTATTTATTATCTGACCTTTTACAGAAAATGTTTGCTGGTCCCAGCTCTATATCATACTTGATCTTCAGGCAAATGGGATTCTTATATTAAACTGAGCCAAATTTTTCAAAATACTAGAACTTTCCAGGCCCAATGTAATGTCCATAGCTATAGTTACGAAAAGATCAACTCACTTGGCAGTTAATTGGCTCTCTACAAGTTACTATAGTAAAGGCCAATTTATAAATTCAATAACACCACCTATGGTCTTTGACTCTGCCTTGTTGCAAGCAGACATGATCAGATATTACAAGGAGCTCATAGAGTACACACGGTCTTATGAACAGATATGGGCAACTTTATTCAGGATCCCTATAATCAACCCTTGCATGAACTAAAACCTAGTTTTCTAGAAGAGACATCAAGAGAAAAACAGCACTTGAACCCTTTTGGAAATAACATTGTTAAGTTCCCTAAACAACTATCACTGGGATAAATCTCAAGACATTAATTCCTAGATTCGTGAATGCCAATTAGAGAGACAAATATCATCCTTGGCTTAGAATTACACAATGTGTTCTACATTTTGAAAAGATCACTCAGAATGTTGGCTGAAAAAATATTGAAAGGAGGAAAAAGTAGGAACAGAGAAACTATTAAATGGCTACTGCAACTGTATACATAAGAGACAGTTATATTTTGGATAGGTCACTTTCCATTGTCTTCAAGATGGGATAGATTTGAAACATTTTGGAGTGTAGATTCAGATAGAATTGGAAAATTTTCAAGCAAAATATGGTAAAAAGGAAAAGTGGAAAATAAAGTAATTAAATCCCAACTCAAAATTTTTTCAAGTCTTTCTACCCTAGCTTCCGTAGTCACAAAGCCCAGATGTTTGAAAAGATACATTCTGTCACATTGTTAAGCAACAAATAACTTCTACTGCATATAAACTATTAAAAAAATACAAAAGAAAATCTAACAACTTCATTTTACAAAAGCTTTTTAACATTGATATGAAAACTGAAAGACTGTCCAAGTGAAGAAATAGCTCAATGTTATTTATTAATCCATGTATAAATTAACACAAAATATTACCAAATGGATTCATGACAATTATGAGAAAAGTATGTCATGTTCAAGTAGTGTTTTTTTTTTTTTTTTTAAGGTAGATGTACTCATGCACACATATAATTTGATGGTCCCAGATTGAGTCTGAAGACCCAAAAACCAGGAGCACCAATGTTCTCGGGCAGGAGAAGCTGGCTGTCCCAGCTCAAACACAACAGATATGAATTCACCCTTCCTCCGCCTTTTTGTTCTATTTGGGCCCTCAACAGGTTGGATTGATGACTGCCCACATTGGTGAAGCTGATCTTCTTTACTCAGTCTGCTTATGCAAATGCTAATCTTGTCTGGAAACACCCTCACCGATGTATCCACAAATAATATTTACCAGCTGCCTGGGCTCCCTTAGCTCAGTTACCTGAAGATATCTAATGTAATGCACTACCTAAAAAGATTAAGGAAAATAATTTTATATGGTCTTCTCAACAGGTATTCATATATTTATTTTTTAAATTTATATAGTAATTACAAGACATCATGAAAGTAACTAAATGCTTTTTAAAATAGTGTTCATCAAATGTGTTAACGTGAATACGTTAATGTTGATAACAGTTGAAAGAGAGAGGATGGCATGAATATTAGAAAGTAGAAATAGAACTACATTTATATCATTTTTCCCTCCTTTAGACTGGAATTTGGACCTGGTGCTGATGAGTCATCTTTTATGATACAGTTGAGGAAAACATCATGAGAAATGGTAGAAAAATAATATGAAAGGAATAATTTTCCCTGAGTGTCTTTTTGGTTCCAAGACATCTACTTGCTACAGACCACTTACCAACACTTGGATTATTATGTGAGAGAAATACAAACTTCTACTTTGTTAGAATCATTGTATTTTTAGTGGTTTCATTATATCGGCTTAGTGCTTTTTAGAAATTAGTCTCTGAAAATGGAATGCTGCCACAACAAAATATAGAATAGTTTTTATATTTTCATTTTTATGTATGTATGCTTTGTGTCTCCTTGAATATGTTATACTATCTAGTGGATTTTATATCTTAACATTTTAAATATTTGAGTTCTATTTCTTTTCTGTTTCCTCATTAATTCATTTCAGTTATAAGTTTTAACTTGCAAAATTAATTCTTATTTTTATTGAGACAGGGTCTCACTTTGTTGCCTGGGCTAGAGTGCAGTGGCATCATCATAGCTCACTACAACCTCAAACTCTTGGGCTCCAGTGAACTTCCTGCCTCAGCCTCCCAAGTAGCTGGGACTACAGCTGCATGCCACCACACCTGGCTAATTTTTCTATTTTATGTAGAGATGGGGTCTTATTCTGGCTTAGGCTGGTCTCAAACTCCTGGTCTCAAGCAAACTTCCTGCCTCAGCCTCCTAAGATGCTAGGATTAGAGGTGGAAGCCACAATGCCTAGCCTAAATTAGTATTTTTGGCTGGCAGATTATAATAATTATATGTATTTATGGATTACAATGTGTTTTCTTGATATATGTATACAATGTGAAATGATCAAATCCATGTAACATATTTATCATTTTGCTTATCTGTCATTTTTTTATGTGAGACATTTGAAATTTAGTTATTTGGAAATATAAAATATAGTATTATTGCTCATGTTCACCCTGCTGTACAATATATCTCAAAATTTATTCCTCCTACCTGAAACTTTGTAACCTTTAATCAACAACTTCCCGTTCTTTCCCTCCCCACTCGCAACCGCTTATAACCATCTATCTACTCTCTACTTCTGTAAGTCCAACTTTTTTAGATTCCACATATACATGAGATCATACAGTATGTCTTTCTGTGTCCAGCTTGTTTCACTTAGCATAGTGTCCTCCAGGTTCATCCATGTTGTCACAAATGATAGGGCTTTTCTCTTTAAGGCTGAATAGTATTCCATTATCCATTCAATCCACTGACAGATACTTATGTTAACTCCATATCTTGGCTATTGTGAATAATGGTGCAATGAACATGAGAATGCCGACATTTCTTTGACATATAGATTTCAGTTCCTTTGAATATATCCCCAGAAGTGAGATCACTGGATCATATGGCAGTTCTATTTTTAGTTTTTTGAGGAACCTCCATGCTGTTCATAATGGCTCTACTAATTTACATTCCAATCAAGGATGAAAGAGTTCCCTTTTCTCAGCATCCTAACTTTTATCTTGCATCTTTTTGATAAAATCCATTCTAACAGTTGTGAGGTGATATCTCATTATAGTTTTAATTTGCATTTCCCTAAGGATTGGTCACACTGAATATTTTCTTATGTACCTATTAGCCATCTGTGTGTCTTCTTTTGAGAAATAACTGTTTGTGCCCTTTGCCTATTTTTAAATTGGATTGTTTTCTTGCTATTGAGTTGAATTCCTTGTATATTTTGGATATTAATCTCTTATCCAATGTATAATGTGCAAATATTTTTTCCCAATCTGTGGGTTGTATCTTCATTTTGTTAATTGTTTCCTTTGACGTACAGATGCTTTTTAGTTTTATGTCATCCCATTTGTCTGTTTTTGCTGCTGATGCTTTTGGGGTTCTGTCTAAAAATTTCACTGCCCAGACCAATGTCCTAGAGTTTTCCCCTGTGCTTTCTTCTAGTAGTTTTACAGTTTTGAGTCTTATATTTAAGTCTTTGATCCATTTTGAGTTAATTTTTGTATATGATGTGAGACAGGGTTCAAATTTATTCTTCTGCATGTAGATTTCAAGTTTTCAAAGAGACTACCCTTTCTACATTGTTTGTTACTGCCACCTGTAGCAAAAATCAATCAACTGTAATTGTGTGGGTTTATTTCTGATCTTTTTATCCTGTTTCATTGCTCAATACATCTTTTACCTCCATGGTTAAATTTACACCTATATATTTAATGTTTTTGTGCTGTGGGATGGAATGTTCTGTATATGTCTATTATATCCATTTGGTTTAAGGTGTCGCTCAAGTACATTTCCTTATTGATTTTCTGCCTAGCTGATCTGTCCAATGTTGAAAGTGAGGTATTAGGGCCCTCTGGGCCCCTACTATTACAGTATTGCAGTCTTTCTCTACCTTCAGATAATTTAATAATTACTTTATGTGTTTAGGTACTCCAATGTTAAGTGCTTATGTGTTTACAATTGTTACGTCCTCTGGTGAATTAACCCCTTTGTCATTATGTAATGATATCTTTTTTTATAGTTTTTGACTTAAAGTCTGTTTTGTTTGATATAAGCCTAGCTACCCATGATCTCTTTCAGTTTTCATTTGGGTGGAGTGAATTTTTCTATCCCTTCACTTTCAGTATATGTGTTTCCTTACTGGTAAAGTGAGCCCTTTATAGGCATCATATGGTTGGATTTTGTTATTTTTATCCATTTGGCCACACTGTGTCTTTTTATTGGAGAATTTAAGTCATTTACATTTAAAATAATTATTGATAGCTAAAGAATTGGAACTGCCATTTTGTAATTTGTTTTCTGTTTTATAGGTCTTGTTTTCTGACCGTTTTTGTAGGTCCTTTGTTTCTTTCTCTCTTGCTGTCTGTCTTTGTGGCTTGATGGTTTTCTGTGGTGGTATGTTTTGAAACTTTTTATATTTGTGAAACTAGTATAAGTTTTTGCTTTGTGGTTATCATGACGTTTACACAAAACATTATAACAGACTACTTTGAGCTGATAACAACTTAACTTTAAATGCATATGAAAACTTTATACTTTTATCCCTACCCCACCATTTATGATTTTGATGCCAAAATTTACATTTTCTTTGTAATTTATATCTCTTAACAACTTATTGTAGCTATATTTGTTTTTAATATTTTTGTCTTTTAATTCTCATAGTAGGGATAACATTGCTTTACACAGCACTAATACAATATTAGAGAATTTTGATTATTACTATGTATTACTAATACTATTGAGTTTTTTTCTTTTATATGGTTTTTGTTATTAATTAGCAGCCTTTCATTTTAGCTTAAAGAAGTCCCTTTAGCAATTCCTATAATGCAGTGATAGTGGTGATGAACTCCCTCAACTTTCGTTTGTATGGGAAAGTTTTTATTTCTCCCTCACTTCTGAAAAACAACTTTACCTGGTAAAGCATTCTTGGTTGGCAGGGTTTTTTTTCCTTCAGCACTTTGAATATAGCATCTCATTCTCATCTAGACTGCAGGATTTTTGCTAAGAAATTCACTGAGAGCTATATTTGGACTCCCATGAATGTGATATATTTCTTATCTCTTGCTGCTTTTGGTATTTTTCCTTTGCCTGTGATTTCTGACAATTTGATTATGACATATATTGGTGAACCTCTCTTTGGGTTGAATTTGATTGGTGACCTCTGTTCTTCCTACACCTGGATGTTGTCTTTTCTCAGATTTTGGAAATTTTCATCCATTAATTCCTTGAAATATGTGTTCTAGTCCTCATCCTCCTTCTTCTCCTTCTGTAATTGCCATTATGTAAAAGTTAGTTTGCATAATGGCATCCCCAAATTTTTGTAGGCCTGTTTTATTCTTTTTTGTTCTTTTTGCCCCTTTGATTTGATAGTTTCAAGTATCCTATCTTCAACTTCACTGATTTTTTTCTACTACTCAAGTTTGCTGTTGAAACTTTCTATTTAGTTTTCTGGTTTAATTATTATATTCTTTTTCTCTAGGATTTATATATTTTTAATTGTTTCTGTTTTGTTATCTAACTTATTCTGTTCATGGATTGTTTTCTAAATTTGCTTTAATTTTCTATGTGTATTTTCTTGGAGTTCTGCAAACTTCTTGAAGAGGATCCTTCTGTACTTTTAGTCATTTTACAGATCCCCATTTCTTTGGGTCCATTATTAGAGTTCTGTTAGTTTCTTTGTGGTTTCATATTTCATTTATTTTTTGTAATTCTTGTGTCTTTAAGTTTATCCCTGTGTATTTGAGAATAAAGACACCTATTCTGGCCTTTGTAGGTGCTCATTGGGGATGATAGGCCTTTACTATTTAGTCTAACCTGGGATTCTGGATGGGCTGGCTGGTAGCAATGCTGGACAGGCAGACCTTGGTGTCAGGTTCTTTGGTTGGGCTGGGTAACTTCTTGTGCTCTGACATCATGGTACTGCTGGCTGGCTCCATAGTCATGGTACTGCTGGCTGGCTCCATAGTCCAGCAAGCCCACTGGTGGAAATTTGACATTAGACAGAGTTGCTGGCTGGGCTCTGCAATCACCTTTATTTGGGCAGGTTTGCAGGTTATCTTCCCTGGCTAGTTTGTACCATTTTGGAATCTGTAGTTTAGGCAGGGCTGTACACTGGGCTTCAAGGCTGAGTGTGAGGTCTCTGGGGTTGCTGTTCAGGCACACAGAGTGGCCAGGGCCAGAGGCTATGCCCACAGATATATGTGGACTTGCACTTGCCCCTCACCATAGGGTAGACTTGAGCAGAGCGCCAAGGCTTTCTGGAATCATTGATCAGCAGCTGGGTATGGGCAGGGGCAGATGCTCCCTCCTTGAGTAATTGCTGACTTGCAGTTGCCTCCTACTCTGGGGAAGACTTAATGGGAGCACAGGAGCTGTGTGGAGAAGCTAGCTAGGGACTTGAGCCTCTTAGACCTATGTACTGTGCTTCCTATAGCATGATGTTGGTTGTTAGTCTCTCTGCAGTGGTGCCTTCATTGGCTGAAACGCAGAGCAATCCTCAAGATTCACCTGCTGGTTGCTGTGAACTCTACCCCTGTTCTTTATTTCTACCTGACTTTAGGTGGCCCAGCCCTGTTGGTATCCCCAGTGTTTCCCAGGAGACAAGACCGGAGTGAACCTTCTATGAGGGGTCCCAGAATGGCAGGGAGGCTGAATGTCTACCTCCAACTCTCTTTTCCCACTGTAGAGACCATGGATTCAGGGGAATCCTGTGTGGTACTGTGTCCGCTGTGAGGAGGGGCAGCACAGTCAAAGAGAACCATTCTTCTTACTCTTCAAATGTTTTTCTCTATTCTGTGGTACAAGGGGGTATCTCAGCATCAATTCTAAATTATGGGATATTAACAAAGGTATTCTTGCCTTTGGATTGTTGCTAGTTGGACTTCTGTGGAAGGTACTGGCACCAGAGACATTTTATTCTGCTATTTTGCTGATATCATTTTAATTTTTATTTTTGCCTTTTTAGGTATACCCTATTATTTTTTGGTAATTCTTTGGATTTAGGGTTTTGTTTATATCTATCCTGTCTTTGTTAGAAATATAAATATTTATCATCATAAATGTTTCCTTCTGTGTTACTTTAGCTAGTACATCCCATAAATTCTAACACTTAGAATTTTGCTAAGATATTTTATACCTAATCACCAACATTGGTTTGATTGTTTTCCTTTGGATGGAAGTTGAATAAGACTATAATTTTTAAAAATAAATTTTAGCATAGTACAATTTGTTTTCATCTTCTACTTTTGTTATCTAATGATCAAGAAATCTGGTTTGTGATGCTATTTTGTTATTTGAAAATGTCTCATGGGCACTTGAAAAAATGTTTAAATGCATTGATATATGTCAAATATATAGAAATACACGACTTATAGTAAATATGATATAGTCTTTCAAATTTTCTATTTATTAACTAAATCTTCTCTACCCTTACTTATGTCTTATATCTTTAATTTGTCCTAGGCTGAAAAAGGGGAATTAAAATCTCTACTCTTATGTTTCTCCTACTATTTATAACTTTGTCTTTATGACAATTTATGTTTTGTCATTTTGTAAACAAATGGTCATGACCATAATACAATGTGAATTATTTTTATTATAAAGTTTTCTTCATATTGTTAGTATTTTTCAGTGAATTAAATATTTCTGATATTTTCAAACTTCTGCTTTCACATTAGTCTGTATAGATCTGTCCATCATTTTACTTTCTTTTCTACCATCCTTATTTTTTTTTAAATTTTTATTGATACATAATAATTGTACATATTCATGGAGTACATGTTATATTTTGATATAAGCATATAACATATAATGATAAAATCAGGGTAATTGAGACATGATTCACCTGAAACATTTATCATTGCTTTATGTTGGGAACATTTGAAAACTTCTAGCTATTTTGAAATATAATAAATTATTGTTAACTATAGTTGCCCTATTGCACTATTAAACACTAGAACTTTTTCCTTCTATTTAACAGTATTACCCATTAACCAACACCTCTTCATTACCCCTTCCCACTACCCTTACCAACCTCTAGTAGCCACCATTCTATTCACTACCTCCATGAGATCAATTATTTTTAGGTCCCATATATGACTGTGAAAATGCAATATTTGTCTTTCTGTGCCTGGTTTATTTCACTTAAAATAAAGTCCTCCAGTTCCATCCATGTTTCTGCAAGTGACAAAATTTCCCATATGTGCATATCAGTGTTAATGGATTAGTATCAATTTAATGGTGAGTATATGTGGTGTTTGTTTTTGCATTCATGTCATACTTCACTTAGACGAATGGGCTCCAGCTCCATCCAGGATAATATAATAAGTAGCTCACTGTTTTTTTCTTATGGCTGAGTAGAACTCCATGGTATACATATACCACATTTTATTAATCCACTCATGTATTGATGGGCCCTCGGGTTGTTTCCATATCTTTGAAATTGTGACTTGTGCTGCTATAAACATTCAAGTGCAGATGTCTTTTTAACAAAATGCCTTTTTTTTCCCTTTGGGTAGATACCCAGTAGTGGAATTGCTGGATCAAATGGTAGTTCTACTTTTAGCTCTTTGAGGTATATCCATACTACTTTCCCTAGAGGTTGTACTAGTGGGCAGTCCCACCAACAGTGTATGAGTGTTCCTATCTCTCCATATCCACACCAACATTTGTTGTTTTGGGACTTTTTGATAAAAGCAGTTTTTACTGGAGTTAAGTGTTATCTCATTGTGGTTTTGATTTGCATTTCCCTTTTGATTAGAGATGTTGAGCATTTTTTTTTATATGTTTCCTGGCCATAAGTCTGTATTCTTTTGAAAAGTTTCTGTTCGTGTCCTTAGCCCACTTTTTGATGGTGTTGTTTGATTTTTTGGCTGATTTTCCTGAGTTCTAGTTATCAGCAATTTCTTGGATATATAGCATGCAAATATTTTCTCCCATGCTGTAGGTTGTCTATTTTGCCTAATGATCGTTTCCTTGGCTGTGCAGAAGTTTTGTAATTTGATCAGGTCCCATTTATCTATTTTTGTTGTTGCTGTGATTGCCTTTGGGGTCTTCCTCATAAAAATTCTTTCCCTAGGTCAATCTATATAAGAGTTTTGCCAACATTTTCTTCTAGAATTCTTATGGTTTCATGACTTAGGTTTAAGTCTGTTATCTCCATCATGAGTTGATTTTTGTGAGACGTGACAAGTGAAGATTATTTTTCAGTCTTGTACATGTGGCTATCCAATTTTCCCAGCATCATTTATTGAATAGGGATTCTTTTCCCCAGTGTATGTTTTTGTCTATTTTGTCAAAGATCTGATGGCTATATAAGGATGGTTTTATATCTGGGTTCTCAGTCCTGTTCCATTGGTCTATGTCTGTTCTTGTGCCAGTACCATGCTGTTTTGGTTACTATAGTCTTGTAGTGTAGCCTGAAGTCTGGTAAATTGATAACTCCCAATATGTTCTTTTTGCTTAAGATTGCTTTGTCTAGACGGGGTCTTCTCTGGTTCCATACAAAGCACAAAATTATTTTTTCTAGATCTGTGAAAAATTATGTTGGTATTTTAATATGGATTGCGTTGAATCTGTAGATCACTTTGGGTAGCACAGACTTTTTAACAATGTTGATTCTACTGATCCATGAGCATGGTATGGTTTTCCATCTATTTACATCCTCTGCTATTTCTTTCCTCAGTGTTTCATAGTTCTCCCTGTAGAGTTCTTTCATTTTAGTTAAATATATTCCTAGGTATTTTATTTTCTTGCTATTGTGAAGGGTATTGAGTCTTTGATTTGATTCTCAGTTTGACTATTGTTGGCAGATAAGAATGCTACTGATTTGCGTACTTGATTTTGTAACCTGAGACTTTGCTGAATTTATTTATCAATTCCAGTTGTCTCTTGGTAGAACCTTTGGGTTGTCTAGATGTAAGATCATATTGTCAGTAAAGAGCAAGTTTGACCTCTTCTGTCCCCATTTCGATTCCCCTGTTTTCCTTCTCTTTTTTGATTGCTCTGTCTAGGACTTCCAGCACTATGTTGAATAGAAGTGATTATAGAGGGCAACCTTGTCTGGTTCTAGTTCTAAGCAGAAATGCTTTCAATTTTTCCATGTTCAGTATGATGCTGGCAATGGGTTTGTGATACACGGCTTTTACCATTGTTAGACAAGTGCCGTCTATGCCTATTTTGTTAAGTGTTCTTATCATAAAAGAGTGCTGAATTTTGTTGAACGCCTTTTCTGTGATCGAAGGGATCATATGGTCTTTGTTTTTACTTCTACTTATGTGGTGAATTACGTTTATAGATTTGCATATGTTGAACCATCCCTGCATCTCTGGGATGAAGACCACTTGGTCGTTATTTTGGGGAACTCTCTGTACTTTCTGCTCAATTTTTCTGTAAATATAAAAATGCTCTAAGGTCTATTAATTAAAAATACTTCCAATCATATTTTACTGTGATGGAATATGGTTGAAACTCTCTTCACTTTTCTTCAATGCCCTACATGCTCTGCTTCCTACATCTGTTTTTACTTTATTTTTTTTAGTGGCTTTCACTTCCAAATGTCTATATTTCTGTTAATCAAACATAACAAATTCTTTTCAATTCAGGACCATGGCAACTGTATCTCCTTGGTGAATTTATCATAAATCACCATGTCTTCTCTTCATTCAGATGCCTTCAAATAGGCCTTTAATTATCACTACATCTAAAGATTTTCCCCCTCCACAGAACTTACTAATAGCTGATATTTTCTTAGGTATTCTTATGATCTTTTGCTTACAATAAAAATGGGATTTTATGTGAGCAGATACCTCATCTGTCCTGTTTATAACTCTCACTTTCAAAATGTTTTACAGTCTAGAATAGTAGCTGATGTGTAGACATCACAAACTTCACATTTATTTGATAAATTAATTATTACTTTATAGATGAAAAAAATAAGAAGTTGAAAGGTAGGTGACTTGTTGACGTTTATACAGCTAGATTGTCATAGGAAAGGAATCTTATTTCCTGGAGTCTCTTTGAGCAGTGGACATTCTATAATAGGCTATGGTGCAGTGCAGCATAGGATATTCATACATCATTGCCATGACTTTAAGGAAAGAGAAGTCATTTTCATGAAGACTTTCATGAAGTTTCAAGCTGTTGGTTTGGGCTCCAACATTCAATTTATGATTCTCATCTTAATTGCCATAAATGATAGCTGTGTGATCACAGGAAATTGCCTTAAGTCTTTAGCGATGCCATTTTGTCATCTGTAATCCTAGCACTTGGGGAGGCTGAGGTGGGAGGACTGCCTGAGGCCAGGAGTTCGAGATACCATCTCTGACTTTGTGTGGCAACCCTTGAGCAGAGGTTCCATGATTTGTGGGAAAATGTTCCATGTCTTCACAGTAACTTCTTTAAGAAAACCTTCCAGAGGCTCTTCTCCTGATGAGATCTCACAAAAAAGCATGCCTTCATTCCAAATCCCCAGATTCAGGCTCTCAGGGATGCTTCAGGGTAAAACTTGGGGCAAAGCAAGGTGGTCAAAGCCATGTGTGGATCATGGAAGCCAGGAGCTGGGAGGCGTGGCGTCTGTGTCCATGCGCAGAACTGGTCGGATTCACCCCACTGCCCTGCCTCGTCAGCGCTGGCTCTGCCGTAGGGACTACACCTGGGTTTCCTGGAGCTCCTGGCCATTTCCTCATGGGGGAAAACCACGACAGATCGGGACTGGAAACATGGCGGATCCTTAATTATTTTTTAAATGAATTTCTCGATTGTAGCAAATAGCAGGATTGATTTGTGCTGAAGTTTCCAACATAATAATTTTCTATTTCCTCAATAAGGGGTGCATTTATTCTATCTGTATTTATGAATATGATAAATATGCTTGTTATTAGTGTTGCATCATATTGGAAGAAATGCTCACTAATTTTAATTCTTAAATACTCTTTTTGATAGATGACTTGTGTTGTCCTTCTTTGGGTTTTGATATGTTTTATTTCTATTCTGTGATTCTTCTGTAGCTTATCTATATAACATAGTACTCCACTAAGATATCAAGGAAATCAGAATACAACTCTCATATAGTTTCTCTTTACTGCCTGATTTTATTTATTTTATGTTTTCTATCTTTTAAATGTTTATATGGATTTTTAATTTTTTATTCAAATATAATATTCATTGTTACTTAGCCTTAATTCCATATTTAAGTGGATTCAGTGTTCATAATCAATGCTTATACTGTGTTTCTCTATTTAACTTTAGATGGGTCAGAGTTTATCTTCATGAAGGTTTACTTTCTTTTTTAAAAATTAAGGTAATAAGTGCTTTCAAGATTTTTTTTTTTGGTCTTATTTCTCCCTTTTTTATTTGAAAATATTATGAGGATACAAATATTTTGGTTATATGTATCAATTTTGTTATACTTAAGTCAGGGATATAAGTGTACTCAGATATTGTTCATTGTACCTGTTAGGTAGGTTTTCACCCATCATCTCTTTTCCCTCCTCTCTGATTGATTTCTGCTGAGTTTTACTCCCCTCTGTGCATGTGCGCTCATTAATTAGTTCCATTTAAATAGCAAGTACATGTGGTGTTTGTTTTTCCATTCTTTAGATACTTCCCTTAGGATAATGGTATCCAGTTCCATCCAGATTGTTCCAAAAAGACTTAATTCATTCTTCTTTATGGCTGCATAGTATTCCACAGTATACATATAGCATATTTTCTTAGTCCACTCATGAATTGATGGGCACTTGGGTTGATTACACATTTTTGCAATTGTATATTGTGCTTCAGTAAACATTTGCATGCAAATATCTTTTTGGAAAAAATGATTTCTTTTCCTTTGGGTAAGTACCTAGTAGTGAGATTTCTGGATCAAATGGTAGTTCTTTAAGGAATCTCCATACTATTTTCCATGGAGGCTGTACTAATATGCAGTCCCACCAACAGTGTGTAAGCATTCCTTTCTCTCTGAATTCATGCCAGCATCTATTGTTTTTGGACTTTTTAATGAAAGCCATTCCAACTGGGGTAAGGTTATATCTCATTGTGGTTTTGATTTGCATTTGTTTGATAATTAGTGATGTTGGGCATTTTCTCACATGTTTATTGGCCATTTGTCTATTTTCTTTCAAAAAACTTCTGTTCATGTCTTCGCCCACTTTTTAATGGGGATGTTTGTTTCTTTCTTGCTGATTTGCTTGAGTACTTTCTAGATTCTGGTTCTTAGTCGTTTATCAGATTTATAGCCTATGATTTTTTTTTCTCCCATTCTGTAGGTTGTCTAATTGCTGTTGATTTAGCTTTTTAATTTAATCAAGTCCCATTTATTTGTTTTCTTTTGTTTTTGTTGTTGTTGTTGTTGCTGTGATTGCCCTTGGGTTCTTCTTCATAAATCCTTTGCTTATGTCAATATCTAGAAGAGTTTTTTCAACATTTTCTGCTAGCATTCTTGTAGTTTCATGCTTTATATTTAAGTGTTTTATCTATCTTGAATTAACTTTTGTGAGTGGTGAGAGATATGGATCCTGTTTCATTCTTCTGCATGTGGCTATCCAATTTTCCCAGCAACATTTACTGAATAGATCTTCTTTTCCCTGGGGTATATTGTTGTCTGCTTTGTTAAAGATCATTTAGCTGTATGTGGACGGTTTTATATCTGGGTTCTCTGTTCTGTTCCATTGGTCTATGTCTCCATTTTTGTGCTAACAGCATGCTATTTTTGCTACCATACCCTGTAGTACAGTTTGAAGTCTGGTAATGTGATGCCTCCAGATTTGTTCTTCTTGCTTAGGATTGCTTTGGATATTCAAGCCCTTTTCTGGTTTCAAACAAAGTGCAGAATTATTTTTTCCGGTCTGTGAAATATGACATGATTATTCTGATGGAGTTTTTCAACAAGGGTTATTGAATGTTATATTCCTGGGTTTTTGTATACTTGAGAAATGTAAGATTCTCCTCTATAATGAATGAAATTTAGCTTCAACAAAATTTGAAATATTTTTTTCAAACTGAAAATAGACTTTTAGCTATACTATCTATATGTTTTTGATTCCTTATTAGAAAAAATTTTAACTATTCTCAAAACTAGGGAGACTATTGTAGGGAAAATATGTGAATATTAGATGTGGAAAATTTTGACTTCAACTGGATTATTTTTCCCATAACAACTTGATTTTTTTGTTTCAAAGTTATTTTTTAATTGCTTTTTCCCAAGACACTCAATATTACTTGGTCTGCATATTCAAATACATATTTTGTTTTTATTTTAGGGAGGTTTTCTTGTATCATATTTGAATAGTTTTTTTTTTTTATATAAAAAGGTTCTATTCTTGTTCTCAGATACACCACCATTTAATGTATTGAAATTTTCTGTCTTTTTAAAAAACTTTTTTCTGTCTTTTAACTTTATGTAATATACACTTTATAGCTATTTTTTCTTTCCACTATATCCACTTTCTTCAGGCTTCTTTATAAGCATAGCCTAATGAATAAAATAGACTTTTGTCGTTATTCATTTTATCTCATGGATGACAAATATGAGAGAAATCAGCCTTTCACAATTAAAATAACTCTGTCCTGCTCTAAATGTGGAAAACTCAAATAACAAAAGAATAACCTTGATGTTTTATTCATTTAAAATCATATCCCCTTTCGTTTTCTGCCCTAATACTGTGTCTTCCTTTTTTTTCCAAATCATATCTGAATCTCTGTTCAGATATTACTTTCAGTTGTTTGTTGAGATATCCTTTATTTTCAAAATATGTAGTTGAATCACTTTTCAAATATTAAAGAGAGACATTGATTTATAACTCATGTAAGAAATTGGTATTAAGAAAGTTGATTTGATGTTGGGAGGAATGTAAATGGTTCAATAACTTCATTTGTTTAATAAATTAGACATTAAACAAAGACAAGCAGTTTTCCTCTTCATCCATACAACATCCATGGTTTTAAGGAGTCTAACATTGGTTTTCCTTCCTTACCTTTGTACAGACACCAGGCTAATTTCTTTCTGTTATTACTCAACTTCGAAAGGGTAGCCTTTTTTCTTAGCCAGCTATTTGTTCAAAGATAGTGTGAGGAACAGGTCAGGCAGGGGAATGAGCTGAGTTTCCATTGGTAGTTTCCTATCACTTTTCTACCAGGCCTTTACCTAACATCTGTGTGCAGGCTTAGCCCGTTCCAGGTTGGCAGGAAAACACTGAGCCCCAGGGAAGAAATGCAGTGTTTGAAGTGGTGATTTGGCAGGAACTTGTCTTCCTGTGATCAAAATCAACAGCTGTAGAGCTGCTTGCCCTGTGCTTTTCTCAGACTCTTTGACGTATTGTCAACCTGCCTATTGCCTCAGTCATCTTTATCTTATCTTCCACTCCCATGCTGCAAATTGGAGTCAGGAAGTCTTCATTCAACTACCATTTGAAGCAAGAGATCATTGGACTGGGCCCTCAGATTATGGAATATATTTTGAAGAGCTTTGCAAGATGTTATCTGCATCTGCTTTTGAATTTATATTACCACCAACATCATTTTTCACTAGACTTGTATTCCTTCCTCAAAGAACACAGCTCTTGTTTGTGTTTGCTTTCCACAGTCCCCAGAAATGATAATAACTAACATATATTGAATGCTTACATAGTTTCAGGCACTGTTCTGAACTTTTAACATATGATGTAATGATATAATCAACATAATTAATACCAATTTTAAAAAATGAGGAAAATGAGACAGAAAGAGATTAAGGAGCTTGCCCCAGATCACACAGCTAGTAAAGAATGCATTCAGAATTTGAACTCAGGCAGTCTAACTCTGGAGACTATGCTGTTAATCACCATGAATTGTTTTTTATTCTTTCAAAATATTAATTAAGTGCTACAAGTGTCTTTGTTACATGGATATCTTGTATAATGTGTAAGTCAGGGATTTTGGTGTGCTCATGACAAGAATAGTGTTCACTGTACCTGGTAGGTAAGTTTTTATCCCACCCAACCTCCTACCCTCCTCTGTTCTTGGTTTCTCCAGTCCTTTGTATCTTTGTACCCACGTGTACCTATCTATTATCTCCCACTTATTAGTGGCGACATATGGTATTTGGTTTTTCCATTCCTGAGATAGTTAATTTAGGATTATGGTCTCCAGTTCCTTCCATGTTGTTGTAAATGACACTATTTCATTCCTTTTTATGGCTGATTAGTACTGCATTGTATGTGTGTGTGTCTGTTTGTATACATATATATATACATATATATTTTTATTTATTAAAATTTCAGAATATTACAGGTACCCCCCCTTTTTTTTACATAATTTGCTTTTGTACATACAGTTTGAGTCAAAGTTATAAGTGTGCCCTTCACCCAGATAGTGTGCATTGTACCTGTTAGGTGTAAATTTACCCATCCTGTCTTTAAAATCTTATAGGTACTGACCTAGGCAAAGAATTTATGAAAAAGACCCAAAAATCAGTCTTAGCAATGACAAAAATAAATAAATGGGACCTAATCAGATTAAAAAGCTTTTGCACAGCCACATTTTCTTTATCTACTTATGAACTGAAGGACACTTAGGATGATTCCACATCTTTGCAATTGTGACTTGTGCTGCGATAAACATTTGAGTGCATGTGTCTTTTTGATAAAATAACTTCCTTTCGTTAGGATGGATACCCAGAAGTAAGATTCCTGGATCAAATAGTAGGTCTACATGTATTTCTTTGAGGAGGTGCCATACTGTTTTCCATAGTGGTTTTACTAATTTGCAGTCCCAACAGAAGTATGTAAGCTTCCTTTCTCTCTGTGTCTATGCCAGAATTTGTTTTTAGTTTTGACTTTTTAAAAATGGTCATTCTGATAGGGGTAAGTGATATCTCATTGTAGTTTTAACTTGCATTTTCCTGATGATTAGTGATGTTGAACATTTTTTTCACATGTTCCTTGACCATTTGTCTATCTTCTTTCAAAATACTTCTATTCATGTCATTTGTACACTTTTTAATGGGGTTGTTAGTTTCTTTCTTGCTGATTTACTTAAGTTCTTTGTAGATTCTGGATATTAGCCCTTTATTGCATATGTAATTGCAAATACTTTTTTACTATTCCACAGGTTCTCTATTCACACTGTTGATTATTTCCTTTGCCGTGCAGAGCTTTTTAATTAAGTTAAATTTATTCTTTTTTATTATTGCTATATTGGCCTTGGGGTTTTAGTCATAAATTCTTTGCCTAGGCTAATTTTAAAAGAGTGTTTCACACATTTTCTTCTGGAATTTTTATGGTTTCATGCCTTACATTTAAGTCTTGAATCCATCTTGAATTAATTTTTGTATGTGGTGAGAAATAGGGATCCTGCTTCATTCTTCTGCATGTGGCTATCCAATTTTCCCAGCACCATTTATTGAAAAGGACTTCCTTTCCCCAGTGTATATTGTTCTCTGCTTTGTTGAAGATCAGTGGGTAGATGATTTTATTTCTGGGTTCTCTATTCTGTTCCAATTGTCTATATCTCTACATTTATACCAATACCATGTTGTTTTTGTTACTATAGACTTGCGGTATAATTTGAAGTCAGATAATGTGATGCCTCCAGATTTGTTCTTTTTAATTAAATTTACATTTCCTATTTGGGCTCTTTTTTGGTTCCAAATACAGCTTATGATTATTTTTTCCAGGCCAGTAAAATCTGACACTGGTATTTTGATGACAAATGCATTGAATCTGTAAATCACTTTAGACAGTATGGATATTTTAATGATATTGATTCTACTAGTCCATGAGCAGGGAATTTTTGTTTGTGTCATTTATGATTTCTTTCATTAGTATCTGTAGTTCTCCTTGTAGAGATCTTTAACCTATTTTGTTAAATATATTCCTAGATATTTTATTTTCTTTGTAGCAATTGTGAATGCTATTGAGTTCTTGATTTGCCTCTCCACTAGACTATTATTAGTATATAGAAATGCTACTGATTTGTGTACATTGATTTCATAACCTGAGACTTTTCTGAATTTATAAGAGTATTTTGTTGGATACATTAGGCTTTTCTAGATATAAAATCATATTATCAGCAAACAGGGATAATTTGACCTCCTCTTTTGTGACTTGGATGACCTTTATTTCCTTCTCTTGTCTGATTGCT
Source organism: Eulemur rufifrons (assembly GCF_041146395.1). Taxonomy (NCBI): domain Eukaryota; kingdom Metazoa; phylum Chordata; class Mammalia; order Primates; family Lemuridae; genus Eulemur; species Eulemur rufifrons. The sequence goes on along the minus strand of NC_090999.1, from coordinate 93,615,062 downwards.
TTGGCTAGGACTTCTAGTATTATGTTGAATAGGAATGGTGACAATGGGTGCTCTTCTCTTGTTCCGGTTCTTAAGAGGAATGCTTGCAACTTTTCCCCATTCAATATGATGTGGGCTGTGGGTTTGTCATACAATTATAATTTATAGGTATATTCTGTCCGTGCCCAGTATGTTCCTTCCGTGCCTAGTTTGTGAATTTTTTTTTTTTTAATCATGAAAGAGTGCTGGATTTTATCAAATGCTTTTTCTGCATTTATTGAGATGATCATGTGGTCTTTGTTTTTGTTTATACAGTGAATCACATTGATTGATTTGTATATGTTAAACCATCATTGAATCCCTGGGATGAAACTCACTTACTCACTTAATCATAGTGGATTATCTTTTTGATGTGCTGTTGAATTTGGTTTGATAATATTTTGTTGAGAATTTTTGCATCTATGTTCAAATGGCATATTGGACTGTAGTTTTATTTTTTTCTACTTTCCGGCCTTTGGTTTCATAGAATGAGGTTGGGAGGATTCTGTCCTTCTCAATGTTATAAAATAATTTCTACAGGAGAGGTACTAGCTATATTTGTAGGTCTGGTAGAATTTAGCAGTGGATCCATCTGTTCCAGGCTTTTTTGTTGTTGGGAGATTTTTTTTATTACTGCGTCCAGCTCACTGCTCATTATTGGGCTGTTCAATTTCTTCCTGATTCAGGCTTAGGAGGTTTGTGTTTCCAAGAACTTATCAATTTCCTCTACATTTTCTAGTTTGTTTGCATAGAGGTTTTCATAGTATTCATGAATGATATTTTATATTTCTACAGTATCAATTTTAATGTCTTTTTCATTTCTGATTGAGGTAATTTGAGTTTTTTATCTTCTATTTCTGGTTAATCTGGCTAGTGGTCTATTGATTATGTTTATCCTTTTAAAGAACCAACTTTTTCTTTCATTGATCCTTTGTGTTGATTTTTTGGTTTCCATTTTGTTTAATTCTTCATTGAGTTTTGTTTCTTTTGCTAGCTTTGTTCTTCTTTTTCTAGTTCCTTGAGATGTGACATTAGCTTGTTAATTCGTGATCTTTCTCTTTGATGTGGATAACTAAGGCTATAAATTTTCCCCTTAGGACTGCTTTAGCTGAATCCCATAAATTTTGAAAGCTTGTGTCCACTTTGTCATTCAGTTTGAGGAATCTTTTTATTTCCATCTTAATTTCATCAGTGACCCATGGATCATTCAGCATCAGGTTGTTTAATTTCCATGACTTTGTGTAGATTTGAGTAATATTTCTTGGAAGTGATTTCTAGTTTATTCCACTGTGTTCTGAGAAGATACGTGGTATGGTTTCAGGTTTTGGTTTTTTTTTTAATTTACTGAGATTTACCCATTGCCAATGGTATGATCAGTCTTGGAAAATGCCTCATATGCTGATGAGAAAAATGTATATTCGGTATTTTGGGAACAGAATATTTTATAAATGTCTGTTAGGTCCAGTTTTCCTAGAGTCCTGTTTTAGTGCATTGTTTCTTTGTTCATTTTCTGCTTCAATGATCTCTCTAGTTCTGTCAGTGGAGTGCTGAAATCCCTAACTATTAAGATGCTACTGTTTATTTCTTTGCTTAGCTCTAGATGAATTTTCTTTACAAAACTTGGAGCTCCTGTGTTGAATACATATATATTTAGGATTGCTATGTCTTCTGGTTGAATTGCTTCATTTACCATAATAATTACCATCTGTATCATTTTTTACCATTGTTAATTTAAATTCTATTTTTATCTGACATGAGGATGTCTACATCTTTTGGCTTTTGGTTTCCATCTGTGTGAAACATTTTTTCCCATCCCTTTACCTTCAGTCAATGTGAGTCCTTGTGCTTTGGATGTGTTTCTTTGAGAGAGCAAATACTTTGGTTGTGTTTTTTCATCCATTCAGTCAGTCTGTGTATTTAAAGTGGGGCATTCTGACAATTCATGTTGAGTATTAGTATTGATATGTGGGACGCTGTTCTATTCAACATGTATGATGATACCTGATTTTTTTCCTCTTGTGCTACCTTTTTTTTCTAGTATCAGTTTTTTTATTTCAGCATATTATGTGGGTACAAAAGTTTAGGTTACTATATTGCCCTTGCCCTCCCCCACCTCTGAATCAGAGCTTCAAGCATGTCCATCCCCTAGACAGTACGCATCACACTCATTATGTATGTATACACCCGTCCCCTTCCTCCCCAAAGTTTGCCTGACACCGATTAATGTGTTTCCTAAGTGTGCTCTCAGGTGATGATAAGTGAAACCAATTTGATGGTGAGTACATGTGGAGCTTATTTTAACCTTCTTGGAATACTTCATTTGGTAGAATGGGTTCCAGCTCTATCCAGGAAAAAAATACAAGAGGTGTTAGATCACCATTGTTTCTTATAGCTGAGTAATACTCTATGGTATAGATATACCACATTTTATTAATCCACTCATGTATTGATGGGCACTTGGGTTGTTCCCACATCTTTGCAATTGTGAATTGTGCTGCTATAAACATGAGTGCAGATGTCTTTTTTATAGACTGTCTTTTGTTCTTTTGGGTAGATGCCCAATAATGGGATTGCTGAATAAAATGGTAGGTCTACTTGTATCTGTTTAAGGTATCTTCATATTGCTTTCCACAGAGGTTGCACTAGTTTGCAGTCCCACCAACAGTGTATGAGTGATCTTATCTCTCCGCATCCACACCAACATTTATTGTTTTGAGACTTTTTGATAAAGGCCATTCTCACTGGAGATAAGTGATATCTCATTGTGGTTTTGATTTGCATTCCCTGATGATTAGAGATGTTGAGAACATTTTCATATGTTTTTTGGCCATATTTCTGTCTTCTTTCGAAAAATTTCTATTCATGTCCTTTGCCCACTTTTTGATAGGGTTGATTTTTTTCTTGATGATTTTCCTGAGTTCTAAATAGATTCTAACTATCAGCCCTTTATTGGATGTGTAGCATGTGAAAATTTTTTCCCATTCTGTTGGTTGACTGTTTGCTCTCATGACAGTTTCTTTGGCTGTGCAGAAGCTTTTTAATTTAATCAGGTCCCATTTATTTATTTTTGTTGTTGCTGTGATTGCCTTTGGGGTCTTCTTCATAAATTCTTTGTCTAGGCCAATGTCTATGAGAGTCTTTCCTACATTTCCTTCTAGAATTCTAAGAGTTTCACACCTAAGGTTTAAGTCTGTTATCCAGCATGATTTGATTTTTGTGAGAGGCGAAAGGTGTGGGTCTTGTTTCAGTCTTCTACATGTGGCTATTCAGTTTTCCCAGCACCATTTATTGAATAAGGAATCTTTTCCCCAGTGTATATTTTTGTCTGATTTGTCAAAGATTAGATGGCTATATGAAGATGGTTTTATATCTAGAGTCTCAGTCCTGTTCCATAGGTCTGTGTCTCTGTTCTTGTGCCAATACCAAGCTGATTTAATAACCACAGCCTTGTAGTATAGTTTGAAGTCTGGTAAATTAATACCTCCCATTTTGTTCTTATTGCCTAAAATTTCTTTTGTTAAGCAGGGTCATATCTGGTTCCATACAAAGTGTAAAATTATTCTTTCTATATCTGTGAAAAATGATGGTAATTTAATAGGGATTGCATTGAATCTGTAGATCACTTTGGGTAGTATAGTCATTTTAACAATGTTGATTGTTCTGATCCATGAGCATGGTATTGTTTTCCACCTGTTTACATGCTCTGTAATTTCCTTCCTCAGTGTTTCATAGTTCTCCCTGTAGAGGTCTCTTACCTCCATAGTTAAATATATTCCTAGGTACTTTATTTTCTTTGTTGCTGTTGTGAAGGGCATGGAGTCTCTGATTTGGTTCTCAGTTTGACTGTTATTGGCATATATGAATGCCTCTGATTTGTGTGTATTGATTTTGTTTCCTGAGACTTTATTGAATTCATTTATCAGTTCCAGGAGTGGCTTGGTTGAATCCTTGTGGTTTTCTAGATATCATATCATATCATCAGTAAAGAGTGAGAGTTTGATCTCTTCTGTCCCCATTTGGACACCCTTGATTCTGCTCTCTTGCCTGATTGCTCTTGCAAGGACTTCTAGCACTATGTTGAATAGCAGTGGGGACAGTGGGCAACCTTGTCTGGTTCCAGTTCTAAGTGAGAATGCTTTCGATTTTTCCCCATTCAGTGTGATGTTGGCTAGGGGTTTCTCATATATGGCCTATATCATTTTTACATAGGCCCCATCTATGCCTATTTTGCCAAGTGTTCTTATCATAAAAGGGTGTTGAATTTTGTCAAATGCTTTTTCTGCATCTATTGAGAGGATCATATGGTCTTTGTTTTTGCTTTTATTTATGTGGTGAACTACATTTATAGATTTGCATATGTTGAACCATCCCTGCATCTCTGGGATGAAGCCCATTTGGTTGTGATGGATTATTTTCTTTATAAGCACCTGGAGTTGATTTGGTAGGATTTTATTGAGAATTTTTGCATCTATATTCATAAGGGATATTGGTCTGAAGTTTTCCTTGTTTGTTGCATCCTTTCCTGGTTTTGGTATCAGGGTTATGTTGGCTTCATAAAATGTTTTGGGAAGGATTCTGTACTTCTTGATGTTGTGGCATAACTTTTGCAGGATAGGTACCAGTTGTTCTTTGTAGCTGTGGTTAAATTTGGGTGTGAAACCATCTGATCCTGGGCTTTTCTTTTTGGGAAGGTTTTTTATTGCCGTTTGCATTTCAGTTGTTGATATTGGTTTGTTCTGGAATTCTATTTCTTCCTGGTGCAGCCTAGGGAGGCTGTGGGTTTCTAAAAATGTGTCCATTTCCTCCACATTTTCTAGTTTGTGTGCATAAAGGTTTTGGTAGAATTCATAGGTGATATCATGTATCTCTGTGGCATTGGTTGTGATTTCTCCTTTTATGTTCATGATGGAGGTTATTAGAGATTTTTTGTTTTCTGCTCTTAGTCTAGCCAAAGGCATGTCAATTTTGTTTATCTTTTCAAAAAACTAACTTTTTGTTTTATTAATCTCCCATATAGTTTTTCTGTTGTCCATTTCATTTAGTTCTGATTTGATCTTATTAATTTCACTCTTCCTGCTGGGTTTGGGATCAGTCTATTCTTTTTTCTCCAGCTCTTTGAGTCTATTCATTAGGTTGTCTATTTGTAAATTTTCTGTCTTTTGGATATAGGCATTTATGGAAATAAACTTTCCCCTGAGGACTGCTTTAGCTGTGTCCCACAGATTTTGATACCTTGTGTCTCCTTTGTCATTTAGTTCAAAGAATCTTTTGATTTCCTTCCTGAGTTCCTCATTTATAAAATAATCGTTCAGGAGAAGGTTGTTTAGTTTCCATGACTTTGAGTAGAAATGAGAATTTCTGTTAGGGTTAATTTTTACCTTTATTCTGCTGTGATCTGAGAAGCTGCATGGTATAATTTCTATTTTTTTAAATTTTTTAAGACATGCTTCGTGTCCTAGGGTATGGTCAATCTTAGAGAATGTCCCATGAGCTGATGAGAAGAACGTATAATCAGTGGATTTTGGATAGAATGTCCTGTAAATGTCAGTCAGGCCCATTTGTTCTAGCGTTCTGATTAAGTCCATTATTTCTTTGTTTATTTTCTGTTTGGAGGATCTGTCCTGTGCTTTCAGAGGGATGTTGAATTCTCTGGCTATTATGGTGTTGTTGTTTATCCTTTTGTTTAGATCAAGTAGAGTTTGCTTTATGAATCTGGGTGCATCTATGTTGGGCGCATACATATTTAGTATAGTTATGTCTTTTTGTTGACCCTTCACCATTATAATGAGCATCTTTGTCTTTCATTACTTTTGTTGATTTAAAAATTAACTTATCTGAAATTAAAACTGCCACACCAGCCTTCTTTTGACTTCTGTTTGCTTGAAATATCAATTTACAGCCCTTTATTTTTAGTCTAAATGCATCTTTGCAGGTTAGATAAGTTTCCTGGAGACAGCAGATACTTGGCTTGTATTTTTTTATCCATTGGGCCAGCCTATGTTTCTTGAGTGGGGAGTTCAAGCCATTCACATTTATTGAGAGAGCTGATAGGTGGGGCAGATTTCTGTTCATCCTGTTGGGTAGAACTTCATTGCTATGTTTTCTCTCTTGAGCCATTGCGGTATCTGGCCTTTGATAATTTGCTTTTGATTAGTTTTACATTCGTGAGTGTTTCTTGTGCTGGTCCATGTGCAACTCTGTTTTAAGTACCTCTTGGAGGGCTGGTCTTGTCTTGGTGAATTCCCTCAGTCTTTGTTTATCTGAGAATGTCTTAATTTCACCTTCATATACAAAACTTAGCTTTGCTGAGTACAAGATTCTAGGCTGGGCATTATTCTCTTTCTAGAAGAGTGAGAATGGGGCCCCAGTCTCTTCTTGCTTGTAAGGTTTCAGTTGAGAAATCTGGCATTACTTGAATGGACTTTCCTTTGTATGTTAGTTGTAGCTTTTGGGTGTTTTTACACTGGTTGATATCTATTGTGATGTTGCATGTATAATTTACTTTGAGTATTTCTTATAGGTCGGGTCTAGTAGTGACAGATACCCTTAGTGTTTGCTTGTCTGAGAAATACTTTATTTCTCCTTCATTTATGAAACTTAGTTTAGCAAGTTACAAAATTCTTGGCTGGAAGTTACTCTCTTTAAGGAGACTAAAGATAGGACCCCATATCTTTCTGGCTTGCAAGGTTTCTCTTGAGAAGTCTGCTGTTAGGCTGATGGGTTTTACTTTGTAAGTTACTGGATGTTTTCACCTCATAGTTCTTAGGAATTTCTCCTTTGTATTGACTTTGGCCAGTCTGATGGCTATATGCCTTGGTTATTCCCTTTTTACAGTGAATTTTCCTGGTGTTCATTAAGCTTCTTATATCTGGATTTCTAAATCTCTAGCATGAAGAGGGAAGTTTTCCTTGGTTATTACCTCAAATAGGCTTTCCAGGCCTTCTGTTTTTTTTCTTCGCCCTCAGGAATGCCTATGATTCTTGTATTTGGTTGTTTTCCATATCCTATATTTTTGTAGATTTTGTTTGCTCCTCTTGATACTTTTTTATTTATTTTTGACTGGGTTAACTCAAAAGAGCCGTCTTCAAACCCTGAAATTGTTTCTTCTGTTTGAGCTAGTCTATTCTTAGAACTTTCCACTGAGTTTTACATTTATCTAAATTTATCATTTCCAAAAGTTTCTATTTATTTTTCTTACTATATTTATCTCTTTAGTAAATTTTTTATTAATTTCCTGCAATATTTTTCTGTTTTTTTTTTTAGTTGATTCTCCATTTTCTCTTGAATTTCATTGAGCTTCTCTAAAATTCACATTTGAAATTCTTTATGTGTCATTTTAGTATTTTCCTTTTGGTTGAGATCCATTGTAAGAGATCTGGTTTCTCCTTTGGGGGTGTACTTTCACTCTGATTTTTCATATTTCTAGAGTACTTGCACTAATTCCCTCTCATCTGGAGCAGCCACTGCTCCTTATTTTTGGATTTTCTTTTTAGATGGGGCTCTCCCCAGCACTCTTAAGGGTATGTCTGTAGTATATGTTGAATAAGGATCTTTGGCTTTGCTTCTAGGTACTTAGATGGGAGTCTAGGTTCTGAATGGATATTTGGTTATAGATATCCTTAGTGTGGTGTTTTTCTCAATTTCTAACTATTTGTAGCTGTAGTGATAGTGTACTCTGTGTGGGGGCAGATTCCATCTCTTGTTGACAGGTGAAGGTGCAGGTGTTTCATATCCTTTCTCTCTCTTCATCCTGTGGTCTTCTTAACAGTGTGAATTATATTGAGACATCCAGTAAAAGCTCTGAGATAGTAGGTGGTGTTTGTAAGAGTCAGCCATGCCCTGCATGATTGAATCAGGAAATGGTATAAAGGTGTATACATGTCCTCCCTGCCAGTGGATAATGCTTGCAGGAAAGAGCCAGCAGCAGTGGTGATTTTTGTTACTTGTGACCAGCTCTAGTAGAACAGGGGAAGTACTCCGTTGCTCCAGGTGGCTGGTGGGACCCTGGAGCTCCCAAGGGACTCATTGTTCTCCACCACAGCAGGTGTGGGTGGAAGAATGGGACTGGGAGGAATGAGGCTACATTAAGGATCTACAAAGGCAGGCATAAGCTCTGTCTCAGGAGGTATCAAGGGTCAGCTCCCAAGTCCTTGAGTGAAGCCACTAAGGAGGGGCTGAAGTGACCTCACAAAGCCAAAAATCTGCTCATGGTGGAGGGACTGTCTGGGATTTACAGAGTGGCTGTTGGGAGTGGGTTTCACTCTTCCCCCTCCTCCCCTGCCCTATGGGTCTCCTTCTGACATCTGGCTACAAGCAGCAGCCCAAACTAGCTGACCTCACCAGCAATGGCACTGCTGGCTGAGAGCTTCCCTGCCCAAGATCCCCCTCCAGAACAAAAGCATGGTTTTCCTGTAGGGGGAGGGGTGCTCCATGAGTACCCTGTGGCTCGGATCCATACTGCATTCTCCTTTCCGTTCTTCACATGTGGGCTCCCTTGCCTCCCATGATTGGTTCACAAATCTTCCCTTTGTACCCTCAGACAACACAATTGAGTCCTGTGGGCATGGGATCCAGCCCACAGGCCTGTTCCCTGGTCCCCCACGTTCAATGCCTGACTATGCCAGGGTGAAGTGTGCTGGTCCCAAGTTTCCCGTGGAGTGCTCAAGTAGGCTTCATATCCCTCTACTGGGTATGCCCGACTCTGCTGGAGCAACCAGGTGAGCCACACTGGGGAGGTCTGGTAGTCGGGGAGCTCAGAGTCTGAGCACCCCTTGGTCCACTGCAGGTCTTTAAGAGGAAACGTATGAGCCCCACTCTCTGTAGGAACCTTGATGTAGTGGATGCACAAAAAATAGAGGGAAAGAAAGCCACTCCTGAAAGCCCTGGCTCAATCATCCCTTGGGGCACTCATGCCACTTAGCAGCAGTGAATGGGCAAGGGATCGGGGAGGAAAAGAGTCTGAATGGAGAAGAGCTGGCTCTCTGGGCATCTCTGTCCCTCTGACCAGAAGGCAGCCTGCCCAGAATGTCTAAACTCTGGGATCACACAGTTTCCCTGAGACCCACTGCCCCCCATGCTGCCACAGTCTGAGCAAGAGTTGGGAAATGTTTGTGTGGGGACCAGCAACACAAAAACTGAAGGACTGAAGCTCCCGGGGGAGGACAAAGGCACACAGTGGGTGGAGAAGCAGTATGGTCCCTCCCCGCCACCTCTGCTCAGGTCTGTGATGACGTGGAGCAGTCCTGAGGAGGCTGGCAGCCTGGTGCTTTGTTTTCAAGAAGCTCCCAGTTCACTGGTGGCAGCAGCTTTTGGTAGAGGGTAAAAAAGTTCTCTAGCAGCTCAGGAGCCTACTAACTACCAGAGGCATGAGGGAAGGAGGAAACCCCCACCCCCATCTACCATTTCCATAAGACTCCAAGTTTGTCAGGGGTTGATTTTTGTGGAAATCTTGCTCCTCTTTGTTCTGCTCTGCAACTTTGTCCTGTGGAATTTCCAGTAGTTTCTGGCACTTCTCCTGCTGAATTACAGCAGAACTATGATTTTGTCATCTAAAACTTTTCCTACTTTCTGAGACGATCTGGCAACTGATACCTCTTGTCAGCTATCTTGCCCTACCCTCCCCAACCACTACATATTCTATAATCTGTTTCACCTTTTCATTTTTCTTTGTTTTTAGGAGGAACGTAAGGACATAGATGCCTTTATTTCAGAAAATTTTTACAAAAATCTTGTTGCATTTTAAGGAATGAAAGTACTTTAGGCCGGGCGTGGTGGCTCACGCCTGTAATCCTAGCACTCAGGGAGGCCGAGGCGGGTGGATCGCTCGAGGTCAGGAGTTCGAGACCAGCCTGAGCAAGAGCGAGACCTCGTCTCTACTAAAAATAGAAAGAAATTATATGGACAACTAAAATATATATATATACAAAAAATTAGCCGGGCATGGTGGCACATGCCTGTAGTCCCAGCTACTCGGGAGGCTGAGGCAGTAGGATCACTTAAGCCCAGGAGTTTGAGGTTGCTGTGAGCTAGACTGATGCCACGGCACTCACTCTAGCCCGGGCAACAGAGTGAGACTCTGTCTCAAAAAAAAAAAAATAATAAAAAAAAAAAATAAAAAAAATAAAAAAAAAAAAAAGAAAGTACTTTAAAGTTTTCAAGTCTTGGTTATGAAAGAATTGATGAGACATTTGGATTATCATTCCATGATTATATTCTACTTATTCCCACAATCCTAGGTTGTGAGGGCAAAATCCAGGCTAAGAAGTGTTTAATGATTCCATGGTTTTTATTTCATAGCTATGAAATTTTATTTATATCTTTATTTGCAATATTTTTTTAAAAAAGAGCTAAGTAGTTATATAACAATTTAACTACAATACTGCTAAGTTAGGAGACCAAAAAAATGAGTTAAAAGTAGATAGATTCTAAAATGCAACTTAAAAAATACATTTTATATAAATGTGTAATGCCAATAGAAGATTAGTAAAATAAATTATTGCCCCTTTATGCACTGGAATATAATACATTTTAAAAAAGAGATTTCTGTTCATATTAATTAACCACAAGGTCTCCAAGACTGACTGTGAGATCAAAGAAATAGTTTCAAGAAAATATGGGTAATGTGATCTGATCTACATAAATTCTTTGGATAGAATACAGCCAAATTATAATATATTGATTGAGAAAGGTTGAGAACTGTGTGCATACAATATTGATTATAATTACCCCCTTGGGAAGATTTCTGAATTTTTCATTTTTTACATTTTAAATATTTTAATTTGTGAATTATCTATATTAATAGAAAGTATAGATGTAATCAGAATACTATACTAAAAATATTGCATTTAACTCAAGCCACAGGCCATGAAAAATCAGTATATCAAGTAGGAAAACCCCATCTACATAGGAAATCGATAAAGATATTTCTTAGGACAATGGGGGAGAACTACTTAGATAGAGTAATAGGGGAAAAACTGGTCAGATGGACTTTTATTACCCCAGACTGAAAACCCAGTGGGGGTGTGGCTAATGGTTGGAAATAACCCAATGAATTTAAGAGAATCATAATAGTTAGTCTTATTTTTGGCTTCCTTAAAAACAGAATGGAAACCTTAAATATGTTTAAACAAGTAGGCATACAACATGTATTACCAGATAGTGGGCTACAAGTGGCTGAGGGAGGGACTTCTCATCAATTTCTCAAAAGTTCTCATGTCCTCTCAGTTGGGATGAGGAAGGAAGGCATCTATAGACTGGGCCAGTGGTCTGCCTTGGAGCTAAAGAGTGAGGGATGAGATAATTCAACTTGAGTAGGCTGTATAGAAAGTATTGGTATGACTCAGGGGTGTCTGTAGAAAAGAAAGACCAAAGAGGAGGCCAGGTATATGTGAAGCATTACTGGAAACCAAGCAAGACAGGTGAACCAGTCTTGAGTTTACCAGCACCACACAGAACCAGCAGGTGTCGTTAAGGTGTCCAGTGATAAGGCAGAGAAGAAACTCTCAGAGAAACAAAAAATGGTTAAGATGACAGAACTAATCACAATATCCAAATACTTAAGCATTATCTTAGGAAGAAGAAATTATCAAAATATTGAAAATTTACTCTAAATAGAATAATTCAACCTGGGATTCTATACATAGGAAGATTCTTCAATTGGCAATATAAGCTCTCTGGCTCTTTATTTCCAAGGAAGCTACATCTAAAGAGCAAAACTAGAAATATTACAGAAATAAAAGCAGCCATATTTTATTCACAAACTCTTACTATAAAATGAATTAATGACAGTTGTGTAATCTTAGGAAATTTTCTCCTTTTCATAGACTAAATGATGAATAAGTGAGCAAGCCTGGTAAAGTGAGTTTAAATCTTTCCAAAATATCTTAGTGTTGAAATACCCCAGAAGTAAAATAATTGACATTTTAACAAGCTGCTATAGGCTTTCAAATAGGAAAGAGTGAGAGTCAGGCTCTGGTACCCTGGTAGACCTAATTCAGAATAGCCAACTTCAGGAAATGATGACATTGGTCAAGGATAACCAACTAATCCTACTGTTAGGAAGGGGAGTTGCAGGGTATCATTTACTAATGGGAGAACCAGGCCTTGAAATTGGATAATTGGCAATCTCAGAAACTGCCATTTGACTGAGTGCATAGATCAAGGTTAAGGGTAGGATTCCCAGAAAATAAAGCCCTGGAGATCTCAAGGAAACAAAAAAGAAATCCAGGTTAACAAAAGTACAGGTTAAACTAATGTATAGGGTAGGATTTGTTTGGGACCCAGAGATAAGAGCAGGTTTCATAGGATGTAAATTTCAATAGAGTGCAGGATGTTACCAGAAGTCCCAGAGACAAAATCAACAAAAATATGGTCTATTTCCATAAAATTTAACTGCATTCATAGTTTCTCAGATGCAATGAGGCTTCTATTACACTTGAGCACTGTGTCTCTGAACTAGGATTGTATATCTTTATCTAACATTTAGGCCAATTAAGCAAACATTATTCAGTCAAACATTTCTTTGTTTGTAACTTGATCCACATTATTTTCAACTTCACTTTTTACCTGAGCACATAGCTGCTGATTAAAGACTATAATTTCCATCCTCACTGCAGATAGAAATGACCAATGAAAAGCAAACAGAAGGGAAGTCTGTGATGACAATTTCAGCGTATTCCTCCAACTGTCAGAAATTCTCATCAGTTTCCCTCATTTGTGAGCAATTCAGAGGAAAATGTTTGAGAAACAATGTTTCAGATAATTCTACATTACAAGTATTTATTAATACATATTGAAACCTATTCCACTAATTCTCTATCTGGGATAAACAGTTAATGATGATCACATTTTAGTGCTGTCATCTTTTCATTTTTAGGTTCAGTACATATAACTTGTTAAGTAGAATGGGCACACCCATTTATTGAGCATGTAGTGTAAGGCTTTATTTTGTCATGTATTTAAATAGATATTTAAGTTTCATGGCAGACCATACATAAGTGTTATTCTCACTTTACAGAAAAGAACTGAGTTTCAGGAAAATGAAGAAATTGATCAAGAGTAAGTAAAGCATTAAAAAGTACATGTTTGGAGATACTGAAGATTTTACTTGAAAAAATGTTTACTTAAAATTTAAAGGGAATATTTTCTTTCATAATTTCCAAGGGATAGTGAGCCGCCATTATAACCATCCAACTCAGAGAATGTTATCAAAACTAGTAAAAATTTCCAATATCAACAATCCATTGAAAATTAATGTGTTTTGAAACTACTTTTCAAACTTTTACATAAACTTTAGTACAACGTAACAAATACTTGCATTTTAGAAATAATAAAGTGCACAACCCTTCCCAGAATATGTACATATACTTATAAACATATTTGATGCCTCATTTTATCAACTATCAAAAAGTCTTAAAATAGGCAAAACTTTAGTCTCTAGATTGTACATCATATGTGAGGTCAGTTAAATTTCTAAAATGCTGTCATTTTGTCAAGAAGCCTGTGAAGTTGAAACTGTTATTCCTATTTTATAGACGTTCAACATATAAAGGTTAAATATTTAGCCCAAAGATGCCCAGCTAAACAAAGTTGAGATGTCAATTAATTCCAAACCAATTTTTTAAAGTCAGCATTAAGTTTTCACAATTTCAAAATAAAGAATTGTGGTCTATTGATGTCAACATGCAAGATTTAATTGTATTGGCTTTTAAATCTCATCTTGGCTTAGTTTTGTATTCTTGGAATAAAAAATTAGCCTTTCTAAGTTTAATATCTATAAAATAGAAGTACGATTCCAACTTCACCTGGTTGTGGGTAATATTAAAAATGATAATGTATATAAAGTATAGGCACTTGCACATACCAATAAATGGTAAAAGAGTTGCTAGTGTTATATTATTTAGATCTCACTTTTAAAATAATAATTCATTTTTTCATTTGAAAATACACACCAATATTCCACAGGGGAAATTTCAAACAAAAGATTGTATTTTGAAATTGAAAAATTTCCATATTCATGCATAAGGACCGATAGCTACAAGCTCCAGGACAGCAGGTATTCTATGTTTTGCTGCATATTATATCTCTGTTCATTGTTTGTCACAGTACCTGGCACTTGGTAATCACCTAATAAAGATTTTTTTTTATTAATTTGACTGCTTTATCTCATGAAAAGGAAAAGAGAAAGCCATAAACTATTTCTTAATAGAAATTGTGATACATTTTTATGTATTTAGAAATGTAGTCACTGGTTTCTCCTGTAGGAAGTTATCAAGTAAATGTAGATGGCAAATAAAACAATAGTAACCTCACTAGATATCTCAGTTAAAAGAATTTTAATCTATGGCATTCCCTTCCTAAGAATATTACTAGGCTAACTGAAGAAAGCTGAACGCCTATGCTCAAAGCTCAGCTAACTCAGTGAAATTGTCAATACTCATTTTTCAGTATTCTAAACTATTACCTTTCCTATCCGTTTTTCTTTTGTTCATATACAAAAGCTATTAGCAATATTAGATTTTTTAAAAAAGTAATCTTGAAGTATAGTACATCTTTCCACAAGTATAACAGAAACCTAGTAGCTGTACACATAGGTGCGTTTTATCACATAAGAATTAAAATTTTATTAGTGACAAACTTAAAAAAAACCCACTAGAAATAAGTGTAAAAAGATAACCAAGTAGGAAAAATATTTTGCTACATAGATTACATGGAAGGAGCTTTTTGTTGTTGCTGCTGCTGTTGCTGTTGCTGTTTTAGCACCAGAGGCCCCAGTAAGACACTGGCATAGGATGCTGGTCACGGGAAGGTCTTCACAGAATGAGAAAGGCAAGGCCACCCACTGATTAAATGATGGTCAGACATATTCTTAATAAATTCGAAACAAAAATACAATGAGATACCTTTTGTTTCCTGTCTGGCAAAAAGCAAAATATTTAATGATACGACCTTGGGCAGAGAGTGAGAAAATAAGCCGTTTCACATACCATTGATGAAATGGGACAACTTTTTGAGGGACAAAATGGACTGTATATCCAAATGTCAAATGTACACAAATTCTGACCCAGGAATTTCATTTCTGGGAATATTTCAAACAAATAGCCTAAGACAAACATTCATACAGGTAATTTCCAGCATTTCTGTAAAGGAAGAATCTAGTCCTGGAAACAGAACTAGTTGAATAAATTGTAATATCTCTATGCCATTTTATACTTTAAACCACTAAAATAAATGTTGTAGCTATAAAAATTTTATAGTATTTGTCAGGTGAAGACAGAAAGTTTATAAATATTGCACATAGTATGATTCCATTGACATGTCTGAGAAGATATAGAATAAGCCAAAACCCTGGGGAAGTAGTCTGTGATTAAGATAGGGGATTTTTAATATTTACTTAATAACTACTTGTAGTGTTAACTTTTTTCCACAAATATTGTTATTATTTACATGTATTTTTTTTAAAGAATGAAACCATCTGTCACATTAAACTGGAAAATGGTATCCTGCTTTTTAAGTATATAATTTTCTTTTATAATTTTGGAGTGATTTTTTTTTTCTTTTCAGCGGCAAGTAAATTTAGCAAGGGTTTAATCCCAAACAAGTGTTATTATAAAAGTAAATTTGCTATTCTGAATTCACGCAGTAGCCTGAAAATAATGCAGACATTTATAATAATTATTATTTATGAAATTCAATATAAGAATTTCTTCAAGGGGGGAATTCTTTTCAAGTGGAAAACTAATTTGAAATATATATTCTCTGTAACCTGTCAGAAGTCTAAAATTTGTGTGTCATCTTACTTCAAAGAAAGATTTTTTTGGAGTTCTAGTGAAAAACTTACAGAACATTTTACCTTTGTCTTAAATTGATTGTTAATTTGTTTAGAACTTTATAGATTTTTCCTTGTATGATAAAAAGAAGATCACAGCTGTTTTAAAAATTGTTGATATTTTGATTCAAAAGTAACTATATATTTGTGGAAAGGATATCTTCATAAATGAATTCAACATAACACAAGAAATCAGCCCTTTCACAAACTATTTATCATTTTTGCTTAGTTACTATGTAGCCTTCCTGTTATAAAATTATTAATATTTGAATTTTGCAAGTGAAAACATATTTCAAACAGGCTATTTTAACATAAAAGCAATATATCTTATAATAGTATGAAGCACCCATTTTAAAATTTCAAATATAAAATGATTAGGAAGCACCACCCTCAAAGTTGGTATACTTCTTTTGACACAGTCTAATGCGTAGCATCACAATGTAATATTATACTGTAGCATCAACTATGTTCAGAGAATTACAGAACAAAACAAAAAAAAAAAGATTTTTTTCAATAATGGGTAAAGCATTAAATATGTCTGCTGTTTAGAAGGTTTTTGCCCCAAGGAAACATTATAATTTAAACTTCTTGGATAAGCTGAAAGTGTAATATCCAATGTCACTGCTTCGTGTTTGTAACTCAGCCACTCCGATTATCTTGCCTGAGGCAGTCACACATCCTCTCTGTGCCTTTAGAAGGATGAGAAATGGAGCCAGATTCCATTTCCCTTCTTTTCACTCCACTTGTTTTATTTGCTCAGAACTCCTTTTGAAGCTAAGAAGGAATAAGAATTTGGTTCTTTTTTTCTGTATGGATAGTTAATCCCCATTAAATAAATTCCTCTGATCAACCCGCTTCTAATTAGGACTGGATCTTTTTTCCTGCCTCAGAACTTTTCCATGGTACTTAGAAAGTCTGGTGAATATTATACACTAAGAATAAACACACGGTGTTGATGTAATTGCCATTAAAAACAGCCTTCCAATTAACATAACATTTTTAAATTTTAAAAATAGCCTTTCAATGAGAAAATATTGCTTAAATAAATTGCAGAAAACTTCAACATCATTTTATGTTATGGCTGTGTTTTTTCCTCCTCTGTGTGAATGAAGCCCCGTCTCTGAAAAAGCATAGCCTCCTTAATTATTCCAGTGGGAAATTAAGAACAATAGTGTGACATTTGATTGGTAGTTTTACTGGATGTAACCAAAATCCAGTAAAATGAGCTGCAATTAGATCTGATCCAAAAGATTATATTATAAATGTTTATACATAAAATAGAATGACCACACTTTTTAAGAGGAGACAGGTATATGGTTAGGCAACAAGATTTTATGAGATTTTTAAAAATCATATGAAGTGGTATCTGATGCAAGATATACTGGCCTTGGGTTAAAGTCTGAGTGCCAAACCTGGATCTGTTAGTTATCTCAGCTGGCCAGATGTCATCTCTGTGTTAAAATTATTTTTTCACTCAACAAATTTATTCAACACACATTTATTAAGCTGGCATAGAGTCGAAGGTCAGTAAATGGTAGTGTATTTCTTTTCTCTTTGTGAATGTGGGGTCCCCTCTCTTTCTTCTCGTACCCTACTTCATTGTCACTTTTTAAATTGATTTGATCACAAGAAACTCTAATCACTTGCTTGTGTAAATGCATCCAAAGACTGTGAGCCCCTCCGGCACAGGGACTATGGCTTGTCACATTTTAATATCCTAGCCACTAGAACACAGGAGATTGAATGTATTCTTGTTGGTCTGGATGAAATTACATTTATTAATTGTCAAACACTCTTTTTGTCTACACAGCAGGTCCTCCCTCTTCTGTCTTCCCAGTAGAACCCTTCTCTGGTCTGCACAGCAATTGCCTAGCTCCAGAGTTTAAGCCAATCATCCTAACATCACTGGCAGTAGTTGCTCTAAGGGTAGGACTTGGACCTATTTCTCTCCAGTAAAATATTAAATATGAGGTGAAGTCTCCTGGAAACAGGATTCTGGGAAAGATAAAAAGGCTAGAGTGAAACAAAAAGAACAACCATAAATTTTATTCCTTTCCTTTTAAATGGAGGGGCTATCATGCAAAGATATGATTCTTTTTAATTTTTTTATTATTTCAAAATATGAGGGTACAAATGTTTTTGGCTACATGCATCAGTTTAGTCATGTTTGAGTCAAAGTTGTAAGTGAGCCCATCTCCTGGATAGCATTCACTGTACCTGTTAGGAACATTTTCACCCATCTCCTCCTCTACTCTCCTCCCTGCTTGATTTCCACTGAGTTTTACTTCCCTCTGTGCACATGTGTGCTAATAGTAAGTATGTGTGGCATTTGTTTTTCCATTCTTAAGGTATTTAACTTGGGAGAATGGTCTCCAGTTCCATCCAAATTGCTGCAAAAGGCATTCAGTCATCCTTCCTGGCTGTGTAATATTCCATAGTATACATATACCATATTTTGTTAATTAACTCATGAATTGATGGGTAATTGGGTTGACTTCACATCTTTGCAATTGTAAATTGTGCTGTAATAAATGTTTGAGTGTAGGTGTCTTTTTGACAAAATGACTTCTTTTCCTTTGGGTAAATACCCAGTAATGGGATTGCTATATCAGATGGTAGGTTGATTTTTACTTCTTTGAGTACTCTCCATACTGTTTTCCATAAAGACGGTACTAACCTACAGTTCCATCCACAGTGTATAAGTGTTCCTTTCTCTCTGCATCCATGCCAGCAGCTATTGCTTTTAGACTTCTTAAAAAAGCCATTGTAACAAAGGTGAGGTGATATCTCATTGTGGTTTTAATTTGGATTTCACTGATAATTAGTGACATTGATCATTTTCTCATGTTTATTGGCCATTTGTCTATCTCCTTTTGAAAAGCTTCTGTTCATGCTTTTTGTCCATTTTTTAATGGGGTAGTTTGTTTTTTTTCTGGCTGATTTGCTTAAATTCTTTGTAGATTCTGCTTATTGGCCCTTTATCGGATGTATAGCTTGCAAATGTTTTCTACCATCTGTAAGTTGTCTATTTGTTCTGTTGATTATATCCTTAGCTTTCCAGTAGCTTTTTAATTTAATCACATCCCATTTATTTTTATTATTGTGGTAATTGATATTGGGGTCTTCTTCATAAATTCGTTGTCTAGGCAGCTATGTAGAAGAGTCTTTCCAACATTTTCTTCTAGAATTATTATGGTTTCATGCCTTATATTTAAGTCTTTTATCCATCCTGAACTAATTTTTGTGTGTGGTGGGACATATGAATCCTGCTTCATTCTTCTGCACGTGGCTATGCAATTTTCCTAGCACGATTTATTGAATAGTAGGGTTTCTTTTCCCCAGTGTATATTATTGTCTGCTTTGTCAAAAATTGGTAGGCTGTATGTGGATGGTTTTATAACTGAGTTCTCTGCTCTGTTCCATTGGTCTATGTCTATTTTTATGCCAATAACATGCTCTTTTGATTACTAACACCTTGTAGTACAGTTTGAAGTCTGGTAATGTGATACCTCCAGACTTGTTCTCTTTGCTGAAGTTTTGACTATTTGGGCTCTTTGGTTTTCCAAACAAAGCACAGAATTATTTTTTCTAGATCTGTGAAATATGACATTGGTATTTTGATGGGGATTGCATTGAATCTGTTAATCTCTTTGGGTAACATGGACATTTTAACAATGTTGATTCTACTGATCCATGAGCATGATATGTTTTTCCATTTCTTTGTGTCATCTACAATTTCTTTCCTCAATATTTCGTAGTTCTTTTTGTAGATATCTTTCACCTCCTTGGGTAAGTATATGTCTAAGTTTTTTTTAAGCTATCATGGAGGGTACTGAGTCTTTGATTTGACTCTCAGCTTGACTGTTGTTGGTGTATAGAAATGCTACTGATTTGTGTACATTGATTTGTTAACTTGAGATGTTGCTGAATTTACTTTTCAATTTCAGGAGTCTCTTGGTGGGGTCTTTGGAGTTTTCTAGATATTTTAATAAGATCATATCATCCACAAAAAGTAATAGTTTAACCTCCTCTTTCCTGATTTGGATACTCTTTATTTATTTCACTTCCCTGATTGCTCTGACTAGGGCTTCCAGCCCCATGTTGAATAGAAGTGGTGACAGTGGGCACCCTTGCTTGTTCCAGGTCTTAGTGGGAATGTTTTCAACTTTTTCACATTTAGTATGATTCTGGCCATGGGTTTGTCATATATGGCTTTTATAATCTGGAGATATGTTCCTTCTATGCCTCTTTTGTTGAGGGTTGTTACCATAACAGGGTGCTGAATTTTGTTGAATGCTTTTTCTGCATCTATTGAGATGATCATATGGTATTTGTTTTTGCTTCTGTTTATGTGGTGAATCACATTTATTGATGTACATATGTTGAACCATCCTTGCTTCCCTGGGATGAAGCCTATTTAGTCATGGTAGATTATTTTTTGGATGTGCTGTTAAATTTGGTTTGCTAGTATTTTATTGAGGATTTTTGCATCTATATTCATAAGGGATGTTGGACTGTAGTTTTCTTTCTTTGTTGTGTACTTTCCTGGATTTAGTATCAATGTAAAACTGGCTTCATAGAATGAGTTGGGGAGGATTCTCTCCTCGATATTATGGAATAATTTCTGCAGTATGGGTACCAGCTCTTCATTGTAGGTCTGGTAAAATTTGGCTGTAAATTAATCTGATCGGGGACCTTTTTTTGTTAGAAGATTTTTATTATTATTTCAATCGTGTTATTCATTATTGTTCTTTTCAGGAGTTTTATTTCTTCCTGATTGAGTCTTGGGAGTTTGTTTATTTCCTCTATATGTTTATGTTCACAGAGATTTCCATATTATTCACAGATTGCATTTTTGTTTCTGTGGTATCAGTTGTAATGTCTCCTTTTTCATTTCTGATTGAGCTTATTTGGGTCCTTTCTATTCTATTCCTGGTTAATCTGCCAAAAGGTCTATCAGTTTTATCTTTTCAAAGAACCAACTTTTTGTTTCATTGATCCTTTGTATTATTTATTTTTCCATTTCATTATGACCTTAATTATTTTTCTTCTGCTGGTTTTGTGTTTGGTTTGCTCTTCCATTTCTAATTCCTTGAGAGGTGTCATTAAATTGTTAATTTGTGATATTTCTGTCTTTTTGATGTACGTATTTAAGGTTATGAATTTTTCCCATAAGACTGCTTTTGCTGAATCCCATAGATTTTGATAGCATATATTCTCTTTGTCATTCAGTTTGAGGAATCTTTTGATTTCCATCTTAATTTCACTATTGACCCAATAATTGTTCAGTAGCAGGTTGTTTAATTTCCATGACTTTGTGTAGAAGTGATTATTTGTCTTGGAGTTGATTTCTAGTTTCTTCTATTGTAGTCTGAGAAGATACATGCTATGATTTCTTTTTTTTTTTTTTTTAATTTTTGAGACATATTTTGTGACCTAAGATGTGATCCATCTTGCAGAATGTTCCATGTACTGATGAGAAGACTGTATATTCAGTAACTTGGGGGTAAAGTGTTCTGTGAATGTCTGTTAGGCCCCTTTGTTCTAGAGTCCTGTTTAAGTCTAGTGTTTTCTTTATTTTCTGCTTGGATGATCTGTCCAGTTCTACAGTAGGGTGTTGAAGTCCCCAGCAATTACAATACTGCTGGGTATCTCTTTACTTAGATTTAGCAGGGTTTGCTTTATGAATCTGGACACTCCTATGTTAGGTTCATAAATATTTAGGATTATCATGTGTTCTTGTTGAATTGCTCTCTTTACCATTATATAATGACCATCATTGTCTTTCTTTAATATTTTTGATTTAAACTCAATTTTATCTGATATGAGAATAGCTACACCTATTCTCTTTTGGTTTCCATTTGTGTGGAATATTTTTTTTCCATCTTTTCACATTAAGCCTTTGTGCATCTTTGTGGTTGAGATGTATCTCCTGGAAACAGCAGATAGGTCTGTATGTGGCTTGAGGAATGTTTTCAATCCTATCTTATATGCTGCTCTGATTGCTCTTGTGTGACTCTAGTCCAATACATGCGCATAAGATTCTTGACCTCCACATTGATTGTGATCTTAGGAGGGCTCTCTTTGGCTCTCTGTCCCTGGTTCTCTCTGTTAAATGTCTGGTTGCTCCACCCTCTTCACTTGTTGCTACTAGTATCATGGAGATATAGGTTCCCACTGCACCAGAGCTAAGGGTGAGGACAGTAACCCACTTCTCCCCAAGTGGCACCTCTGCATTG
This sequence comes from Eulemur rufifrons, assembly GCF_041146395.1. Classification (NCBI taxonomy): domain Eukaryota; kingdom Metazoa; phylum Chordata; class Mammalia; order Primates; family Lemuridae; genus Eulemur; species Eulemur rufifrons. The sequence goes on along the minus strand of NC_090999.1, from coordinate 93,592,979 downwards.
TGAGTCACTGCTGAGAGAGAGTATAGCTCCTGGTTTTCTCAGCTTGCCCCTCCATGTATGGAACATCTGCCCTATGAGTAAGCTGGTGTAGAGCCATCAGGGTACCAGTATTCTCAGCCTGCCATGCCTTCTGTCCTAAGAGTAAGGGTCATGTGAGAGAAGAGGGCATCAGTCATAAATAGATCTTCTACAACATATGGCTAGGAGATGTGAGAAAGGCAAATGGCCCAACTCTCACTGTAGAAGTATATCTCTGAACTGGGAACTGAGCAGAGAAGGATCCCTGTCATCTTGACTACTTTTCCCAGAGTAGAGTTGTAATAACACAAATTTGATGAAGGAGAGGAGATTGGAGTCATGAGTCAAATGCTACAGAATCATTCTGGTCTTACCAAGATTTATTAGGTTTTGTTGAATTAATGTTTCCCCATTTACTGTATACTCTTTGGACAATTTCAAGATTTTTACATGGTTACTGATGAGGGTATAGTGTCCACCCTGCTGCTCATTTCACCATTCCTAAAGTCTCAGTTCCAGCCTTCTCCATGGCTGTTAGTTTTTTAATGCTATATTCTAAGTAACTTTTTCAGATTTGTATTTCAGTTTACTAATTTTCTCTTGAGCTGAGTCCAATCTGGTGTTTAAAATGTAAGAAAGTTTTTATTTTAATTTTTAGTTTTCATATTTTAATTTATAGATAATTTAGATTTAAAAAATGTTTAAAATCTGCTTATGTTTAATAGTTTCTTGATTCTTGATTTATATTTTATACACATTTGTGTTATGTGTCCTAGAATTCTAATTTCCAAACTACTGATATTCCTAGTCTGTTTATTCTTTTCTTTCTCATTCTTGAGGACAACATCTTGTTTCCTCATGTGTATTTCCTAATTTTTTATTATTAGGAATTTGTTTAGCTAAATTTACTGTGTCAGAATCCCAATGAACCTTATTTGGGGATGCTTTCCTATGGAGAAGATTTACTTGTTTTTGCCAAGTGCTGACTGGTGCTAATTTGGAATGCTATTTATTTAATATTTTTTTTTACCTTTTTTAACAATATGAAGATACTAAATTGTTTAAGCAAAGTAGAAGAAAATAAAAAGGAATATGTAAACCTGTTTTCTTATTAAAATTCTATAGACAAAATCAAAGTTTATAATTATTGCTCAATATTTTTGCTCTAAATATATGGACTCCAAGTCTATTAAGTCATCAAATATAATCATGCAGTTACTAGGTTGGTGCAAAGGTAAGTATAGTTTTAGCATTGCTGAAATTTGCCTTTGATATTGGAATACATTCTTAAATAAATGTAATTATGTTATACATCATTTTAATGTCCATTTCTCACATTATTTTTTTTGCTAATGACTTATTACTTGCTGTTTATTTTAGACTATGGAAATGATGTTAGACAAAAAGAAAATTCAAGCAATTTTCTTATTCAAGTTCAAAATGGGTAGTAAAGCAGTGGAGACAACTCTCAACATCAACAATACATTTGGCCTTGAACTGCTAATGAACATACAGTGCAGGGGTGGTTCAATATGCTTCACAGTCTCCTTGTGAGACCCACCATACTGGAGAGCCCGCCTTCTTTCCTGGAGACATGAAATGAAGATTCAGACCACTTGGGGTATTAAAAATCTCAAGGCAACCTGCAGGGAGTGAGAAAGTATAATAATAAGAAGAAATGAGTATTAACTGCAGGACCCTGGAGCTCCCAGAACCTTGGAGCACCCATCTCCCTTCTGAAGTGAAGCATGTCCTGGATCCTCTCTCCTCCTGCCCTCCTTCAAAATGAAAAACAGTGCTTGCTTGAAAAATGAAGATACAATTCCCAACTGGAAGGGTTGCTGTGGCAATTAGGGACAATAAAAAAAATTTGCAAAGGAGAAGAGAGCCTTGAAGATGAGGAGCGCAGTGGCCGGCCATCAAAAGTTGACAACGACCAGCATTCACCATACCTATTAGGTGTGAATTTACCCATCCCCACCTCCCTCCTCTCACTTGCCTGATCCCCAATGAATGTTACTTCCATATGTGCAAATAAGTGCTGATTGGGTAGTATCAGTTTAATGGTGAGTAAATGTGGTGTTTGTTTTTCCATTCTTGTGATACTTCATTTAGAAGAACGGGTTCTAGTTCCATCCAGGTTAATACAAGAGATATTAGTTCACGATTGTTTTATGGCCGAGTAGTACTCTGTGGTATATATACCACATTTTACTAATCCACTCATGTATTGATGGCACTTGGGTTGTTTCCACATCTTAGCAATTGTGAATTGTGCTGCTATAAACATTTGAATGCAGATATCGTTTTTATCAAATAATAGTCATTCTAACTGGAGTTAATGCTATCTCTTTGTGGTTTTGATTTGCATTTTCCTGATTAGTGATGTTGAACATTTTTTCATATACCTTTTGGACATATGTGTCTTCTTTGAGAAATACGTATTCAGATCTTTTGCCTTTTTTTTTTTTTTTTTTTTTTTTTTTTGGCTGTTGAGTTGTTTGAGTTCCCTGTATAGCCTAGTTATTAATCCCTTTTTGGATGAATAGTTTACATTTTCTCCCATTCTGTGGGTTGTCTCTTTACTTTGTTGATTTTGTTTTGTTTTGTTTTGTTTTTTGCTATGTAGAAGCATTTTAGATTTATGTGATCCCATTTGTCCGTTTTTGCTTTGGCTGCCTGTGCTTTTGAGATATTACTCAAAAAATCTTTGTCCAGACCAATTCCCTGAAACATTTCTCTAATGTTTTATTTTAGTGATTCCATAGTTCCAGGTCTTATATTTAAGTCTTTAATCTATTTTGAGTTGATTTTTGTACATGGTGAGAGATAAAGGTCTAGGTTCATTCTTCTGCATATGGATATCCAGTTTTCCCAGCACCATTTATTGAAGAGACTGTTCTTTCCCTAATACATGTTCTTGGCACCTTTGTCGAAAATGAGTTCACTGTAGATGTGTGGATTTATGCCTGGGTTCTCTGTTCTGTTTGTCTATGTGACTATTTCTATTCCAATACTATGTTGTTTTGTTTATTATAGTTTTGTAGTATATTTTGAAGGCAGCTAGTGTTATGCCTCCATGTTTGTTCTTTTTTCTCAGGATGGCTTTGGCCATTCAGGGCTTTTTGTGGTTCCATACACACTTTGGAATTTTTTCAGCTGTTTTTGTGAATAATGTTATTGGTACATTGAATTTAAAGATCACTTTGGGTAGTATGGATATTTTAACAAAATTTTTCTAATTCATAAACATGGGATATTTTTCCATTTGTGTGTATGTGCTCTTCAGTTTCTTTCATCAGCATTTTACAGTTTTAATTGTAGTGATCTTTCACTTTTTTGGTTAAATTTATTCCTAGGTATTTTTTTGTAGCTATTATAAGTGGAATTGTGGTCTTGATTTCTTTTTCAGAATGTTTGTTGTTGGTATATAGAAATGCTACTGAATTTTGTATGCTGATTTTTTATCCTGTAACTTTAGGTTTTTCTAAATACAAGATCATGTTGTCTGCAAACAAGGGCAATTTGACTTTTTCCTTCCCAATTTGGATGTGCTTTATCTTTTTCTCTTGCCTAAATGATCTGGCTAAGACTTCTAGCACTACGTTGAATAAATAGTGTTAAGTAGGTATCAACCTTGTTTTGTTTCAAATCTTAGAAAAAAGACTTTCAATTTTTATCCTTTCAGAATGATGTAAGGTATGGGTTTGTCATTTATGGCTTTTACTGAGGTATGTTTCTTCTAAACTCAGTTTGTTGAGGGGTTTTATCATTAAGCGATATTGAATTTTATCGAATGCTTTTGTTGCATCTATTGAGATGATCATATGAATTTTTTACTTTATTCGGTTGATGTGGTGTATCACATTTATGAATTTGCATATGTTGAACCATCTTTGCATCGTTGGGATAAATCACACTTTATCATGGTATATTATTTGTTTGATTTGATGTAGAATTCAGTTTGCTAGTATTGTGTTGAAAACTTTTGCATTTATGTTCATAAGGGAAATTGGACTATAGTGAGGTTTTTTTCTGTATCCTGGTGTGGTTTTGGTATAAGTGTAACAGTACAATTAAAATGTGGGCAAAGGATCTGAGCAGGCATTTCTCTAAAATAGAGATATAAACGGCCAAAAGATATAAGAAAAATGCTTCACATCACTAATCATCAGGAAAATGCAAGTTAAAACCACAATGAGATACTATCTTTCCCAAGTTAGAATGGCTATTATCAAAAAGACAAAAAATAAGCTGGAGAAGATGCACAGAAAAGGCAACTCTCATATGTTGTTGGTGGGAATGTAAATTATTACAACCATTATGGAAAGCAGTATGGATATTTCTCCAAAAACTAAAAATAGACCTAACATATGATTCAGTAATCCCACTATTGGGTATATATCTAAAGGAAATGAAGTCAATGTGTTAAAGGGATATCTGCATTGCCATGTTCATTGTAGCACTATTCACAATAGCCAAGACATGGAATCAGGCTAAGTGTCCACTATCAGGTAAATGCATAAAGAAAATGTACATTTACAAAATAGAATACTACTCAGCCATACAAAGAATGAAATGCTGTCATTTTCAGCAACATGGATTGAACTGGAGGTTATTATGTTAAGTGAAATAAGCCAGGCACAGAAAGACAAACCTTGCATGTTATCACTCTTATGTGGAAACTAAAAAATTTGATCTTATGGAGGTAGAGAGTAGAATGCTAGTTACTAGAGGCTAGGAAGTATGTGTGTGTTGAGGGAGGGATGAACAGAGGTTGATTAAATACAGTTAAATAGAAGGAATAAATTCCAATGTTCAACAACAGAGTAGGGTGACTATAGTTGACAATGTATTATTTATTTCAAAATAGCTAGAAGAGAGGACTTGAAATGTTGCTAACATATAGAAATGACAAATACTCAAGGTGACAGAAACCCTAAATACCCTGACTTGATTCATTACACAGTCTATGCATATAACAAAATATCACATGTACCCTATAAGAATGCAAAAATATTATATATCAATACAAAATTATAAAAAGGGAATTAAAGTCATATCTAAAAACATATTTGAAAACTCAACTCTTATCAAATGTGAACCATATTCTTCAAACTCTTCTAAGCCAAGTGTGAAAAGCATACATCATTTTTGTTTGATTTAGTATGTTTTAAAAGTAAAATTACAACTCACCAAGTGGTTGACATTGACCCGAGACATCTGTAAGTAGAACAAAAGTCATTCTACAGATTCAACTCTTACAGGTAGACATAAACAGATCATGGTTCCAGCAGGTGTTTCTGAAACAGGATATTAATCCTCCATTAGGAGCACAGAAGATGCACAAACACTTTCGAAAGGTTAAACTTTGAACACTCAAATATAGGTTTCCTTATGCAAATGCACATATAAGATATATTGCTTATATAGTACCCATTGAAATTGTTTCTGTGAAATAAGAATGATAGAGATTTCTTTGAACAGAAGAATGGATAAAGACTTGAAACAAGAGAAACTACATAAGCACTTTAGACTTTATAAAAATCGTTCAGTAGAGTCACAGTATGGCTATTGGTAATATGAATTAAATCATAAGCTTCCTTTTGTGTAATTAAATATACTATAAAATCATATTTTTAAATAACTCTTTACCACATACTATATGTCACAAGTATGCATTATACATGTATACTCAAGACTGTGTACCTACAATAAAAGTGTCATTTACAAGGCATCTTTTGACTATATGATATCTTTTCCCTTATGCACTGATTTTACAACCTAAAACAGTATAAAAACTTTACAAAAGGAAAATGTTTAATTTTCTATAATTATAATAGAAAATATTTAGTTAATTCTAGTGGGTTGCTGTGAAGACATTTCTAGGGTGGTGGTTTTGTGTATGTGTGTACAATGCTACAGATAAAGATCATACATGTATGATACAAGAGAGATAATACTCTGCTTCTCCTTACCTAATTCTATCCCTATTTCTACCAGAGTTGATCATAACAATGAATGAATTTTTTTTGGAATTTTAGTTGTCCAGAGAGTATGTTGATGTTTTAAATTTTAAATTATATTCATATCTATAATCCCCCCACTCTTACACATCTGTATTCTAAATCTTACAGGTAAGCCAGCAGGAAATTTGATGAGGAAAAAAAATTTCAAGTGATGTGAGTGGAAAATATGGTATGCATGCTATGGAAAGCGGGAGGGCAGTTTGGGGCATTTGATACGTGATGAGTACCTTTATTTACAGGGTATTTCCCCTTAAATGTTTCTTACAGAACATAGCGTATTTGGCCCCTCAGGGCTGGGACAGTGCCTATACATTTTTCCGTCCTTGGCCCAAACAAGTCACATAGTAGACATTTCATGCTCAAGAAGTGTTTCAAAATTATTTTTAAAATCTTCCTATGAATAAGTTACTGGCAGACCTGAAATCCTGTCTGACATTAAGAAAATTAAATGCATCTAAAATTTATCTCCATAATCAGGTTTTTGCAAAAGTAATAGAAAACAGCTCTTGGTCATATTCAGACCTTCCACTGGCCATGTAAAAATAATAATAAATGATTTGAAACCATTTTCTTTATTCATTAATAGTACAGTATAAAAGATAATAAAATTTTTAATAAGTTTGGTGTACATTATGTTTTTTACCTACTCAGTATGATTTTCATTAAATTAAGAGGGATATTAATCACATAGTAAAGTATGGGAGCTCTTTAGTGGAAAAAAAAAAAACTCTTCAGGTAGAACTAAAACAGCAGCTGCAGGTATTTTGAAATAAATTGACCAGTTTAAGTACCTAGAAATCCTCTCTCTAGAGGATTTTTGCTAACATGTGATTTATATTCACTCCAAGGTGGGCTAAGATTGAGTCTTAAGATGAAAAGTAAAAAGATTGTCTGACTTAAGAGAATTTTATTCTTAAATATGAAGTTTTCTCTCAGAGTTGAGAAATATCTAGTCCTAAGTCTTCATTCTTCTCCATGAGAAGGACTCACAAGCTGGTAATTGCACAGAATTTTTTTTTAGCTAAATTAATTTGGACGTATACTTTGTACTGATGTCCTACCGTGTTTTCTAGAATTCCGTTATCAAACTACTTTCCTAGGAGCATACTAACTAGGAAGATGATTTTAATCAAATAAATGTTTTCCTTTCAAAGAATCAATCAGCTCCTGCATAGACTGTCTATTCCTACCAAACAAAATGACAAACTAAAGTGAAATATTAAAATATTGTTAGTACAAAAATTCTTGAGATTTCATATTTTGGAACTTAAATTTTAAATCATTCCATTGACTTATTAATGGTTCAGTATAAGCTACCTAAAATAAATCCCTAAGAAATCTCTTCTCTATAGTGCCTAGGACACTACAGGGATCCAATTGATTTAATAGATTAATACTGCTTCCAGCTCTTCAATTATACTCTGTGCACTTAAAACAAAAAAAGGATAGCAACAGTATTAGTTAGTGTTTATTTTTCCCACATGATAAAGATTTGATGACTTTAAGAAGTAGGGAGGTAAATTCCATTTGTTTTATTTATTAAGCACATTTTTAGTTATTATTCCTCATTCCTTCTTACTCTAAAAGAGGAGAAAATAGTACAGGTTGCCCCTTGAGCTATTAGCCAAGTGACCTAGTTTCAGTTATCCCTCTTCTGGGTTGGGCCAGTGCTGATTTTTCCCAGATGACCATATTTTCTTTTATTCCCATACAGGCATTCCTAGAGTTTTAAAAAGAAAGTGTGGAGCTCCTCCAAGATCTGTGGTCAGAACACAAATATTTTGAAATAGTCTCCTCCCCAGCCTGCTGGAGCTATCAGCAACATCACCAGTAGTCCTTTTTAAAAGAGAATCTTTGAAAAATTGTTAAGAAGAATTTAAAAAACAAAGTTTTATTGATCTCTTTCATAGGCAATTAATTAGACACAATTCACATACTTTCTAATTTTTTTTCCCATGACTTTAGAAGTCTAGGCCTGTGGCTAGGGACACTCAAAATAATCATTAGTATAATTTAATAATAAAGTCATTATAATACCCAAATGATGTAGGAATAGAAACACTATTTTAGAAAGGATAAAACTATATAGGAAATAAAGCCCTTATTTCCTCTAGTGGGAGAGGCAGAAACATGTAGGTCATTTTAACCTTCTGGTGGATTTGACATTAGTGGGAAGATGGCCAGGACTTGTGAAATTCTTTTTGCCTCAGAAGGAAAAGTGGAAAGGAAAAAGAAGCTATGGGATTTTCCTAATAAATAATCTCTGGGCTAATATGCCACACACACACATACTAAATATTATCTGTACACATCTATAAAATGCGATAACTAATTTTTCTTCCTTATTTTATATAATAAAGTGGTAATGATTACAATTTGGTGTTTACATTAGAAAGCATTCAGATGAAAATATGACTAAATTAGAGATGGAATTAATGCTCCTCAGAGATGGATACAATGACTACTGGAATTTTTGTATCTCATCTTTGAACAGATGATGACAGTGTCTTTTTTTCTACAAAGGATGGTTATTTATAGAAGGTTAAATGTGTGCAGAAAGGTGTGTGTCAATGACTAGTATTTTAAGGTGCGTTTAAGTGTTTTCTTGCAAATATATTCATGAAGTCAATATTTTCGTACGCTATCATAAATTTCCTAAATACTTTTCCACCTATTTCAAAGATAATTTAAAAATATACTTCCTCTACTACATAAATTCAGGATGTTCTTCCTTACTGATGCTAACAATTTTAACTTTTATTACAATAATTTGCCAGTATCTGCTTTGTCAACTCACGGAGACTGATGTCTCTGGAAGAACTCTAGCGCTGGGCCCCAGCAGCCACACCATTCTAGAAGACTTCCACAGCAGCTTACACTGCAGCCTGATACAGCCCTTTGAGGATGGATATTTGATGGCTTATTTCCGGGCTCTAGGGGAGAGATCTCCCATCACTGAAAAAAGTAAATAATTCTTAGAATGGAAATACCTGCTATGTTATGAATAATGCCAGAAAGCTATTCCCATAAGGCTGGAGCCACCCAGCAGAGTTTGCTGATAAAACGGACATGGTGCATATAGGAACGTGCTCCTGGCTGGGGCTCTGCTGTGTGGGGGGCGGGGTGGGGCAGGGGGCTGTTGGGGAGATCAGATCCATGAGCAGCTCCCACTCCTCTTTCGGGGACTAATGATACAATCCCTACAATTCTTAGCTCCCACGCCCTAAAATTATGCTAATATTTTCTTTGTGTTTGATAAAAACTTTAGACCAGGGTAAGGCTACAGAACGGCCCTTACTGAGTGCAGCATATCTGGCAGTCCCAGGAGAACTGGGCTCTTCCTCCAGAAAAATGTTTTAATTTTATGGACTTATGGGCAGGGACCAATAGCTTTGCCATGCGGTCAGGCAGTTGGTCCCTAGATGATTGTACAATTAAGAATATACCTGTGTGGGGAATGTAGTTATGGAAATCCTATAGGAATTGCAAGAAAGAACTAAAGCGGGGCCACGTAGCTGCCCAACTGGAAAACTCAACTACTGGCTCGGAAGCGGACTGGGTCGCAAAAGCCGAGAGCCTGTTTGATCTTAGAAACAGCTACGTGTGTATCTCAAACAAGGTGGCTGGGAAGTGCGCAAGCTGTGAAACATTGTGCGTAGTAACTGCATGTTTCTTCGTCAAACTTTGAAGCGAATGTGGTAAAAGATGTGTAGGATGCCATCAGGAAACACAGATGTGCAAGATCTCTCAAAGCGACAGCTGGCCGTGGCTGGCAGGCAGCGACACGGGGCAGCGACACGGGATCTTCGCCGAGTCCCGAGTGGCTTCAGATGGGTTCCGGCTGGCATGGCACGTATCTGCCTCTGGGCCCCATTACCCTGCGACAGAAACAATAGCTGAGAATACCATGAAAATTCTGAAATGGAATGTGGATCAATTTGGTCTCAGGCAACACTGTTTTTCAATAAAGGTAAGTATAGCTTAATACGGACGTATGTCCCTCTTCATACTCAAAATAGTGGTTTGAGAACTAGAATGGGCAGTTAAAGTGAGGTTAATAAAAGGTGGGGGGTGGGGGAGGAGTGAAAGGAAGGTTGACTTGATCAGATGAATGTACTTGGTCTGAATGACCAGGAGAGAAGGACGGACCTTTGTCCAGGTTTCCGGGGTGCAACAGTGGAATGGGGTACGGGGGAGGGAAGATGATACAACCACAGACTCTTTCATGCTTTCCGAATTCTTTCTTCTTGTCAGATACAGGTTTATTGTGTCTGGGACTGTCTGCACCTGTCACAGCAAGAGAGACTTTGCTGTACTCATTCAGTTCCTCTGAGTTTATGCATGTTCTTAAGGAAATGATGGACTGAACAGTCTTCACCATATATGTTTAAACTAGGATTAGCATATGGCCTCACTGTCTAATTATTAAAATTGTTCCGTTCTGTTCCTTTAATCTGTGTCTGGATGAGAAAGGATTTTTGAGAATGCCATAGCTGTTCTGTGGGTGGTTGTATGCCTGAATCAGAGATCCCACCTAGGGAAGTTGAGCCTGGATTAAGACAGGTAATGAATAAAAGAAAAAGGGAAATTATGGCAGAAGAGGAGTGATCATTTACATTGGTAATGATGTCTGAAAGAGCATCTCACATCAGAAGAGTAATTTTCTCAGTTGTTTCTTTCGGATGTAGTGCCAAGTCAAGGCCACTGCTGGAAGACATCGCGGGGTTAGTTTTCTGCTGAGAGGGGTATCTGAATGAACTGAAGTGTAAAATTTACCCAGGAAGTCTCTTTGGCTGGTTTGGAGAAGATATCAATGAGCATCCCTTGATGATGACAGTGCTACTAGCTGAAAAATTGCCTGAGTAATAGTGGTTTGTAATTACCATTTGGATTGTGTTTTGATCTTGGTTTTCTTACCATTGCACTGAACTGGGCATATTGTTCCTGGTAATTGGCAACTGGTGTATCGTGTTGCTGTAAACCAGGATGTAGCCTGTCAAGGTAACTGCTTGGAATATGAAAGGCAGCATATCATTATCACCTGCTCTGTATACTTAAAAAAACTTTACTAGGTGTAAATATATATACATATATACACACACATACATATACATGTGTGTGTATGTGTGTGTATATATGTATATATATATATTCAGTGAATTAGATATGTAAAATAGTGGGTATTGCCATGATATGGCAGTCACATATCATTGGTGATTTGCCCCAAGAACATGCAGAAAGGCGATTTCGAAAGCCATGTGGTACGTACAAACTGAGCGACAACTGGAAATAGTGTATGATTTACTGACAATCTTCTATGGCACTTAACACTTTTGGAGATACAGAATATACTTGATTCTTTGTTAGGATTTCTATTTTTCTGCTTACATGTTGTCTGTTTTTTCCATTATAGTCCTTAGCCTATTAATCAGAGTTGTTTTAAATTAATAGTCTGATGATTACAACATCCTGACCATATCTGAGCCTGGTTCTGATGCTTTCTATATCTCTTCAAACTTTATTTTTTGCCTTTTAGTATGTCTTGTAATTTTTTGTTGAAAACTAGACATGTACTGGGTAAAAAGAACTCTAGTAAATTAGACCTTTAGTGATATGGTGGTGAGAGGAAGTGTTCATGGATTAGGTCACAGTCTTCTAAAGAACTTGTGTCCATCAATGTCACAAGTGCTTCTCAGTGCCTCCCCCAAACCCCACCTTAGGTGAGGCAATATCTGGAGGAGCCTGGAATTGATCATTTCCCTTCCCCCACATGGAAGGCTAGAGAGAACTTAAATTGTATATTCCAGTCCACCAGGACAGTTAGGCTTTGATAAAACCCCAATAGGTTAGGCTTTGCTAAAACAGTTTTCCCTGAGGGCAGGACTTGTTAAGAGTAGAATTCTCTGGCACATTCCTAAAGGGTTACTTTTTTTGTCCTCCTGCAAGAAGCATGAGGGGATTTTTCTCTGATATTCACTGTGGAACCTAGCAGACCTTCAGGAGCTAAAACTCACAAAAGTGGGGGCGTTCCTCTGGGGTTTGTAACTCACAGAGTTCTCCACATTGCACCTGCAGCAATTTGTCAATTGTAGTTCAGGTTTTCCTACTCTGGGACTGGCTTCCACAGAGGTTTCTGTTCATTCATGTCTGCTCCAGTACATTGTGAATCTCTTATCCACCTGTCCAAACAGGAAGTCCTCCACAATATACTTGAATTACACCCACCCATGCCGTAAGCATTCAGAAGCAAACACTTATGGTGTTTTACTCAACACTGGCCCCAACATACTGACAGGCAATTGGGATTTGGGAGACCCGTGCCCAAAATTACAGGGACTGAATCAAGAAAGAAACAAATTTAGGTTTGGAAAAGCTGCACATGCAGTGAATAGCCTCTGTTTAAAGCTTTAAAAAGCTAAAAATAATTATGGCTAAATGCCATAAAAGTATAGTACAATTAATAGAGAAATATGAAAAATTTGCGAAGGGGTATAATCACAGTTAATGTGTTTTTCCCCAACTGTCCATTGGATGATAAAGATATCCCGGTAGTTGTATGTATGATATTTTAGTATGTTGACTTTTATGCAGTATTGTAGAAGTTTCTGGTACTTTTCCTCCATCTTTTTCCTATAATTCTTAATTTGAAAAGATGTTGACAAGAGTTGGGAAGAAACTGGGAGTAAAGGATCAATAGGTGATTTTATGGCCTTTCTTCTGGCTTCAGGGGTACTCAGTATTTGACCATTGGCTGAATTTTCCTAGTAACACTAACTCACAGAATTAGGAGTATAGCTTTACTTAATACAAGATAAATCAGAATGTGTTTAAGGATAATAAGGTACCAAGTTAAGCACCTATACCTGATTCTTGAGATTGCTTTCAAGTAATGAAGAATCAATGTTGATAAGGTTTAGCTGCAATTGGAGACTGGACAATCATCATTTTCACCAAAGGATGGCATAACTAGCAAGATATAAAAGCTAACACAACCTCAGAATTGATGCTTTTCTTAAGCAGAGATTGTCCATGTCTACTTAGATTCATATTTTCTAATTACACATACCCCAAGCGTGGCAGGGCATCAAACACTGCCTAGAGGTCAGGACACCCTAGTTGTGTTGCTACTGCATTGTTGTCTTAGAAGATGATTTGTGAAAACTGATGTGTTTCATGAGTGTAATTGTCAATCCAAAACTAAGACCAGTTTTTAAATTTGAAAATATAAAGGGAGTTCAAATGCTTTTGTTACATGGATAGCTTTTATGATGCTTAAGTCAGGACTGTGAGTGTGCCCATCACTCAAATAGTGTTCATTGTACCTGTTAGATCGGTTTTTTAACCTCCCTCTACTTGATTTCCTATGACTTTTAATTCTCTCTGTGCCCATGTGCACCCATCAATTAGTTCCTAATAATTAGAGAATACACGTGGTGTTTGCTTTTTCATTCCTGACATACTTCACTTAGGATAATGGTCTTTAGTTCCATCCAAAATGCTGCAAACACATTAATTCATTCATTTTTATGGCTGAGTAGTACTCCATAGTGCGTGTATATATGTGTATATACACGACATTTTGTTAATCCTCTCACAAAGTGATGTGCACTTACATTGGTCCCATGTCTTTGTGACTGTGAATTGTGCTGCAATAAACATTCAAGTGCAGGTGTCTTTTTTATAAAATAATTTCTTTTCCTTTGGGTAGATACCGAGTAGTGGGATTGCTGGGTTGAATGGTAAGTCTATATTTATTTCTTTGAGGAATCTCCTTACTGTTTTCCATAGAGGATGTACTAATTTGCAGTCCCACCAGCAGTATATAAGCATTCCTTTCTCCGTGCTTCGGTGCCAGCATCTTGTTTTTTTGACTTTATAATAGCCATTGTGACAGGAGTAAGGTTTGAGTTTGCATTTTCTTTTAAAAAACTTCTATTCATGTCTTTTGTCCACTTTTTAATAGGCTTGTTCGGTGTTTTCTTGATGATTTGTTTGAGTACCTGGTAGATTCTGGATATTAGCCCTTTATCGGATGGATGCATAGTTTTGTGAATATTTTCTCCCATTCTGTAGGTTGTCTATTTACTCTATTGATTATTTTCTTTGCTGTGCAGAGCTTTTTAATTTAATTAAGTCCCATTTATTTATTGTTATTGCTGTAATTGCTTTTGGGGTCTTAGTCAGAAATTCTTTGCCTAGGCCAATGTCTAGAAGAGATTTTCCTACATTTTCTTCTAGAATTTTTATAGTTTAATGCCTTACATTAAACTCTTTTATCCATCTTGAATGAATTTTTGTGTATGCAAGAGATAGGCATCCTGTTTCATTCTTCTGCATGTAGCTATCGAATTTTCCCCACACCATTTATTGAATAGGGCTTCCTTAACCCAGTGTATGTTGTTGTCTGCTTTGTAGATCAGTTGTTTGTAGGTAGATGGTTTTATAGCTAGATTCTCTGTTCTGTTCCATTGGTCTATGTCTCTATATTTATACCAATATCATGTTTGTTTTGGCTACTATGGCCTTATACTATAGGCTATAGTATACTATAGTATAATTTAAAATCTGGAAGTGTGATGCCTCCAGATTTTGTCCTTTTTCCTAAGATTGCTTTGGCTATTTGGGCTCTTTGTTGGTTCCAAATATAGTTTAGGATTATTTTATCTAGACTTGTGAATTATGACATTGGTATTTTTATGGAGATTACACTGAATCCGTAAATCGCTTTGAGTAGCATGGACATTTTAATAATGTTGATTCTACCGATCTGTGAGCGTGATATGTTCTTCTATTTGTTTGTGTCATCTGTGATTTATTTCATCAGTGTTTCATAGTTTGCCTTGTAGAAATCTTTCACCTCCTTGGTTAAGTATATTCCTAGGTATTTTATTTTCTTTGTAGCAATTGTGAATGATCTTGAGTCTTTAATTTGACTATCAGCTTGGCTGTTATTGTTACATAGAAATGCTACTGATTTTGTAACCTGAGACTTTGCTGAATTTATCAATTCTAGGAGTCTTTTTGTAGTGTCTTTGAGCTTTTATAGATGCAAGATCATATCATAAGTGAAAAGCAATAGTTTCAGCTTTTCTTTCCAGATTGGATATCCTTTATTTTGTTCTCTTGCCCAATTGATCTGGCTAGGACTTCCTGTATGATGTTGAATAGAAGTGGTCTTGTTACAGTTCTTAGGGGGAATGCCTTCAGCTTTTCCCTGTTCAGTATGATGTTGGTTTGGGTTTGTCATATATGGATTTTATAATTTTGAAATATGTTCCTTTTATACGTAGTTCATTGAAGGTTTTGATCATAAAAGTGTACTGGATTTTGTCGAATGCTTTTTCTGCATCTATTGAGATGATCTTCATTTTTGTTTTGGTTTATGTGGTGAATCACATTTATTGATTTACATATGTTGACCCATCCTTGTATCCCTGGGATGAAGCCCACTTGGTCCTAGTGGATTATTTTTTTGATGTGCTATTGAATTTGATTTGCTAGTATTTTATTGATGATTTTTATGCCTATATTTATAGGGGATATTGGTCTGTAGTTTTCTTTTTTTGTTGTGTTCTTCCCTGACTTTGGTATCGAGGTGATGCTGGCTTTGTAGAATTAGTTGGGGAGGATTCCCTCCTTCTCAATGTCATGGAATAATTTCTGCAGTATAGGTATAAGCTCTTCTTTGTAGGTCTGGTATGATACATCTATGAATCCATCTGGTCTGGGGCTTTTTGTCATTGTTCTTGGAAGATTTTTTATTACTGCTTCAATCTCATTGCTTGTTATTATCCTGTTCAGGAGTTCTATTTCTTCCTGCGTCTTGTGAATTTGTGTGTTTTCAGAAATTTGTCCATTTCCTCTGTTTTTGAGTTTATGTGCATAGTGATTTTCATAGTATTCACAGATGATATTTTATATTTCTGTGTATCAGTTATAATAACTTCTTTTTCATTTCTGATTAGCTTGTTTAGGTCCTTTCTCTTCTGTTCCTCCTCTCTCATTTTTCCTCCCTTACTGGACTCTTTTCTTTTATTATATGATACTTTGAACTATTTCATTTCTGAGATCATATGTTTCCTTTGGATATAAATTTGAGTTGATGCAGTACAACTGACAAAATGCTATTTTTGTATAGCCATTTAATATCTACTGTATCTAACGACTATCAAAAAAGAGGTTATACAAATAATATAAGGTTTAGAATACAAAAATTCATCTAGTTTTAGCTAAATCTCAGAATGGTTCAGATCATTAGTTATAGATACAATAGGAAAAAATGCCTTATAAGTATAATATAAAGGATGAAGTCACACCTATAACATGTTGAAGAAATAAACATTAGTGTATTAATATATTTATGTCAGAATGGTTATCTGAAATTTTGATATTTTAAGATTTTGTATGAAAAATAAATAAGCAGGATCAATCAACAATTAGGTTAGAATTAGTGTTGTGATTTAATGTCTCTGCACAATGAAAGCATCATTTTACATTTAGTTGCAAGAAATCAGGAAGGTAGGATAAGAATTAGACCAAGTTATTAAAACATGCTTGCATTCTATTAAAAATACTGAAAAAAAAAAAAAAAAAAACCCTGAAAGGCAAGCCAAACAAGTTGAAATAGGAAAATGTCAAAAACAGGTTTTTTGCAGTTGACAGACTTGAGCAATTGGGAAGCAAAAATAGATCAAGGTAGAATGTTTTACCAGAATAATGGTAGAGCATGCATGTGCTAATTTGTTTGTAATCAAAGTCTATGACTATGAAATAACAGAAAAGGAAGTCATCAGGCTAATTCTGCAGTCATGACTCTGCTTTGACATACTATCAGACTAAATTTTTTTAAAAAAACTTTACATTAATGGAATGTTTAAACTATTTTCAAAATAGAATATGTCATTGCTTATATTAAGAAAAGGGAACTTGACTGGCTGACTAGTTCATTAGCTAAATGTTGCAAGTGGCTTTTTACAAATATAGGAAAAATACATATTTCTAAACTAACCTTTATATAGTTCATCAGATGATCTTTGGGGTAAGTCCTCTGGACCAAAATGGAGAAGTGAATTCCTGTTCACAAAAACAAATCTCCTACCAGCCTTTGCAGGAAGTTTGTGAGGATTACAGATAATGTGTGCAAAGTGTTGACATATAGAAAACAAGTTTCAATAAAATTAAGGGTATTGAGATCAGTAACAAAGATACACTGAAAACTAGTTTAAAAAAAGGAAATTAAAGGATGTATTTCTAAATAAAACATGGGTCAAAATCACTAAGGAAATTATAAAATATGTTTAACTAAATGAATCATATATATTAAATGTATCAAAAGTTGTAGTATGTAGCTAAAGCAATGCTAAGAAAACTTATACATGGGCCAGAATTAATAAACTTGATAATCCTGCCTCAGACCAATTAGGATTAAAAACAAAAGGAGACAAGACACAAATTATATCAGTAATGAAAGAACGACTATCATTATGTACACTACAGTTATAAAAAGACTTCTAAGAGTATAAAATAATGTAAAACAAGACAGTATGAAATAAATTTGACAATTTAAATAAAATGGGCAGATTCCTTGAAAGACACAAACTGCTAAATTCACTCTAGAAGGAAGAAATGCCTTGAACAATCTTGTATCAATTAAATATGTTGAATTCACAGTTAGAAATATTTTGACAAAAAAAACTTCAGGCCCAAATGGCTTCAATGTTGAATTCTACCAAGCATTTAGGAAAAAAACAACATTAATTCTACACTAACTGTTCTAGAAAATAGAGGAGAATGAAAACTCTTCCCAAATAATTTTATGGAGGCCCTCATTACTCTGATTCTAAAACCTGACAAAAACATTATAAGAAAAGAAAATTACATATCATCTCTCTCATGACCATAGATATAAAAATCCTTAAGATTTTTTATCAATTTGAAAGCACAATACAGTATAATTGAGTAGAATTTATCCTAGATGTACAAGATTAGTTTAAAATTTTAAAACTTTAATAAGTATAATTTTAAAAATAAAAATGATTAAACAGGCCGGCGCGGTGGCTCACGCCTGTAATCCTAGCACTCTGGGAGGCCGAGGTGGGTGGATCACTCGAGGTCAGGAGTTCGAGACCAGCCTGAGCAAGAGTGAGACCCCGTCTCTACTAAAAAATAGAAAGAAATTATATGGACAACTAAAATATATATATACAAAAAATTAGCCGGGCATGGTGGTGCATGCCTGTAGTCCCAGCTACTCGGGAGGCTGAGGCAGGAGGATCGCTTGAGCCCAGGAGTTTGAGGTTGCTGTGAGCTAGGCTGAAGCCACGGCACTCACTCTAGCCCGGGCAACAGAGTGAGACTCTGTCTCAAAAAAAAAAAAAAAAAAAAATGATTAAACAAATCAATGTCTATTCATTATGAAAACTCTAAAAGTAGAAGAGAACTTCCTCAAACAATACCATCTACCAAAAAACTAGACTACACCATACTTAATGGTTAAAAACCAAATGTTTTAATTTTGGAAACAATGCAAAGATGCCTGCTTTCACCTCCTTTATTTAACATTGTACTAGCAGTCCTTATTGTCAAAACTCAACAAGACAGAAAAGTCATAGAGATTTGAAAGGAAGAAATAAACTTTCTTTTCAGATGAAATGTTTGTTTACATAGAAAGTCCTAAAGAAAGTACAAAAAGAATCTCAAACTAATATGTGGACTCAACGTAGTTATAGGATACAAGGTAATTTAAAAAAAAATCAATTGTTTCTCTATACTAGCTATGAACTGATAATTGAAATAAAATATCATTTATAATAGCATTTTTAAAAATTAAAATATAAATATACTTATCAAAATATATGTAAGTCCTGCATACTTGATAAGACTTAAATAAACGTGGAAAAAACACTTTCTCCATAGATCAGAAGACTCAATATTAAGATGTCAATTCTTCCCAAGTTGATCAATATATTTAACAATCCTAATGGCTTTTTGTAGAAATTAACACACTGATTATAAAAATTCTATGACAATACAAGGAACATAAAAGCAATAGAATTTCAAAAAAGAAAAATAATTTTGAAGGACTAACATTACTTGATTTCTGGTGTTGCTATAAAGCTACTTTAATCAAAACTGTAATATTGGCATAAGAGTAAACATAGATCAGTTGACCAGAATAAAATCCAGAAATAGTCTACACATATATGGTCAATTGATTTTACACAAAAGTTCCAAGGCAATTCAAAATATAGGGGAAAAATAGTCCTTCCAACACATGATACTGGAAAAAATATTTATCTGCAATAAAAGAAGGGAAGGAAAAAAATAACTTCATACATACTTGACAACATACACAAAAATTAACCCAAAATGGGCCTATTTATAAGAATTAAAACTATAAATCACCTAGAAGAAATCACAATAGAAAATATTTATGGCATTGGTTAGACAAACATTTTTATTAATGGGATAGGCCACACATAGAACAATCTCTTTTTAAAAAGGGATAAGCTTAATATCATAATAATTAAAATATTTTTCTCCTCAAAAGATGCTAATCAGAAAGTGAAAAAGTAGACATTAAAAGAATATTTGCAAAACATAAATCTGATAGTGTACTTGTATGCAGAGTATACAAAAAAATCTTTTTTAACTCAGTAGTAAAAAGAAAACAGTTAAAACTGTGCAAAATATTTGAGTAGACACTTTACAAAGAAAATAGATAAATGGCAAATAATCATGTGGAAAAATGTTCATATCTTTAGACATTAAGGAAATGCAAATTACAAAGGCAATACAAATCATCTCACTAAGATTTCATGAAATACCAACAACAGTGTCTACAATGTAAAGAAGTGCTCCAACATGAAGTGTTGGTGAGGATGTATAGCTGCTACCAATCTTCTACAATGCTGGTGGAAATGTAAAATGGTGTGACCATGTAAAAAATGTTTTATGGTGTTTTATAAAGCTAAACACAAAGTAATCATGCAATCCATATATAGGTTTATGTTTGAAAACCCTAATTATATAACTGTTTTAAGGAAACTTGGCAAACTCAAGAAAATATAGTGAAACAACAAAATGAGGAGGAAAATAATCATAATGAGAAAGAGAAATCTAAATACTAAGAGTACATTCTGTAGTTGAAAAATACAATGAATAAATTGAAAAATACAGTAGAGAGTAATAACACTAGACCTGATCAAGAAAAAAAAAAAATAACTGTAAACTCAAAGACAGGTTATTTGAAAATATACAATCAGAGTAGAAAAAAGAATGAAAAACAATAAAGAAAGCTATGGGATTCATGAGTATCAAAAGAGGAAATTTGAGTTGTAGGTATTAAAGGAAAAGAAGAAAAAGATAAAAGAGTAGAAAGCTTATTTGAAGAAATAATGGCAAAAAACTTTCCAGACCTGGAGAAAGACATAAATATCCAGGCACAGGAAGATCAAAGGTCTCCAATCAGATTCAATTCAAACAAGACTACCCACAGACATTATATTCAAATTGTCAAAATCAAATACAAAGAGTACCCTGAAAGCAGTGAAAGAAAAGAAGCAAACAATTTATGAAGGAGTTCCAATATGGCTAACAACAGATTTCTCAGCAGAAACCTCACAGGCCCAAGGGTGCAATCATATATTCAAAGTGCTGAAGAGAAAAAAACTGCTAATCAAGACTATAATACGCAGAAAATTTGTCTTTTAGAAATGAAGGAGAGATAAAGATTTTCCCAGATAAACAAAAGCTGAGAAATTTCATCACCACAAGACCAGTCTTATAAGAAATGCTACAGGGAGTTTTTCCAATTAAAAGGATGATAATGAATAACATAAAAACATCTGAAAGTATAAAACTCACTGATAAAAATATTATAATTACATAATCAAATCCAGAAAATTCTAATATTGTAATGGTGGTCTTTAAAACATATTTTCAATATGAAGTTTAAAAGATAAAACTATTAAAAATAATAGGTATAATAATTTCTTAAGTGTTATGCAATGTAGAAAAATGTAAATTGTGACATCAAAACCTAAAATGTTGTGAGGGAAGTGGTGTAAAATTGTAGAGTTTCTTTTTTATGATAAAAGTTTTTATCAGGTTAAAATAACCTGTTATAACTGTGAGATGTTTCTCATAAGCTTCATAGTAAACACAAAACAAAAATCTATAGTAGATACACAAAAAATTAAGGCATCAAAGTATACCACTAGAGAAAATCATTTAACCACAAAGGAAAACAGAAAAAAAGGAACTAGAAAAACAAGAACAAACTGAACTTAAAGTTAGTAAAAGACAATAGTAAAAATTGGAGAATAAATAAATAAAATAAACACTACGAAATCAATAGAATAAACGAACAAAGTTTAGAGTCACTTTGTTTTGAAAATATAAACAAAAATTAACAAACCTGTAGCAAGATTATGAAAAAGAGAGAGAAGATTTAAATAAGAAATTAAAAAGGAGACATTACAACTGAAACAAAAGAACAAAAAAGATCATAAGACACTATAATGAACAATTATACACTAACAAATTTTGACAGCCTAGAAGAGATGAGAATGTCCTCAACACATACAACCTAATCATTAATAAACAATTTAATCCTCATAAGATTAAATTATGGCCAGGCACGGTGGCTCACGCCAGTAATCCTAGCACTCTGGGAGGCTGAGGTGGGTGGATCACTCAAGGTCAGGAGTTCAGACTAGCCTGAGCAAGAGCGAGACCCTGTCTCTACTAGAAATAGAAAGAAATGATCTGGACAGCTAAAAATATATGTAGAAAAAAAAATTAGCCAGGTCTGGTGGCACATGCCTGTAGCTACATGTCCCAGCTACTCGGGAGGTTGAAGCAGAAGGATTACTTAAGCCCAGGAATTTGAGGTTGCTGTGAGATAGGCTGATGCCATGGCACTCTAGCCTGGGCAATAGAGTGAGACTCTGTCTCAAAAAAAAAAAAAAAAATTGAACAGATTAATAGTAAGGAGATTGATTTAGTAATTTAAAACGTCTCCTAACAGAGAAAAGCTGGGGCCTGATGGCTTCACTGTTGAATTTTATCAAACATTGAAAGAGAAGAAAACTTAGGGGAAATGCTTCATGACATTGGTCTGGGCAATAACTTTTTGGATAGGACCACAGAAACACAGGCAATAAAAGGAAAAATAGACAATGGGATTATATCAAACTAGAAAGCTTTGCACAGCCAAGGAAATAATCAAGAGTAGAGAGAAAACCTATGGAATGGGAGAAAATATTTGCAAACTATACATGTGATAAAGGGTTAATATCCCAAATGGATAAGGAACTCAATAGCAAGAAAACAAGTAACCTGATTAAAAAATGGGAAAAAGAGTTGTATAGACATTTCTCAAAAGAAGACATACAAATGGCCAACAGGTATCTGAAAAACTGCTACATATCATTAATTATCAAGGAAATTCTAATTAAAACCACAGTGATGTATTACCTCATACTTGCTAGAATGGCCATTACAAGAAAGATGAAAGGTAAGCATTGGCAAGAATGTGGAGAAAAGGGAACACTTGTGTGCTGTTGATAGGAATGTAAATTAGTACAGCTATTATGGAAAATAGTCTAGAGGTTCTTCAAAAATTTAAAATAGAACTATTATACCTTATGACCCAGTAGTCCCACCACTGGGAATATATCAAAGAAAATAAAATCAGTATCTCAAAGAGACATCGGCACTGCCACATTCGCTGCAGAATTATTCACAATTTCCAAGATATAGAATTAACTTAGATGTCCATTATTGGATGAATGGATGAAGAAATTGTGTTATATATATAATAGAATACTATTCAGCCATAAAAGAAGGAAATCCTGACATTTGCAACAACATGGATGGATCTGGAGGATGTTGTGTTGAGTGAAATTAGCCAAGCATGGAAAGACAAATACTGCATGATCTATCTCATATGTGGAATCTACCAAAGTTGGTCTCACAGAAGTAGACAGTACATAAGCCAAAAATTCCACATAATTTTAAAAGTTTCCCTAAAATTTATCAAGATAAAAGTATAATGATAATAGGTCTCAAAGAAAAGTGTAAAAATAAATCAAGTTCAACCAATTTTTGATGACTTGTCTTAAACACAAGGGAACAGTGCCAAAGAAAAATTATCAAAGCAGCAACACATTTTAAAAATCTACTGGGAGGGGAATTGTCTCATTATTACTTTCTGATTTTGATTCTATTAGACATTCTGCCCTACCTCAGGGTCATACAGAGATCATCCCGCATTTTCTTCTATTAATTTCAATGTCTAAATATATCTTCTCTGCCTTTCTGCTTATTCTCCACTTCTAGAACTACTATTACATCAATGTTTGGAGCATTTCAATCTAACATTCTGTTTGTTAACTTGTTCTTTTATAACTTTCATCTTTCTTTATAACTGTAAGATCATTCTACTGTGTCTCCTGTGAATCCTTCAGTGCTATCTTCAAATTCACAAATTCTCTTTGTGACAGGTATAGGGTTTCTTCCATGTGTTGACTTTTAATTCCAAAAGCTACATATATGTATTTATTTTGAGGACTTGTAATGCTTCCTTGTTTTATTTTCCCGTTTATTTTATAATTTCTTATTTTTTATGGTTATTCCTTTCTTTAAAATCTTTTAGGTTTTGCCCACTTTTTAATAGGGTTGTTTGATTTTTTTCTTGCTGATTTTCCTGTGTTCTGTATAGATTCTGGTTATCAGCCCTTTATCAGATACGTAGCATGTGAATATTTTCTCCCCTTCTGTGGGTTGTCTGTCTCCTTGGCTATGCACAAGCTTTTTAATTTGATCAGGTCCCATTAATTTATTTTTATTGTTGCTGTGATTGCCTTTGGGGTCTTCCTCATAAATTCTTTGCCTAGGCCAATGTCTACAAGAGTTTTTTCAACATTTTCTTCTAGAATCCTTATAGAAGGATTAAGTCTTCTTAGGTTTAAGTCTGTTATCCACCATGAGTTGATTTTTGTGAGAGGTGCAGATCCTGTTTCAGTCTTCTACATGTGGCTCTCTAATTTTCTTAGCACCATTTATTGAATGAGGATTCTTTTCTCTAGTGTATGTTTTTGTCTGCTTTGTCTAATGATGGCTATATGGGGATGGTTTTATATCTGGGTTCTCAGTTCTGTTCCATTGGTCTATGTCTCTGTTCTTGTGCCAGTACCATGCTGTTTTAGTTACTATAGCCTTGTAGTATGGCTTGAAGTCTGCTAAATTGAAGCCTCCAGATTTGTTCTTGTTGTTTAAGACTGCTTTTGCTATACTGGGTCTTCTCTGGTTCCATATGAGGCATAGAATTATTTTTTATAGATCTGTGAAAAATGACATTGGTATGTTAACATGGATTGCATTGAATCTGCAGGTCACTATGGGTAGCATAGACATTTTAACAATGTTGATTCTGGCGGCCCATCAGCTTGGTATGGTTTTCCACCTGTTTATGTCCTCTGCTGTTTCCTTCCTTAGCGTTTCATACTTCTCCCTGCAGAGGCCTTTCACCTCCTTTGTTAAATATATTCCTAGATATTTTATTTTCTTTGTTGCTATTGTGAAGGGCATTGAGTCTTTGATTTGGTTCTCAGTTTGACTATTAGTGTATAGGAAGCTCTGACTTGGGCGCGGCAAAGGCAATATGTGTAACCTAAACATTTGTACCCCTGTAATATGATGAAATTTTAAAAAATTCAATAAAAGAAAAAAATAAAATCTTTTAGATTTTAAAAAGTAATTTAAAGAGATCTTCAGATTTTTATGTTACTCTTTATATTTTGTTGAGCAGGAGTTCATTCCCAACTGTTTAGTTTATTTTATGAGTTAGTGTTATACCTCAATTAAATGGGCTAATTTCACAAAAAAATTACAAAATAACACCTATACAATTAGTGAAGCCTGACTGAACATCCTGACCAGCATTCACCTAATTGGTAGAAAAGAAAAACAAGAACACTGAAAAACCCCAGATCTACCACTAGTTAAGAATGTATATAGCCTTTTCAAGAAATAAATAAACAATAGTTTCTGTATTACTGAGTGCTGCTGGAAGACTATATCTTAAAAATAAGTAAAAAGTCAGCCAGCAGTAAAGCCACGTACATTCAATCCCCTATGCAATTTGTAGCACTTCTCCCCCATCACTGTGATAGCTGCAGTTGTTTATTTTCTCTTTTATTCCCCTTTCCACAAAGTAGAAAAAGGTGTCTTGCACTGCCTTGATTGCGAAATCCTCCCCTCACTTGGCAGGAAGTGCTGGTAGGAGAATAAGAACTTTGGAGTCATGGCCAACAGTCTGGGGAAACAGCTTGATAGTGTCCACGACAAGGCCAGATGGAACAAGTTTGAGGATATAGTGGGGTCTCCAAAAATAAGCAACCGTGGCACTTGAACAATATTCATGTGAAGCCAAACAAGTTTGCTGTTTTAGTGTTCTAAGTTCACAAACTATACATTTTAAATAGTTGGTGGTTTATCACATTTTACATTATTTTAGGTGGTAGATTTTAAAAGCTTGTCTCACCAGGTGATTTCTTTAAATGGAACCAGTGTAACTATAAAATTATATTTGCCTGGCTTTAAAACTAATGTGTTTTGTTTCTGTCTGTATAGAAACTAACTTTTGAATTTTTGGTCATGCCGAAATATCAGTTACAGTTGGGTTATAGAATTAGTTGAGCTTATTTTGTGGTTACCTAGAACTCTGCCTCTACTATGGATTTTAATAAAAAACTATTCCCTGCCTGCTACACAATAACAATCTTATTTTTATGCCAAATTAAACTATCAATATATATGCTTTAAATATTTGCAGAATATCCATGTGATTTTCATGTTTACTACTCACATTTTACTGTGTACCATTGTAACACATAGTCTAAAAAGACGAAATGAACAGCACTGTTGCAAATATGCAACAGTACAAGAGGAAAAAAATAAATCCCACTCTACATGACCACCTAGCTCATTGTTCTGATTGGCTTCCCTTTTATATGCTATTATGATCCATTTCGTGCAAGATTTTTCTACATATTAAAAAAATGCCTCCTCTTGCCACTTGGATAGAAGAAGAAATGTAAATGAAATGCCAATTAAAATCCTTTGCTCAGTCTAATTCAGGGAGTTCACTACATTCTTGACTCTTCAGGTGGTGAAATTTTAATGAAGTCTTTTGTAATTAGAATTCGTGTATATTCAAAATATGCCTCCAGAACGGCGGCACTGGGAAGAGCTTTCTGTCCTCCACGACTCAGTCCATCTGAGACATCATGTTGTGAATTTAAAGTATCATTTTTCTAAATTTTTCTGTATTTGATGTGACTGTGTAGCAGTGCTAGATTCATGGCTGATCTATGATGAAGATCACCAAAGCTGGCTTTAAAATTTTCTTCCCACCTACTTGTACAGTTTTAATTTGAGGTAATGCCCTTCTAACCTATATCCACACATTCTGAGCCATTATGCTAAGCACAATGACAACATTATTTCCTTTAATCCTCACAACTACTAAATGAAGTAGTTGGTATTAAAATATCCACTTTTAGAAGTGAAAAAAATATATAGTTTTGAAAGACCAAATAACTTGCCTAAGGTCATGAATCTAGTGGTAAGTGCTTAAATTGTGATGAATTCCTGATCTGTTTTATTCCAACAGAGCTCTGTGCTCAGACATATACTAGAAATACAATTCTGCGAATTCTGCTACTGACAGTCTGAGAAACCCTCAAGACAGTTTTGTGTAGAAGTTTAGAGCACATTTTCTTATAATAGTCACATTAATTATAATGCAATCTTGATTTGAACAAACCAGATATAATATCCACTGAGAGGAAAAGTGTGGACATGTGAGTATAGACTAGATATTAGATAATATTAGGGAATTATTAATTTTCTGAGGTGGGTAGTGATATTATGGAAATGCAATGGACTGTGTACTTAGGAAATTCATGCTGAAGCACATAGAAATCTCATGTTGTCCATAATTTTAAATGCTTAGCAGATACACACATGCATAGATATATAGACATAAAGCAAATATGGTAAAAATGTTATCAGATGGTGAATAAGCAGGCATTTAGTATACAATGCTTTCAACTTTTTGTGGCTTTAAAAATTTTTACAATATAACGTTAGGCAAAAGAAGAAAAAGAAGAGGAGGAGGGGAAGGAGGGGAGGAAGAAAGGGAAGGAGGAGGGAGGAAAGAAGGAAGAAAGCGGGGAAAGAAGGGAGAGAGGGAGGGTGGAAGAAAGGATATTACCCCTAAAGACATAATTTCTCAGCTTGACTTCTTCTCTACCACTTACTATCTTGAGAAATATTATATTACATTTATGGATTTCAGTCCCTTCCATGCAAAATGGTGATAACAGTAATTATTTTTAGGAGGAGTCAGCATTTAGTGACTACAAAACACATCTTAATTATTATTCAGCATCCCCAAAAGATTATTAGAATGTGACTGTCAATAGAGCCCATTTTTTGTTTGGTTCTATTATCTGGAATCTCTTTCAGAACTAATCTAGATGCACCCTTACAAAACAAAGTTAAAGTAACAAGACTATAACTATGACTGGCTATAGGAAGGTTTCGTTTTCATGTGAATAAATTATATGAGAACCAGAGTTGGTGGTTATTGCATTCTGCTTAATGTAAAATTCAAAAATTTTACTTATAATTCTTATAACAATCCTGATATGAAGGAAACCTCTGACTATGAAGGAAAAAAAAAATGTCCTAAATCAGACAGGTAATTTAGGCATAGTTTTGATGATAATGGTGACAATAATTTAAGCTGAGTGTGAGATCACTTCAAATGAGAATATGAATATCAGCTAGTGGTTTCTGAGTATTTGAAAGTATAATTGATAAAGCTTAAAACATCAAATGAACTCAGAAAAGCATTAAAGAAGTTTAAATCATTCTATAAAAATAAGTGTTTGGTTTCTGTTTTAACCTTATCACAACTAAATCCAGATTTTCTCATAGCAAATTTTACCTGTGGTTTGTTTATCAATAGCCTTCAAGTTTTTTTTTGCATTTGTATATTTAGTGACATTTACATAAATATGTACAACTAAGAATAATCACTAAAAATGTCACCTTCAAAATATTCCTACTATTCTTATTTGTATTCACTTTATTATAAAAATAATTTATACAACTTTGTAGGAAGCCTTATCAAGATTTCCTCTACCTTCTAACTGATAAAGCAGTCTTCCCGGTTTCAAAATTTAATCAAAGACATTGTTTAAAATTAAAATCTCTAAATATTAATAATTGTTGTCACAGTTAAGATGCTTGTAGCCAGTCCTTTTTTTGTTACTCTCCCAGTATTCTTTTACTCCCCCACCTCTTCTTCCCTCTCAGCAATCCCTACTTTCTCTTTGGAAACTCACAGTTTCTGGGGAAGGATGATTCCACCCCAGCTCATAATCTAAGCTAAGCCAGTCAGTAACTTTCATATCCCTGGCTCTAGGGACTGAATGACCGCAGCCAATCCAAGTGGAAGGAATACCAAGGGTTCGCTGTTAATGCTAGGAAAGCTCTTGTTCACCCTCTTGCTAATCTGTCCAATTAAATAGCACCAGAGCTGCAGAAGGTCATCTTGGATCCCCAAAAGTAGTCAGCTACAAAATAAAGCTGAATTGTGGAAGTTGGAGCATGAAGGCGGAAAAAAACCAGGTCTTAGATAGCAAAGTAGTACCAAATGATTACCCGTGTCTGAAGCCAGCAATACCTCTAGATATTTTGTTTACAATAGGCAAAATAAAAAAGGTCTTCATTGTTTCTGATAGGGGAAGCTGATTTCTGTTATTTATTAATAGAAGGGCATGTCATTAGATGTCTTCTGTGGGAGCTGGCACAGGCCACGTGGCTTTGGCCTCCCATGCAGTCAGAATGTTATTGAACCTGACCTTACGTGAAAACTCTTAAAAACTCAAGTGTTCAGTCAGGAGTAAACCAATTCCTCCAAAGCAAACAGTTTACTTTCAATTTATAATTCAAAAATTTATGAACATCAAAGGTTATGACTAGAAAATAAATATTATTTTGATGGTACGCCACCATCAGCAAGCTGCTTGTATCCACCATTCCCCTTTTGGTTTTAATTGTGCATTTTTCAAACCAATATTAACATAAGAAATGAGCTTTTGCATAAGCCTCTAATCAGAATTATGCGAATTGGTGTTTTGTTTTGGCAAGTGCCTAACCACTATATTAGTTGGCATTATAATTTAGGGTTGACTCAGAGGACATCAAAGGCTTGCCTTTGTGCCTTTGTACCTAACTATGTACGTGTATCTAACTATGAATCTAACACATTTATCTAACCAGGTATCCAAATATGTACCCTTAAGTGGGATGGGCCCCTCGATTTTGTTTCTGCTCAGCTTTGATGTAATTATTTCCTTTAAATCTGCTCAGAAGCAAATGCAGAGAAACAGTTTTCTGAAAATTGGCTCAGAAATTCATTATGATTGGATAACACTAAAAAGATTATTGAACTAGATGCCATTTAATTTACTTGAGCATGACTATTTTGTGATACCTTTATATGAGGTAAAAGGCATTTTTTGTTTCCTAAGCAGAAAATAGCCTCATTGAAATATCTGTCTTTTGCTTTCTCAATTCCTCCCTCCACCCTACCCCTTACCATCCCCATAAGACTTACATCAGTCTATAATCTGTCCTGCAGTTCTATGTGCTATATGATAAATGTGCTAATAACCTTGAATTCTTTCCAGCCCTCCTTGGCTTCGGATCACAGGAACCTTCCTTAGACGGGAAAGGAAATGGACTTTCAAAGATTAGAATTACCACTTAACAGATACACAGGAGCCAAAACCCACAGGCCACTGAGATTAAAAAAAAATACTGACTTTTTTCGGTGGTATCTTCTGCCTTCCAGTTTAATCAAGAGTCACTTCCCCATCTCTGACTCAGTTATGGAGCTGTAACCTTGTTTATAAAGCATGCTTTGAAGTTTTCTATTTTAGGGTCTCTTTTATTTTAATCTGAATTCAACTTCATAATTGTCCATTAAAACACCATCAGTGAACTGTTATGTTTGAATTCTAAGTTAAATGGGCCACTTGGGGGTCCTGTGCAACAAAGCCAATGGAAAAAGAAACGTAACAAAGGGAAATATAATCACTATTAACAGCCTAAATTTACAGAGGGACCCAGATATCCTGGGTGGGCCCAGGATCTTTGTGACTATCAGCTGCTATCCTAAGAAGAGAGGTGGGAAGAGAACATTGCAGTGACTTTACTTAAAAGTCTCTAATGATAATGAAATTTTTTAAAAACTTAATTATTTGTGGTTTTATTTTTCTCTAATTGTTTATTTGAACTACATAGATGTGTATGAATATGCTATTACACACACACTATATATATGCACACACATATACACACAATCTATACACACCACATACATACTATACACACATTTACATATACTATGCCTATATACTATGTATACACATATGTGTATATATAGTGTGTGTGTATATATACACATACAAAACTCAGTTTGATATCTTAAGCTTCGAGTGTGATGGCTAACCTTCAAAACAGAACAAAGCATGCAGTTAGCAGGGTCTGGAATTGAGTTAATGATATTTTTATGAGAGTATCATTAACATGTTAGTTTTTATTTTAGTGTGTCTATTCTTTTCATAAATATTTGTTAGAGGCCAATTCTGCACCAGATTTTATGCTGGGTACTGGATATAAATTAAATATACTCTCCTACTATTGACTCCTATAATTCTACCAAATATTACTTTTTTAAAACTATTAAGCTATTATACTTTTACAAGGAACTTTAATAAAAACATTTCTTCAAGTTAGGCAAGTATTCCTAATTTTCTGAATTAGGAAACTAAGACTCAAAAATGTAGAGTGACTTGTTGAATGTTAACAAAAAGAAAACCTGAGTTCCCATCTTATTTCTTGTCTTTTTATTTCAGAGTATGACGGGGGTGCAGATGCTTTGATTACATAAATTGCCTTTGCACCACCCAAGTCAGAGCTGCCAGCATGCCTGTCCCCCAGACAGTGTGCACTGCATCTGTTAGGTGGGAATTTACCCATCCCCTCCTCCCCAACACTACGATGTTACTTTCCATATGTGCACATTAGTGTTGATTAATTAGTACCAATTTAATGGTGAGTACATGCAGTATTTGTTTTTCCATTCTTGTGATACTTCACTTAGAAGAATGGGCTCCACCTCCATTATGATACAATAGGTAGTTCACCAGTTGGTTTTTCATGGCTGAGTAATACTCCATGGTATACACATACCACGTTTTATTAATCCATTCATGGATTGATGGGCACTTGAGTTGTTTCCACATCTTTCCAGTTGTGAACTGTGCTGCTAAAAACATTCAAGTACAGATGCCTTTTTTGTAGAATGTCTTTTTTTCCTTTGGGTAGATACCCAGTAGTGGGATTGCTGGATCAAATTGTAGTTCTATTTTTAGTTCTTTGAGGTATCTCCGTACTGCTTTTTTATAGAAGTTGTACTAGCAGTCCCACCAGCAGTGTATGAGCATTGCTATCTCTCCACATCCATACCAACATTTATTTTGGGGGACTTTTTGATAAAAGTCATTCTCAGAGTTAAATGATATTTCATTGTGGTTTTTATTTGCATTTCCCTGATGATTAGAAATGAGCATTTTTCATATATTTGTTGGCCATTAGTCTATCTTCTTTTGAAAAGGTTCTGTTTATGTCCTTTGCTCACTTTTAAATGGGATTGTTTGATATTTTCTTGCTGATTTTCCTGAGTTCTATATAGATTTTAGTTATCAGCCCTTTATTGGATGTGTAGCATGCAAATATTTTCTCCCATTCTGTAGGTTGTCTGTTCACTCTAATGATAGTTTCCTTGGCTGTGCAGAAGCTTTTTAATTTGAGCAGGTCCCATTTATTTATTTTTGTTGCTGTGATTGCTTTTGTTGCTGTGATTGCATAAATTCTTTGCCTAGGCCAATGTCTATAGGAGTTTTCCAACATAGTGCTTGGATGGGGGAACTCAGATTTTCGGTGGGAGAGCCATCATAACTGTAAGTAAGGTAAATATTTGAAATATATGAATTTTTGTAAAAATAATGAAAAATAGTTGGTTCAAAAGTTTCCCCCTTGCATGAGTTTTCACTATCTCTTCTTTGTACACTCACACTCACACACACACAAAGATTTTGTGTATTCATTCCATTTCTAGAATCTCCTTTATAGTAGAGCATTCTGATAAGAAGTCAACCACATGAGGAAGAGAATCAAAGCAGAAATCTGCCAGTTGGGAGAAATGGAGAAAAGGTTTTGAGCAGCTGCTGTGTGGGAGAGGGAGAAGTATCTTAAAGAAGCCTAGGGTCTGTATTTCTGAGGCTTCTGGAGTTAGATATTTTTCTCTGAATGTGACACCACTTAGAGATTGAACCTCATGGGGCTAAGAATTATAATCAGGTAATAACATAACAGTAGATGAGAACGTTGTAAAGTGTAGTATTATTAACAAGAGGTCACGATGCATTGGCACTCAAAAATTCAACTCTGGTTTGACCTCCAGGTGCTCCTGGAAGCTGGCAGGCCTTCCTCCATCTTACACAAAACCAAGATATGCAAGGTAGTTTTTAACAGGCCAGCACTATTCATATGTTATCTCTGGATTGCATGCCTAGCCTGGTTTTTTAAGCTCTACATTCATATTTTCTCCCTTTTCTCTAAGTTTCTGACCTGAGACTATTTTTCCGTTTTGTGGGTCTAGGTGTCAATGCTCGCGGTTTTTGCTCAGCACCATTTCCCCAGATTCAAGCATTTACCATCCTAGACTGTAATATCTCCCGCCCACTCTGACCACCCCAGGATTTCCCTAAATCAGCCTAGTACTTGAAGGCAAGGGGTTGAGGGATACGTTTGTACATTACCATGGGACAATTTCTGAAGAATAATATTCAATTACAGAAAAATTAAAAACCACCATCATTTGCTGCTATGCCACGTACTATGAAGCAACGCACAATTTCCCTTGGATAAACTATGTGCTAAATCAAAGCTTGTGAAGAGTATATGATAACTATTGTTGCTACAAAGCAGAGACACAATTTGAAGCACTGAGTTTTGAGAAAATACTCCAACGCAGTAAGCTTTCTACCTACCAAATAAGAAACTTAGACATAAATGTAAAATTTTCTCCTTACTTTTGGTTTCCTGCTTAAATCTTTTGATTCTTTTTGTTGAATTCACTGCATCAGAGAATGAATTGCAGTTTCTGACACCCCTGATGATATACGGTAAAATGTTCCCTCACTTCTGGAATTACAGTCTCAACTAGCACGTCATGATGTGCCTCATTTCTTACCTCACATTTTCTCTTCTATGTTTCAGAGACATTTCAGGTTTAATTTTTCCAAATACGACCTCTAGAACTTCATTCCCCCAAATGTTTTTCTTTTCTATCTTTTGTATCTAAGTAACCGACGTACCTTTTGTTCCACACACACTCAGAAAATTGTGTTCTGTCTTTACAATTGCCCTCATAAAAATCTATTTCCAACTGTATTTCAAAATCACTCACTCTTCCCAACCTGCGTTCTAATTCCAGTCAGTCACGCGCGCCCCGGGCCGTGCGCGGCTCCTTTGCCATCTATCTGTTCCCCTCTGCGTCCTCGCGCCTCCTTCGGCCCCGTGGCCACATAGCGGCAAGGGGGCCTTAAATCCGACGGCCTTCCCTGCCTGAAACTCTTCCACAACTCCCTGCTGCACGTTGAATATGACACACGTCTTAAACATGGTCCTCAAAGCCTTAAATAATGGGTCCCTTAACGTTCTGTCCGTCCTCATTTTCTGCCGTGCTCCCAGTGGCTGGCCACGATGCAGCACGCTGATTTTCTTTCCGTTATTTTAAAGCCCTCGGCACTTCCCCTCTATTGTCCTTAGGCCATGCTGTACCTTCTGCCTGGACTCTCTCCTCCTCTACAGTCTTCAAGTCTTCACCAGGCTGACTTAAAATACCCCTCCCTGACACCTGCACTTTGTGACTTTTTAATAGTTTTGACTGGTAATTCTTGTTGGAAGATACTCTCTGGCCAACGAAGCCACTTACTTGGTCCATGCGGTGGTCAGGTCACAAGTCCTAGGCAATTAATGCCCCCCCCCATTTCAGGAACGCCCCTTGACCAAGGACTGATGGTGGCAACTACCTCAGCTCTCTAAACTCTCCGCTGGGTGAGGAGTGTTTTGCTTCATCTCCGAGAGTTCCTAGAGTGACAGAGCCCCAATTGCCCAAGTGACCTGTTTAATAACATCCCTTGAGAAGCACTTCTTCTCTGCCCTATTTCACAGCGCAAGTCTCCCCTCAGTGCACCCCCAGACATGCTTTGTGTACTCATCCTGGCCTTGCTTCGGCTTCTGGAGGATTCAAGCATAGGCAGGGGGCATTTCAGAATGAAGACAGAACCATTAATTAAATCATGTATTCATAAAACATAACTAGGAACTATATTTTACTCATTATGCATGTTTTTATCTAAAATGAAAAATACTGACAATTCTAGAATTATTCAGTAGTAATGCTTATGTAATCTGCAGTTATTCATGTCTCTGTGTGCAAATACATGTGTTTATGTGAGTAGATGTGTGACTGTTTTAATTATTTATGTGTGTGAAAATGTGAATTAACTGAGACTATTTTATCTAATTATTGATGCATGCATGTCTGTACCAACATGTTTACACGAATCACCTGTGTGTCTGCTTTAAGAGTGTGACTACTTACATTTTCTTTTTTTCTTTAAGAATATTATTTTGATCATCTTGTGCTGGGAAAACAAAGTTTGGAAACCATGCTAAATGTACTTTAATTAATAACACACTGCATTGATAAAACAGAGTAGTATAATATTGACTATTGAGTATCAGGTGGCCAAGCGACTGTTTTGATTTCATACATTTCTAAATTTGTCTCCATAGTAATGGAAAGCAGCCGATGCAAGGCAGAAGCCACACAGGGACCACTGGGTAGAAGGTGTCAAAGTGCTGTCCACGTGGATGGTTGTGGCTATCGTTTGCACTCTGCATTGGCAGGCCAGGCTGGTCTTCAGAAGTACTCCTAGGTTAACCTTTAATACAACAAGGAAACTCCATGTTTCTAATGCTCATCTTTAGATGTTTGTTGACTTTGGAGAACTTGGGTGTGGTCATTTGTAAATGAGTTAGTGACATAGACAGAAATAATAGACCATCCTTTAGCATAAAGTTAACAGGGATAATCCATGGCACCTTTCCACAAAAGCAGTATTTTACTACATATTTCTAATTAAATATCTACCATTAAAGATTTATTATTTTGCCCTTTAAGTCTAGCTAGATAGATTTTTAAGTGAAATTGCTTCTTTAAGTTTAAATTTCTTATTTGGGTTGATTCTCCCTATTCTCAAAGGGCTTGCCTTTCCCCTCCTGCCACTTAAATTGAACTCTGAGAAGCCTGTGTGTGGCAGGAGAGCCAGGGGACGAGCTCCGCCACACGTGCTGTGCTTTCCCAGTGACGTCCAGTGCTCTGTGCTGGGCCCTCGGTGAGCTCCCGTGCTGCGTGGTACATATTAATTCCTGGGTATCATGAGCTGAAATCTACTGATGCGTGGCTTATCCAGCTGGTCTTTTGGACGGTCATACCAGGAATCATCATGAAGTTTGGAATTCCTAAAATATTTACCCAGTGATAAACTCCTTATTATGGATCCAAACGTCAATTACTCCATTGATTTTCTTAGCACTGCAATGACTCCACACTGGACACATATATGGAAATTCTGGGCACACTATTTGTAGGCTGGGAAGATTGGAGCTCTGTCTCAAGTCCGTGAGTACAGACGCTGTCATCTATTCTTACTCTTTCACTCCCCTGCCATGCTGGGCATGGTGGTGCAGCGTAGCGTCAGTTGAATGTTGCTAGTGTCCTCCTCACCTTCTCTAGGCTTTCTCTCATGATACTTGTGATCTGCCCCTCTAGTTTTTCTTAGCTTTTTTCTTTTATTATTCTTCTCTAAAGCGAACTTCCCATATGAAATATCCTTTGTTTATACTACGCTCTGATTTATTGTTAAACTCTATGCTTATATTCCTCAAGGGCTTTTTAAACATAAATATATTTGAGTTTAGAAACTTCCTTTTTTCCTCAACAAAGATTGGTTTTCAAGAATATTTTCTAACTATAATTCAAAGATCATTTGGGAAATCAAGATTTGAGCATGGACTCTATTTTATTGCAACAAAAACACAAATGCTCTTAAAGCAATGGATATCTCTGACTAAATAGGAGAAAGATCATTTTCAAGAAAGAAAAAGCACAAAACTATATTTCAAAAATATTATCTATATTATTTTAACAACAGATCACACAAAGATTCACAACACTTCTGTACCCCTACCTAGATTTTGAAGGTTGTTCCCTTTGGGATGAAGTAGTGTTTCTGAAAATGTTTTTGTTGTTCCAACTCTCCTTTTTCTTGTCCATTGACAATAACTAATGAAATTCTACTTTCACAAATTACAAATGAGATCATAGGCCTTTCCTTAGGTCATACAGTACTATAGTAAAAGAGTTAAAAATTGTCTTTTCCATTATTTAATTACTAAAAGCAACCCACATGAAAATCTACTAGAGAAAATTTATGAGAAAAAATAGCAACCATGATTTTTTTTTAAAATTTTCAGAAAGTAGTGGTTTGTTACAAGGTTGACTATTAGTTTGGGTAGATG
Source organism: Eulemur rufifrons (assembly GCF_041146395.1). Lineage (NCBI taxonomy): Eukaryota > Metazoa > Chordata > Mammalia > Primates > Lemuridae > Eulemur > Eulemur rufifrons. The sequence continues at coordinate 93,556,131 of NC_090999.1, read as the reverse complement.
ATGTGATTTGGAAAGGTGAAATAGTCATTGCAAAATTGAGAGGCTTGATTTGTTGTTAATAATACACTCAACTGTTTAGAACAAATGGCAATTGGTTATCCAGCTATTCACTAGAAAAAAAGGCATGGTATTAGAGATTTGGGGACAAAAATGAAGAACTAAAAATAATTTATAGTTTTACTCAACAAACACATTTTTTATGAAATTGTGGAGTGTGATCACATGAAACAATGTATAGTTTCTCTAGGGAATATTAATTCATTTCCCTTGGCAAACTAGGTTTTTATTTTTTCCTGTTCCTAGTTAACCTTGCTCCTCAAACAGTCAAGAAATATGCAGACCAAAGAAAGATGATCTCCTAGACTCATCATAATTATGAAAACATACTTTTTGATATTGATTTCCATTTTATAGCCATTTAGGGCCTCATAGATTTTGAATTTCACCTCAAAGCAAAGTAACTCAAGAAGAATGGCTCTTTTCATTAGACAATGTAAGTGTATTATGTTTCTCATAATGTCAAAAACAAAAAGCCAGCAGTCATGTATTTGATGAATAGCAGATCACAAAGTTCTTTTAATCATGTCATTTAAAGAAAAGTCTTTACTTTCTTGTTACATCAAAACTATAAAATTACTTCATAAAATCCAAATGCTTATACTCCAGAATAAAAGCTACTATATTATGTTGCTCCTCAGTAATTTAAGACAAATGTTTCTCATAGTATACGTATAAATTTTAATTTACCTTTCGAAATTGAATCTTATGCCAAGAATGTGCACCAAACATAAAATATTTATTTCAGTAAAGTCTGGGATATTTAAAGAAATTTAATTGGATTTCATTGATATTATGCCCTGAGCCTGAAAAAGCACCTAATATTTCTATTCTTTATTATATTCTCCTGATAATTCATTTGAAGCTATAAAAGATACATTTACATTATGTTAAATGGAAACAAGATAAGGGAGCTAGTATGCTAGGGGTATAGAGGATCTTAGTCTTAAGTAATTATTCCTGAAAAGGGTTTAGGACCATCAAATAAAATCTTTCTACATTTGGCATCTTTAAGATAATTTATAACATAGGCAACCTTAGATTGCCATGGAAGCATTTAGGTAAATTGATTTCCATGGACTAGCATAGAACTTTTAAGGAAAAAACAGAAATTAACATCAATTGTCCATTTGTTCTAATTGTACCTTTAAAGTCATCTGTCAGTGAAATAACTTTGTACAGCACCAAAGCAATCTTGTTCAAAGACTGTGAGATGATACATCCTGTGATACCCTTTTTCCCCCTCTCACATGAAACTGGGGCATACCAAGGGGTCCCAAATGAGAAGACAAATGGGAGGAAAAAGTTTAAATGCCTAAATGTTTAGGAGCATGTGTTCTTAAATAACCTCCACTTGGCCATTGAAGTGCCTAAGCAGCAAATGCATAAAACTGATGGTGCTCATGGTGGCTAGGGCACAGAAGCATAAAAACACAACAGCAGGATCTGGGTGGTCCTAGGGGCAAAGGGACATTATGGCAAGTTATGCAAGGAAAACCTTAGATCACACTGCTTCCGGGAGCTGAAGAGCCACATCATAAAACCAGTCTGAGCCCATAATAAAGTTGGAAGGAAAGTCTATACTAAAATACTTAACATCTAAAACATCTTTGAATGAGCTCTGTTATTGAACCAAAACCAAAACCTGTAGGCTAGAAGTAAGGTCTAAGCAACAGGACACAAATTGCCTACAAATAGGACAGGGGTAGATCAGGTAAACATTCTTGAACAGACGCCACACTGTTTAATGTATGATGGTAAGAGCCAAGATAATATTTCTCCTTAGTTCATTCAATCATTCATGTAACACATATTTATTTACTGAGTGCCTACTGTATACCTGGTACCATTCTAGACTCTGAGAATATATTAATGATCAAAAATAACAAAAATCATTGCCTCATGGAGATTACATTTTAGTGGTGAGGGATAGAAAATAAATTTTTCAAATGGGGGTAAAATAAATGTGAGAGGTGGTTATAAATGCTATGGAAGAAACAGAGCAAATTAAGGAGGATAAGAAGTTTGAAAGAAACAAGATGTAATTTCATCAAGAATGTTTTCATTGACCTGAAAGGGGTAAGTAAGCCATGCAGATCCATCTTTGGGAAGAATTGTCCAAACAAAGAACATTAGGGGTAAAATCCTGATGCAAGAGTATGTCTAGCTTCTTTGGGCAAGCATAAGAAGGCCAACTGATTGGAATGGAGCAAAATAGGTAGGAGACAGAATGCATTCAAATCATGTAGAGCTTTGCAGGTTCTTCTGAGAATTTTGGATATCACACGGAATGAGAGGAGAGACTACTGGAAGATTTTCAGTATATAAGTAATGTGATTTTTTAGGGGACCACTCTGGATGCTATACAAAGAATAGATTATAAGGAGGCAAAAATAGAAATAAGAAATCTATGTAAGGTGATATAGCAACAATCGAGGTGGGAGAAGACGGCAGCAGGAGACAGTAAAGGAGATGGTGAGATCAGATACCAGAGCAGGGTTTCTCAACCTTGGCACTAATGGTATTTTGGGATAAATTTTTGTTGTGGGAACTTCTCTGTCATTGCAAGATATTTAGCATAATTCCTGGTCTTTACTAATTAGATATCATTAGCAACCATCTTCCCCCTCAGTTGTGGCAACCAAAAATGTCTCCAAACATTTCCAAGTGTACCCTCAGAGGAAAAATCAACCCTGGTTTGGAATGACTATTCTAGATACATTTCACAGGCAAAGCCAAAAACGATTGGAAAGAGATGAATCAAGTATGATGCATTAGTTGGAAGACAGTTAAACTTTTGTCACCATGAGATAGAACATAGAACAGCACAAATAAAGCAAATAATCCAGAGTGTGTTGGTGGGCACTGTTCAGTGAGGTCACCCAGGGAGCACCGAGGGGACTGCCATACTACATATATCTGATTTATTAGGTAGCTCCCAATAACTGAAGCCGATTTTCAACTTGTGGAAAAGGGGAAAGAAAATATGAAGATCACACAACATCAATGTTAAGAACATGCAGTTAAAATTGCATGCTTTACTTCCATGCATATCTCATCGGAGAAAGTCTAGCCATATAGCTACATGTCATGCAAGAGATCTAAAATGCATTCTTGATATAAGAATACACATGGCCAGTCAAAACATGAGTAGCATCAGGTGTTGGGCAGTTGGGAGGGGGGAAGAGGGATGGGCATATACACACTTAATGCGTGCGGTGCGTACCGTCTGGGGGATGGACACACTTGAAGCTCTGACTCTGGCGGGGCAAAGGCAATATATGTAACCTAAACATTTGGTGCCCCACACTATGCTGAAATAAAAACAAATAAATAAATAAAAACATGGGTAGTGAAGAGTCTATAACTAAATGAAACGATTACAAATGGGGTATAGTTAGCTGTCTCTGCCAATAACGTCTCAAAAGCTTCTTGGTCTGATCAACTGGAAATATCCTGTTACCTTCCTAGGAAAAGTTTTGGTGGAGCATGTTTGTTCAAGGTGGTGGTGGTGCCCGGGGAGACCAAAAGCTGAGTTTTGAACATATTAAATTTAAGATGCTTATTTGACACCTAACTAGAGAGATTCACTAGTTCAGGACAGAGTTCTGGAATAGAAATTTAAATTTGGGAACACAAACTTGTGCAATGAATATGCTCACCAAGGGAGGATGTGTGTGACTAAAGAATTCTAAAAAGTAACTGTTAGGATCCTCTGATGATTACAATTAAGGAAGAACTAATATATGAGACTGAGAAGTAGTAGCAAGTAGAAAGAAAATTGGTGGAGTATACCAGAAGCTTAGTGAAAAAATGTTATAAGGAAAAGAAAATGATTGATTATGTTAAACCTTGCTAAGTCAGTAAAATGAAGATGGAAAACTAACCATGGTGATCTTGGAAAGAGTAATTTTGGTGTAATGGTAATTGTGAAAGGAAGCCAAGAGAAGAGACGAGAACTGGACACCACTGTCATGGCAACTTATCCAAGGAGTTATGCTGTAAAGCAAAGCAGAGAAATGAACAAAGTGTGGGTATCGGGGAGGTAATGTAAAGAGGTTTTGCCCCCAACTTCTATAGCATGCTTGAATACTAATGTAAAATATCCAGAAAAGAGGAAGAAATTTATAATAACTCTTGCTATTTTTTCCAGATCTCAAAGCTTAACCAGCATGAGTTCTACTCTAAACACCATTTTATTCATTCTTTTTTAATTTAAAAAGTTATATACCATGGAAAATTCTGTATTTTCATTCAGAAAATGACACACATGAAGACATAACACTTGTACATATTGAATTCTATACAAGAAATATTTGAAATGAGAAGGTTGATAGCATGTGCTGGCACAGCCATCTGTTAATACAACTAGACAATCTCCCCTAATCTGGTCATCTTTGTATTTAGCTATACAATAGACAAAATAAAATCATAAAACTACAGAAATTATGGATGTCCATGAATAGAAAAGGAGATAACAGGCAATTATCAACAAAATTAAGACTGATATAAATATTTTAATATAAAAAATAAGGCAAAAGAGGGTTAATACATAATGGAGACAGTTCAAATTGTTTAGAAGGTAAAAGACTACTAAACTTGTATGTACTTAAAAGCATAGTCACAAATATAAAAAGCAAATTTGAAATACAGGGAAACATTGACCAATGCATCATAGTAAGAATTTTGACAAAATATTCATTAACTAATAAAGTATTGCCCATGCAAAAATCAATAAACTTCATCTACTGGTCACAAATGGAACACTACACCTGACAAATGGAGAGAGCATAGTGTTTTCAAGAACAAATGGAAGATATACAAGTATTGACTATATCTTTTACCTACAAGCAAGTCTTAACAAATGTTAAAATCTGACCATAGCGCAATTAAGTTAGATACCAATGTAAAGACAATTTTAAAAAATTCTACTTTTGAGAAATTAAAAATATAATTCTAAATAATATGTAGATAAAAGAAGATCAACCAGTGAGTGACCTTTTCTGGCTAACTGGTATCTATGCTATGCTGGTTATTAAATAGTTTTTAATCATCATCCTAGAAACATTAATATAAGAGGCAAATCTCTGGCATAATTAAGAAATGAACAAGAAAAGGAAGGCAAACAATCCAAACCCACATTAAGAATAAAAAAATACTAAAGATACAATGAATATTTTTAAAATCAATAAAATAGTAAACATAGCAATATTAAAAGTAAATACTTTGAAAACCTATGTTATATCTTAGAACTATGTAATTTATTACAACTGGCTCAAAAAGATATAGAAAAAGAATATCCCATAACTATTTAGGAAATTAATTGAAAATTTACACAATTTTTTTACCCCCTAAAAGAAAACCTGGGCCCAAATAATTCTGGAGGTGAGTTTCTACATCTATTCAAGAAATAAATAATCCACAAGTAATATAAGGTCTTCTATAGAACTATTAGGGAATAAAAAAACAAATGAGGCTGCTATATCTCTGATATCCAAACCGAGGGAGGTAATAACGGAATATAAAATTATCCAACCTCATTGAAAATTCCTATATAAAATATTAATACACTGAATTCTACAGTGTATTAAAAATCATCATGGCCAAATTGATATTTTTTCCAGGAAAGGCAGGGGTAGTTCAACATTAAAAATAAAAAATGCAACTAGTGATCAAGTGACATAGCAACCAGATGCTTTAATAAGCCTTCCAATTTCAAATTCATAGACGTGACAGATATTACATAAAAAAAAATACTAACTACTATTAGTATGGTGACATACATTGATACAGTTTATGATTTTGTAATATCCTTACATAACTGGGATAAAACTTTGGTCATGGTATATTAGTTATTGAAAATACAGCTATATTTTGTATAGAACTTTTATGACTATGGTTATATATAAAATGAATTATTTCATCTCTTATAATTCATTGAGTTGAAGTTTCAAGTATACACTAGTATAACAACAATATTTATTTATTTTTTATTTATTTTTTTTTTTTTTTGAGACAGAGTCTCACTCTGTTGCCCAGGCTAGAGTGAGTGCCGTGGCGTTAGCCTAGCTCACAGCAACCTCAAACTCCTGAGCTCAAGCGATCCTCCTGTCTCAGCCTCCCGAGTAGCTGGGACTACAGGCATGCACCACCATGCCCGGCTAATTTTTTTCTATATATATTTTTAGCTGTCCATATAATTTCTTTCTATTTTTAGTAGAGGTGGGGTCTCGCTCTTGCTCAGGCTGGTCTCGAACTCCTGAGTTCAAACGATCCGCCCACCTCGGCCTCCCAGAGTGCTAGGATTACAGGCGTGAGCCACCGCGCCCGGCCAACAACAATATTTATATATTTTGTATCCAGAAATACTTTTAAAAGTGTTATCCATACATGTAACATCATAGATTTGAAATATATAAAGCCAAAATTGATAGAGAATACTAGAAAAAAAGATTGATATATTAGGAAAAAATAAATCTGTGAGAAATCAACAAATCAGACCACAATTAAACAAGGATAAAGAAGATATAAATAATATACTTAAGATTTATCTGACAGGCCTGTACCTAATAGAAAACATACTCGTTTAAAATGTATATTGAACATTAATAAAAATTGACCCAGTAATAGGCTAAGAAATAAATATAAAATTCCAGAAAGCTGATACATAAAGGTTACATTTATGTAACAAAATTGAATAACATTAGTAATCCACAAAAGATAGGCTCTCTCACATGTATAGAGATCAGTTTCTTGTTAGCTGATCTAGGTTGGCCTCTTCTGGGGCAAAACTGAGATGATTTGGTTTGTTCCACAAGTTTTTCTCTGGGTTGCTAACCCAGACATGTTCTATGGTAGAGAGCAAGAGTCAGAGGAAAAATGCAATCCCTCTTGAGAGTAGGCTTGGGACTGAAACACTGTCATTTCTACCTCATTTTATTGGCCACAACAAGCCAAAGGACAAACTTAGATAGGAAACTAGACAGCACCTCTTTATTGAGAGGATCTAGAAAGTCACATGGCAAAGAATGGATACAGGGAAGGGTGAAGAATTGCAACTACCAAGGCAATCAATCTATATGACAGCCTAGAAAAGAGGGGCTAGGCAGAGCTTAGCAACTAGTAAGTGTGCAGGCATACAGAGAAGGAATGAGAGAAAGATTACCTAATCTGCACCCTCTCCAAAGTAAGTATTACACAATATGATAGGGTGGAAGATTATGGGGAAATACTGTCTCCTATGGGCAAATAATGCTGACATTTTTGTAAAGCTGAAAGAAGAAAAATAACTCCAGGATTTGTTCCAAATTACTGAATACTATCTTGACAAAGCATCAACACATTTGTATTAATATAACTTCTAGTTGCTCTGCTAATATTTCTCTTTTTCTTTCTGATTTTCATTTTTCTCTCAAAGAAAAGTGAAGGAATTTTAAACATACTATGATATTTTAGTTTTTACAGGAGGAAAACTATTTAAACTGCTTCAGAGTATTTCATGAAGAGTAACAGTTTTTCATCTTTGACATATCTATGACTTTATTAATAATAATATTTTCTCTTTGGGGGGAAATTATATCCACCTTTAGCTTGGTTTTCTAATCATTTAATTAAAATCTCTACAGCAAAAGCTTTGTGCCTGGTATGGTAAGAATAGGGGAAGTACTGAATGTCATCACTAAGTACTGTGAATTGATGAAGAATTTTAATAATAGGTGATGAATATAATACTATCATCTAATAATGGTTTCATTATGTTTCATGATGCTGCCCCATATGTATCCTTGATTATTTTTCATTTATGCCATGCCTCAATTCAAAAAAGATTTGAAGTCTTGAATGGCCTTGATTTATTAAAGTATTTTTCAATATTGAGTCCATTGTTTTATTATTAACTACTGATATGCAACAGTAAAAAAAAGAAAAGAATTGTCATTTATTCCTATGCCACGTTGTAGAAGAAAAGAACGCACCAAAAGTGAGGCTGTGAAAAAGAGCCCTAATAGTAATATGAAAATATTGTTAATTAAAATTAGAACTCTATACAGGAGAATTGTTAAATTTTGTGCCACCTGAAATATCAAAATAAATAAATTATACTCTGGTTACATGTAAAGAATGCTTTATTTTTAGAAAATTTTTAAACACCCTGCATAAAAGATTAATAGATATAGCCAAATGCATCAGGCAGATGTGAATAGTACCTGCTCCAAATGCCAGCTGGATTTGTAATTACATCTTTGGAGAAGCTGAAGTCCTGAATGGCTGCACTGGGTATAGTGCATGTTATTTCCTGACAGCCAGTACTACTTATCATATGTTAACTCTCCTTTAATTAGACTATTTCATATATACCATATTTAACATATTATATATTAAAGAAGATATATCCTGATGTTAATTTTTATCATATATATAAATACATTTAAGGGGGCATCTGGTACTCACCTCATCTACAAAGAAGAATCAAAATAATGAGTAGATAATCACATTTAGAATATAACATCTAAGAGAGAAGACTGGAATTCAGCAAAGAAGTGACAGAAAATTCCTGAGGCACAGAACGAAAGGGAAGCAAGGCAGCCAGTCCAATCAGCATTGGCTGGGAGTCCAGAGAGGGCCCGCAGTGCAGGGAAACTGAGAGATTCCCAGTGGTCCACATTCCTGCTGTGGACTCCGGCAATCCTAGATGTGGGAGTGCCCCTGGACTCCTGTGCGGGGAGACTAGTATTGGAAGCTGCTTGGAGTCTGTGAAGTGGCATCGCTCCAGAGAGGGAGCTCACACTGGGTCCCACACAACTCCCATGACCGAAGTAGATACAGCATAGTGCCCTATTGAGAGCCCAGACTGCATTCTGCCCTGGGGCCCAATGGCTCCTGCATTTCCATTCCCCCGGAGCCCCACTGACATCCTCCTGTGTCCACCTGGAGTGCTGCAGTGGTGCGATGACAGTGGGACCCAGCAGTGAGGCAGGGTACCCCAGATCTCTAGTCCATAGAGTGTCTTATGCCCTCGGACATGGGCAGTACAGTACACTGAGGAGGCTTCCCTGAGGACAAAGGGAACCAAAGCATGCACTTCTCGGATACTGAAAGCTGCCTGCCTGGGCCCACATCCACTGGCAGCAATCCTACACCCACCAGGAAAAGGACTGCCATGACTTTGTACATGCCCTTAGGACAATCTCTCTCTGCCTACCACTGCTGCCATAGGGAACCAAAGTGTACACTCTCCAGAGCCTGAATGCCAGCTGCCTGGGGATGCTGCAGCTGACAACAAGCATCTCCCCACCCCAAGCATCAGCGCAAAGCACACTTGCACATGCCCTGAAGACATGCTCTCTCTACCCACCACCACTGCTGCTGCTGCCACCTAAGCATGCTGCCTGGAGTCCTGGGGATTGTTCTGCCCACCAGAGCCTGCACTTCTGTGCACCACTGGGGGGGGTCTAAGGACAGGCCCTTGTAGCTTGGTACCACCCACCTCCCAGTGCCTGAGCATGCTGTTTGAGGGCCTGGGGATCCCCCTGCTCTGTTGGTTTCCCCAGACCACCAGACATCCTAAAAACAGTCCCAGAACACCTCCCACTGGTTCCACAGCACACCATCTGGAGGCCCGAGGATTGTCCAGGCCCATCTACCACTGCTGGCATCTGTATACTTCTCCCAGGAGCCCAAGACAGGCCCACCCAGCCTAACACCACCAATACCACCACCACTGGCACCCACCACCGGGAATTGTTCTGCCCAGCCCATTCAAACACCACCAACACTGAGCGCCTGAGGGATGTCCTGCAGCCACTATTGCCATTGCTCATGCCATGCATGCTTCCCAGGGGCCTGAGAACCCCCCCACCCACCCAGCTCTCTGTTGTCACCTCCAGCACCCAAACAAGGCAATTGGAGGCCCATGAATTGGCCCACTTGGATTTGCTAACACTGGTGCCCACATACACCACCTGGGGGCCAAAAACAGGCATGCTTGGAATGCTCAGCTAGCTGCTACTACCACCCAAGGACTGGCTCACCTGGCATCTCCATTCCCAGCAAAGCTGCACCACAGCCTCCACTAACAACTTCAGGCTAAACTACTGAGGAAATCACAAGTGCCACTGATGCTGTTTATAGCTGAAGAACTCATATGGAGACTACACTACTGCAAACACCCAGAATCAAAGCTAAAATTCTTTACCCAACCAAAATGACAAAAATATATCTACAGAAAAAGTCTTCCTATGAAAGCCAATCCAAAAAATTGGAAGAAGCAACTGTTACACCAAATGGGCAGATATTACTGTAAAGACACAAGTAACATGAAAAAGCAAGGATATATGATACCTCCAAAATAACACAATAATTCTTCAGAAACAGATTAGAATGAAAAAAAAATTATGAAATGCTTAAAAAAGAATTCCAAATTCAAAATAATGATATTAAAGCTGCTCAGTGAGATACAAGAGAATAAACAAAAACAATACAGAGAAATGAGAAAAATAATTCAGGATATGAATGAGAAATTCACCAAGGACATGCTTGTAGCTCTGACTTGGATGGCGCAAAGGCAATATATGTAACCTAAACATTCATACCCCCAAAATATTCTGAAATAAAAATAAAATTAAAAAAAGAAATAGATATCACACACAAAAATCAGAAATTCTGAAGAATTCAATGAATGAAATAAAAAATACAATTGAGTGCTTTAATAGTAGAATAGTTCAAACAGGAAAAAATTTCAGTACTTGAAGACAGGTCTTCTAAAACAACCCAGTCAGATAGAAATAGGAGAATAAAAAAGAATGAAGAAAGACTATGTGACATATGGGACCAATGAAGCAATCAAATTTTTGATTTTTTGGGGTGTTGCAGAAAATAAGGGAAGAGTAAGGGCATAGAAAACTTATTTAATGAAATAGTACCTAAAAATTCCCAAGGCTAACAAGATATTTAAACATCCAGATACAGAAAGCTCAGAGAATCCCAAGGTCTTTCCCAGGACATATTACAGTCAGTTTCAAATATCAAACACAGAGAGAGAATTCTAAAACAGCAAGAGAAAAGCATCTAGGCACATATAAGGAAACCTTCATCAGACAAACAGTGGAATTTCTCAGCAGAAACCTGAACAGCCAGAAGATAATGGGATGATATAGTCAAAGAGCTGAGGGGAGGGGGCGGGAACTCTGTCAGCCAAGAATATCATACTCAGGAAAGTAATCCATCATAAATGAAGAAATAAAGTCTTTTTCCAGAGAAAGAAAAACTGAGAATTCTTCACCACTAGATTGGCTCTACAAGAACTCTTAAGGGAGACCTACAGCTGGAAGTGGAGGAATAATATGAAAACACATGCAAGTATAAAACTCACTGGTAGAGCAAATACACAAATAAGAAAGAGAAACGACTCAAATGTTACCATAACAGAAAACCCCTAAACCTAAAGATAAACAAAAAGAGAGGAACAGATGATATTAAAAACAACCAGAACACAAGGAATAAAAAGGGAGAAATAAGTCCTCATATATCAATAATGACCTTGAATGTAAACTCATTAAATTTTCTACTTACAAGATATAGTCTGGCTTAATGAATAAACAATCATGATCCAACTATACAATGCCTACGAGAAACTCACTTTACCTGTAAAAACACATATAGACTGAAAATAAAGAAAGGGAAAACATTATTCCATGCAAACAGAAACCAAAAATGAGCATAAGCAACTATCATTAGATAATACAGACTTTAAGAATAAAACAGTAAAAAGAGACAAAGAAGGTCATTATATATGATAAAAGGATTGATTCAGCAAGAAGATAAAACAATTCTAAATATATAAACAAACAACACCAGAGTACCCAGATATATGAAGCAAATATTATTAATCTAAAGGGAGAGATAGACTCCAACACAATAATAGCTGGGAACTTCAACGCTCCACTCTCAGTATCAGATCACCTAGACAGAAATCAACAGACACACTGAATTTAAACTGTACTTTAGACCAAATGGAACTAACAGACATTTATAGAACATTTTATCAAACAACTTCAGAAAACACATGCTTCTCATCAGCACATGGAACATTCTCCAGGATAGACCATATGTTAGGACATAAAACAAGTCTCAACACATTTTTAAAATTCAAAATCATATCAAGTATCTTTTCAGACCATAACGGAATAAAATAAATATCAGCAACCAGAGGAACTGTGGAAACTATTCAAATAAATGGAAATTAAACAACATAATCCTGACTGACCACTGAGTCAATAACAAAATTAACAAGAAAATCAAAACATTTCTTGAAACAAGTGAAAATGGAAACACAACATACCAAAACTTATGGGATGCAGAAAAAATAATGACAACAGGGAATTTTACAGCAATAAACACCTACATCAAAAAAAGAGAAAGGTTTCAAATAAAGACCCTAACAATATATCTCAAACAACTAGAAAAGCAAGAATAAACAAAACTCAAAATTAATAGAAAGAAATAATAAAGATCAGAGCAGAAGTAAATGAAATAGAGACCCCCCCCCAAAGAAAACCCACAAAAGATCAACCAATAGTTGGTTTTTTGAAAAGATAAATAAAACTGATAAACTTCTAGCTGGACTAGCCAAGAAAAAAGGCAAGAAGACCCAAATAAACAAAATCAGAAACAAGAGACATTAAAACTGATACCACAGAAATACAATAAATCATCAGAGACTATTATGAAAATATATTAACAAACTAGAAAATCTACTGGAAATGAATGACTTCCTGGACATATACAACCTATCAAGATTGAACTGAGAAGAAATAGATCTGAACAGACCAATAACAAGTAATGAGATTGAATCAAAAATTCTTGCAGCAAGCAAAATTCCATAACCTAATAGCTTCACTGCCAAATTCTGTCAAACTAGTAAAGAAGAACTAATACCAATTCTTCTCAAACTATTCCAAAAAATTGAAGAAGAAAGATTTCTCCCTAGCTCATTCTATGAGACCAGCACTGCCCTGATACCAAAAGCAAATAAGGGCACAACAAAAAAGAAAACTTAAGGCCATTATCCCCAATGAACATAAACACAAAAATCCTTAACAAAATTTTAGCACAGTGAATCCAATAGCACATCAAAAAAATAATATACAATAATCAAATGGGATTTATCCCAGGAATGCAAGGATGGGTCAATATATGCAAATCAATAAATGTTGATACTTCACATCAACAGAATGAAGGCAAAAAGCCCATATGATCTTTTCAACAGATACAGAAAAAGCATTTGATAAAACTCAACATATGTTCATGATAAAAACTCTCAAAAAACTAGACATCAAAAGAACATACCTCAACATAATAAGGGCCATATATAAAAACACACAGCTAACATCATACTGAATGGGGAAAAGCTGAAAGCATTTCCTCTTAGAACTGGAACAATAGAAGGATACCTATTTTCACCACTTCCATTCAACATAGTACTAGAAGTACTAACCATATCAATAAGATAAGAAAAAGAAATAAAAGACATCCAAATTGGTAAAGAGGAAGTCAAATTGTCCCTCTTTGCAGATGAGATGATCTTATATTTAGGAAAACCTAATGACTCCACCAAAAAAACTCTTAGAACTCATAAAAAATATTCAGTAAAGTTGCAGGATACAAAATCAACATACAAAAATCAGTAGCATCATTATATATCAATAATGAACTATTTGAAAAAAAATCAAGAAAGCAATCTCATTTATAATTGCTACCCAGGAATAAATTTAGCCAAAATCGTAAAAGACCTCTACAAAAACAAAACAAAACAAAACAAAACACCAAAACCAAACCTAGAAAACATTGCTGAAAGAAATTGAAGGGGACACAAACAAATGGAAAGACATCCTAATATCATGGTTTGGAAAAATATTGTTAAAATGAACATATCACCACCAAACAATCTACAAATTCAATGCACACCTTATTAAAATACCCATGCATATTTTCACACAAAAATTTTCAAAAATCCTAAAATTTGTATGGAACCAAGAAAGAGCCCAAATAGGCAAAGCAATCCTGAACAAAGTAACAAAGCTGGAGCCATCATACTATTAACACCTGACTTGAAAATATGTTACAAGCCAATAATAACCAAAATAGTATGAGATCAGTATGATCAGTATAAAAATAGACACCTAGACCAATGAACCTGAATAAAGAACCCAGAAATAAATCCACATATTTACAGCCAACTGATTTTGGACAAAGATGCTAGGAACATAACTTGCAAAATGGACACCCTCTTCAATAAATGATGCTGAGAAAATTGGATATCCATATGCAGAAGGATTAAATTACACTGTTATCTCATTCCATATACAAAAATCAACTCAAAATAGATTAAGACCTAAATATAAGAGGTTCCTGTGATGGCGGAGTGGAGGTGACCTCCTGGATTCACGCTCCTGGAGAGGAAGGCATGGATCTCGGCCTGCCACAATGCTAGAGTATTGCTCCCCCGCAATAACAGCAGTGTAAACCCACGGAGAATCAGCATGGGACACAGAAAGCAAGAAAAGACTGAGGTGAATGGGAAATAAGATTGCGAAAATCTGGAGAGTGCGGGACGGACAATACAGAGTGAAGCACAGGATGGCCGTACTCGCCTCACGAGCGAGTGAGGTGAGTTCAGCCCCACAGGAAAGCAGCTTGTTTCCCCACTGACCTTCACACCCACTCAATTAGGGATCTGCCTGAAGTCAGTGCAGAATCACCGTGGGAGATATGGGGCTCTGTGGAGAGGAGACATTAGCGGGAAGCAGCTTGGACTCCAGGAGCTCTGCACAGGGACGGCGCTTGGTGGGGGAGGGACAGATCTGCGCTAAGGCAAAAGGCAATGAGGAGACGGCCGAATTACAGCTTTCACTCGGCAGCTCTCTAGCCTAGAATCTACTGTGGGCTGCTGGACTTGACAGACCCCCGGCTCTGGCACGTGCTAGACCCTGAACATTCACCCCCAGTGCCAGAGACCTGCAGGCGGGCAGTCGTCATTTTCAGGGTCACAGCCTAGCCGCTGCAGAGCCATAGGGTGGTGGGTGGCTCCCTGGGTGGCTCCCTCCCCTAGTCTGTGGACCCTTGTTAGAGCTCCGCCCTTGTGTTAACACTGAGTGCTTCCCCAGTCACGAGAGAGTGGAGCGTGGACCTTGCAGACATTGGGGTGGGGCAGACTATCATCCGCAGAAGCTGCAGCAGCTGGGGTGCTGGGTGAGCGAGGGCACCACTCCCTTCCCGTGGCCACCTCTGGAGAGGAAGAGGCAAGAAAAAGATGCTTTCTGTCCACAACCAGTGTGAATCCTGGCTGCTAATTGAAAGCGGACAACACAGCGACTTAACTGGTCAAACAGGTCTTAGGTCAAATCAATCCTCTGGGGCTGGACCCACCAGGAGCAGCCCCCCAACTGAGGTAGAAAAACTCTAAACAATACATAACAGGTTCCCCCTAGTAACAAAGGAAGCAACATACCTACACCACTACACAGCCTAAGAACAGAATACAAGGCATGCCACTATCCAGACTAAAGCTGAAAAAAGAGATCTAATGATTGATCCAGATGGGAAGGGCTCAGTGAAAGAACATGGGGAGTATAAAGAATCAAATGGAAATCTTGCCCCCAAAGAGGAATACCAGCTCTCTACCAAATGACACAAACCAGATTCAAAATGTCAATATGTCACAGGAAGAATTTCAAATATGGATTATACACAAGCTGAATAATATATACAAGAAAAAATGGATAAACAACACAAAGAAACCACAAAAAAAAAAAATCCAGGGTTTTGAAGAAAAATTCACTAAAGAAATAGAAATATTGAAGAAAAATCAAACTGAAATCCTGGAAATGAAGAATTATTCAGGGAGTTTCAAAACACAGTGGAAAGTCTCAAGAGCAGGGTAGATCAAACAGAAGAAAGAATCTCAGAGATCAAAAATAACACTTTCCAATTAAATAAGTCAGTCACAGAGACAGAGCAAAGAAATAAGAGAAAAGACCAGAGTCTACAAGAAATGTGGGATTATGTGAAGAAGCCTAATGTGAGAGCTATCGGCATTCCTGAGGGTGAAGAAGATAATAAGCAAGGGTTGGATAAGCTATTTGAAGGCATAATTGAGGAAAATTTCCCAGACCTTGCTAAAACTCTAGATATACAGGTTCAAGAAGCTCAAAGAACCCCTGGGAGATTCATAGCAAATAGTAAGACACTACATCACGCAAGTTATCAGACTGATCAAAATATCCACTAAAGAGACCCTTGTTCGAGCTGTAAGGAGAAAGAAACAAGTAACATACAAAGAAAAGCCCGTCTGAATAACGCCTGATTTCTCAACTGAAACCTTACAAGCAAGAAGAGACTGGGGCCCCATTCTCACTCTTCTGAAACAGAATAATGTCCAGCCTAGAATCTTGTACCCAGCTAAGCTAAGTTTTGTATACGAAGGAGAAATTAAGACATTCTCAGATAAACAAGGACTGGGGGAATTCACCAAGACAAGACCAGCTCTCCAAGAAGTACTCAAAACAGACTTACACACAGACCAGCACAAGAAAGACCCATGGATGTAAAACTACTCAAAAGTTAAGATCAAATCCCAGTTACCATAATGGCTCAAGAGAGAAAACTTAGCAATGAAGTTCTACCCAAAAAGATGAACAGAATTCTGTCCCACTTATCAGTTCTCTCAATAAATGTGAATGGCTTGAATTCCCCACTCAAGAGACATAGAATGGCCCAATGGATAAAAAAAAAATACAAGCCAAGTATCTGCTGTCTGCAGGAAACCCATCTAACCTGCAAAGATGCATTTAGACTAAAAATAAAAGGGTGGAAATCGATATTTCAAGCAGAAGGTAGCCAAAAGAAAGCTGGCATGGCAGTTTTAATTTCCAATAACTTAGTTTTTAAACCAACAAAAGTAATGAAAGACAAAGATGGTTACTATAGGCTGGTGAAGGGTACCATTCAACAAGAAGACACAACTATACTTAATATATATGCAACCAACTTAGGTGCACCCAGATTCATAAAGCAAACCCTACTTTATCTGAACCAAATGATAGATAACAATACTATAAGAGCCGGAGATTTTAAAACCCCATTGACAGTACAGGACAGATCCTCCAAACAGAAAATAAAGAAATAATGGACTTTAATAGAATTCTAGAACAAATGGGCCTGACTGACATCTACAGGACGTTCTATCCAAAATCCACTGAATATACATTCTTCTCATCAGCTCATGGGACATTCTCTAAGACTGACCATATCCTAGGACATAAAGCATGTCTTAAAAAATTAAAAAAAAAAATAAAAATTATACCATGCATCTTCTCAGATCACAGCGGAATAAAGGTAAAAATTAACTCTAATATAAATTCTCATTCCTACGCAAAGTCATGGAAGCTAAACAACCTTCTCCTGAACGATTATTTTATAAATGAAGAAATCAAGATGGAAATCAAAAGATTCTTTGAATTAAACAACAAAGAGACACAACTTATCAAAATCTGTGGGAGATAGCTAACGCAGGCCTAAGAGAAAAATTTATTTCCATAAATGCCTATATCAAAAAGACAGAAAACTTACAAATAGACAACCTAATGAATAGGCTCAAAGAGCTGGAGAAAGAAGAACAGATCTACTCCAAACTCAGAAGAAAGCAAGAAATTATTAAGATCAAATCAGAACTAAATGAAAAGGACAACAAAAATACCATAAGGGAGATTAATAAAACAAACAGTTGATTCTTTGAAAAGATAAACAAAATAGACACGCCTCTGGCTAGACTAACCAAGAGCAGAAAAGAAAAATCTCTAATAACCTCCATCAGGAACATGAAAGGAGAAATCACAACCAATGCCATAGAGATACATGATATCATCTATGAATTCTACAAAAATCTTTATGCACACAAATTAGAAAATGTGGAGGAAATGGACAAATTTTTAGAAACACATAGCCTTCCCAGGCTCAACCAGGAAGAAACAGAATTCCTGAATAGACCAATATCAAGAACTGAAATCGAAACAACAATAAAAAACCTTCCCAAAAAGAAAAGCCCTGGTCCAGATGGGTTCACACCTGAATTTTACCACACCTACAAAGAAGAACTGGTGCCCATCCTACATAAACTATTCTCCAATATCGAGAAGGATGGAATTCTCCCCAACACATTTTACCAAGCCAATATAACATTGATACCAAAATCAGGAAAGGATGTAACAAAAAAAGAAAACTACAGACCAATATCTCTTATGAATATAGATGGAAAAATTCTCAATAAAATCCTACCAAATCGACTCCAGGTGCTTATAAAGAAAATAATCCATCACAACCAAATGGGCTTCATCCCAGAGATGCAGGGATGGTTCAACATATGCAAATCTATAAATGTAATTCGCCACATAAATAGAAGCAAAAATAAAGACCAAATGATCCTCTCAACAGATGCAGAAAAAGCATTTGATAAAATTCAACACCCGTTTATGATAAGAACACTTAATAAAATAGGCATAGACGGGGCCTATCTAAAAATTATACAAGCCATATATGACAAACCCACAGCCAATATTATACTGAATAGGGAAAAATTGAAAGCATTCCCACTTCGAATTGGAACCAGACAAGGCTGCCCACTGTCCCCATTACTTTTCAACATAGTATTGGAAATCCTTGCGAGAGCTATCAGGCAAGAGAGCAGAATCAAAGGAGTCCAAATAGGGAAAGAAGAGATCAACCTCTCACTCTTTGCTGATGATATGATGTTATATCTAGAAAACCCCAAGGATTCAACCAAGAGACTCCTGGAATTGATCAATGAATTCAGTAAAGTCTCAGGATACAAAATCAATACACACAAATCAGAGGCATTCATATATGCCAATAACAGTCAAATGGAGAACCAAATTAGGGACTCAATACCCTTCGAAATAGCAACAAAGAAAATAAAATACCTACGAATATATTTAACTAAGGAGGTAAAAGACTTCTACAGGGAGAACTATGAAACACTGAGGAAGGAAATTGAAGAGCATGTAAATAGGTGGAAAACCATACCATGCTCGTGGATTGGAAGAATCAACATTGTCAAAATGTCTATACTACCCAAAGTGATCTACAGATTCAATGCAATCCCTATTAAATTGCCAACATCATTTTTCACAGATATAGAAAAAATAATTTTACATTTTGTATGGAACCAGAGAAGACCCCATTTAGCAAAAGCAATTTTAAACAATAAAAATAAAATGGGAGGTAGTAATTTGCCAGACTTCAAACTATATTACAAGGCTGTGGTTATTAAAACTGCTTGGTATTGGCACAAGTGCAGGGATACAGACCAGTGGAACAGGACGGAAAATCCAAATATAAAACCATCCTCATATAGACATCTAATCTTCGACAAAGCAGACAAAAACATACTCTGGAGAAAAGAATCCTTATTCAATAAATGGTGCTGGGAAAAATGGATAGCCACATTTACAAGCCTGAAACAGGACCCGCAGCTTTCACCTCTCACAAAAATCAAATCATGGTGGATAACAGACTTAAACCTTAGGTGCGAAACTATTAGAATTCTAGAAGGAAATGTAGGAAAGACTCTTACAGACATCGGCCTAGGCACAGAGTTTATGAAGAAGACCCCTAAGGCAATCACAGCAACAACAAAAATAAATAAATGGGACCTGATTAAATTAAAAAGCTTCTGCACAGCCAAAGAAACAGTCACGAGAATAAAAAGACAACCTACAGAATGGAAAAAATTTTTTGCATACTACACATCCAATAAAGGACTGACAACAAGAATCTACTTAGAACTCAGGAAAATCAGTAAGAAAAAATCAAACAACACTATCAAAAAGTGGGCAAAGGACATGAATAGAAATTTTTCAAAAGAAGATATAAGAATGGCTAACAAACATATGAAAAAATGCTCAACATCTCTAATCATCAGGGAAATGTAAATCAAAACCACAATGAGATATCACTTAACTCCAGTGAGAATGGCCTTTATCAAAAAGTCCCAAAACAATACATGTTGGCATGGATGCGGAGAGACAGGAACACTCATACACTGCTGGTGGGACTGCAAACTAGTGCAACCACTGTGGAAAGCAATATGGAGATACCTTAAATAGATTCAAGTAGACCTACCATTCGATCCAGCAATCCCATTATTGGGCATCTACCCAAAAGAACAAAAGTCAGTCTATAAAAAAGACACCTGTACCCAAATGTTTATAGCAGCACAATTCACAATTGCAAAGATGTGGAAAAACCCAAATGCCCATCAATTCATGAGTGGATTAGTAAAATGGTGTATATGTATACCATGGAGTATTACTCAGCTATAAGAAATAACAGTGATATGGCATCTCTTTGGTTCTCCTGGAGAGAGTTGGAACCCATTCTATTAAGTGAAGTATCCCAAGAATGGAAAAATAAGCACCACATGTACTCACCAGCAAGTTGGTTTCCGTGATCATCACCTAAGTGCACACTTGGAAATAAAACCACTTGAGTATCGGACAGAGGTGGGGGGTGGGGGGAGGGGATGGGTGTATACCTACATGATGAGTGTGATGTGCACTGTCTGGGGAATGGACATGCTTAAAGCTCTGACTCGGGGGGCTGGGGGGGCATGGGCAATATATGTAACCTGAACTTTTGTACCCCCATAATAAGCTGAAATAAATAATATAAAAAAGACCTAAATATAAGATCTAAAACTATAAAATGACTGGAATAAAACATAAGCAAAGCACTCCAGGACATTGGTCTAGGGCAAAGATTTTATGGCTAAGATCTCAAAAGCAAGGCAACAACAAGAAAAAAATGGGACTATATTAAACTAAAAAGCTTCTGCACAGCACAAGAAATAATCAACAGGAGAAAACTTGTTGAGTGGGATAAAATATTTGCAAACTATTCACCTAACAAGGGATTAACATACAGAATAAACAAATTCAAACAACAAGCAAAAAATAAATAATCCCATTAAAAGTGGGCAAAGGACATGAATAGGTATTTCTCAAAAGAAGACATACAAATGGCCAAAAGGTATGTGAAATAATTCTCAATATCACCAATCAAGAAATGCAATTCAAAGCAACAATGAGATATCATTTTATTAATATCTTAGCTAGAATGGCTATGATCAAAAAGACCATAAAAAATAAGATGCTGGCAAGAATTTAGAGAAAAGGCAACTCTTACACACTGTTGGTGGGAATATAAATTAGTAGTCATTATAGAAAATAATATGAAGATTTCTCAAAAACTAAAAATAGAACTACCATATAATCCAGAAATCCTACTACTAGATATTTATTCAAGGGGAAGGAAATCAGTATATTAAAGAGATGCCTGTACTATTCGCAATAGCAAAGATATGGAATCTACCTATGTGTTCATCGATGGATGAATAGATAAAGAAAATGTAGTACATACACACAGGAAGTACTCTTCAGCCATAAAAAAATGAAATCCTGTTATTTGTAACAACAAGGAAAGAACTTTAGGTATTATGTTAATGGAAATAAGCCAGGCACAGAAAGACAAATATACTTCTATGATATTCAGGGGCACGCAGAGTGGTACAATGGACATTGGAGACTCAAACAAGGAGAAAAGGAGGGAAGGAGAACTACCTGTTGGGGGAAATGTATACTTTTCAGGTGATAGATATGCTAAAAACCCAGAATGAGATCCTTCACTTAGGATAAGAGTCTCCAGATCAATCCAAATTGCTGCAAAAGACATTAATTCATTTCTTTTTATGGCTAAGTAGTACTCCATGGTGTATGTGAATATTTTCTTTATCCACTCCTCAGCTGATAGGTATTTGATTCCATATCTTTGCAATTGTAAAATGTGCTGTAATAAACATATGATTTCAGTTACCTTTTTAATACAATAATTACTTTTCCTTTGGGTATTTACCCAGTAGTGGAACTGCTGGATTGAATGGTAGATCTGCTTTTAGTTCTTTGGCAAATCTCCATACTGTTTTTCATAGAGGTTGTACGAATTTACATTCCCACCAACAGTGTATGACCATTTCCTTTTCATCACATCCATGTCAACATCAATTGTTTTTGATTTTTTTATCAATGGCCACCCTGGAGTAGGTATCTCATTGTGTTTTTAATTTGCATTTCTCTGATGATTAATGAAGTTGAGTATTTTTGATATACTTGTTGGCCATTTGTCTATCTTCTTTTAAAAAGCTTCTGTTCATATAATTTGTCCACTTTTTAATAGGATTAGTTTTTTTCTTGCTGATTTAAGTCTCTTGTAGATTTTGGATATTAGTCCTTTGTTGTATGTATAATTTGCAAGTATTTTTTCCCATTCTGTAGTTTCTTTATTTACTCTGTTGATTATTTCCTTTGCTGTACAGAAGCTTTTTAATTTAATTAAGTCCTATTTATTTATTTTGTGTTTGTTGCATTTGTTTATGGGGCCTTAGTCATGAATTCTTTGCCTAGGCCAATGTCCATAGGAGTGTTTCCTACTTTTTCTTCTAGGGATATGACCACCTTTTCTCATTCATTCCCCCAAACTGAATTCCTGAGTGAAGAATAATACCTCAAGGTACTTCAGTGGGAGAGAATAATAAGCACTTGGCATCCCATACTCAGGAGATCAGTCTAGTGTAGATTATAATAGCCAAAGTCTGGGCTGCTCCAAGTCTGTGAGGTAAAGGTGTGCTTTTTTGGTTTTCCCCAAACATCTGAGTTGGTATATATATATATATATATATATATTTTAACTGTAATTACATATACACAAAACCCACATAATTCTCATAATATGAATGTAAAAAAATATTTTTTCATAAATCAAACATTTTCCCAGTGAAGATAATATATCATATTGTTAAATTGAATAAAGCCAATTTACCTTGACTTTTCTTTCCAGCTGATGCATAGAGCATTGTCTGTCAAAGTGTGGCTTGGGAGCCGCTGGAGGTCCACTAGGTTAAAACAATTTAATTTTTTTTATTCCTCCTAGTGAATCATTGAAAAGTCAAAACTATTTTAAAGTAATAACAGAGATGTTATTTTCCTTTTCAACTCTCATCCTTTTGAAGTGCACTGTAGAATTTTCCAGAGGCTAAGTAGCCTTCATTGCCATCATCACTCTGATGGCTGACGGAATATGTGATTGTGTATCCTTGTGTCTCTAAGATTTTCTAAACCAAGCTCTTGGGGTCTTGAATTTTAAGAGTGTAAAGAGGTCCTGAAACCAAAACTTTTGACAACTAATGGCATAGAGGATTATAGATACAAAATCATTTCTACACCTTTAAACCACAGAATGATCCATCTCTGATGGACTCTCTTAAAGTATATCACAAATGCTGAGAATTTTCAAATCACAACTTTTCTTTGTATCAAGCATGTCAAATATCTGGCCAGGGTGTTTTCCCACACAAATCTTTCTAAGCAGAAGGCCAATGGTGACACTTCTTTTTAGCCCAGAATTTGTATTACCTCCTAATTCAAAACCAGATTTTTTCCTTCTATGAGATATATATGTGCATATGTATTTTTATATGTATATGTAATATTTATATACATAAACTATGTGTGCAATTTTATATGATATATATAGTTTTAAACTAGATAAAATCTTATTGTTATTAAACTAACCATTTTTGTAACAGACTACAAGAAATTGAGTAATTTCTGCAGATATTGACATCTCTATAATAGACAAGCATTTAGATTTTATGAAATGATAGTTGGTCTAAGTAAAAACCAACATAGCTCTTAAATTTATTATAGAAGAAAATAGAAACTCAAATTAAAGAAATCTGATTTTAAATGCAATTTTTTAATCCAAAATGAGCTATAATAGGTAGCTACTGAAAAACTATCAGGGCATCATTTGCCATGTACTTTGAAAGTAAACAACCAGTCAACATTGACAACTCAATTATAGTTTAATAGTGAAAAACTTAGGTCCACATTTTGTTTTGGATTTATATTGGACTCCCTATATTTTAGCAACTCTTATAAAAAGCAAGAAGGAAAAAAATGTAGAACTGTATCAGTAAGCTAAAATTCATCTGTAAAGTTGATTTCTGGTATTTCTATTCCATATGGTTTCTATGTGTACTGAAAGGTTTCCTGTTATTTACTTAGAAAAGCACTTCTCTCATTGACTATAGGACCTACCCATTATTTTATCCCAGATCTTCAGAGGCAAAGCACAACTCAAGAACTTACAAAACCCAGCTTCTTATTCATAGACTCTTTACCACTATAAAAGTTGCCTTCTGGTGCCAGATATACTTAAGGAACTGTTAAAAGTGGGTCACAACCAAAAAATAATAGGTCAATGCAAAAATATTTAGGAATTATGAAATAATAATTGATCTCTTTTTTAAAGCCAACTTTGTTTTATGATCATTCAAGCATTATAAAACTTAGTTGAATGTTACTTCAAAGCCCTTTTCACTGCCTTTTCATTTTGTTGGTATTCACACACAGAATGCAAATAGCAGACATGATTTAGAACTTAGAACCTACAGTTCCCAAGTGCCTGTATCTTGGAGAAAGAACAGAAATATCAAACATCTTCTACTTTGTACATTTTACCTGGGTGCAATAGCGAAAATAAAGGAAGTTTCTATGTCTACCTGCATCGTGAAATGGTCTCAGTCTCTATTGTTGTCACCGACGTATTTCCGAGCACCAGCCAAGCCAGAACCCTGTCGTGTAGAGCTGCACTTTCATACATGTTGTCTGTTGAACTGTTGATCCTGTGTGCTCAAGTTCATGTCTTCCTGGTCACACTTGAATGGACCATGGGTAAACACCTGACCTAGAATGTTTTATAAGTGGGGCTGCGTCAATCATATATTTCGAGAATTTTAGCTAAGGGGAATAGGTGGCCTGACAAATGGAAATATCAAGCTTCAATTAGCCAGTAATCAACTCAAGGTAGTGTGAAAGTCAGAGACCCCTATGGTGTCATTTAAAGAAACACATCTCCTGTCCCTGGAGAGTTACCAGGCTCCATAACAGGCTGAGGATATGACTGTAAGGGAAGCAGAACTACAGAGAACCCGGAATTCACAGAACGCGGATCTCCAGTGTGAATGTCAAGGCCCTCACAGGCGGAGTCCTGAGACCTGGAAGGGGAACATTTGTGTGGGTATGCTTGAGACCACTGAATGAAACCTTCTAAGTAAGCTTTACAATACTTGAACACCCATGGTCTTCTAAACCCTCTTAAAATGCAGGATTGGCCTCCCCCAAATCTGGAGTGTGTATAGAAACCTCAGCTGAGGCACATGTCCTACAGAATACTTGCGCTCCTCAGAATCCACCCCCCTCTGCTCCTCGCTAATACACCTATAACTGGGATCAAGCTTTAGCACAGACTGGCTGAAAAAGCACTAACTCTATCAAAAGACAAAGGAATCATTCACATACAGATCTGCGGGACCTGGCAAATAGATTCCCACAAGAACTAAGAGAACATGCCTGGCAATGATGCCTGAGGATGCTAAACCAGAGGGCAGAATGTATAGCTAAATGATGGAATGTTTTCCGATTCAGAATGTTGCCCCATGACTTAAATACAAAACACTTACATCATCTCCTAATGCGGGTCCTTGAGGTGCTAGAACTGCCTTGGCGTTCTTGGCAAAAAGGAATGAGAGGCTTACAGAAGTAGTGGGCTAGAATGGATCTATTATATAAGACTCAAGAACATATCAGATGACTACACTCATCTGAGCACTCTTTTCACTAATACATAAAGAAATGTGCTAATGAAAAGGTCATGACACCATGACCTTTTCAGTAATGCCTCAGTAATGGCTGTCCTCTTCTGAACTGATGGTAGGGATGGTGTTATGGAACTGGCATCCCTATTGACAATTGGAATGACAGAATTATGGAATAGAAGAGAAAAATGAGCAGTACTTAACCTTACAAGTCAAGTTTGATGGAATTACTGTGGCTGGCAGCAAGGCCAGAATGCTAACCTGGGGACACTGACCCACAGGGATCCGTGACAATGGCTAATTACAGAAGCAAGGAAAATGGGAAACCAAGAACATTGCTGCTTGATACAAATTATCATTCTCCCAATGAAAAAAATCACAATCCCTTGCTTTCTCAGTTTCTGATCCTGAGCAAATTCTCAGAGCTTATGTCCCCTGATAGAAGGAGGGGGCTAAAACTTAAGGATCAACTGCACAACATTAGAGAAAGTGATCTATAGCCATCTATGAAGTAACTGAGCACTGGAGAAAGTGTCTAGATCTTTCCAGGGCTTTTGTATATAGGATTTGATCTACCATTGATACTAAAGACCCACAAATGCTTTTATAGCCCAGTAATTATGTTAGGACATATGGAGGCCAGACAATAAATTCTTGACCCAGGTCCATCTCACAGTGAGCTCAGTGAGTTGAAAAATCCACCTGGTAGTCATTTTCTAAATGCCTAGTTAGGATGGACACACTTAGAAGCTGAAAGAACCCTCATATTCATTCCTTGTCTTGTGGGTTAAGAGATGTGGATTAAGAGTAGGATATTACAAATGGAGACCTCCCAAGCAGCAATCTCTGATAAGGATAATCAAAATAATACATGATTTGGAGTAAAGAAAAAAAAAAAACAAAGACAAATGCATTCTCAATAACTTTAAGGTCTTAGCTATGTTGTAACATCCCCTTCAAAGGGAAGAGCACCTCATATCAGCCATCCTGAGAGAGAGGCACAGAGCTTGGCAGTCTGTATCCCTTGAGAATACTACTCCAATCTATTTTCACTGCCAGTTTTGAGAGGAGCCCAGAAAAATAGGAGGCTGCTTGGGTCACATGACCTAGAAGTTTCCCTGATGTAGACATCCCGGATCAATGAAATGCCATGTGGACTCTCTGGCATGTCACAATAGGACACTCACAGTATGGACCTCTAGGGCTGGGAAGAACTGCTGTGACTTCAGAAAACAGTTCCTGGCATGTTGTTTGGTTCCAGTAGAGGCTAAGAATCTGATCAGGAGACATCAAATGTCTATGCACCAGAGCTAGCAACTGTGAGCTGTGAACTGTCAAATTTACAAAGCTTATAACCTTGAGTTGGCACAGCAGCTATCCATTATTTGATAGGAGTAGAACATTTGGATCAGGCTTTCCAAGGTCCTGAGGACAAAAGTAAGTTATAGATTTATCTCAGACCTCCCCCTCTCTCATGTCATCTACCCCTGTTGTACTAATGACTCTTCTATTGTCTTCTACTGTGATCTCATGAGGGTAGGGAGTGAGAGGGCCCCAATGACTAGTTGAACAGAGGAAGAAGAAACACAAGGCTGTTTCAAAGATGGGTCAGTTCTATGCTTTGGTGCTGGCCAAACATAGATTGCAGCTGTGCTACAGCCCCACTCACAGATGCCACTCAGAGAGAATGTGTGTTTGTGTACGGATGAGGGAGGTGAGTATTTTCCAGTGGGCAGAACTTAGATTTTCTTGCCACTCAGTTTACTTGTAAAGGGAGCAGAAGCTTGAGGTAAGAATGTCTATGGATTCCCGAGAAATTGAGGAGAATCTGGCTAAATGATCTGAGGGCTAGAAGGAGCAAAATTGGAAAGTGAGGGACAAGTTGGTCTGATAAAAGGATATACCTATTTTAGACTTGCCCATTTCTCTACAGGATTTGTTTTACTTTTCTCATTGATCTGTAGAATTGCATATTTGTATATCTTAAATATGAGTCCTGTATTGTAATATTTACTGCAAATATCTTTTTCTACTGAGTGGTTTGCCATTTCTCCCACCTAATTGTTTAATTTTATCAATGGAAAGTCTTAAGGTTAATGTACTATGATATATCAAGTTTCTATTTTCCTTTAGAATTTGTACTTTTGTGTAGTGTTTAATAATAATCTTTCCCTATCCCCAATGTCAAGGAGAAAATTTATTTTGTTTTTGTCCAGAGGATTTAGTATTATACCTTTTACCTTTAAGTCTACGTAACACCTGGAGTTACCTGCTATGTATACCGTGAAATAAGAGGGAGGGCTTATTTAAACGTGGACACTCAACTGGCCCAGGCCCATCAAAACACCCTTTGCCCCACTGCACGACAGCGCGAACTGTGGCACGAATGAAGCCACTATGGGAGTGTCGGGCTTGTTTCTGGATCTCCAACAGATTCCACTGGTCTGTTTGTCTTTTCTTGAGAGAACAGCAAAGTGTTTTAATTTATACTTATAATACTTGATATTAAGGTCTCCAGCTTCACTGTGGTTGTTTCTTCTTCTTGTCTTCTTCCTCCTCCTCTTTCTTCCCTCTTCAGGTGCCAAATCTATTTTTTGTTGTTCAGATTTGACATCTATTCTAGAATCATCTAGTGAATTGCAATAAACTACTGTTTTGATTAGATTTCATTGAATCTATAGATCAATTTGGAGAGATTTGACATCTTTGCAAAACTGAGTCTTCTAATACATAAACAGAATATATCTTTTAAACTTTCAGTAATGTTTTGGTAGTGTCTGTATAGAGCCTTGCACACCTTTTGTTAGATTTGTAGTTAAACATATTAAATAGTAAATATCTTTTAAAATATTATTTTATATTTGTTGCTGACACATAGAAATAAAATTGATTTACATATATGGATCTTGGTCATCTCCAGTTCTGTCTCCATCAATTTCTTCTTCTCTTGAAAATAAGTTATACTCTTACATTTTTTGTATTCTGGGTAATTTTGTATTCTGTCTTGCATATTATGTAGATTATATTCTGAAAACTTTATTGCTGTTACAATCTTCCGAGGAGTAATGTTTTGTTTTAGCAGGCAATTAACGTGATTATATATAGCAGCAGATCTGTTTCGTGGGCAGCAACTCAAATATTCAGTTCTTGCACGCTTAGCTAGCCTGTTTCCAATCCTTTCTGTGCACCTTTGTTGCAGCTATCAGTCAACTCAGACATCAGAGTTTGGGGCAAAATTTATGTACAGAATTTTGACCTTCCCTTCCTCAGATTTCTGTCCATTGATTTTGGTAGCCCTGAACTCTGCTCTCTGGTTCTCATGGCCAAAAATACTGAGGCTTTTCTACTAAGCTTTTAGGCATGCCACTTAGTACCAACGGGGCCTGCCCTTGGGCTAGAACCTGACGGCAGAAAAGGCCCTTATTGCTGTTTCTTCTTCCATGACTTTTAGTCTTTCTTGAGTCTTTTCAGGCAGTTGTGGAGTGATCTTGTCAACAGTTAATAGCTGTTATTTGAGGAGGATTGGTCTAATAGGTGCTTCCTCATCCTATTTTAGTTGTTGTGAAGTTAAATTGGCTCATGTTTGACTTTTATTTTTTCTCCCGGTCTACATTTTGTATATTTCAGACAACTTTTGATTGAATTTAAGACCCTGTGTATGAAAACATTTAAAGGCTCTGAATGTTATTTCCTTCAGAAAGGGATTATCCTATCCTTTGATAATTAATAGAGAGAGGGAAGATCACCTTAAACAGGGAGCAGGCTGGTGAGGCTGGGTTTTACTAGTGTAAAACTTCTGGCTACCTATTCCTAGGATGTCGCTCTTCAGGGTTCCCAACTAAGAGCATGCAATACTTCCTAAGGGCTTCTCTTCCTTGGCTGATCCTAAACTCCAATTTTTCCCTCCTTAGCACTGGGTGAACATAATGAAACCCCCACTCTGCTTTTCAGAGGCTTTCTGCTTAACATCCAAGCCTCTTACCCAGTGTAGTTCAAGAATTTGACCAGTTTGCTAAGGTGAAAGCCAGCATTAAAGGGTATACTTGTCTATTCCACATTTCTTTCCAGGATTTTGGCTCCTCAAACCTTTGGAGTTTGGCAGATGTAAATTTCATGTGTCACCTCTCCATCGTCATAGAATTGCCCGAAGCTCTGCTACCTTCTCTGCCTCTCAGCTAGAGTTTTATTTGCAGCTTCCTGCTTTGTACAAATAGTCACCAAAAGTACCTAAAGTAGCATTCTTTGGTCAGCATTATTTTTGTGGGGGGCAGGGATCATAGAGGCTTCTCAAGTTCTTGTCAGGCAGTTCTCTGATCTTACAAAATGCTAACAGGATGTGTGTGCGCATGCGCACATGTGTGTGTGTGTGTGTGTGTGTGTGTGTGTATGTGTGTGTGTGTGTGCTGGTCTGCAGCAAACAACTCCATATCTACAGTGAAAGTTTTCAATACATACTTTTGAATGAATGGACGAAAGTCCTTTAAAAGATCTTTAACTCTTCATTGCCCTATATAATGCACTGTGCTATTCACTATTCAAAGGAAAAAAATTGTACTGAAAATGCATTTCCCAGTTAAACAGAAAAAAAATAAAATGTATGTAAATAATTGTGTATGTAAATCACGCAAATAGATCAACTTCCAAATTTCACTTGTAGATCACACATGCATCACTACAAGTGTGTTCTTACATACATAAATTTAAAAAGAGGAGGCAAAACATAGCCACACAGGCAAGTATGGAGAGACACAGTTCAAAAGACACACTCTGTGAGAATTTCAAGAGTTTTTGTTGCCATCTTTGTTTTCTTTTACTGTTTATCAATTGCAAGATGCAACTTGGTATAAGTATATGAAAAGTCTAAGGCTTCTAAAGAAATTAGGACTTTTGTTCATATAGTGTGATAAGAACCAGTCCAATCTTTTGGAAAGCAGATAACAAAATGTTTAAGAAAAATGATGTAGCTATTAGGCAAAAAATAAGATAAACCAGATGTTCCTTTTCTCTACACACTCGTAGAGCATATTTATAAAAGTCCCTTTAACGAGAGAAAAAGTTTAAAAGGGCAAAAAAAAAAAAAAAGAGGCTCCATAGGCTGACTTTGTGAATACTCAATGTTCACAAAACCCAGTTCAGTTTTCTTTATTACTTACAGAATTTATATAGACTTGTAGAATTATACATAATTTACGTGTATAATGTAATAAACAAGAAAGTAAATACCAGTAAAATTCCTACTCCATTCTTTTCACATTCTCATTTCCCTCTCAACATAAAAACAATGTTAAAAGTGAAATATTCCTGTGTACCTTTTCCCCTCATGTACATCTATGTGTTTAAGCCTCTGTATGTGTACACATTTACATATACAAACATAGATTTTCATAAGTAACAATCCCATATTTCTTGCCCTTGTCATTTAATATTCAATATCATTTTCCATGTCAGTTCATAAAGATCTCATTCTCTGTCATGTTCAGTATGGTGGTACCACATTTTTTGTTTAGTAATTCCCCAATCGATTGACATGTTTTATTTTATTTCTATATTTTTGCCTTTATATAAAGTTTCAAGAAATATCTTTGGATGTTAAACATTTTTTATTTTTTTATTTTTTTAAGTTTTTCTTACAGACTCCATGTCCAAAGCTTCAGAAAAGAAAAAAAGGAAGAAAAAGATGGCAGGAAGGGGTCTGCTTTGCAGTGTACGAAAACCCTGACCCAGAATCGGGCCGCCTACAAACGGTTTGGCGCCATTTTCCACTCGCACTTTGTTACCTGACAGGTGAGGGGTGGCCATGTGTCTGGCTGCACCCAGTTTCCCAGAACCAGGGGTGCTCCAGGCCAGACCCGTCCCGGCGCGCAGTGGGCAGGTGAATGCGCGCAGGTAGCAGTGAACTTTTTGACAAAGGTTTGACCATATCTGAAGGACAGATTTAAAAACATGTGACTCTTTCAAAATATCTGCTAAGATAGCTTACAAATTTATGCTCCTACCACAGTGTCTGTTAAGTGTCTGATCACATCCTAACATTAGAAACTATAAGAAATTTTAATCAGGTAATATTAACAGTTATATCTCAGTGTTGTTTAATTTTATTTTATACTTCCCTGATTTGTTGTTGATTTCTAGGTCTTTAAATATTATGTCTATTAACCCTTCATTATTACTGCTGCAAATGTTTTCTTCAAGCCAATTTTCTAAATGTGGCAGATGATGTCTTTTGCTAACCTTGTCATTTTTTTTAATTTTAGTGTTTGTCTCTGCATTAAACATCTTAACTACATTTTTCAAAGCCTCTGGATCCTCAGTTATTTTATTATCTACTTGGCTTTTTTCTTTTCCAAGGGTAATGCACTTAGGTTAAATCACTGAGAATCCAAACTAATGAGTCAACTTTAGCATATTGGAGACAAGAAGTGTTGGAATGAGTTTGTAAGAGAGCCAGCGACAGAAAGTTAGGGCCAGATGTAAGCAAAACTGTTTGCATTCTCCCTGAGAGACATATGTACTGAAATACGACAAGCACCTGGTGTTCTTACACTTTTTCCTTCCTTTTTCCCATAAAAATGTGCTGCCATAAAGGTTCCTGAACTCATCTGCATTAAATAGAAAATGAGTGAAAATGATTGAAATTGTTCCACAATGCTATTGGTATTTTACAGGAATCCAGGTAAAAAATGAAGGTCTAATTTGTGGAATTTCAGATATTATCCAGTTGGTAGAAACAGAATTTTTCATCAGGACAGACTTTTCGTTTGCTCCAGAAATCACAATGTCAACTACTCTACTGACATAAATAAAAATAAAACATTTTATCTAGAAAATCAGTATAACAATATATAATGCAAAGGTAAATATATATATATATATATATATACACACACACATATTTACATTTGGTAATGCAAACTGTAGGTAAATATAACTACATTTAGGTAAATATAATAATGACAATCATTGCCTCTGGCATTAGACTGGTTAGGTTTTAATACTGATTCTCTCACTTAATATTTTTGTAACCTGGGTTTATAACTCCTCTATGCTTCGTTTTTCTCATCTGTAAAATAAATAATAGCATATAGCACCTATGTTTGGTTATAATAATTAGATGAAGTGCTCTCCTCCCACTTAGATCTATCCAGCTGTCTAGTAAGCAGCCGCGTGCACACGCACACCCCTGTGTCTAGTTAGCATTTAGCACAGTGCCTGCACAGCATATCATAAGTTCTTATCAAACATTAGTTATTTTTATCAAAGAGAATATGGTATTTGGTCATGATGGCTTCATATAAAAATGAAAGCAAATCATAACCAAGAAAATATTTCTCAAAAAGAAGTAAATTCTGAAAGAGAACACTGAGTATCAATGTAAACAAAACCATTTTTAAAAGATTTATACTGATTTTCAATTTTTAAAAAAGTATGAGAAACCAGAAAATTACAAAAGTTTCTTCACCTTTTCATTTAAGCATTTTCTTACTTCTAAATTGAAAAAAACAATTCTCATAAGACCTCTAAATAAAAAAAATTTAAAAAGCATATGACTACACCAAAATAGTACTTTTGCTTGCTTTCATTGTATTTTCTTGACCAAATATGTAACTGTGCCTTCAGGCACTCGACTCAAGTCGGACTGGCACAATTCCAGTTCTGACTCCACACCTCCTTGTGTATATAGTTTTGGGGTTTTCTTCCAGTCTTTGGAGCAAAGTATTTAGTGTGTTAATGCTGCAGTTTTCTCAACTTATAAAGCCCCTAATTTGCTACTGTGCGGGGGTTATGTCACCTGAACTCACAAATATGGTTGAAATCCCTCTGCATCTGGAAAGCCTGCTAACAACACCAGGGACTAGTATATTAGGGCTAAGCTGGTCTGGTCCCTACAGCAGCCCTCATCAAATGCAGCAGCAGCACATGGCTCACATGTCTACTACCATCAGAAGAGACATTTTTCTGAGCTTAAAAAAGGGAAAATTGAGTTTTGACTCCTGGTCACAGAGACAGGAACATTCAAAGAATAGATAATAGCTGAAAAGCCATCTCTAAGAATGAGAAAAATCCAGTGTATCATGGCACTAGTATTGGTTGGAATAGTATATATGGTCTTCATGTACTGTATACAAATGGAGTCACAATAGGAAATGGGAGCTATATATACAGAGTTCCTTGGCAGGAAACAGTGGGGGGAAGGGTGATAAAATTTATTCATGTTTTCCTTCACCTCCTCTCTCTCCACATCCTTTTCTTTCCCTCTATCTTCATAGCTTTCTCTTTCTCTGCATCTTTCCATCTCTTTTACATTTTTCTTCATATATCTTTGGACCTCCACCCTTTACCCACCAATTTTTTTCCTACATACCAAGAAAGATTGGCAGTATGAAGACATTTTCAATAAACATAACTGAATTACCCTATAGCCAGTGCATCTGTGATTAGAGATTATCTCAATTCCTTCTCTAAATTGTATATCAGCTTTGACTTTTCTACCCAAATTCAAGCTCATTATAATGTTGTAGCCTTTTAGTATTCCTTTTTGTCATGTAGTATAATGGAAACCTAATTGATTTGTCTAACATAACCTTTCTAGCCCAATAAATTTATCCCC
This sequence comes from Eulemur rufifrons, assembly GCF_041146395.1. Lineage (NCBI taxonomy): Eukaryota > Metazoa > Chordata > Mammalia > Primates > Lemuridae > Eulemur > Eulemur rufifrons. The sequence continues at coordinate 93,521,683 of NC_090999.1, read as the reverse complement.
ATCTTTCCAAAATACTCCTTTCATATTACATTTTGCTCAAGAACAATAGTGGGATACTATTGCATTTTGAACCAAATTTTAAAGAATTAGTTTAATATTCCAATGCCATTTCTAAATTGACCCGCACACCTCATCTCCATCTGCCCCCAGCAGCCTTCCCACACCCACACTGCTCGATCTCTCTAGATTGTCTGTGTTTGCTCAGAACGTTTTCATCCCTCGAATGGCCACTATACTCTTTCAGATGCACCCAAAGAATCAACTAGTTCAGCCGCTAAGGGACCTTCCAATTACAGCATTCTTTTACTCCAAGATTTAAATTAATTTTAGAAATAAGGGGTAGACTTTCTCACATTCATGTCTCCAGTACTGAAGAACAGAATTTTTTTTTCTGTAGAAAACCTTAAATTTTGGTTGAAATCTAAGTTCTCTCTCTAAATCTTCTGCAAAGAGCTGAGTCTTCCTTAAGAATTCTAATCATGATAATCATTCTTCTTCAATATTTTATCTTTGATATTATTATTCCATTTATACCCTATTACATGTGTTACTTTTATATTATTTCCCAAATGTGAATTTAAGCTTTTGAGAGTAAGAGTACTGCTCTGCTATCTTCTTTACTCCTATGTAGGTGAGTGGTGCTTTTTTTATTGCTTATCTTTATTTATCCACATTTGTATGAATATTTAGATGTTTTGCTGTTGGATTTCTTTGTTTATTTGTTATGGGTAAATACTAGTATGTCTTTATAGGGTGCGTGTGATGTTTTGATACAGGCATACAATGTGAATTAATCAAATCAGGGTAATTGGGGTATCCATCATCTCAGGCATTTATCATTTTTGTGCGTGTGTTATGGGGTTTTCAGCATCTGAGGATCCTTAGTGAACACAGGGGTGGCCTGATGGCCAAATGTGTGCTTAGATAATTGAAAATTGTCAATGGAGGCATCTTGGAATGTCTCCCAAATATCTGAAATCACTTGTTTTCTTGTGTTTGTTTTGTGCCTGCATATCTGCGTTTTACCCTTTAGTTTGTCAAAAAATTAAATAATTCACCTGGATCCTTTCCTGCAAAACTAAAGTACAGGAATGAGTTGATGCCACTTGGGTATTTCTTTTAAAATTTTTCATCTTGTTTATTTCTGTTTTTCAACTGCTGGATAAGAAATAAAGGTCCATAAGGTTGAGAGAAATAGGTGAAATTTAAACGCTTTTATTCAATTTATGGAAACTTACTCTTTAAAAAAAAACTACAAATAAACATGGATATTGTTGCTGCCTATTTTTTTAACTTCAGACATTTCCAAATTATTGTCCTAGCCTAATAGGCCATAAAATCATAAGCATCTCCAACACAACTTAGAGTTTGAGTACATAATAATCATAATTTTTATAAATTGTTATTTTCCAGATTTATATGGAGGGCTAGAAGAATAAATGCCTTCAAAAGTTATAAAACATCCGTATATCCTTAAAACAACTTTTCCAGTCTCATTCTAGTTTAAAATTGTATTTTTTTAGAGAGTAACTTAGTACACAACACTTATTACACATGCTTCTGTGCATCTCCAGTTAAAAGGAAAAGCCTGAAGTTTAATTATTCTAAAATGTAATTTTATTTGCATATACCCATTATAAAAAAACTGAACATCAGTAAAAAGAAAGTGTCCTTTGCCTGTATCTCTACCTCTAATTCAGCTGCCCTCCTATTGGTCTCATTAGTTTTGCATATCCATAGAGAAAATTTTCATAGATTTACATAAATATATGTGTACAAATATTTAGTTTATGCTTTAGATTTTTCATTAAAAAGTAACACTTGCACATGATAAAATTAATACTACAAAAGCATAAACAAACACCAACCTCTTTCCAAAACCAGACGCTGAGTACCACTTCAAAAAAAATTGTAAATATTTATATCTATAAATATATATGTATAACAGTATGTACGTGTGCGTATGTCATTGTGTATAACAGATGTGGAAGACAGACAATGATAGAGTAGGAATTAGAGTATCCTGGATTAATTTAAGCAAATGGGAGCAAATTATCTGAATTAGTTTTAGACACTGCATTTTCTCCTTAATGTTGATCTTTCCAAATCAGCGCATATTTATAGAATGACATTTTTTTTTTTTTTTTGAGACAGAGTCTCACTCTGTTGCCCAGGCTAGAGTGAGTGCCGTGGCGTCAGCCTAGCTCACAGCAACCTCAAACTCCTGAGCTCAAGCAATCCTCCTGTCTCAGCCTCCCGAGTAGCTGGGACTACAGGCATGCACCACCATGCCTGGCTAATTTTTTTCTATATATATTTTTAGCTGTCCATATAATTTCTTTCTATTTTTAGTAGAGATGGGGTCTCACTCTTGCTCAGGCTGGTCTCGAACTCCTGAGCTCAAACGATCCGCCCACCTCGGCCTCCCAGAGTGCTAGGATTACAGGCGTGAGCCACCGCGCCCGGCCAGAATGACATTTTTGATTATTGCATTTTTCAAAGTGGTATCATAATTTATCTAACAAGTTCCTGACTGATGAACACTTAGGCTCTTTCAAGTCTTCTGTTACCACATATAATATGTCAATAAACATAGTTCTGAGTACAACTTTGTATATGTAAGTAAATATTAGCAGAATTCTGGACTTAAAGGATGTGTGAATTTTTCACTTTTATGTATATTGCCAAACTGTCCTATAAAGAAGTTGCAACAACTATTTGGACAATGTCTTTCCACTCACCTCTCTCTCAATGTTATCTATTACCAAACAATTTTCTGCGTATTTTATATTACCAAACATTTCTTTTGCATTTTTAAAGTTAAGTACAGTGGTTTAGAGTTCAAACTCTGGTGATTGACAGGTTGGGTGCAAAAATGAACTCAGCCACTTATTAGCTATATGTCTTTGGGAAGGGCACTTAACCCCCCTCTACCTCAGTGTCTTCATTTGTAAAACATTTACTCGATCACTATACATTGGCACGTAATGTGAGATAAGCACTGAAGATCCAACAGTGAACAAAACAGATAGATGTTCCTGTACAGTCTATCTTAAAATCCAGAGGCAAATAGTAAATAACTACCCCGTAGGGTTCTTGTGACTATTACATAAATTGATTTATGTAAAGTACTTATGACAGTGTCTGGTACATATTAAATTTGTTCAGTAAATGTTTACTATTATTATCACTATATTATTGGTAACAATATAACACAAGGAAAAATGGTATCTCAGTGTTTTAATTTCCACTTTCATAATTGTCAGCAATACTGAATACATGTGTATAGGTTAGAAAACATTTGAATTTCTTTTGTAAAAGCTGCTGCTTTAAGCCTTAACTCATCTTTCTTTTGGAGAGTGGTCTTTCCTTGAATGCTTTGCAAAAGCGCTCTGTACATGTACAAATTATTCTTTATATGGCAAATCATTTTCCATATAAAAGTTTAAATATTTGATATCTTCAAATGTAACAATCTTTTAATCACTACATTTCTGGGTTTTGATTTTTCTAAGACTCTTTTTATTTTTTTTTAAAGTTAAGTTTTTTTAAATTTTTTTTATTTCAGCATATTATGGGGGTACAAAAGTTTAGGTTACGTATATTGCCCTGGTCCCCCTTCCCCTGCCAGTCAGAGCTTCAAGTGTGTGTTCGTGCAAAATTGAGAGGAAAACAGATTTCTTACACTCCTCTTCCCTTGCACATGCATAGTTTCCTATTACCCACCTCCCTTACCAGAAGGTACATTTGTCACAATTGATTACCTACATTGACACATCATAGTCATCCAAAATTTATATAAATAGTTTACATTAGGGTTTGCTCTTGGTGTTACACATTCTATGAGTTTACTACAAATGCATATTGACGTGTATCCACCATTATAATACCATGCAGAATAGTTCTGCCCTAACATTCGTATGTGCTCTATTTATTTTTTCCTCACACTTAACCTCTAGAAACCCCTGATCTTTTTACTGTCTCCATAATTTTGCCTTTTTCAGAACATCAGATAATTGGAATTAGGTAGTATATAGTGTATATAGCCTTTTTGTATTGGCTTCTTTAAATTAGGAACATAGGTTTTCCCTATGGCTTTTCAGAGCTTGAGAGCTTTTCCTTTAGCGTTAGTGTTGAATAATGTTCCAATTTGTGGATGCACCACAGCTTATTTATCCATTCACCTACTTAGGACATGTTGGATGCTTCTAAGTTTTGGCAATTATGAATAAAGCTGCTATTAACATCCATGTGCAGGTTTTTGCGTAGACTTAAGCTTTCGATTCCTTTGGGTAGATACCAAGGAGCATGACAACTAAATCATATGGTAAGTGTATGTTTAGTTTTGTAAGAATCTGCCAAACCGTTTTCTAAAGTGACTGTATCATTTTGCATCCCCATCAGCAAAGAATGGGAGTTTCTGTTGCTCCACATCTTCACCAGCATTTGGTGTTGTCAGTGTTCTGAATTTTGACCATTCTAATGGCTATATAGAGGTATCTCGGTGTCGTTTAATTTGCATTTCTCTGATGACAGATGATGTGGAGCATCCTTCCATGTCCTTATTCGGCCTCTATACATCTTCTTTGGTGAGGTGTCTATTAAGTTCTTTTGGCCATTTTTTAATCAGGTTGTTTTCGTACTGTTGAGTTGGTTTTATACCTTTTTAAGAATGTCTTTCTTAATCCAAGATGATTAAAAATTCCATATTTAATCCTGGAATTTTAATACTCTTGCATTTTTCAAATTTCATAGTGTATATGAATTTCAAAGTGTAGAAATTATAATTTTACTTTTTCTTGACTCAACTTATGAATCCCTATTCCCATTCAGTTGGTGGCTAACCCAATATCAGTCTTTGTTTCTGTTTGTGTCCCTGGAATTCTGAAACGTTCTAGAGGCTCTTGCAAAGCCAAGGTTTGGAACCAGCCCATGTCACCATTGATTCATTTGTCATACACGGTTCTCCTCCCATCCTCAAAGCCCTGCAGAAATCACAGCTGACAAAATGCCATGCTGAGGACACAGGAATCTTTTGTTTTAAAACTACTCCTGACCTCACCTACTTAGATGCGTTCTCCAGACATTTCCTCTCCTCTCTTGCCGCCTTTTTAAGGGCATGTTAGGAAAGCCTGCATAGGCATCTCTTTCATGTCTTCTCTTGATCCTACTACTCTTAGTGCTGAAGAATTTTTCAGCTTGAAAAGACCTACACCCTGATTCTGGCCCAGATATTTTATCAATCCCATCTCAAAGCTTAAGTTTTTTTAAAAAAGCCAGAATGTCTGCTTCACCCAGCTATTTCTTTTCTCTTAGGCAATGAGCAGGAAGGCTCACTAAATACTTAAATGGAGCAAGAGAAAAGGGTGAACTGTAAGTGGAAAAAAATACATGGAGAGCTGGATATTTAGTTTTAAAGCAATGGAACTTAACTCCAGCTAAATTAAGCAGAAAAAGAATTTATTAAAACTCCCAAGCTCCAGAAAACCTAAAAGACCTAGAAAGAGAAGTCTACAATGTCTAAAATAAGGCCATGGTACTAGACCACTATCAATACCACTGCTGCCGCCACTAAGCCCAGACTCCACAGCTCATGCCGCCACACTGCCGGCCACTGGGTGTCACCATCAGAGCTGCTGCCTCATCGCTGTTGAAAAATGGAAATCGCTGCCACAACCACTCCATGTAGTGATGGCAATGAAAACCTGCTGGCTGAATTGCCTCTTTAGTCCACACGCTATTGGCTGAAAGGCCACCTTTTGGTGATTGATTAGTGGAGCTTCAGTCATGGGCCATCAACAGAAAGGAAACTACCATGGATGGTCTTTGGCATTTTCAGCTTCTATGTTAATAGAGTGCAGTAGTCTTTGACACACCAAGTGAGGAATTGACCAAATATAAGATGCAGAATTATATGATTGATACTCTCTAAAATGATAAATGTCCACTACAGTTCCTCACCTTTGACTCCCCAAAATAAGTATGCTTATTCATGTTTCCAAGCAAAACAAAACAAAAAAAAAGTGCCTTATTCTGTTTAACTCAAATAGTCTTTTTACAACAACAGCAACAAAAATGCATACAACCACTCTCTAATAAGTGTCTCTTTGAAATATCATCAATTACAGCCTCCACATCCAAGCCCAAGATCTCTGGGAGACACATATTTCTCTTATAGTTCCATCATACTTCCATGTGATTATTCCATAATATATAAAAAACACAATAAATTTCACCACCATCATATTCTATATGAATAAATACAAATTAATATAGCAAGGAAGAAAATACCAATATCTTTAACTGGTATGGAGATCTTTTGGAGTACTTATGATTTCCTTTCTCCACCACCTCTTCTATAATCTTTGGCTTCAGCCAGAAGCTCAGCTGATTGGGGTTCTGTATCTGGCCTGGAGATCCAACCATCATTCATGAGCAATTTCTGAGCACTTGCTGGTCCTGCCTGTGGCTGTTGTGGTTTCTGTTAACTTTTACTATCTGACCTGGAAGAGACTGTAGGAGGCACTTCAGGCTAAGCATTGGTTTGATTTGCACTTTCCTCTGCAACTAGAATTCAAATACACTTTGATTGTCAGGCTTAATAATCTCAGTTAACTACATATGTTCCCTTTCATCTATTCTTGTGCCATAAGATTCTGAAATAGGCAAATGGTTCTATTTACTTCTAATTCAATGGAAACATTGTAGGGTCTCCTGGTGGAAGCATTCTTTTTGGGGTGGGGTGATAAGACATCTAAACCAGCATAGCCCAAGTCACAAGACAAATTTTGCAAATGGGTCAATAGATAGAACTGTGAGAAGCACCATTCCCTCTTCTTTACCTTCAATCCCTGTTCATTGACCAATGTATTGACCTTGTGTTTGGTCAGCAGCTCAGAGCATTTTTATCCCTTGAGTGCTCCCAATTTGGGAAGATGCAATCTGCTTTCAAGTGTACAAAACTGACTTCAATTGGCCATTCCAAATGTCCCAATGACTCTAATGGTAGCTATATTTTGGTGTTGGAACACATAGAAAACTGAGTAATTTCTGTGAACATCAAGACATTGCTATATAACATATGCAAATTGAATTAACCACTGTTCTATATAAGTCAGGCCATGGATGATTGCGCTGTATAAGCATGGAGGGCAAGGCATGAAATGCAAATTTAGAATGTGTCCATTTTAGTACAACAGCTATCCCCTCCATGATGGGAAATGGTGGGAAGCCAAAAAGGAATAAGTATTTTCTAGACCTAATATTTCAAAATATTATAATTTTCTAGTTAATCTGGGTGTATTTTATACATTTTAAATAGTATATGTTTTCAAAGTAATGGATTTTATAATTTGATTTAAGAAGTGGGATCCAGCTTTATTCTTTTCAAATAGCCAGCTGTCACAACAGTATTTATTATATAACTGCATTTTCGCTAGTACATAGAAATTCTATTTTATATTGCTTTTATATGTATTTACATTTACTTCTTTTTTCTCTATTGTCTTCTATTTAGTATCTGCTTGTATATTAATTAGCCAGGGTAATTTTAATCATTGTAGCTTTATAATCAATTTATACATAAAGGAAAGTATTAGCTCATTGAATTATTATTTTATAGAATTTTTTATGTTTATGCTAATGTGTTTATTTGACTTTAGAATTATCTTGAATATTTCCAAAGAATCCTGCTGGTATTTTTGTTAGAATCAGATTAAGTATATAGATTATTTTTTCTAGATCTGTAAAGAATGTGATGATACTTTGATAGGAATTGCATTAATTCTGTAGATCATTTTAGGTAGTATGGACATTTTAACAATATTGATTCTACCAATCCATGAGCAAGGTAGATTTTTCCATCTGTTTACATCTTCTACAATTTTATTTCTTAGTGTTTCATGGTTCTCCCTGTATACGTCTCTCACATGTTTTGTTAAATATATTCCTAGATATTTAATTTTCTTTGAGGCTATTGTAAAAGGTATTGCATTTTTTATTTGAGTTTTGGCTTCACTGTTATTGGCATATATGATTTGTGTGTATTGATTTTGTATCCTGAGACTTTGATGAATTCATTTATCAATTCTAGGAGTCTCTTCATTGAATCCTTGGTGTTTTCTAGGTATAATATCATATCATCAGCAAAGAGCGAGAGTTTGATCTCATCTACCCCCATCTGGATGCCCTTAATTCTCCTCTCTTGTCTAATTGCTCTAGCAAGGACTTCCAGCACTATGTTGAATAGAAGTGGAGATAGTGGGCAACCTTGTCTGACTCCGGTTCTAAGTGGGAATGGTTTCAATTTTTCCCCACTCAGTATGATATTGGCTGTGGGTTTATCATAAATGGACTTGATAATTTTAAGGTATGACCCATCTATGCCTATTTTGTTAAGAGTTTTTATCATAAAGGTGTGCTATACTTTGTCAAATGCTTTTTCTGCATCTATTGAGAGAACCATATGGTCTTTGTTCTTGCTTTTATTTATGAGGCAAATTGCATTTATAGATTTCCGTATGTTGAACCAGCCTTACATCACTGAAATAAAGCCCACCTAGTCACGCTTTGTGTGGAACCAGATAATATCTCCTATTGCCAAAGCAATCTTAAGTAAAAAGAACAAACTGGGAGATATCAGTCTACCAGACTTCAAACTGTACTGCAAGGCTATAGTAACTAAAACAGCATGGTACTGGCACAAGAAAAGACACATAGATGTTTGGGACAGGACTGAGAATCCAGAGATGAAACCATCTGCATATGGTAATCTAATCTTTGACAAAACAGACAAAAATATACGCTGGGGAAAAGAATCTTTTTTCAATAAATGGTGCTGGGAAAACTGGATAGCCACATGCAGAAGATTGAAACTGGATCCTCACTTCTCACCTCTCACAAAAATCAATTCAAGATGGATAACATACTTAAACCTAAGGCATGAAACCTTAAGAATTCTAGAAGAAAATGTTGGGAATACCCTTTCAGACATTGGCGTAGGCAAAGAATTTTTGAGGAAGACCCTCAAAGCAATCACCACAGCAACAAAAATAAATAAATGGGATCTGATCAAATTAAAAAGCTTTTGCACAGCCAAGGAAACTATCATTAGAGCAAATAGACAACCTAGAGAATGGAGAAAATATTTGCTCTCTACACATCCCATAAAGGGCTGATAACAAGAATCTATCTAGAACTTTAAAAAATCAACAAGAAAAAAATCAAACAACCTCGTCAACAAATGGGCAAAGGAAAGGAACAGAAACTTTTCAAAAGAAGACAGAAAAATGACCAGCAAACATATAAAAAATGCTCAACATCTCTAATCATTAGATAAATGAAAATCAAAACCACAATGAGATATCACCTAACCCCAGTGAGATTGGCCTCTATCAAAAAATCCCAAAACAACAAATGCTGGCAAGGATGTGGAGAGATGGGAACACTCTTACACTGCTGGTGGGATTGCAAATTAGTGCAATGTCTGTGGAAAAGAATTTGGAGATATCTCAAAGAGCTAAAAATAGAAATACCATTCGATCCAGCAATAACACTATTAGGCATTTACCCAAAAGAGCAAAAGACATTCTATAATAAAGACATCTGCATCCGAATGTTTATGGCGGCACAATTCACTATTGCAAGGATGTGGAAATAGCCCAAGTGCCCATCGATTCACAAGTGGATTATTAAAATTTGGTGTATGTATACAATGTAATATTACTCAATTATAAAAAATGACAGTGACCTAGCACCTCTTATATTTTCCTGGATTGAGCTTGAGCCCATTATCCGCAGTGAGGTATCACAAGATCGGAGGAATAGCCTCCACATGTACTCGCCATCAAATTGGCACTAACTGGTCAACACTATGGTGCTCACACGGTACTAATATTCTCCAGGGATTAGGGGGTTGGGGGGGCAAACTCACAACTAATGGATGCAGTGAGCATTGTAGAGGGGAAGGGCATGCCTCTAATCCTCGCTTGGGTGAGGCAAAGACATAAAATGTAACCAAAATGTTTGTATACTCACAATATCCTGAAATAAAAAAATTTTTTTTTAAAGTATATAGATTAATTTTGAGAGAGTTAAAATCTATATAGTACTGAGTATATTTCTATCTAAAAACAGTGGATATCTTTCCATTAATTCAAGACTATTTTGATAACTCTTACCAGAATTTTATAATTTTTTTTACATAGATTCTACACCTTTCATGTTAGTTGTATATGCATTTTATATGCTTATGTTAACTTGTAAATAGTATCTTCTCATTTTCTTTAAAACTATTTGTACAAAAAAAGATGCATTAAAGTTTGAATATTAGTTTTGTAATAAGACATCTTACTGAATTTTCTTACTGTTTCAGTATTTCTAAAAGTCCTTAGGTTACCCTCTTAAGTTGTTCAACTATGCAGTCACCTGCTAATAATGAAAACTTCTGTTCCTTTTCAATTTTATATCCTTTTGCTTTTTTAGTAACGATGAAATATATACTCAAAGTAAGTTTAAATGATGGCAGTGTCAATGGGCATTTTGGCTTATTCCTGTTTATAATGGAAATTATTGTTCTTCAATATTTAATATACAGTCACATGCCACCTAATGATAGGAATACATTCTGTGTAATGTACTGCTAGGCAATTTTGTTGTGTGAACATCATAGAGTGTACTTAAACAAACCTTGATGGTATAGCCTGCTACATACCTAGGCTATATGGGATAGCCTCTTGCTCCTAGGCTACAAACCTGCACAGCATTACTGTAATGAATACTGCAGGCAACTGTAACACAATGCTCACTATTTGTGAAACTAAGAATATCTAATCATAGAAAAAGTACATTAAAAATATAGTGTTATGACCTTTTGGGACCACTATTGCATATGCAGTCCATTGTAGACCAAAACATTGTTATGTGGTGCATGACCATATATAATTTTGGCTTTTAGTTTTGCTATATAGCTATAAAAACCAAGGATATAAGTATGTATTTCTATTTTAATAGTTTTATATTAAACTGAGAAAATATTAATTTAATCAAATTCCTCTTCAGCTGTCACTGAGGTGACCATATAACATTTTTGCCCCTCACTTTGTAATGGATGGAATATACTAATTTCTTCATATGGGCCGGGTGCGGTGGCTCACGCCTGTAATCCTAGCACTCTGGGAGGCCGAGGCAGGTGGATAGCTGGAGGTCAGGAGTTCAAGACCAGCCTGAGCAAGAGTGAGACCCCGTTTCTACTAAAAATAGAAAGAAATTATCTGGCCAACTAAAAATATATATAGAAAAAATTAGCCGGGCATGGTGGCACGTGCCTGTAGTCCCAGCTACTCGGGAGGCTGAGACAGTAGGATCACTTAAGCCCAGGAGTTTGAGGTTGCTGTGAGCTAGGCTGATGCCACGGCACTCACTCTAGCCCGGGCAACAGAGTGAGACTCTGTCTCAAAAAAAAAAAAAAAAAAAAAAATTTCTTCATATGATAACACCCTGGCATTTCTAAAATGAGTTCCATTTTGTCATGGCATATTAATTTTTAAACTGATTTCTAAATTATACTTAGCATATTATTTAATATTTTGTTTCTTCAAGTTTATAAGTGCAATCAGTTTATAATTTTCTTTTGGTGCTTTTCTGTTCAGATTTTGCTACTTATGTTGGAAAAAACTTTAAAGTAACCATGGGGTTTATGTCTTTAATTTTTTTTTATTTCAGTATATTATGGGGGTACAAATGGTTAGGTTACACATATTGCCTTTGACCCACCCAAGTCAGAGCTTCAAGCGTATCCATCCCCCAGACAGTGCGCACTACACCCATTAGGTGTGAATATACCCATCCCCCACTTCCTGCTCCCACCTGCCCGACACCTGATGAACATTACTACTATATGTGCACATAAGTGTTGATCAGTTAATACCAATGTGGTGTATAAACTAGATACCTTAAATAACTGAAAATTTGTTCCTGAAATAAATCACTTTGAAATTACTGGGTGTGCTGAATCTGGTTCTATTTATTTATTTATTTACTTGTTTGTTTATTTGGAAGGGGGTTGTAGAACAAAGAGCATCAGTTTTCATGGTTTTTCTATTCTTTAAAGTTTTATCTCCTTAATTCAATACTCCATATTAAGATAATGGAATACCAAAAACCAAAAAATTCTATGTAGATTTATCAACAGGATTTAAGTAAATCTTTAAATTTTCTTCCATCTGTATTAATTGGTAAAGATTTAACATCTAACCCAAAGACAAATTTGAAAATCCAAATTTATTTGTATTGTGTTTGATGTGTCATTTTCTTATGCTTCTTTTTATTTTATATCTGTCATTTACTTTCCATTTTCATTACTAGTGTTATAAAATTATGACTCCTTTATAAAATTAACTATTTAATGCATTATATAATTTATAGGTTTTTGTTTTGCAAAGTGTCCTACCTCTACCAATTTCATGTTCAGTTATCTTTCATTAATTTTTGTCTTTAAATATTTACTGCCTTCTAATTTTCGGTGTATTTTGTGATTCTTTATACAATTTTATATTTAGTGTTATTACATGTAAATTATTTCGTTCATTTTTAGGGATATAAGAAATTAAAGCAATAAATTTTACTATGAACACAGATTTAGCCACATTTGTAAGTTTTGTATGTAGTCTATCTGTGATTCATCATTGCCTTGATGCTCTTCAGTTTCAGCACTGATTTCTTTTTGAAAACAAAAGATATTTTAAAAAAGGGAAATCTTATATATTTGCTTTGGTATTTATATAATTATACATAAGTGCTTTGGCATTTGGTTTACATGTTGTGATTGAGTTCATATTTTTACATTGTGTACAGAAAAATATGTCCGTTTGCGGGAGTTAGCTACGCTCCCCACAAAGGGTGTTTTTCCGGTCGGGTCTCTCAGGCAGGGGTCATCACAAAGGATGAAAAAATAGTAGAAAACAGAAATAAAAAATATAATACGCAGAGCCAAAGATATAGTTTATAAAGTAAAGGTTTATGAAGACAGACAAGGAGGGTGCCTGGAAGATTACAATATCCCGTGGAAATATAACAAAGACTGAACTTTTACACAGATACTTATAGGGCAGATACATGCTCCTGTTGCCCTTGGCATAATAACAGGCAGTTTGGTTTAGAGTCAAAGTCTTCTAAAAGGCTACTACAGATCCTGTAACTAACTCTATCTAGGTGAACAATGAGTTACAAAATCTTCTTAGGGCAAACTTCTAAGTTTTATGATAAGGCCATTACTTTAGCAAAAAACAGAGACATCTTGGCTCCGGTAATTGTATTTTTGGAGACACAGATGATCTCAGAAGTCAACATGAGCTGTGCCTTGTGCTAATTACTTTAACCGCATGGTTCCCTCTTGGCCTGGCTTGGGCATTAGTGTATCTATTTGATCAGCTCTCAGCTCCGGAGGCCTTTGTTGATCAGCTCTGGCAACCTATGGCTCTAGGTGAGACCTGCCTTGTCTTTCAAAACAGGTGAGAACCATGGGGCCCAGCTTACAGCTGTCACTTTGAATGCAGCTGTTACGACCATTGAGTCACCCTCCTGAGGCGAGGCAGCTTTTTGATATGTGAACTAACATGCTTATATTTTTCTTTAAGGCAAAACCTTATTTGACTTCTGAAATCAAATCTTGTCTCCAAAAATACAGGGGGCATTTCTATAACTCAGTATTCTTAGGCTCAACATCCTATATTTTTGCATTTTTGTATTTTAATTTTTATTAGGGCATAACATACAGAATATGTTATTTCTATTGGCCAAGTGTATGGACACTTTCTTCTGTCCTCTCCATTCTACTATTGAGCTTATCCAGTGGATGTTTTTATTTCATTTATTGCATTTTTTAGTAATGAAATTTTCATTTGGTTCTTCATTATAGCATCTATATTTCTGCTGTGGCCACTCATATTTTATACAGCATAGTTATAATAAAGTCTTTATATAATAGTTCCCAAATCTATGATAGCTCTAGTTTTGAGTCTGTTGATTTTCCTTTTCCTTGTGAATTGTTGATGCTTTTCTAGTCCTTCATATATTCAAGTAGTTTTTATTATATCCTAGGCATTTTGAATATTATGTTAAAGACTTTTAGTCTTGTATGAAAAATGCTGGTTGTTGTTTTGATGCTGGTTAGGTTCAGACTGTAAATTCCTTCTTGTCCTCTGGGGCTGTGCTTTTAACCTCCGTTCATTTATCAATGCTTTGCAGTACTATTCAGATCTATTCTGCAGGTGTGACACATAGTGACCATTCTTGGACTTGCACAGTGATCTACCCAAGTAATTCAGTTCTCAGAGCCTTTGGTATGCTTTTAGGTCAGATCCAAGCATGTATGGGTTGGGTGAGCTCAGAAGTTCAAACACAGCTCTGTGGAATCGCTTTTTTTCAACTTCCTCCTTTTTCCCTGACACCCTCCAGCTCCTGGGGACCCCCTTCCTGGCTGTATGGCTAGAGAGCCAGGGTTTTAGTTTCCCCTCTCTGCCACACATTGTCCATCAATGCACCTGCCTCTGGGGCCAAGCAGCAAGAGGACAGAAAGAAAAGAGCAATGGAGACTCTTTCCCATGCTCTTGAGAATGTATTTTTCCAGTGGGAGAGAAGTAGTCCCCTTTCTCTGGGTTTTAGTTGCCCCGTGGCCACTCCTATCAGCAATGCCATAGGACTGTCTGGGCCTGAGGTGGGAGAGATGTATGTAAGTATCCTCCACGTCATTTTATGGCTTTACAGCTCATCTCTTTTTAGTGCTGAATAATACTTCATTATCTGGATGTACTACAGCTTATTTATCCATTCACCTTCTTAAGGATAACTTGAATGCTTCTAAGATTGGGCAATTATGAATGAAGACTCTGTAAACATCTATGTGCAGGTTTTGTCTGGACATAAGTTTTTAACTCTTTTGGGTAAATACCAAGGAAGATGATAGCTGGATTGTATGGTAAAGGTATGTTTAGCTTTGTAATAAAGATGCCAACTGTCTTGTAAAATGGCTGTATCATTTTGCATTTCCACCAGCAGTGAATGAGAGTCTCTGTTGCTTCATATCCTCACCAGCAGGTGGTGCTATTAATGCTCTGGATTTGGGCCATTCTAGGTACAGAGTGGAACTTTTTTAAATTTGCAATTGCCTAATTACTTATGATTTTGAACATTTTCATATGTTTATTCGCATAGCTATATTTCTGTATATCTTTCTTGGTGAGGTGTCTATTCAGCACATCAGTCTATTTTTTTAAAAAATCAGAGTGTTCTGGAGATAAGATGGCTGACCAGAGACATCAGCTGCCAGATCATCTCAGAAAGAAGGAAAAGTTTTAGAGGAAAAAGAAAAAAAAAAAAAAAAAACCACATAAATTGGGTGTAATTCCGAGGGGAAAGTGCCAGAACCTACCAGAGATTTCATGGGAATAAACTGTGGAGAAGAACAAGAAGGAGCAAGATATCAGCAGAAATCAACCCACAGGAAGCTTGGAACTCCGTAAGGGGTGGGGGGAGTGTTGTTTCTCCTCCCTCCCATCTCTGGCAGTCAGCTGGTTCCAAGCTTCTAGAGAGCCTTTCTCCCCTAATGAGCCCCAAATTGGCTGCTGCCAGTGAACTGAGAGCCTCCTCAGGACAAAGCCAGCATATCAGCACTCCTGGGCTTGCTTCCTGTCACCGCAGACCTGAATGGAGACTGCAGGTGCCATATTGCTTCTCCAACCACTGTGAAACTTTGTCCTCCCCAGGGAGTTCAGGCCCTCGTTTTTGTCTCATTCCCACACAAACATTTCCTAGCTCCGGCCCACACTGTGGGACCCACGGGGGCCAGTGAGTCCTGGGGAATCTGTGTAACCCCAGAGCCTGGACATTCTGGGTGGGCTGACTTCCGGAGAGAGGGACGTAGATGACCAGACTATCAGATTTCCTTCCACTCAGACTCTTTTCCTTCCCTGCCTGCAGCTTCCGAGAAACACTATTAAGCCGGGGTTCTTAGGAATGGCTGCTTCCCCTTTGTTGGTGTATGCACCACACCAAGGCTTCCACAGAGAGTGGGGCTAAAGCCTTTCCTCTTGAAAACCTGCAGTGAACTAACAGGTGCTTGGACGGTGAGCTCTCTTTTCACTGCTCCTCCCTGGTGCTGCTGAACTGGCTGCTCCATCAGAGCAGGGCACCCCGCACAGCGGAGGGACATCAAACCGGCTTGAGCACTCGACAGGCAACTCAGGACCGGCACACTTCTCCCTGTCACAGTCAGAGATTGATCTTCACGGACTCAGGGACAGGCCCCCAAGCCAGATCTGTACCCCCAGGACCTGATCGTGTTGCTCAGAGGCACGGAGGGGAGACACGTGTCCTAATCTCAGGAGATGAGGGAGCCCACTTGGGCAGAACTGAGAGGGTGCAGGGTGGGTCCCAGCCACAGCACCCTGGGGGAACGTCCCTCCCCCCCCCCCCCCCCCAGGAAGGCCATGCTCGGGGCCCAGGGCAGGATCCTACACAGGGAAGCTCCCGGTCTGCAGTGCCCTTGTTGGGGAGCTCAGCAGGTTTGAGCTCCTGCCTGGCAGTAGAAGCCAGAGATCACGGAGCACGGGATGGGGGAGAAGGGTGAAACCCACTACCGACAGCCAGACCGTGAATCTCAGACAGCCTCACACCTGCAAGCAGACTGTCTGCTTTCGAGGTAGCTACTCCAAGCAGCCTTCCACCCCTGACAAAACAGCTACATTTCTAGCTTATGGTGGAGCCTCAGGGGCAAGCTCACTTGACCCAGCCCCACTCCCCCAACCTGCTTCTGTCGTGGTGGAGAATAGGATTCCCCTGGAAGTTCCAGGGCCCTGCCCGCTGCCTGGGAAATTGAAGTGCTTCTCCTGAGGAGCTAGAGCCAGACACAGGTCCAAAAAACGACACTGCAGCTGGCTCTTCCCAGCAAGCGCCACCTGCTGCAGGGAGGTCAATTCGTGCAGCAGTTACTGCCTCAGTCACAGAGGGGATAGTTTATTCTTACCCACAAGCATCGACTACTGTCTCAGAGGTAAAACTGGGTGTGCCAATACAATTAACACTGTTAACGCAATAGGGCTGGGGAAAGAGGAAGGATTTCAAAGACTTTCATCATCCCCCATCAACAAGAGACAGGGAATCTGCCCACACACAGAGCTCACCATTGCTACAGCTTATGAACAACTAGCAACTGGGAAAACCACCACACCAAGGATACCTATAACCAAGGCATCCATTCAGAACCTAAACTGCCATCAAAGCACCCAAAGGTAAAGCCAGAGGTTCTAACCCAACATATGTGATAGACACATTCTAACTAGTGAGGAGGGAGAAAGCCTTATCTAAACAAAAGAAAATCTAAAACCAAGAAGGGAGGGCTTCTCCAGATGAGAAGGAATCAGTGCAAGAACCCAGAAGTATGAAAAAATCAGAGAGGACACCCACAAAGGGGCACACCAGCTCCCTAGCAATGGATCCCAACCAAAAGGAAAATACTGAAATGACAGATAAAGAATTCCAAATATGGATTGTAAGGAAGCTCAGTGAAATCCAAGAGAAAATTAAAAAAACAACTCAAAGAAACCAGAAAAACAATTCAGGAAATGAACAAAAAAATTACTAAAGAGACAGACATATTTAAAAAAAAAACAAAACCAAATAAACCTTCTGGAAATGAAAAATTCATTTAAGGAAATACAAAACACAGTGGAAAGCTTTAAGAATAGACTAGACCAGGCAGAAAAAAAGAATTTCAGAAATTTAAGACAGCTCTTTTGAATTAACTCAGCCAGTCATAAACAGAGACTTAAGAGGAATGAACAAAGCCTACAAAAAAGATGGGATTATGTAAAATGGGCAAATATAAGAATCATAGGCATCCCTGAGGTGAAGAAGAAAATGCACTAAGGCTGGAAAATGTATTTGAGGAAATAATTGAGGAAAATTTCCCTGGTCTTGTAGAGATTTAGACAGCCTGGTACAAGAAGCTCAACACACACCTGGGAGATTCATTGCAAAGAGGCAATCACCACGACACACAGTCATCAGACTCACCAAAGTCAACACAAAGGGGAAACTCCTGCAAGCCATGAGGCTAAAACATCAAGTAACTTAAAAAGGAAAACCCATCAAGCTAACTGCCGACTTCTCAATGGAGACCTTGCAAGCCAGAAGGGATTGGGGCCTCATCTTCAGCCTTCTTAAACAGAACAGCTGCCAGCCTAGAATTTTGTATCCTGCAAAAGTAAGTTTCATAAATGAAGGAGAAATAAAGACCTTTCCAGACAAGCAAACACTGAGGGAATTTGCCAAGACCAGACCTGCCCCACAGGAAATATTCAGAACTGCATTATATGCGGATCAGCACAATAGACACTCACCAGTGTAAAATCACCCAAAAGCTAAAGCTCAGAGCTCATATAAAACAGCAACACAGAGGGTAAACAAAGCAATGAGATCCTACCCAACGGGATGAACAGAACAGCATCCCGTATATTAATCCTGTCAATCAACGTGAACAGTCTGAATGCCCCACTCAAGAGACATAGGCTGGCTGAATGAAGAAATAAAATAAAATAAAATAAAATTCAAGTATCTAATGCCTCCAGTACGCACATCTAACCCACAAGGATGCATACAGACTCAAAATGAAGGGATGTAAAAAAATATTCCACAAATGGAAACCAAAAGAAAGCAGGTATAGCTATTCTCATATCAAAAAAAAATTGACTTTAAATCAACAATGGTCAAAAAAGACAAAGATGGCCATTATATAATGGTAAACGGAGCAATTGAACAAGAAGACAAAACAATCCTAAATATTTATGCATCTAGCACAGGAGCACCCAGATTCATAAAACAATTTCTGCTAGATCTAAGTAAAGAGATAAATGACAGCATCATAATTGCTGGGAACTTAGACACCCCACTGGCAGAGAGGGACAGATCATCCAAGTAGAAAATAAATAAAGAAATACTGGACTTAAATGGGACTCTCGAAAAACTGGGCCTAACAGACATTTATAGAACATTTTACTCAAACACTACTGAGTATACATTCTTTTCATCAGAACATAGAATATTCTCCAAGACAGATCTTATGACATAAAACATGTCTCAACAAATTCAAAAACATAGAAATCATTCCATGTATCTTCTCAGACCCCAGTGAATAAAACTAGAAATCAATTCCAAGAGAAACACTCAATTCTACACAAAGTCATGGAAATTAAACAATCTGCTGCTGAATAATTATTGCATCAGTAATGAAATTAACATGGAAAACAAAAGATTCATCAAACTGGACAACAAAGGGGACACAAGCTATCAAAATCTATGAGATTCAGCAAAAGCAGTCCTATATATATATATATACTACTGTGAGGTACTACTCAACTCACAGTGTTCATTTTCTTACGGTTGCATTTTAAGTGTTCTTTGGATAAGAGTCCTTTATCAGATGTGTCTTTTGCAAATATTTTCTCACAGTCTTTGAGTTGTCTTCCATATTCTTGACATTGTCATTGCAGAGCATAAGTTTTTAATTTTGATGAAGTCCAGTTTATTTAATTTTAATGAAGTCCAGCTGTTTCTTTCATGGATCATACCTTTGGTGTTTTATCTAAGAAGTCATGACAATATCTAAGGTCATCTTGGTTTTCTTTTATATTATTGTCAAGGAATTTCATAGTTTTGCATTTTACATTTAGTCCTGTGATCCATCTTGAGTTAATTTTTGTGAGGAGCATAAGGTGTCTAGATTCATTTTTTTGCATGTGAACGTGTGGTTGTCCAGAAGTCCCATTTGTTGGAAACACTATCTTTGCTCCACTGTTGAAGATCAGTTGACAATATTTACGTGGGTCTCTAGCTGAGCTTTCTCCTCTTCCACTGGTTTGTCTATTTTTCACCAATACCACCCTGCTTGATTACAGTGGCTTTATAGTAAGTCTTAAATTCAAGTAGCAAGGGTCCTCCAACTTCATTCTTCTTCTTCAATATTGAATTGGCTATCCTAGGTCTTTTTCCTCTTCCTGTAAACTTTAAAATTGAGTTTGTTGCTATCCACAACATAATACACAGAGATTTTGATTTGAATTGTGTTAAATCTATAATCAAGTTGGGAAGAACTGACATCTTGACAATATTGAGTTCTCCTATCCATGAGACTAGATTATCTCTCCATTTATTCAGTTTTTCTGATACCTTTCATTGGAGTTTTGCAGTTTTTCATATAGATCTTAGGTATATTTTGTTAGATTTTTACCCCAGTATTTCATTTCTGGAGAGTATTAATGTAAATAGTAATGCGTTTTAAATTTCAAATTTCTCTTGTTTATTGCTAGTATATCCAGAAAAGGGATCCACTTTTGTAGATCAACCTTATTACCTGCAACCCTGCTATAATCATTTATTAGTTGGCAGCAGTTTTTTGTTCTGCTGTTTACTTCAGGTTGCCTACATAAATAAATGATCATGCCATCCACAGTTTTCTTTCTTTTTTTCCAATCTGTGTATCTTTAATTTCCTTTTCTTGTCTTATTTATAACATTGAATACATTTCAATAAGATTTCCAGTACAGTATTGAAGAGGAGAGGTGAGAGGGAGCATCCTTGTCTTCTTCCTGATCTCAGCAGGAAAGCTTAGAGTTTCTTGCCATTAGCATGATGTTAGATATTTTTGTAGATGTTCATCAAATTGAAGCAGTTTCCCTCTACTCCTACTTTGCTGAGATTATTTTATCATGAACGGGTGCTAGATTTTAACAAATGCTTTTTCTGTATCATTTGACATGATCATGTGTTCTATTTTTTTCTCCCAGCTTGTTCATGTGCTGGATTACATTAATTGATTTTTTAATGTTAAACCAGTCTTGCATACCTGGGATAAATACCACTTGGTTCTGTTGTATAATTATTTTTTTGTGTGTTGTTAGATTTGATTTGCTAACATTTGATTAAGGATTTTTTCATTTAGGTTCACTAGAGATATTGGTCTATAGTTTATTTATAACGTCTTTTCTGGTTTGGGCAATAGGGTCATGCTACCTTCATAGAATGAATTCGAAGGTATTCCCTCTGATTCTATCTTCTGGAGGAGACTGTAGAGAATTGGTATAATTTCTTAATTAAATGTTTGGTAAAATTCACCAGTGAAACCATCTGGGCCTAGTGTTTGGAAAGGTTATTGCTTATTGATCCAATTTATTTGAAAGATAGAGCCCTATCTGTCTTCTGGAGGAGACTGTAGAGAATTGGTATAATTTCTTAATTAAATGTTTGGTAAAATTCACCAGTGAAACCATCTGGGCCTAGTGTTTGGAAAGGTTATTGCTTATTGATCCAATTTATTTGAAAGATAGAGCCCTAATCAGATTGTTTATTTCTTCTTGTATGAGCTTGGGAAGATTATATCTTTCAAGGAATTGGTCTGTTTCATTCAGGTAACCAGATTTGTGGGTATACAGTTGTTCATAAATATTGCTTTATTATCCTTTTAATGTTCATGAGGATCTGTAGTGGTGACCCCTCTTTCATTTCTGATATTAATAATTTATGTCTTTTTTTTCTTAGCCTGGCCAGAGGCTTATCGATTTTATTGATTGTTTA
Organism: Eulemur rufifrons; assembly: GCF_041146395.1. Classification (NCBI taxonomy): domain Eukaryota; kingdom Metazoa; phylum Chordata; class Mammalia; order Primates; family Lemuridae; genus Eulemur; species Eulemur rufifrons. The sequence continues at coordinate 93,500,059 of NC_090999.1, read as the reverse complement.
AAAAAAAAAAAAAAAAAGGTTTTGGTCTTGTTGATTCTTCTCTATTGACTTCTGTTTTCAATTTCATTTATTTTTATTTCTTTTCTTCTGCTTATTTTGGGTTTAATTTGCTCTTTTCCTAGTTTCCTAACATAGAAACTTAGGTTTTCAATTTTAGATATTTTCTATAATAATATATGTATTCAATATATAAATTTCCCCCTAAGCACTGCTTTCACTGCATTCCAAAGATTTTGGTAAGTTATATTTTCATTTTTATTTAGTTCAAAATATTTTTAAATTTCTCTTGGGATTTCTTTTTTGACTCCTATTATTTAGAAGTGCATTGTTCAATCTCAAAGTATTTTTGTATTTTCCAGTTTGCTTACTTTTCAGAGTCCTTAGGTAGATGGCTACTCCATACATACGATTTAGGGTATTTAGTTCCATTCAGTGAAAGACATAGGGTGGGTCTGTTTATTCCATTTTGACTGGAACCAAAACTTCTGATTTTTTTTATTATTCATTTATTTAGCATCTAACATGTGCCATTTATTTTTTACATGTGAAAAATGATACTGAATTATTAGAGATGTATCAAAGATGATGCAGACATGGTTCCTGCTCTTTTGGAACTTAGAGTGAGACATTTTCATACAGCGTACAAAGGTATGTCTTCCCCTTTGCCCCGCCCCATCTCAGTTGGATCTTGTGGGTGAGTTTTTGAAGAATGTGAGGCTGGTTTTTAAAGATGAGTAACCAATGGACATAGTAAGTAGTGAATAAAGGAGGCCTGTTTAGAGAGCAGTAAGGCACCAACACAGGATATATGGAGAAGAATCAGTAAGTGAGTCTTCTCAAAGACAAAAAATTCCAAGCTGTGGAGTATATCATACTAACCAAAAGCAAGATTCTTTTTGTTGTAGAATCAACAGGTTTTATAAACAACTGGATGTGGAGAAGAAGGAAGAGAAGGAGCTGAGAATGACAACAGAGATTCTAGATCAGGGAATAGGGCTAATCTATTGGTCATTTTTAAAAGTTCTTTTGGCATTTATCCAAGTTTGGGAATTAGGACCTCAAAAAAGGTAGAAGAGTTAGAAATTTTTGATTTTTCTCCTTTTGAAAATGAAAGCAAAGGCCATAATGAAATTTAGATAACAGAAATATTTTGCCCTAAAATTTGGTATGAATAAACAATATTTACCTGGTCAGCATGACCCAGACAGTGGCATATTCCGATTTATTCATATTGTCTCTGAGTAAGATATAGCAGTTGATAATTAGTAGTTCACTTCACTGGGTTCTTTGGAGCAAATGATTTATTGAGAAGTAAAACCTGATCCCGTCCAAAATCTGATGAAATAGTTTAAAGGGAAGCAATAAATGAGAAGCCAATGTGTATCTGCTGGCAAGGATGTGGTAAGAGAACACTTCTTAATGCTAAGCTAGGGCTGGAGAACTTGTGTGGTCTTGGGGCCACATGTGGCCTTCTGGATTTGTTCTGTGAAGTTTGGATTTGGTCAAGGGGCCACACTTGGGGATCTGGAGGGCCACATGTGGCCTTGAGGCTGCAGGTTCCCCACCCCTGGTCTAAGATCAACCACAGACTGAGGCTGCTGTAGTACTAGTTAGCCTTACCTCCAAGACATTTTCCAAAAATGGGAAGGGGAAATCTAGAGGGATTAGGAGAGAAAAAGATAATTCATGCTTATTGTTTTTTGGGTACAGAGATTCTAAAACAATTATTTGCAAAAATTTCCAATAAATAAGTATTGATTTTTAAACTTTTTCTTTCACACTCATTCCTATTGTCATTGGAGTATTTAATTCTCCCAAATCATTAAAGTGAGAATGAAAATAGGATGTCTGCAAATAACTAAGGTCAGCCCATGAAAAAGCAGTCTACAAAGTGAGTGATAGGATGAATCAAAACAAGGAAACAAGGATAGAGCCTTTCCTAGAGAAGATAATGAGTTCAGCTGTAGAAGTGTTATGGCTGAGAGATCTGAAGCACATTAAGATGAAGATTTCCAACAGGAAATGGGGACTATGGGTCAGGATTTTAAGAAAAAAGTCAGAGTTCTAATTCTCTATTTGGTAATCACTGCTATTGCAGAGGTCTCAGGCGTGTTACACATCACCCTGTTAAAGTATACAGTGCAGGACTGGAGAAGGACTCAAGAGAGAACTCTGAAAATCACCAGAGTTTAAGCAGCAATTGGAACTAGAAGAGAATGCAGAAAGGAAGACAAAACATGAAGAGTCCTTTCCTCTCACTGTCTTCTGAGAAAGACATATTTGATGTATTATATTAGTTGTGAATTTCTTCTGCAGTGGGAGGGCAGGAAAATGGAGCTGGGAGTCCTACTTGTGGATTAAGTCCAGGAAATTGACGACAGATGCATGCCAATCACAACATTCAGAGAACACTGAGATTCTGAGTGTTTTCATTGAGATACACGGGAAGAAAGCAAAGAAGAGAAGACTTTTATATAGTAGGGTATCCTCGGTGTTAATTGTAACGGAGAATTTGGGAAGAATGAAAAGTGGAAGTAGGCTGCAGGACTTGGAACACAAATTACTGGAGATCTTAGTAAGAACCCATGTTCTCATGCAACATATTACCTTCCGTCTCCCTACACTCAGGAAGTAGTTTTTCCTTCATACATAATACAGTTACTGAGGACAAATCTCATCCATATCCACCATTCCCTCTGGTTTGCTGGGCATTGCATCTCCTTAGTACCTGTCATTCCCTTCTGAGGCCTAGAGGTTGCTGGCAATCATCTCTGTCCCTCCAATCACATATGATGGTTACAGCTGCGCTTTCCCTTTGCTCCAATAGTAAATAATGAGAATTCTGTTCATGGCACATACACATTGATATTACACTTATTAGGTAGCCTAAAAGCCCTAGTTCATCATTTTGCAACTTTGTGTTAGCACCCCTCTTCTCAGTACTCCTTCCTCAAAGTGAAGGGGAGACAGGGAATTACACTACCTGAATGAACTAAAGAATGGCATTTCTCCCTACATGCTTCAGGGGTTTTTGAACTGGGATCTTCAGCTTTATTGATTTCTTATCCCTGAATCCAACAGAACTAGAAATAATCTGCTGTAGAAGTATCCTAATATATCACTGGTCACATGGGCTTTCCATATCCTCGAGCAGCTTTTACTCAGGGGCCTTTCCTACAGTGGTTAAGTATCCTGTCTGAGAAGGAAAGCTATTTTGAAAACTAATTGCTCATTCAGATTGGTTAAATTGTGAGTTAAATATTTTTGTGAGAATTCTTGAGTATGGAGGGGATTGGCTTGACCAATTTCATCCCACAAATATTTTTCACTTGCTACTGCAGAAGAAAAAGTAGATCAATGAACTTTTAATGTCTGAGATGGAAACTCACCAAAAAAAAAAAAAAAAGAAAACCTGGCAAGTTCTACATTGGCCATTGTCATGGGGAACTGCGTGATTCTAGAGCTTGGGCATTCTGGTCAGGGTGCGTTCCCAGGAGAGGGACAAAGGGACCAGCGTGCCAGCTCTCCTCCATTCAAACTCTTTAGTTCCCTCTCCCCTCCACTACCCACTGCTGCCAAGTGGCACAAGTGCCCCCAAGGGACGCTGGGGTGCTCAGGAATGCCTGCTTCCCCTCAGTTGGCACATTCACTACACTGAGGCTTCCACAGAGAGTGGGGCTCACACGTTCCTCTTAAAGACCTGCAGTAGACAAAGGGGTGAGCTCCCTGCCTGTCAGCCTTCCCTTGTGCTGTATCCCTGGCTGCTCTAGCTATGCAGGGCATACTCAGAGCAGAGGGACATCAAACCTGCTTGAGCACTCCATGGGCAACTGGGGACCAGCATGCTTCTCCCTGGCATGGTCAGGGATTCAACTAGGGGGAGAGATTGCATTGAATTTGTAGATTGCAAAGGAAATAATCAACAGAGTGAATAGACAACCTGAAGAATGGCAGAAAATTTTCACAAACTATACATCCAACAAAGGAGTGATATCCAGAATCTACAAAGAACTCAAATCTCCAAGGAAAAAAACCAACAACCCCATCTAAGTGGGCAAAAAACATTAGCAGAAGTTTTTCGAAAGAAGATAGACAAATGGTCAAACATATGAAAAAATGCTTAATGTCACTAATTAGGGAAATCCAAATAAAAAATATAATGAGATACCACCTTACTCCTATCAGAAGGACCATTATTAAAAAGACAAAAAACAATAGATGCTGGCATGCATGCAGAGAAAAATTATACACTGCTGGTAGGACTGCAAATTAAAACAACCTCTATGGAAAATAGTATGGAGATTCCTCAAAGAAATAAATGTAAACCTACAATTTGACCCAGCAATCCCACTGCTGGGTATTTACCCAAAGGAAATGAAGTCATTTTATCAAGAAAACACCTGTATTTGAATGTTTATTGCAGCACAATTCACAATCGCAAAGCTGTGGAGTCAACCGAACTGTTTTTCAATTCATGAGTGGATTAAAAAAATGTAATACACACACACACACACACACACACACACACCATGGAATAATACTCAGCCATAAATAGGAATGAAATAATGTTATTTGCAGAAATTTGAATGGAATTGGAGACCATTATCCTAACCTAAGCGAAGTATCTCAGGAATAGAAAACCAAACACTACATGTTCTCAATAATGAACGGGAGCTGATAGATGGGTACACATGGGCACAAAGCGATATAAAGGACATGAGGAGCCAAGAAGGGGGGAGACAGGGAGGTGGGTGTGGGATAAAAACTTACCTATTGGGTACAGTGAACACTATTCTGGTGATGGGCACACCAAAAGCCCTGACTTAAGCTTATACAAGATATCCATGAAACAGAAACGCTTGTACCCCGTTAAATATTTTGACATAAAAAACATTCAAGCAAAAGAGTACTGTGCTAGGTATTAGTGATCTACATTACTTAAGTCACCTCAGTAATCAACACAAACATCTAAAAATTTCATTATTAGCATTTTATAGAGATGAATAAACAGATTCAAAAGATCAAGTAGTTTTTCCCAGTGTTCATGTTTGAATCCTAGAATTTAAACAGAATTTGTATTACTCCAAAGCCCAGGCTATTTCCACAAAGACAGGTGGATACTTAGCTAAGAAAATGAATACCCAAACATATCATTTCAATATAGTAAAAACAATTAAACATACACAATGCATATACATACATAAGTGTGTGCATATTTGCATAAAGAGCTATGGGAGAAGTATGAATCAGGCCCACCACCATTACACTAAAAAATAAATTAAAAAATAAATTATCCATCTGCAAGTCAATATTGATAGAACAAAGACCAAATGCAAAAAGAAGCATTTGATAATAATCTAACAAGTGTTATGATTTAAGAAAAAAAACCTGAAACTAGGAATAGAAGGAAACTTCTTCTATCTGATAAAACACAATGCATTTATTAAAAATCTATAACTGACATCATATTAATGGTGAAATATTAAAGGTATTTCCCCTAAGATTGAAAACAACACAATGATGTTCATTCTCACTAATTCTATTCAACATTATACCAGAATTTCTTGTCAGTGCAACTAGGAAAGAAAAAAAAAAAACATAAAAGGCATCCAGATTAGAAAGAAAAAGAACTGTCTTTATTTTCAGACATCCTCTTGGATACAGAATATCCTAAGAAATCCAGACACACATTCAAAAAAAAAAAAATACTACCAAAGATAATAAATAAATTCAATAATGTCAAAGGATACTATATGAATATACAAAAATCAATTGTATTTCTACATACCAGTAACTGAATTTCTATATTCTAACAATCTAAAAATTATATTAAAATTTCTATATTCTAACAATCTAAAATAGTTATCGAAGGCAATTCGATTTGCAGTAGCATCAAGAAGAATAATATACTTAGTGATAAATTAAATAAAAGAAGAACAAAACTTGTATACTGAAAACTAGAGCATTGACTATACTTACAAATAATATGATAACACAGAATATTTAAGAAACTACATAAAAAAGTTATTGGAGTCAATATTGCTAGACACAAGACACAACACTAATATACAAAAATGAAGATTCATCCAACTTACCAGAAATAATGAAGAAAAAATATAGCAGAAAATTTAGAAAATTTGAGGAGACAGACACCTAGAATTAAATATAGCAAAAGCTGGAAAAGTTCTCAATGAAGAATATTGTAAACATTTATTAAAACACATGAAAGGAGACCTAAAGTAATAGAGACATTATACCTTTTTCAGGGATAGGAATACTAACTATCATATAGATATTAATTTCCTCAAATAAATCTATAAAACAATTATAGTTCTGATAAAAATATCAAAAAGATTTTATAACGAACTTAATAAACTTTTTCTAAAATTTATAGAAGACTTAAAAAATTGCAAGAGAAGCCAGAATTACCTAATATCAAGATTTATCATAAAATCAGTAATTTTAATAGTGTTGTTTTATGATGCTGGAATAAGCCAATCATCCTACAGAATAGATTACACCCAAACATAAATAAGAATTCAGTTTAAAGAAGAGATGTTATTTTATACCAGTTGAGAAAGGAATAAATAGTGTCAACTTTTTAAATGGATTAAATTTAGATGTCTACCTCACAAACAAAATTAAGATAAATATCCATACATAAGAAGCAAAATATACAATTTTTAGAAGAAAATATAGACTAATATTACTGATCTAGGCATAGGGTAAGGTCTTTTAACAAAAAATTTATAAAAAATTAATAAATTTCACTACCCCAATATAAAAACAAACATCTAGTTATCCAAAGATATCATAACCAATGCTAAAAGACAGGCAACAATCTAGGAATGTATAAAATAAAGCTCAAGTAATCAATTAGAAAAAGACAACCAATACCAGCATGGTCAAAGAATTTAGAACACTAATCATGAACTAGGTTCTCTGAAAAATAAAATTTTAAAAAATAGTTAACATGACTATTATTCAAGAAGATTCAAACTATTCAAACTATACCAGTAATTAAATACCATTTAACACCGGTGGCAAAAGCCCAAGCCCGATAACATAAAATGTTGGTTAAAATACCCACTTAGCTTGTGATTAAAAAAAAAAAAAAAAATTGGCCTAGTTTCTTTGAAATGTAACTTGGACCTGAGAAAATATAAAATGTAAATGATCTATGACAGAGTAATCAAACCTGTTTAAGTATAATAAGGAACGTATTGGCTCACAGAACTTAAAATCCAGGAAATTTATCTGGAACTTAGTTATGTTTAAATCCAGAGGTGTAACAAATATCAAAAAGCCAAAACAGGGAGAACAGAACTCTACCTGTTAATTCTTCCTCTTAGTAGTGTTTTCCACTGTTTTGGATCATTCTCAAAACATGTTTTTTTCACAAGTGGCAAGAAATTTACTGACCCTTCTGAGCAACAAAGAGCATTCTTTCTCAATAGCTTTAGCAAAAATCCTAGCTTTTACTCCAAACTAAGAAACATGGTAGGGTAACCAACTTGTCCCAGTTTGCTTAGGACTTTTTATGGTTTTAGCACTGAAAGTCCTATATGCCAAGGACCACTCAAACCAGGAGGGTTTGCACAATACTCTTCCAGTTTCAAATCTAAAGTCTTCTTTCCTGGGAACCCTGGAAGTGCTGAGCAAACTGGGACAGTTGGTTGCCCTATGCCCTGTGATATTGGGACATGTGATCAACAGCCCCATAAAAAGGGGACAGTTTATTAAAGCAAAATGTACTGAGCAAACAAAATTTTGAAATGTCTATAGGAAATCTGTGTTGTCTGTATTTTTATATTCATTCAATCCAAACTGCTTTCATGTAAGAAACACTGCAGCTAGAAAAAAATGCACACAAATCTTTGAACAAAAGTGACACCTTTCAGCAGCTTTATCCTTCAGTGCTATTCTAGAGCACCATCCATAACTTATATACACACATTTGGCTGTATGTTTTCTTGCCTCTTCTCGTTTACTTATTTTTTAAGGAAATTGCCTAAAGGTGTCGTGGAACAAGTCAGTTTTTTGTCTTCCACTGTTGATTTCAGATTCTTAACTCATCCAGCGGTGCATATTAATGTTGAGGCCTCTTCTCCATCCTGGCCTCACTTCAGATTTTTCTCTCAGTGACTGTTTTTCATCAAACTTTAAAAAGGTCGATGAAAACTAAGTTTTACTGTTTATATTAACAGAGCTGGTTTTCCTTGCTGAGATCTTACTAGCCTTGCTTTTGAGCCAATGGGTTTGCCTCTCTGCTTTCTTTGACCTGCATCTTTTTCTTTCTTCCTGGAGTAAAGCCCAGCACAAAATCTGCAGCAATGTGGAGTGATGAGCTTATCATTCTCCCCTAGCATTAGTCTGTTAACAAAGACTGGTTCATAGTCTGCAAGAACTGATTTCTCCAGGTTTTAAGAAAATTCAGAAGTTGGAGTTATAAATGAGGAAATCAAAGAACTGTTCATAGAGCTGAAAAATAGCGTATTTGTTAACACTGGAAGCAATATGATTTTATTTACATTCATTGTAAGCCATGAGAAAAGCCTAGCAAACTTTCTTAAATGAAACTATATTATCTTTTGTTAAAACATTTCTAAGAGCCACAGGTAAATATTTTTGCTTCAAGATAGGGAATTTGATCCTCTTTTGTATGTGAGTATAACCCTAAAGACTCATTGAATATCAGCTACACTGAATAATAATTTAAACTTTAATTATTGAACATGGAGTTGGTTTCTAGTTTTATTCCACTGTTATCTGAGAAGATACATGGTATGATTTCAATTTTTTTGAATTTGTTGAGCCATGTTTTATGGCCTAAAATATGATCAATCAAGGAGAATGTTCCATCTGCTGATGAGTAGAATGTTTATTTAGTGTAGTTTTTGGGTAAAATGTTCTATAAATGTTAGGCCCAATTGTTCTATAGTCCCCTTTAAGTCCAATGTTTCTTATTTATTTTCTCCTTGGATGATTTGTCCAGTTCTGTCAGGGGGCTGTTGAAGTCTCCGGCAACTACAATGCTGCTGTTTATCTCTCTACTTAGATGTAGTAGGGTCTGCTTTATGAATCTGGGTGCTCGTATGTTAGGTGCATAAATATTTAGGATTGTTATGTGTTCTTGTTGAATTGTTCCCTTTACCATTATATAATGACCATCTTTTTCTTTACTATTGTTGATTTAAAGTCAGTTTTATCTGATACAAGAATGGCTGGCTACACCTGCTTTCTTTTGGTTTCCGTTTTCATGGAATATTTTTCCATCCCTTAACCTTGAATCTGTATGAGTCCTTGTGGGTTAGATGTGTTTCCTGGAGACAGCAGATACTTGGCTTATATTTTTGTATCCATTCAGCCAGCCTATGTCTCTGGAGTAGGGAATTCAATCCATTCACATTGATTGATAGAATTGATATGTGGGATGCTGTTCTGTTCATCCTCTTGGGCACCTTATTGCTATGTTTTATCTCTTGTGTTGTTGCTTTATTTGAGCTCTGAGGTTTAGCTTCTGGGTGGTTTTATGCTGGAGGATGATCCTCGTGTTGCTCCATGTATAATGCAGGTCTGAGTACTTCCTGCAGGGCAGGTTTGGTCTTGATAAATTCTGTCAGTGTTTGCTTGTTTAGAAAAGTCTTTATTTCTCCTTCATTTTTGAAATTTAGTTTTGCAGGATATAAAATTCTAGGCTAGCAGTTGTTCTGTTTAAGAAGACTGAAGATGGGGCCCCATTCTCTTCTGGCTTGTAAAGTCTCAGTTGGAAGTCTGCAGTTAGCCTGAAGGGTTTTCCTATTTAAGCTACTTGACAGGAAATTAAACAACGTGCTGCTGAACAATTATTGGAACAATGATGACATGAAGAGGGAAACCAAAAGATTCCTCAACCTGAATGACAATGGGGATACAAGTTATCAAATTATTGGGGCTTGTGCAAAAGCAGTCCTAACAGGAAAATTCATAGCCTTAAATGTCTACAGAAAAAGACAGAAAGATCACAAATTAACAATCTAGTGACACATCTCAAGGAACTAGAAAAGAAAGAGCAAACCAAACCCAAAGCCAGCAGAAGAAAAGAAACAACTAAGGTCAGAGCAGAACTAAAAAAAATCATACAGAAGATCAATGAAATAAAAAGTTGGTTCTTTGAAAAGATAAACAAAATTGATAGACCTCTGGATAGAATAGCCAGGAATAAAAGAGAAAGGACTTAAATAAGTTCAATTAGCAATGAAAAAGGACACATTACTACTGACACCCCAGAAAACAAAATAACATCTGTGAATATTATGAAAATCCCTATGCATATAAACTAGAAAATGTAGAGGAAACAAACAAATTTCTGGAAACATACAACCTCTTAAGATTCAATTAAGAAGACACAGAACTCCCAAACAGACCAATAACAAGCAATGAGATTGAAGTAGCAATAAAAAAAATCTTCCAACAAGAAAAAAAGCTCTAGACCACATAGATTCATAGCTGAATTTTATAAGACCTCAAAGAAGAGCTGGTACTCATACTGAAGAAATTATTCCATAACATTGAGAAGGAGGGAATCCTCCCCAACTCATTGTACAAAGCCAGTATCATGTTGATACCAAAACCAAGAAGGGACACAACAAAAAAAGAAAACTACAGACCAATAGCCCATATGAATATAGATTCAAAAATCTTCAATAAAATACTAGCAAACCAAATTCCACAGCACATCAAAAAAAAAAATAATCCACCATGACCAGGTGGGCTTCATCCCAGGGATGTAAGGATGGTTCAACATATGTAATCAATAAATGTGATTCTGTACACAAAGAGAAACAAAAACAAAGATCATATGACTATCTTAATAGGTGCAGAAAAAGCATTTGACAAAATTCAGCACCTTTTTGTGATAAAAACCCGCAACAAACTAGGCATAGAACGAACACATCTTACAATTATAAAAGCCATATATGACTAACCCACAGCCAACATCATACTGAATAGGGAAAAGTTGAAAGCATTCCCCCTAAGACCTGGAACAAGACAAGGATGCCTACTGTCACCGTTTCTATTCAACATAGTGCTAAATGTCCTAGCCAGAGCAATCAGGCAAAAGGAAGAAATAAAGGGTATCCAAATCAGGAAAGAGACAGTCAAACTATTGCTTTTCATAGATGATATGCTCTTACACCCAGAAAGTCCCAAAGAGCCCACCAAGAGACTCCTAGAATTGGTAAATAAATTCAGAAAAGTCTCAGGTTACAAAATCAATGTACAGAAATCAGTAACATTCCTATACATCAATAACAGTCAAACTGAGAATCAATGCAAAAGACTCAATACCATTCACAATTGCTATAAAGAAAATTAAATGCCTAGGAATATATTTCACCAAGGAGGTGAAAGATCTTCACAAAGAGAACTACAAAACACTGAGGAAAGAAATCGCAGACAATACAAATAATTGGAAAAACTTATCATGCCCATGGATTAGTAGATTCAACATTGTTAAAATGTCCATACTGCCCAAAGTGATTTACAGATTCAATGTAATCTCCATCAAAATACCAATGGCATATTTCACTGATCTAGAACAAACAACTCTACACTTTGTGTGGAACCAGAAAATAGCCCAAATAGCCAAAGCAATCTTAAGCAAAAGGAATAAATCAGGAGGCAGAACATTACCAGACTTCAAATTATACTACAAGGCTATAGTAACTAATTTAGCATGACACTGCCACAAAAATAGAAACATAGACCAATGGGACAGAACAGAAGACCCAGATGTAAAACCATCCATATACAGCCACTAATCTTTGACAAAGCAGATAACAATATACACTGGGGGAAAGAATCCCTATTCAATAAATGCTCCTGGGAAATTTGGGTAACCACATGCAGAAGAACGAAGTAGGATCCATATCTCTCTCCACTTAAAAAAATTAATTCAAGATGGATCAAGGACTTACATGTAAGGTGCAAAACCATAAGAATTCTAGAAGAAAACGTTGGAAAAACTCTTCAGCCTAAACAAGGAATTTATGAAGACCCTAATGGCAAACAGAGCAACCACAAAAAGAAATAAATAGGACTTGACTAAATTAAAAAGCTTCTGCACAGCCAAGGAAATAATTAACAGAGAAAATAGACAACCTACAGAATGGAGAAAATATCATAAGTTATACATCTGATATAGGACTAATAACCAGAATCTAAAAAGAACTCAAACAAATCAGCAAGAAAAAAAAATCACCCCATTAAAAAGTGGGCAAATGACACGAACAGAAGCTTCTCAAAAGAAGATACACAAATGGCCAATAAACTTATGAAAAAATGTTCATTGTCACTAATCATCAGGGAAATGCAAATCAAAACCACAATGAGACATCACCTTACCCCAGTTAGAATGGCCTTTATTAAAAAGTCCAAAAACAATAGATCCTAGCATGGATACAGAGAGAAAGGAACACTTATACACTGTTGGTGGGACTGCTAATTAGTAGAACCTTTATGGAAAACAGTATGAAGATTCCTCAAAGAACTAAAAGTTGACCTACCATTTGATTCAACAATCTCACTACTGGGTATTTATCCAAAGGGAAAGAAATCATTTTATCAAAAAGATACCTGTACTTGAATGTTTATTGCAGCACAATTAACAATTGCAAAGATGTGGAATCAATTCAAACATCCATCAATTCATGAGTGGAATAACAAATGTGGTATATGTACACCATGGAATACTACTCAGCCATGAAAAAGATGACTTAATGCCTTTTGCAACAATTTGGATGAAACTGGAGACCGTTATCTAACCTAAGTGAAGTGTCCAGAGAATGGAAAATCAAACACCACACATACTCACTATTAAATTGGAACTACCCAATGAGCACACATGTGCATAGAGGGAGGTAAAACTCAAAGGAAATCAACCAGGGAGGAGAGGACAGGTGAAAACCTACCTAACAGGTAGAATGAACACTATCTGGCTAACGGGCACACTTATAACTATGAATCAAGCATTATAGAAGCACCCCATGTGACCAAAACTATTTGTACCCCCATAATACTTTGAAATAAAAAAAAGGAAAATGGAATCTCTTTCAAAAATAAAATTATTAAAACACATATTGTCTATTCAGGAGTTAGCCCTAAACAATAGAAGAAAATAATCTTGCAATTTTAGTTGACCATAAACTTTGTGTGAGCCACTATGGTGATATAATTGTTAGAAATTTGCCACAAATATAAACTATATTAGGAGAAATAGAGACACTTTTGTGTAGAGACTTGTCTCTTACTTTACCTAGAAAAATATTGCCTCTGTGGTAAGCAGAGTAATGCTTTCTCCACCAAAGATCTCCACATCATTATACCTGGACTTGTCACCAGTGTAAATGTTCTTGCTATCATCACAGAACGGAATTTCAGGACGTGCACACAACCGAGTGATAGTGGCAAGTTCATTAAATGGAAGCAGACAGGCTTAGGAAAGGCTCATGCAGAAGAGAAAGTGCCCCCTCAGGAAAGGGAGGAGGCAGGCTGGAAAAGACAACACGCCGACCCTGGGACGGTTGCTGTTTCTATTTGTTCAAGTCACAGAAGGCTGGGCGGTCAGTGTTCCTTCTGGTCTTATTCATAAGTTCCCCTCTCCCCGCCTCCCTCCGCCCCCGCAAGGGGCCAGAGGTCAAACCACAATGTTAATCTATGAGAATTGTGATATAATGGGGGAGATGCTACTTTGTACCTGTGCACCACTGGGAAATTGATGGTTCCTTTCTTCTCGTCGGGTCTGTCTGTTTGTTGCAGCCAGCTGACTGCCTCTCCCTGCCCTCCTCCTCCCGTGCTCCCTTGGTACCTGAGTGACTACCCACTCCAGCAGAATCAGTGACATGGGACCTGATGCGGCAAAAGGGGCTTTGCAGGTGTGATTAAGGTTACAGGATTCCCTGCGGGGAGATTATCCTAGCTGTCTGTGTGGGCCGGTCTAAGCACAAGTCCCTAAAAGCTGAGAGCCTCTGCAGGCTACGGTCAGAGAAAGGAATAAGCATTAGAAAGATGTGACGTGGCTGTTTTGGAATATGTAGGAAGGGACCACAAGTCAAGGAATGTGTGGAGTCTCTCTAGAAGCAGAAGAAGGCAAGAAAATATATTCTCCCCTATCGCCTTTCACAGAGGAACACAACCATGGTTTTAGTTCAATGAGACCCATGTTGGACTTCTGACCTAAAGAACTAACTTTGTGGTATTTGGTTATAGTAGCAAAAGGAAACTAATATCATGCATATTAATTTTAATAAATCAATATCATGAGAGCTATAATTCTGCCAATTTTTATGACTCTATTTTTCCTTTCTTCTCTTCAAATATCTAACCTTATTAGAATAGTTTGATCACAATATGAAAAACACATTTGTGACTTACCCAGGTTTCCAATTTCCTTAAATTTAAAGTTAAGATTATTTTATCTACAAGGCTTTGAAATTTCAAAACTTTACTGGTGAAGATAATCTAATCATTTGATTATTCTCTCTCTCTCTCTCTCTCTCTCTATATATATATATAATTCACAAAATTATATGTATTTACATAATGTCACATTCAATAGCTTATACTTAAAATTCCACAAGATATAAATTACTCTTGTATAAGGCGAATATATAAGCCTAGTCAAATATCATCTGAAGATCTCATCAGTCTAAGCCAAATTCTTTTTAAAAGACAGATATTTGCAGATTATGGAAATAGATCTGCACCCCAAAAAATGTGATACAGGAAGACATTTACCGAATCTTTAGATTACAACATGCTATTGGAATTAGATTTTGATAGAATTTTAGAAACAGCTATTTTGATTACTCAACTGAACAGTCACTGAATAGCCACACTGGTGGAAGAAAATAAACCTCTTCTGAGAGTTTCAAGAGCTTTGAAACTCATTTCATCCTGTGCTGCACGAAGCCCTTCTCACCCAGCTTACTCAGTGCTAGAATGTGTCCATCACCCATGAACATACAAGAAACGAGGCCCTTTTCCATTGTTGAAAGGTTAGTAATAGAGCCTGGTTAGGAGTGAGAGAGAGAAGACTTAATAGAACCTTAAGTATTTAAATGAAATTACCCTTTAGCAGTTTCTACCATCCTAAGCAAAACATCACATTTCTCATACACATATACATATATATGTATTTTCATATGAATGACACAGCATCTTTGTTATTTTCAGTTTTATTTTATGTGTTTAGTATTGGCAAGGCAGTTTAATTGAGCAATAATTTTGTAATACGCAGTGCCTTTATAATAAAGCACAGAAGAGTCTTCTAAAATTGTCCTGATATAAGAAGATCAAATAGACCTCATCAAGAAATTTTGTCTCTACCAGCTCTAAGATTAAACATGACTTGCTGTTGTGGGCATCGCACAGAGGCTTGTGAGGGAGACCTTGTTAAGATCAGTGGTTACCACTGAGACACGAGCTTTCACTCATTCTCAGAATGAAGAGCTAAAGAAGCTGCCACAAAAGTGAAGAAGAAAAGTTCTTCACAACTGCAACAATATTACTAGGAAAATCATTTTAAGACTAAGAGAATATTCTTTTGATGAAAATAAAGTGAACAATAGAGAACATAAAAGTGACAGAGAGGAATCTGACAGAACACTAGGAAATTCTGCACAGAATAAATAGAACAGTCTTGAAGTATTCTTTTTTCCTAAATTATATACAAACTTTCTTCAAATACTTTTTAGTAATACTACTTGGAAGGCATCAGTTTTGTTGTTGCTATTACTGTCCTTGTTTTTTTAAAGAACATATTTAAGAAATTATTCTTAAGTCATTCCAATAATTTCCCACTTGAGCTTTTCAGATATTCCTATCATATGGTGAATCCTTTGAATCTGAGAACTCAAAATGTCCCTCAACTTAGGAAAACTCCTTTTATTATATCTCCTCTAGTCTTTCCTTTCTCTCTCTTTCTTTCTCTTCCTTTCGTCTTTTCCCTTCCCTTCTCATTCCCTCCCCCCTTTCCAAGCTTATCATTTATATTGTGTCTCCTGGCTCTATCTTTTTTACTTCCCATTTCTTTACTTTCTTATTGTGTTTTAGGTTTGGTTCCCTGGAGCAGAGTTGAAACAGGTATGCTGGTATAGGCTGTAGCTGAGGGAGTGTTCTCAAGTGAAATCTGTTCAGGAAGTGAGCAAAGCTTGGCTGAGACAGGGAAGAAGCTAGGCAGAGAGTAGGTTCCACTGAAGTCTCGCCTGGGCCTAATGCCACAGGGAACTCTTCTTGGGGGACAAGAAGTGTTAATGGGCCCGACTTGGGAAAACCAAGCCCTATATGATCACACTATTTACAGAACACATCTTACTGGAAAACAGCTTAATTTCAAGAACCCTAACTGAGGAGTTAGGAGGCCAATTATCTCCATCAATAACTGGGAATATGTCCTTAAAACCTACCTAAGTTTTCTTAAACTCATCCTAGCCATCTCACAGGACCAACTAGATATCACTATTCTCTAAAGTGTTAATAAATTATCCATATAATTTACCAATTTGCTACCTCCATGGGATCACAGACAGAAATTTGCCCAGGTGTTCCTCTTCCAAAATCAATGTTAATCATATACAATAATATGCATACCATGGAGTACTACTCAGCCACAAAAAACGATGATGACACAGCAGCTCTTGTATTAGCTTGGATGGAGCTGAAGCCCATTCTACTAAGTGAAGTATCCCAAGAATGGAAAACAAGCACCTCAAGTACTCACCATCAGATTGGTACTAACTGATCAACACTTATGTGCACATATGACAGTAACATTCATCGGGTGTCAGGCAGGAAGGAGGGGAGAGGAGGATATGTGTATATTCACACCTAATGGGTGCGGTGCTCACTGTCTGGGGGATGGACACACTTGTAGCTCTGACTCAGGTGGGGCAGAAGTAATATATGTAACTTAAACATTTGTACCCCCATAATATTCTGAAATAAAAATATACATATAATTTTTTAATTAAAAAGCATAGCAATGATTTTCAACTATTTATAGCTTACACATTCTTCATTCAAACAAAATATTACCTCCCCTGTTCAAATATTTTAGGTGGGTTCTTTACTGCTTCCTGAATAAAGTTCAAGTTCCTTAACCTGAGTATTGTAAAAAGAGCATTCTAACAATATCTAAGGATGTTTAAAAAGCAATAAAATTCCCACAGTTCCACCAAAGGAAACCCACAAATCAATTATAATCCTCAAATAAAATATAGGTAATTGCATAACACTTTTAAATGTATTCTTTTTCCTGATATTTATAGTTTCATTTAGAAAATAAATTACACATTTGGATTTAACAAAAATATCTAATTATTTATGAGATACCTAAGTGAACAAGTTGTCTAAACTATGATTGTGTTTAGCAAATGTGGGAGACTCTCTCTAAGGCTGTTTAACACATATACATTTGTATCTAAATTGGAGTTGAATTAAAAGTAACTGACATACTACATTCTACATCTATATGGGAAATTCAGGCAGGAGCCCTAAAGGCTCTTAATGAGCTAGCAACATTAACATGACAAGTTGAATTGAGTGCTTTTAAAACTGTTTTTACAGTGTTTATTAGATTACTTCATTGATGATATCAAAGTCCAGAATGCAAGAGATGCATCTAATCAAAACAAGGAGCCATTATGGAAGAAATTTAAAGTGTAATGTGGCCATAGCGGTTAAATATTCCCTTTATAACCTCAATGACTGTCACAGTTAGATTTTAAACACTGATACTTTTCTACCTCTGACACTCACTGGTTACAATAGGGACTGTTGTACGAAAGTAACAAAAACATTGGATCACATCACAAGAATATTGCAATTAATATACGAAGGAGGCAAATATCACTTTATAAGTATAAACCTCAATGATACATTAAATGCTGAAGGAACACCCCAGTTATAATTTTTTCACTAATGGCTCCCACATTTGCTTTTAAAACATTC
Source organism: Eulemur rufifrons (assembly GCF_041146395.1). Classification (NCBI taxonomy): domain Eukaryota; kingdom Metazoa; phylum Chordata; class Mammalia; order Primates; family Lemuridae; genus Eulemur; species Eulemur rufifrons. The sequence goes on along the minus strand of NC_090999.1, from coordinate 93,482,068 downwards.
ACAAGGCACATAATTAGATATTCTTGATGTTAACTTCAGTGAGTCAAATATAATAAAAGTTTTAATATTCTATATATTTGTTACTATTCTGAACAATAATCTTTGGATAATAATATATGTATAGAAATTCGGCAGTTTAGTTTGAATATTCACTGAGCCCAGAATGTACTGAGTAATGCCTGTATTAGTTTCCTATTGCTGCTATAACAAGTTGCTACCAGCTCAGTAGCTTAAAACAACACAAATTTGTTATCTTACAGTTATGGAGGTCAGAAGCTCAAAATGGATCTAAAATCAGCAGGGCTGAGTTCCTTATGGAGGCTCTAGGGAAGAATACATTTCCTCGAGTTTTCCAGCTTCTAGAAGTTGCCCTACTTTTTGGTTTCTGGTCTCACATCACTCTGGCCTCTGCTTCTGTCATCGCAGAAAGGCTCTTTCATTCACCTGGATAATCCAGGATACTCTTCCCATGGCGAGACCCCTAAATTGATCACGTCTACAAAGTCTCTCCTACCACATAGGTAACATATCTGCGAATTCCAGAGATTATTATGTGGACGTATTTGGGAGCCATTATTCAGCCTACCACACTGTCATATCAAAACTCAGCTGACATTTTAGCTTAGGTCCCTTAACATTTGCTATTTTCTCCTAAAGTAGAAAATGGCTAAAAATGGGGAAAGGGATGGACAAAGTACCCTCAATTCAAAACTCCTCAATTCTACTTAATTGAGTTCCAAGGTATGTCTCTTATCTACCTCTGGCAAAGAGAAACCTACATATATAAGTAGATATGATTGCAAAAGGCCACAGGTGGGAAATATAACCATACTTCAGATTCGAATAAGACAAAAATTTTCAATGATATTCAATGAAATTCTCAGAGGCTTGACTTTCCTATATAAAACTAAAATAGCCTAGGATTTTTATCACTGATATCCCTAGGATATAACAATACCTATAAAGAGAAAAAATGACCACGAATATTAAAAATAAAACATCAACCAAAACCACAAAGTGCTCTCCTGAGAAATATAAAATACCTCTCATACATTAACCTCAAATAGCTTGATATGATTAAAATGCATTTTCTCTGCATTGCAATAAACCCAGGGCATAAACTATTCTTCCAACATTGCTCAGACAGTGAGTGGTAGAGCCCAAAACGTATCTAAGTCTTTTAAACCAAGTTTGTGTTCTCTTTGAGTGAGAGGGGCAGGAATGAGGGGGTGAGTGGGATGAGGAAACAGGTGGACAGAGAGGCGTGTCTTCTGGGTGGGAGAGCCTGGAAGAATTGGCCAGTCATTCTTCTTATAGTCTCTGAACCTCCAAGATAATCAACCACACAGACTGGACAGAGCCAATCCAAGCAGATCTCTGGCTGCTGAATGAGGGAAGAAATAATTTCAATGGTGAAGCTAAGGAAACAGCTGCTGAATTCTGACAAGTATTAGTTATTCCTCTTATGGCAGGATTAGATAATGAAAGTATATGTGGATGAATAAACCATTCTTAAGATGTGGATGGGAAAACAAGTCACATTTCACCCAAATCTAACTTTGAACAATGCAGTTCTTTCATATCCTTAGGGAGCATGTTTCCTCTAAAGATCTGTCTACTGCTGAGCTTTTGTGGTCCTTTTCATTGAGGTGGTCTTTTCTCAAAGCACAATCAGTGGAAATCTAAGATATCCTAAAACTATATTCTCTGTAGATTATCATATTAATAAAATCTCAAAAAATACAAGTTATTTGGCCTATTCTTTCCCTTGTCAATTAATATGTGCTCTAGTAAATCCAAATACTTCCTCTCCCTACTGCTCCACATTTTCCAGCCCCCCTCCCTTTGCACATGCCCTTGTACCTGAAATCCCCTTCTCAATGTCTCCTTCTCCCACTCTAGTCTTCATCTGTCTGGTTACTAAGAGCCACTTTAGAGATTACCTCCAGGTTTATGTCACTGTAGATCAGAAAAGCACAGTGGTTAACAGGTGGACTCTGAAGTCAGACAGAATTTGACACTCGGCTCAATTAATTTCTAGTTATGGACAAATTTCTCTATTACAGTTTTCTCTTCTATTAAGTGGACATTAAAGTTTTAACCTGTCACAAGGTTATGATAAGGATTAAATTAGTTATTATATGTAAAGCACTGGAACACTGAGTGACTGCATAGTGAGCTTTCAGTATGGGTCAGACTGTCCTGATCTCAAAAAGAACCAGTCACTGCCTCTCTGACTCCCACTGCGCTTTGTGTTTTACCAGTCTTCACCGTCTCCATGCCGAATTAGCTGTGAACACGTAAGTCTCATCTCTATGCTAAATTGTACCTTCTCTGAGGGTAAAAGTCTTATTTTTATCTTCTATAACCCTTACAGGTTACAATAATGGGAGAGCTAGCATTTATTAAGTACACAAATATGCCAGAAGTTATGTGAGCATATACTACATATCTCGTATAATCTTCATAATAACTTGTGTGTCAAGTAATTTTAGTCATCCCCACTTTACAGATGAAAAAAAACAGGCTTAGAGAGATTAAGTAACTGTCTTAATGTTACATGGATAATAAAAGAGCTTCTGATTCTAAACTCCAAACTCTTAACTACTTGTTACCTATCTCCTAGTTGCTATCCAATAAATGTGTTGAATGCTGCAATGAATGGTCATAATCTTTACCTTAAAATTCTTTATAGCTCCTGCTGTATAGTGAGCACATTACAAATAACCACTACTTGTCTTGGAGAGTCACATTTGATAATTTTTACTGTGAAAAGTAAAGTTAACAATAAATTTTCAAGAGTTGAATAATGGAGCCATAAGGCAGACTGAAGTACACTTAACCCATGTGATTGTCTCATGGAGCCTGCCATTCAGAGTGTGCTGCAGTACGAGGGGCAGCAGCATTGTCTGGTGGCTTGCTAGAAGTGCAGAATAATCTTGGGCCCCACCCCAGAAAAAGTAAATCTCAATATGTATAAGATTACCAGTTTGAGTCTTTTTTTTTTTTTTTTTTTTTTTTTTTTTTTGAGACAGAGTCTTGCTCTGTCACCCTTGACAGAGAGCAGTGAAATCATCAAAGCTCCCTGCAACCTCAAACTCCTGGGCTCAAGCAATTCTCCTGCCTCAGCCTCCCTAGTAGCTGGGACTACAGGCACACACCAGGACACTCAGCTAATTTTTGTTTTTTAAGTAGAGCCAGGATCTCGACCTTGCTCAGGCTGGTCTTGAACTCCTGAGCTCAAACAGTCCTCCCGCCTCTGCCTCCCAGAGTGCTAGGGTTACAGGCGTGAGCCACCACGTCTGCCCCCTGAGTCATTTTTAGAGATTGTGAACTAGCAGTTCTCCAGTTCTTAAGCATAGAATAAATGAAATTGGTTGGATTTAGGGATATTTCCTTTTAAAAAATAAATATTGAGATAACAGTAAAATATGGAAGGAATGTATGAGTGTTCTCTTTGAGAAGTTATTTTTAAAAGATGGATTATCGCTTACCTAAGATACCTTGACTAGGAAAAGAGTTCTAGTCCCTGAGTATATGGAAGACTATCATTTTCCAGAATGAAAGCTTTCAGAAAGCAGAGTCTTTGTCTTGTTTATTGCTATACTCTAAATGCATAGGAGAGTGCCTGGCACATAGTAGGGATACAGTAGACATATGTTGAATGAATAAATGATTGTTCTTAAGAATCTTAGAGCAATTGGAATATACCACTTTTTAGATCAATTGGAATATATCCGCCAAAGAGTAGAAATGGAAACAGGAATAACTTCTAAGATTCTATTGGCTCAAACTTGAAAGATGTGATTTGTCTTAAGTATCCAAATATGGAAGAGGTTTTCTGCCTTTAAGAGCACACAAGGAGGTGAAGAGAACACAATATTAATACCTTAGTATGTCTCACGTAAGGGACAGCCATTATGTAAGAGAAAGAAATATTTTCTTGATGGCCTAGTATCAGTTCTATTTTCTTGTTCTAGAAAGCTCTTGGGCATAATAAATTCTGAACTTTGTTCTTTGAATGATATCCCAAGAGTTTTGCTTAGGACAAGATGATTAATTAGACACCTACGTCTGGGCACCAGGGAGCACGTCTCACAGGAAGTCCAATAACAAAGCCAGATCTCGAGTTCGGTTAGTACAACGAGAACAGGTGTTTTCGCTCCGTCATCTACTCATACTGATGAACTCTTGCAGTGTGTCCTATCTTCTTTCTGAGCACGGCCTCAAGGCTGCAGATATAATCCGATAATATTATGAAGAAAAATAAATACATGCCCAGATCTCAAATCACATACAGCTAAAAGAGCAATTTTAGACACTAAAGCCTTTGTCTCATCAATTGCATGCAAGATAACCAAAACTCCTTATTTTATACATATTGATAATAACTGATTCATTTACTAATGTTACTCTTTGAATTTGAAAATGTTGCTAAGGTTTAATTACTATGCATTCACCATTAATGCTGTGAAGGAAGGAATAATCTAGAGTGTTAAACCAAATTTTTTTCTATTGTAAATAGAAGTTTTAAAATGCTTTCAGCTAAATAACTGAAATAAAAGGAGGATAATTTCTATTATTGTCCCACAAAGCCACCTATGTTAATGACATTCATGACAATAGCAAAATATTTTTATTTGGGTTTTTAACACAACTTTATTTCTTTCTAAGGAAGATAATTTTACGATTTTTTTTTCCATAAAACTACCATTAGGACAAAAAGTAAAATGTACAAAAGAAATAAGTTGTTCGGTAAAAATTTAATGCTAGTGAAAGCACTTAAACAAGGACATTGTTCTTCAGACTTTCTTGGCATTTTCCTGACTGCACCTGCCTCTGAAAACCATCTGCTTACCTCTCAAATAACTCTCCTGGGCAAACTTAGGGCAGTATTCCTGTGACAAGGGAAAACTGAAAATACCTGCAAAAGAATGAAGTAGTATTTCAATCTACTAAGCAAAATAATTCCAAAGGGTTGATGGATGAGAGGTCAAAAATGTCAAGTGCTCCAAAAATTAAATATTTCATTCATGCGTCATTCAACCAGGCAAGAGCAAAAATAATAATGCTTGTCCTAACAATCACCAGAAAGAAAGGACACATTCCAGCTGCAGTGACAGTATTGCTTTCTTCCATAATTTCTAACAACAGTGTGTTTGGGAGCACAGATAGGACAAAGAATAGAAATATTCAGCACAATGGGTAGAACCCTATGACATTCCCAAAGAATCATCTTAAAAAAGCAGCTCATGCAGAGAGAAAAAAACCAAAATGAATAAAAAAACAGGAGTGCATCTTTTAACAGAGAAATCCCTGAAATACCTATACAAGTATAAGAGCGTTGAGATAACAGGCGACTTGAGCCAAACTAGACAAAAGAACTGCAAGAGCATGGCAGGTGGGACAGGTCTGCTCTTCACCTGATGTGCACCCACCAAGAAACCAAAGCACGTTAAGCTGATTCAAGGCAAAGAGCTGGATGTCAGGTTAACCATATGGATAGTCACTGTGTGCACATACCGAAAGCTACCTAAGGCTTACTTACATGCAAATGTCATAGGAATTTTTGTCTTTTTCTTGAAAAGTGTTTTGATTGAAAAATAACACAGTTATTGGTACATACTTCTAAAATTTTGTTTATGTGTATATATACATGCAAACACAATCTTAGAAATATACAGGTATGGTTTATTGGTTTTGTTTTCTGCACAAGTGAATGAAAGTATACCATACACACACACACACACACACACACACACACATTGCTACTGTTCTGAACCTGGTCTCTTTTGCTGAAAATATATTTTGGAGACATTTCTATGTTAGCAAATAACATCTGCCTCCCAAGAGAATAAATAATAATATATTGACTGTATATCCCATCATTTATTCAGTAAAGTTATTAATTAACAATAAAATTGTTTTTGTTCTTTACTATTAAAAATAATGCAGTGACCCTCTTTGTAGGGATATATCTGTACATGTGTTTGAATATAGCTAAATAAATTTATGCACATTGAATTGCTGATGAAAATCTATTTGTGTTCTTCATTTTAATAGACATCATTTAATTGTCCTTTAAGGAAATTCAAAGAGTTTAATGCATCACCAAAACTGTATGAGAATGTCTGTTTACAATTACTCTCACATGCATTATATTTGATCTTTGATAGGTGAAATAGCATTTCATTTTAAAAAAAAAATTATTTTGAAAATTATGAATGATATTAACACTTGTTCATATGTTTAGGGTTAGGGCCATTTGAATTTCTTTAAATGTGAATTTGGATTGTTTATCTTTCATGAATTTGTAGAAGTCCATTATATAATATATTACATACACATTAATTATGTTATATATACAATAATATATACATTATATTATATATTTCAACAAATCTAAGACACCATTAATTGTACTATGCACCAAGAAGGAAAAAGAATTACTTGCCAATAGAGAAACAGTGCTTTCTTATCAACTATAGATTTTAATTTGAACATATTAAAATAATTTTTACACTTATGTGAATAGATCTTTTTGTCTTGTTTCACTCTTGCACATATAAAAAACAAAACAAATTTCTTCACTTCAATGTCCGACTTTTCAGAATCACTGGGCCGCAGTGAGTGCTCCCTGGTCACGGCGGTCCCTGCCATCGGGCCCGCAGGCGAGAGCGAGGCCCCGACGTGTCTCTTGGAAACGGTCTCTCGGGACGCGTCGCGGGGCGGGGCCTGCGCTGACCCCGCCTGCCGGAAGTCGCCAGGCCAGGCCGGCTCCCTCCACCGCTGCAGCCCATGGCCACCTGCTCTCTGCGGTGATGCCTTCTAGGAAGCCTGCTGACGTTCAGATCCCAGGGACAGCAGTTTGTGGGGGAAAATGTGAATTACAATGAACAAAAGACTCAGTAAGGAAACTAGCCTTTGCATTAGATGTTGTAAATATTTTTTTTCAGTGTGGCATTTTTATTTTGATTTTAATATTTTTATCATGGAGAACATTTAAGTTTTCATGTAGTAAAATGTATCTGTTTTGCTTTATGGAATATAAATTTTGTATCTGGAGTTTCTCCACACCATATTATAGGAAAAAAAAAAGTGTCCGTAATTTTCAACTAACGGCTTTGTTTTTGTTGTTTTTTTTTTAAATTTCAGCTCATTATGGGGGTTCAAAAGTTCAGGTTATATATATTGCCCATGCCTCCCCCATGCCCCCGAAACTGAGCTTCAAGAGTGTCCATTCCCTAGACAGTGCACATCACACTCATCATGTAGGTATGCACCCCTCCCCTCCCCCCACCCCCATCCTCCCTAGTCAGAACTTCAAGCATGTCCATTCCCCAGGCAGTGCGCATGGCACTCATCAAGTAGGTATACACCCATCCTTTCCACCCAGCCTCCACCTCTATCCGATACCCAATTGGTGTTATTCCCAAATGTGCACTTAGGTGATGATCAGGGAAACCAATTTGCTGGTGAGTACATGTGGTGCTTATTTTTCCATTCTTGGGATACTTCACTTAATAGAATGGGTTCCAACTCTCTCCAGGAGAACCAAAGAGATGCCATATCGCCATTATTTCTAATAGCTGAGTAATATTCCATGGTATACATATACCACATTTTGCTAATCCATTCATGAATTGATGGGCATTTGGGTTGTTTCCACATCTTTGCGATTGTGAATTGTGCTGCTATAAACATTCGGGTGCAGGTGTCTTTTTTATAGGATGACTTTTGTTCTTCTGGGTAGATGCCCAATAATGGGATTGCTGGATGGAATGGTAGGTCTACTTGAGTCTGTTTAAGGTATCTCCATACTGCTTTCCACAGGGGCTGCACTAGTTTGCAATCCCACCAGCAGTAAACAATACATGTTGGCGTGGATGAGGAGAGACGGCTTTGTTTCTTGACTTTTAAATTTGTGATCTAACAGGAGACAGGATGGGCGTGTATGTTATGTGTTCAAAAGAACATCTGAGGCAGAGTTCCGCACTTTTTCGAAATAACTATTCCGTTAAATATCATCATTATTATAGACTACATTTCCACATATATGTAGATTTTATAATGTCCCTTCCTCTTTCATACACTGATCTATATTTTCATGAAATGAAACAATTGCCTTAGTGAAAAATTTTTGAAATATTTTAACATTTTGCAAGCCTACTGAATTTAACACTCCGTTTTCTTAAGTTTTCTGCATTGTACTTGTGTTTATTTTTCTGATGAGCTAATCAGTTTGTTCCAAAAGATCATTTTCCTATTTTTGCCATAATATTGAATTTACATAGAGTTTAATCTCTAGAATACTAATTTGCTGCCTAAAAACAATAAATTCATTTCGTTTATTCAAATCTCATTCTGTTTTAAAGTTTTCATTACATAAACCTTATTAACATATTATTAAATTTGTACCTAGTATTTTACTATTTTATTGCTTTTGTGAAGAGGGGATTTTTATCTATTATCTAACCAATTATAATTAATATATATGGAAGCTATTGATTTTGTAACCACAAATATTACTCCCAATTTTCTTTTTATTTTTCATATTTTTCCCATTGGACTATTTGGGGTTTTCTAGAAATACAATCACATTTTTTAACAAACAATGATAATTTTGCTTCAACTTTCCATGCTTTATAACCCTTTATAAAATGTTTTGAATGTTATATGTTCACAATAATATTACAACGTATTAAAGACAAAAGTTACTTCGATGGAAGCATTTCACAAGTAATTCAACATTGAGCATGATAATAAAATTTGCTCAGACATACATTTTTTTATTTCAGAATATTATGGGGGTACAAATATTTTGATTACATGAATTACGTCTGTACAGTTTGAGTAGAAGTTATAAGTGTGTCCATCACCCAGATAGTGTGCATTGCACCCATTAGGTATGAATTAGCCCATCCCCGCCGCCCACTTCCCACCTTCTTGATTTCTGTTGAATTTTACTACCATATGTACACTGGAGTGTTGATCATTTAGTTCCAATTTAATAGTGAGTATATGTGGTGTTTGTTTTCCCATTCTTTCTATACTTCACGTAGGAAGATGGTCTCCAGGTTCATCCAGGTTGTTACAAAAGGTATTAGTTCACTTTTTTTTTTTAATGAGACATGCATTTTTACCCAATTAAGAAAATAGACATCTCTATAGCTTTTATGAGGGAATAGAAATTGAATTTTCCAGTGCTTTTAAATATGATTTTTTTCCTTTGACCTACTAGTATATGAGCTCAATCTATTTGAACCAATTAATAGCAGAATTAACAAAAGAAACTAGAATATTGAGCTATCATTACATTACAAAAAAAAATCCCAAATTGGTTATGGTGTGCATTTGTGATGCACAGCTGGATTTGTTAATATTTTAGTTTTGTATTTCTTAAATATATGGCTGGATTTTTAAATATTTTATTTTGGAATTTTTTTGCAGTTATGTTTATGGGTGATATTTATTGGTAGGGTTTGTTTTAATGTTTATATGTTTAATTTTGTTGCTATCTTTGCCAAGTTTTGATGTCAGTATTACTCTGGCTTCATATAAATGTGAGAGCTTTTCTTCTGCAGTGAATAGTTCCAAAGGCTCATCAGAACTCCCCTGTGAGATCAAATGAAGCTGCAGCTTTTGCTGAGGTAACATTTGAATTAAATTTTCAAGTCCTCCAGGTAATTGCTCTGCAAAAATGCTCTTTTGGTGGTTATTTTGATATTTTACGATTTGTTGGGAAAATATTGATTTTATTAAGGTTTTCCAATTTGCATACATTTGAATGAAATATACTTTTATAATTCTTTCAATCTAGTTTCAGTTTTTTGAGTCTCTGCTTTTTACTACCTTAACATCACTTGATTCAATAGTAGTTTTAGAAATTTTTTGGCCTCGAATTTATTGGAGTTTTCAAAGAATTATTATTTTGATTTAATTCTACTGTTTTGCTCTCTTCTTTTTTTGTGTTATCTTTATCTTTACTAATTCCTTCTCAATACTTTTCTTGTATTTGTTTTCTATAATTGTGATTCAGTTCTAATTTTAATGCAATGTGCTCAGAAAATGAGGTACTTTTTCTATTTAATGGAAATGATGTTTCCTTTATAGCATAATATGCAGTCCATTTAGTAAATGTCCCAAGGCACATTAAAAGAAGATGTATGGGGAATGGGAAGTATAAAGGAAATCTCTGTATCTTCTGCTTAATTTTCCTGTGAATCTAAAACTCCTCTAAAAAATAAAGTCTATTCTCTTAAAAAGACAAATATGTAATTCTGAGTTTTCAGGATATAAAATTATATACAATGCATGATACTTCCCACTGTGAAACAATTTCGCAGCCTGCTCAGGCTCCCAGATTTCCCCCTTCCAAGTAAGGATCTCTTGATTAAGTCTGTTGATTCTTGGAGGACACAGTGCCCAAAATACATCAAAACATATACACTTTTCAATGTGTTTCTTCATTTGGCCAAAATTTAACAATACATGGCTACTATTGTTTGAAATCAGTTGTGTTGTCTATAGTGTCACTGGCGATGGAGCTTCTTTCATTTGTTTTTTATGTCATTCTAATTGGTGTTAGAAATAGAATAATTTAGAAATGCCTTAACTTTGCTATCTTCAACTGGAAGTATCCTGCTTTACATTTACTAAGATATTCATAAATTTGGTCTTTCTCCTGATGGAGTTTATGAGTTTTGAGACATGCAATGGAAATAAAAAAAAATTTATCAACTTTTCACCTTTCTCCACTGGAAAATAGTTGGAGTCTTAAAAATGTTTCAATTTTCATTTCTTGCTAGGATGTTCAGAACTTATGGAAGATTGAGTAGAAACCCATACCAAAAAGACACATAGAAATTATAGATAATATGTCACCAAAAATGAAATAATGTCTAGCCAAGCTAGAAACTAAGAAAATATTAGGTGCCAGAAATAAATAGGAAATTCAAAGTTAGAAAGGTAATGAGGAGCTAATGAAGAATAGTTCATTGGAATATTAGGCACACTACTTGTGAACTTATAGGACTCCGGGCTTCATGCCAGTATGTGAAACATAGTTGAAATTAACCCACTTTCATAAAAGTGAACATTACCAACTGTTACTTTACCTGTAGATCAGGGACTAAAAATTCAACCTACAGACCTGGAAATTTTACAAACATTGTGACAGGAGGATAAGTGGGACTTCTATTACCCCAGGATGGACAAGTTGGGTCCACGTGTGCCAAAACACAGGCACTGAGCATCCCTCGTTCCATAAAGAACCATTACTATCTGGGGCTGGAAAACTCCCCAAGGGCCTTTTGAAAATTTTCAGAACTGGCCCTACTATAATTAACCACCATCCAATACCAAATAGAAATAAGATGCAAAGCACAGCAATGCTTGGGGGTGGGGCGACATCATCAGCATTATGAGGAGTGGAATACCCCGGTGCAAGGCACAATCCCCCCCCCCAGAAAAATGTAAGTTTAGTAATATCTTTGTTTCTCATAGTAAAGAGAAAATACATGTGGATAAATCAAGTGAATAAAACAAGAAATAGGGAATATTAAAAAGGAAGGAAGATATCGAAGACTAATCAATTATTTTTAAATGACACAAGTGAACATGAGGGAGCTCCCATTAGCAAAACAGAAAAACTTGAGTGTCTAATGAGTAAGAAATACAATATACAATTGATTGTAGACTGAATATATTTTAAAAACTTGAGTTCATAATTACCCAAAACAAAATGCTAATTAAACATCACTGGAAGGAACTAGAAAAAGAACTTAATAAATATGTAAGGGATGATAAAATATCTATTTTATAATTCTTAAAATCTATTTAGGTAATGATCATCAACAGATGAAACAGCTAAAAGACCAAAAGAGACATTTACAACAAAAAGTTCCAGTTGTCACTTGATAAATTGGAGCATCCACTAAAGGTGGGACAGGTCGACGTGTGGAACAAGTCCATGTTCAAGGAAAAATGAGAAGAAGTAGAGTGAAGAACTATTCTAGAATAAAAGATCTGAAAAAAAAATCAAATGTAATGCACAGACCTTATTTAGATCTTAATTCCAATATGCGAACTATTCAAAAGCAATTCTTGTGAAAACTAGGAAAATTTAATTCTACCTTGGCTATTAGATTATATGAAAGTATTAATGGTAATATTGGGTGTGATAATAACATTGTGGTTATGTAAGAAAATATACATATCTATTAGAGATGCATATAGAAATACACAGGCAAAAGATTATATGATAGCTGGAAATAGGTTTAAGTGATTTCAATAAAAAGCAAAAAGAAAAAATGAATAAATGAAGCAAAAGTGGCAAAGTAAAATTGATAGTAGTTGAATGTGGGGAATGGGTGTATGAGAACAGTTCATTATAATTTTCACTGTCCGATTTTTTAATTAAAACTTCAAATGTATGATGCTTACTAATTTAATCAACTGCTTGACAGTAGTTAAGAATGTTGGTTTATTACCAAAGGTAATTTTACCTGTAGACACTCCCAATATGGCATGCAGATTTCCTAACAAGATAAACTCAGTCTCTAGTCTTAACTGTTCGAAACTCTAACATGAATATTGAAGTCAAACTTATCACCTGAAAACTTAAGTAGGACAAATTCCATTTCCGGCAATATAATGGGCTAGTTACCTGAATCAACCTTTCCACCAAAACCAATAGGTATTTCTCAATAAAATATATAAAATATCTTCCCAAATTTGTCAATGAGTTGACGTGAGAGTAAAATATTCTCAGATCTTTTTATTTATATATATATATTTTTTAAAGCAGGAATCTAGGGATGTAAGCAGAGAACTACAGCTGCCAACACCCTGACAGTATTTGCCTTTGAAAGAATATAACAGTGTGTTCTCCCCCAATGAACTTGAACACCTTAACTATATCATCCTGTACTTTTTTAAAAATAAAAAAGTAATTTAATGCAGTAACAGCAGTAATCTAAGGATAAACAAATCCATGACAGACTTTAAAGTTTGAAAGTTTTTTTTTCCCTTTCTTTGCAGAGAGAATGGTTTTATGAAAGCACATAGGATTGAAGATGTCAAAACAAAATTTAATTTCTTAATGTTCAGGTGACACAGGTGTGCTCCTCCCTGCAGTCCTCCTAACACTTGCCACTGGCCAAGGTGATAGTTTCTCTTGCTTAACTCACGATGGATGTTAGTTTCAAGAGTAACTGACTCATTTGTTTCCTGAACCATCTTCTTGTGAGCCTGTGCTCTTCTGCAAGGCCTGGGGGTTCACTGTGATCTCCTGGTCCATGGCCTTCAGCCACTCATCCAGCTCTATGCACTTCAGCATCTCCTGATCAATCTTATGAAACATAGCTAGGTTAATTATATTACCAGGGTTGTCATGGAAACTGACCATACCATCCTTCTGATTCATACTTGCAAAAATCTCCCTGTCTCCTATCACGTGTAGAGCATATTTTTCTGCCTCTTGAGGTCCAGATAACTGCAAACAACTTGTCATAGCTTGTAACGAAGTGTTAAAAAGGTCTGGAAATTCTATCATTGCCTTAGGAATTGCAAAGAAAACTGACTCTTCAAACCTGGTTATGAAGTTAAAGGGGAATTATTACTGCTAATAATTTGAAAGCAAAATCTGATTTAAAGTCCAAATTGAAATGATTCTCACGGATGTGAGAAAACTTAATTAAGAATTTTATTCAGAACGATTCTAATCCATTAGTGTCCCTGGGCATTGGGAAGAGCAAACAAAAACTCTCTTTGGAGAAGACCTTTCCTTCTAAGGCCACAACGAATGCTCAAAAATAATATTCTAAGGAAAAGAATCATTATATCACACATATCTAAATACTCAGGGGCACTGTCAAAAGGTACAGAAGTAAACAGAATCAGACTCAGATATGGTCCTTATATTGAAAGCAAAAAATAACTATGATTAATATGTTAAAGGCTCTAGAGAAAAATGTATACAACATATACGAATTTATGGAGAATTTTGCCAGAGACAGAAAATATAAAAAACAGTGAAATGAACATGCTAGAAATAAAACACATAATAACAAAGAGAATTACTTTACCAGGTGCATTAGTAGAGTGGACACATCTGAGGAAAGAGTTAGTGAACTTAAGATAAATCAATATAAATTACCTAAACTGAAACACAAGAAAAAAAATTAGCAGGGAAAAAATACAGAAAAATAACATCTAAGAATTGTGGGAAAGTATCACATGGTCTAATATACATGTAACTGGAAACTCAGAGGGAGAAAAAACATTTGAAAATAAAAAGGCTGAGAGTTTTATTTTTAAAAGCTATCAATCACAGATCCATAAAGCTCAGAAAACCACAAGCTTAAAAAACCCTCTCAGAAATTCATATTTGAACTGAAATCCAGACACAACAGGAGAACCTTATAGGCAAAGAAAAAGAAGATAGTACTTCTAGAGGAGCAATTAAACAGAGAACCCATTACCAGCAGAATTGTTAAAGGAAGTTCAAGAAAAATGAATCACAATACAAGACAGAAACGCGTATCTACACAAAAATGAAGATATTTGGAAATGGTTAAAAAGAACATAAATATAAAATATGTCTTCTTATGTTTAATTGCTCTAGAAGATAACTGTCTGAAGTAAAAATAGTAGCAATGTATTGTGGGTTGATAAATGTGAAAGAGTAATATTCAGTATCAAGATAACAAAAAAGATGGGGGAAAAATTTGAAATATAGTGTTGCAAAATTTTTATGCTACATGAGATGTGTAATAATATTATTTGAAGGTAGATTGTGGGTATTTAAAGATGTATGTTGTAAACCCTAGGGAACTCACTTTAAAAATGTATGTTGTAAACCCTAGGGAACTCTTTTAAAAATAAAAGAAAAGATATAAATAATAAGTCAATAGTGGAAATAAAGTAGAGGCAGAAAAAAAAGTCTCCAGTATTCAAATTCAGGGAGGAAGAAAAAAACAAAAAGAAGAAACAAGTAGAATTACCTAGAAATATGGTATCTCTTAGCCACATAAATAAATGGATTAAATGTAAATAGTCAAAGTACATCCATTAAAGACAGATTGTCAAATTCAATTTTAAAATGACTCAACTCTAAGTATGTTCTCTATAAGAAAATCTCTTTAAGTGTACAGAAATACAGTGAAAGACAGTGGAAAATAAGATATTGTGCAACCACTAATCAAAGATGCCTGAACTGAAAATACTTATATTAATTAAAGTAGACTTCAGAAAAAGGAATATTACCAGGGATAAAGAGGAACATTACATAGAGATAAAATGTTCATTCATCAAGAATTCACAGAAATCCCAAAATGTATACATTTACATAACAGAGTTTCAAGACACATGAAACAAAAACCAATAGAACTGAAAAGAAATAGGCAAACCCACAATTATGGTTAGAGATTTCAACACTCCTCTTTCAGTAATTGATAAAACAAGAACAAGTCACAGAATATAGAAGGACTGCAAAATACTATCAACCAATTTGGCCACAATGACATTTATAAAACAGTTATTGCCCATGAATGTAGCAACTTAATGAACTATATAAAGCTCTAGAAAGGCACAACCTAATGCTCATTCAAAAAGAAATAGGTCATTTGAATAGTACTATATCAACCAAAAAAATTAAATTTATAGCTAAAATACTTTCAACAAAGAAATTTCAAGGCCCAGATTGTTTCACTTATAAATTCTACCAAATATTAAGGAAGAACTAATACCCATTATATATAAACTCTTTAAAAACTTAGAAACACTTTCAAAATCAGTTAAGAAAACAAACCAATAAAAGACATAAGAATACAACTTAATGTCCCTCCTGAGCATAAATGCAAAAAAAAATTCCCAATACAATATTAGCTACTTTAATCCAGAAAAATATAAAAAAGATAATGCTTGATGATCAAGTGTGATTTATCTTATGACTAGAAGGCTGGATTAACATTCAACATTCGATCAATACTGAAGTATTACACTTCAGTAAAAAATTTTAAAACCTAAGCAAACATTGACAATATAAAATAATGACACTAACAATGTCTTTTAAAGTTATTAAAAAACAAGACAAAAATGCACAGCAATTTTGAATTATTAAGTGAGGAGACCAATAAAATCAACATTTTCTAAGATCTTTTTGTTGTCTACCTGGGAATTGTAAAAATGGACTTTAGATTTTGCTATGATTTAAGATGGAAGAGGAACCACTTATATTAAAGAAGCATAATGTATAATTTCCAAACTAGCAGTGTGAAAAAAGTGAAAAAGAAGTTAATCAATCCAAAAGTCAAGAAAGACAAGAACGAGAAACCTACAATATGAAGGAAAAAGAGTATAAAATAAGTTTAAGATTGTCAGATTGGATTTTTCAAAATCATTTTTAATACTTTTAAGTAGATATGTCTAAAACGTAAGGTTGAATGTAAAATGGACTGAGTTTTACCATGCAAGTTCTCACCAAAAGGAAATCATAGTATTAATTTCAGACAAAATAGTCATCAAGAAATAAAAACATTACTTAAGATAAAGATCCGTCATTTCATGGTTATAAAAATTCTCTTCCCCAGGAATATATCAATTCTAAATTTTAAATCTGGATGAACCTAATAACACAACCTCAAAATTTATGAAAACCTAGCAAAAGAGAAGTAGGATTTACGTCCTTACCAAGTTGGCCAGGGTTCAATGCTCCTAAAACAGAATATTTTTTCTCCTAAAAAATGCCAACTCTATTCTACTAGAATCCAATTCTTTCTCTGATTTAAGGCTTTTCTCTATTCACACATTGGCTAAAGCACCTTGTGTCCACTTGGCCCCAACAGCCAGTCACCCTCCTTTTCACAAACGCTCCACAGACGAAAGCAGGTCTGTGTCACTCCATTCATTACTCCTACTAACTCTGTTAGCACAGCACGTTCCTGAACTGAATCCCTCTTCAAGTGATGTTGCAGAAGAAAACTGTGACAAAAAAATCAATGTTGTGCTGAAGTCTAAAAATGAAAAATGAAAGTGGAAATATTTATTTTGGATTCAATAATGGACATATTGAAGATTTAAAATGTGATGAAAACAATTTTTCTTTTTTCTCTCTCCACATCCCCGTGTTTGTAGCAGGCTAATCATCGGCTATATAACACACACCCTGCGAAGGTCTATAGTGTTTGCCAGTCACAAACCAGAGAAAGTTGCTGATGTGTAGGTGGTAGATACTCTTTAAATGATGTCTTTACTAGTGGTGGCGTGAATCTGGAAATCTTTAAAATTTTTGCATATTTGTTCTAAATTTTCTGTTTATAATTTTTAAATGAGCTATTAAAAATACACTAAATATGATTATGAAAATTCAACTCTGGCAATAGCAGTCTGTGGAGTTTTTTGCTCTTTACTTAGTAAACATTAAGAAGTTTAGAAAATGTAGTAAATTAATCTTCTAAAAGATTCTTAGTGTTAACATTTTTTTCTAGCATATCCTTTGTGTAACCAAATAATACTTTGAATATAAACAATCATCTCATAATGTATATAATTTGTTCAAATTTTTGAACTATATACGACTAAAGAACGTAGTGGTTACTTTAAACTAGTAAAGGTTCATAGAATTATAAAATCAGAATTTAACATGAATGTTAAATGTATACATAGTGATTTAAATGTTTTCTTGCTTTGTTTTGATGTGGTGAAACACAACTTAATATATTTACCATGACAATGTTTTCTTTCAGGTGTATACATGAACCTTTTATCATTAAGATCTTCACTTTCTTTCCTGGGAAACATTTAGAAAAATTCTGATGAAATCTAGCTTTCAATCTTTGGGGAGGAATATGACTAAATCATTCCTAAATATATATTTTTTCTTATCTTTAAAAATATTGTACATGCTGATTTCACAGTTACCTCCATACATTCTTCTAACATGTAAAATCTTCAAAGCCATAAATTTAAAATAAAGTAAGATTCTTTTAAGCGACCATCTGTTCTCTTCTCACAGACGTAGCTCACTAATTGGTGAGAAAGAGCTTCCCAGTCATCAGTATGGCTATGGCATAGCAGGTGCATTAGGATTCTCCAGCGAAACAGAGCCAATGGAAGAATACATTTTAAAATATATTTAAATCTATAAATATATTTAATTACATTTGAAATACATATATATATATATATATATATATTCAACTCTGGCAATGGCAGCCTAGGGAGCAAACCATATATATTTAAGATGGGGGGTTTTGATGAGGGGTAGGTGTGTGTGGTGGAGTAGATGTATGTGTCTATGGAGATTTATTATGAGAATTGATTGACACAATTAGGAGGCAGAGAAATCTCACAATCTGCTATCTGCAGGCTGGAGACCCCAAAAAGCTGGTGCTATAATTCCAGTTCAAGATCAAAAGCCTGAGACCAGGGAGTTGATGCTATAATTCCTGGTACAAGGGCCAGAGAAGACCAGCTCAAGCAGGCAGGTAGGAAGGAAAAAGTGAGGTGAATTTCTCCTTCCTCTGCCCTGTGTTTGATTCAAGCTCTCAAGGGAGATAACACCTACCCACACTGGGGAGGCCAGTCTACTGAGTCCACTGATTCAAATGCTGTTCTCATCTAGGAATATATAGAAATAATGTTTGATCAGATATCTGGGCATTCTCTGACCCAGTCAAATTGACACGTAAAATTGACTATCACTGCTGGAAATGCAAGAGTCAAGGGAATTTTAACCAAATCACCATATATCTGGAAAACAAATAGACAAAATCAGTGAGTGCCTCTCCACATTTTCATAAAATACATTCTTAACATTAAGGGCTCGATTTGGGATCATGACAGAAACCCAATCAAAACGTGGAATCTGCACGAGATCCAATGAAATCAGCTCCAGGAATCAAAAGGATAACTGGAACCACAGAGGTAAGCACGGTCGAGACTCACTGCCCACCTCTAATCTCTTCTTCCTCCATGTGGCTTTTATGCTCTCCTACCATAGGTTAGTTTCTTCTATACCATCAGGTACACGGCCCCCTGAATCTCCACGTTCATGCCTGACTAGAGAAGTAATGCATAAAGACAGCAAAACAACAACAACAAAGACTGCAACAGCAAAACATAAAATAGAAGGTAAAAGACTTCCTCTCAAATTGTAAGAAAATATATGGGAAATTTTATCGGCACTAAAGGACAAGAATTTCAAAATTATAACTGGTCACCAAGTGCCTACCATAATGAATGGAAGCAAAAATGATTGTGTAATTTTCGCACATAAGTGATAAAGATCCCTAAATGTCCCAGGGCTGGGGGAGGAGGGAGACATCTGTGAAGACGTATGGGAATCACAGAGCCTTGGACTTCTTGGAAAAGCACTGGGGGCTGGACGGTCACCCATAGTACAAAGCCTAGAATTCTATATACAGACAAATTATCACTCATGAGAAAACAATAAACACTTTTTCATTGTGCAAGGATTTGCAAATATCACCGGCCATGCTCTCTTTCTTACGTATGTACCAGAAAATATTTTTACATCAAGTGAGGGAATAAACCAAGAAAAAGGAAAGCGTAGATGTACAAAACTTCTAATTCAGTCTCACTTTCTTGTTTTCCAAAGTCATAGATTTAAGTTACTGGAGATTAGTTTGGTGTGTGTACCACGTCCTGGAGAACAGCAGCATAGGGAACAGGAAAGGAAAATCCCAAGGCAAAAGCTAGAACAGCAGGTCCTGTTTGGAGCAGGAAGATATAGGACTGTACAAGAGTCCTACCTACAATAGGGAGAAATAAAAATTGATAGGAATTTTGAAAATGTGTTTGAGCATTTGTATAAATGACTATAATAAGTGTACTTGACAAGAACATACTAAACATATAGAAAGCAATTATTAACGACATGAAGCCAAAAGTTATAAAAGCAGACAGATACAGTACATTCTTGGAATCAGCAGGGAGCAATATTTTTCTATAAACGTGCAAACACTGACTCCTGGCTTAACTGTACACGGTGATACAATTGTACTGAGAAGACTAAGTGAGTGATAAAGAGCTAAACCTTTAGTCCAAAGTCTCAGGCACTATCTAAAAATAGAAGTATACACATATGATTTAGAAAAATTGAATTATTTATACAAATACCAATGAAAATAATTAGGAGTTGAAAGTTATTGCCTTTATAAAATTTATAGAATGGTTTATTAACTATGTGCCCTTATTATTTTGATAAAAATAAAAATTAAACCAAAGTATTCTTCCCCTCTCCATTTACACTACCCAGAAGGAACATTGATAGCAGCATCTATTCTATTCATTCCACCGCTTACTATTAAACCGTAAGTAATTTGCCATCATTATATGGTTTAATCTATCAAAATTTGAGAGGTTCTAATATGTGAAATAGGAGTTTTGTATACTTGTGTTGCCTTCCAACTTTTCTGATCCTTCTTTCAATTTTTACTGTTTACATTATTATTTGTTCATATATTTAAAAATATTTATTATGGTCTAGCCACTGAAGATACATAAATGAACAAAATAAACATCCCTGCTATTGTGGATTTTACATTCTTAAAGAACAAAAAAATAAACAAACATTGAATGTAAGTAAATGTAATAATATGCCAATGTTGGAAGGTGATAGGGTGTGTCCTTGTCAGGCTGTGGACACTGCAATTCACTGTTCATCACCGCTGTTGCTAGACACAGAAGCACCAGGAAAGACTCCTGTGAATCTCTCCTGGCTGCCAGACAAACACTTTCCTACATGCCTGGTGTAGCTTCAACCATGTTCATCATGGCAGCCAGAGTCCATCATCCGGGCCAATGTGATAACTCCATTCTCAGCCTGGTGGTCAATTGGCATGAGGAGTTGAAAGTATCCAGGTGGTAGTCATATCTGCAAGTTCAGTAGAACCTTCAGTGTCTTCTGTTAGAGGTATTCTTTTGGGAATCCAGAAATGCTTGTAGTTGCAGGCCCAGGAAGGACATCTCTGCAAGGGGGTCATTGGTGGGGCAGAGGGGAGGTTCTACACCTTTCATTCCCAAAGTATTGTATTTCAGTTGTTGGGAAAACACCAACATATATTAGGATTTTGTTCAGTGTGTGTACCACAGCCTGTGGGACAGTAGTCCTAAACCTCAGGGTTTTACCCTAAGCTGGTTTCTTACCTAAGCCTACAGTATAACATGCCATTCTGCCATTCTACCATTCTACTTGTGGTTCATGAAGTATATGGAAAGACAAATCCCATGGTCATGGCCTATTATCACATCACTTTTGATACAAAGTGTTTATTTGAGGCTATATGGTACAGAACACAGGATCGAGTTTGCAGAGGCACTATGGGCAAGCTAGAGAAATACATATTTTTATAAGGATAAATTGCTGCCTCACCGATGGGAGAGATAATTAATCTGCTACTAAGAGGCTCAATCATGTCCTCAAAGGATAATGATAGATCAAAGGATCAGCACCGGTTTCTGTTGCTGACATGTTGGACATTCGAATGTCAGTTGCTAGTCCAGCTTTGGTGAGAGGGAGTCCTTGCTATTGGCCGTCATGAACACTCAAGCCATGGCAGCACCCTGCACCAGCACTGGAGAGCAAGTGCGAGGCTGGCTGATCTCACAGGACAAGTCATCCTATCTGTCCACTTATTGCTGACTTCTCAGCAGTGTAAGCTTTCTGTTGGACATTGACATGAGAAAAAAAAATTCAATCTTATATCCACTCTCCTAGGACCATCCACAATCCAATTTCCCAGATAACCTTGTCTCAAATCTTCTAACTTTACTCCTTCAAGGCTTCTGATCAACTAGCTAAGCCATTAGTCATTTCCAGGTGTCCACATACATCTGTACTTCCTCATAAATGACCTTCCAAGTATACATATCACAGATCTGCCTCCAGGAAATTTCTCTTCACCAGTGTTCTCTGTGGTGTCAGGATTTACATGTGGTTAGCACCAACATTGTGTTCATCTGAGAATTACACTCAGATGTGTTTCCTTCTCTTTTAGTTGATCATATAATGCCATCCCAAAGTAGGGTGAACTTATAGCCAGCTTGTCTAGAATAATTCAAGTATATGCCAGGTATTTCAGAGTAATTAATAGTGTTCACTCTTACTCTTAAATGTGTCTCAGTTTAGGTAATCAACTATAAGGTCACTCTACCTATGCAACCAGAGAGAAAACTGAGACAGAGGCGTCAATATAGCAAAAGCACATGTCATGAACTACATGTTTATGCAGGTTAATGATATTTATTTGAACATGCTCAGGCCTGATCCCAAATATTCCATTTACACCCTACAACAGATTGCTGTTATGCTCATCTGTCTTATGACTCAATGGATGGAAAAAACAAAAGTCAGACCATGATAAGAAGTTGCACTTCTGTGTAGTTATTTGATGTTTCATGGTCAGGCACTCAGTCTTAACCAAAGCCCAATATATGCCAAGAGCTATTTTTGAAGTGATTAATAGTTCTCTGCTGCAGAAGAAAAGACCTTGCTCTAGAATTCTAGAAGTCTGTGCTACATCTCTCTATTGGAGATTGCCATAGATACCACAAAGCATCCTTTACTCTCATGGAAACTTCTAGTGCCATAAGATATTCTAGGGTATAAAACCTACTATAGACACTTCTCCATACTCTGGGCCCCACACTAAATTGGCAGTCATGTAATTCACTCAATAAATGAGACTGAGCATTATTACCAAGTGCAATATCTGCTGCCACTTTATTAGTGGTAAATATCAGGAATGATCTGCCATGCTGTAGAATTCATTGATGTAGCCAGTCCCTGAATTTTTGTGGGATTTATTACCTAACCTATGGAATGCATGTGCTTTCTGCGGTGCTTCTATAGGACTTGCCACCTCCTGCCCATCAAGTCCAATTAGCATGATCCCATCAATAGAGTTTACCAGCATGATATTCTACAGAATATTATGGATAAGGATTCTTGCAAATTTTGTTATAATAGGAGTCATGGAGAATTTGCTAGCCCCAAACAAGATAATAAAATATCCTGCTTCTTTTGCCAAGTAAATGCAAATTATTATTGATCTTCTTTATGGAAATTAAGAACACATTTAACAGACAAATAGCACATTGCAAATGTCAGAGGTTTTGTTGATTTGTTTTAGTAAGTATATCAGGTCAAGTATAGCAGCTGTGGTTGAGACTACCACTTGGATTCATTTAAAGATAGCCAGCATCAGCTACCTAATTAATTTGTTTTTTGTTCCAATGGGCAAATAGGTGAATTAAAAGGGGCATTTTGGTGACTACTGTTACATCCTTTATGTCTTTGAATATTGAGATACACTCTTGAAATTTCCTTATGAAACATGATGTTGCTTCATGCTTAATTTTTCTTAAAGAATGGGAAGTTTTCCATTTGGTACTTCTTACCTATTACTTGTCCTTTATTGGCTCTTACTTCACAGGTCAGAGAAAAAATATGAGGCTTATATCAGTTACTAAGTGAGTGAGCAAGTGTGTGTGTGAGTGTGTGTGTGTATCTCTATTTTCTTATTATACACAGTGGTATCCACTAGAACCACTGTGAAGATTACCTTATGCCAAAACTCTGTTTAACACCTCCATTTCTTCCTCTCTAACTGGAGAACCATGATGGTATTTCAGATCTCCTGGTCAGTGTCAGTTCAGAAATCATACATAAGAATTCTCAAAAAATCTGGATATTCTATTATACTTACTCCAGTGCACAGTTAACCTTGGAAATGGCTGCACATGCCTTTGGGAGTGGATAAGAGAAATGTTTATCATATATACTTGTTGAGACTTGGCAAGGTCCTCCCAAACAGATCTTCAATCTAGGGGTTTTGGGTTAGTGAACTGGAGTTTACCTGAAAACGTGGTGAAGAACTTATTTTTCTATTTCGGTGGCTGATATTAGATTTCTGTATGCAATTTTTGATGTGCATTTGTCACACAAGTCAAATCACACTCCAGTTAGTCATTTATCTATCTCATTACTTGAACACTGGGATTTATTAGCCATCTGCAGATACCTGTGGGTCAAGGAATCTTAATTATGCCCACTTTGAATCAGATAGTTAAGTACTATCACCCAGTCTCTGCAATTCCTGAAGAACTTCATTCCCCTTGATATAGATGCAAGAGACTGTGTATCTCCTGGAGTCAATCCTAGACTTCAGAGAAAATGCCACCAAGATTTTCAAAGATGCTAATATTCCCCCTCAGCACAACATTCCACTGCCTTAGGCAATATTAAAACTGAAAAAGAGGAGAGGGCAAAGCAAGATGGCAGAATAGGACTCATCAATGATCATATCCCACAGAAACACACATTTGAACAACTGCCCACATATGAAAATACTTCCATAAGAGGTAAGGAAACCAGGCAAGAGATAATAGTACTTGTTTGTAGCACAATAAGAAAAGATTCAGTGAAGAGAGCAAGACAGTTTTACATTGCCCATGTCACCCCTCAAAACCCAGGCAGCACAGCACATAGAGATATTGTCTGCCTGGGGGAATGGGGGAAGTAAGCATAGGACTTGCCTTGGACACCAACACCAGAGCTGTCACAGTAAAACCAGAAGCAACATTGAGCAGGTCACCACATCCCAGACTCCAGGCTGGTACCTCCAGACTGAGCCTACAGACCTATCTCAGCATCAGGCAGGACCCTGAAGCCCTAAGCACTAGGCCAACAAGGACACATAGACTAAAAGTGATGGGATGGAAAAATATATTCCATACAAATGAAAACAAAAATAGAGTAGCTATACTTAGATAAAATAGACTTTAATTCAAAACCTGGAAAAAAGACAAAGTCATTGTGATGAAGAGGTAAATACACCAATTGTAAATATATATGCACTCAACATTAGAGCACCTAAATATGTAAAGCAAATAATAATAGTTCTGAAAGGAGAGACAGATTGCAATATATTAATAGAAGAGGACTTTAATACCCCAGTTTGGGCAATGGATGGATCCCACAGATAGAACATAAATAAGAAAACATCAAACTTAAACTGCACTTTAGATCAAAAGGACCTAACAGATATATACAGAACATTCCATCTAACAGCTACATAATACACATTTTTCTCAAATGCACAAGGAACATTCTCCCTGACAGATCATATGTTAGCCCACAAAACAAGTCTTAAGTTTAAGAAGATTGAAATCATGCCAAGTGTCTTTTCTGGCTACAATGGTATAAAACTATGTATCAATAATGGAAGAAAGTTCAGAAAATTCACGAATGCATGAACATTAAATAACATGCTCCTGAGCAGCCAATGGATCAATGAAGAAATTAACAGGGAAATTTTAAAAGTTTAGACATATGAGAATGGAAACACAACATACCAAAATCTATGGAATACAGTAAAAGCAAATCTAAGAGGGAAGAGTATAGCAAAAATGCCTACATCAAAAAGGAAGATATATCTCAAATAACCTAATTCTGTTCCTCAAGGAATTAGAAAAACAAAAACAAAGCCCAAAGTACAAGGAAGAAAAGAAAGATCTGGAAGGAACAAATGAAAAGAAGACTAGAAAAACAATAGAAAGACCGACAAAACTAGGAGTTAGATTTTTGAAATGATAAACAACAGAAAATCAACAAACCATTAGCTGGACCAAAAAAAAGACTCAAATAAAATAAAAAAATGTAAGAACACATTACAACTGATACAACATAAATACAATGGATTATAAGAGACTATTTGAACAATTATGCCAACAAATTAGATAATCTAGAAGAAATGGATAAATCTCTTGATGAATATAAACTAAAAAGATTGAATTATGAAGAAATAGAAAATTTGAACAAACCAATAATGAGTAAGGAAATTGAATCAGTAATAAAAAGTTTCTCATCAGAGAAAAGCCCAGGATTAAATGGCTTAACTGCTGAATTCTACCAAATATTTAAAGAATATGTAGCAATTCTTCCCAAATATTTTTAAAAAGTTGAAAAGGAAGAAATACTCCCAAACTCATTTTACAAAGCCAGCATTACCCTTATACCAAAGCTAATTGAGGACACTACAAAAATAGAAACCTACAGGCAAATATCCCTAATGAACACAGATCCAAAAATTCTCAATAAAATACTGGCAAACCAAATTCAACAGCACTTTACAAAGATCATTCACCATGATCAAGTTGGAATCATCTCAGGAATGCAAGGATGGTTCAAAATCTTAAATTAAAAAAAGTGTACATTGCATTAACAAAATTAATGAAGGGTAAAAGTTATATGATAATTTTAATAGATGCATAAAAATATTTGACAAAATTTACTATTCTTTTATGCTAAAAACTAGATATAGAAAAATTAGATTAGAAACAAATTAGATATAGAAACAATGTACCTGAACATAGTAAAGGCCATACATGGAAAACCCACAGCTAACATCATATCCAGCTAGGAAAAGGAAAAGACGAAACCTTTTTCTCTAAGATCAGGGACAAGATAGGATGCCCATTCTTACCACCTCTGTTCAACATAGTGCTTGAAGTACTAGCCAGAGCAATTAGGCAAGAGAAAGAAACAAAAGGCATCCTAATTGGAAAGGAAAAATTAAATTGTCCTTATTTTCAGAAAACATAATTTTATATATAGAAAACCCTAGGCTCTACCAAAAAACTTTTATAACTAATAAACAAATTCAGTAAAGTTGCAGGATACAATATCAACATAAAAAAATCAGTAGCATGTATATACACTATCGATGAACTATTTGAAAAAGAAATCAAGAAAAGAATCCCACTTAAAATAGCTTTTAAAGACACACTTAGAAATAAATCTACCCAAGGAGGTGAAAGATCTCTACACTGAAAACCACAAAACATTGATTAAAAAAAAAAAAATAAGAAAGACAATGATAAATAATAGAAAGATATCCAGTGTTCATGGATAAGAAATATTGTTAATCAAAAAGTTCATACTACCCCAAGTACTCAACAATGTTAACAAAAGACCAATGAGATCTGCAGAGGCAAAAGGAGGCCTTTATCTTCTATTAAAAAAAAAAAAAAAAAAAAGAATCAGCATGTTAGGGAGACACAGCCATGTGTTCCAAAGAACAAAGTGAGGTAAATAGGGAAGGTTCTTGCCCAGGTTCTCAATCAGGTCCATTGATGCAAATGAAGGATTCAATCTTGTTCATTTCTTTTTTTTTTTTTTTTAATTTCAAAATATTAAGGCGGTACAAAAGTATTTGTTACATGGATGTCATGCTTAAGTCAGGGATTTCAGTGTGCCCATCACTGGAAGAGTGTTCATTTCACCTGATAGATAGGTTTTTACCCTTCCCCTTCTCTTGCTCTCCCCACTTCTAGATTTCCAATGACCTTTACATCTCTTTGTGTCCTTCCATTATCTCCCAGTTATTAGAGAGTATATGTGGCTCAAACTGGTTCATTTCTGATTGGTAAAAATAGTCAAGCCCTGATTCTGAGGTTTCCAAGCCCAAAACCAGAAGACTCTCAGATATTTCTTTTAAATGGCTGGTGTGGGGGAGTTTCTAGCCACAGTCTATCTTGGCTCTGGTCACAGAAACTGCTCTAGATCAGGGCTGCAAAGCAGTATGTCAGTCAAGAGCTCCTCCCCTAGAGAACCCAAGGAAGATGACCACTCCTTCCTACCTGGCTCTGTTCACCTGGTTCTACTTTCTTTTTTTATTTCAGCTCATTATGGGGGTACAAAAGTTCAGGTTATATATATTGCCCATGCCCCCCCGTCCCCCCAAGTCTGAGCTTCAAGCGTGTCCATTCCCTAGACATTGCACATCGCACTCATCATGTAGGTATGCACCCATCCCCTCCCCCCACCCCCATCCCCCTCAGTCAGAACTTCAAGCGTGTCCATTCCCCAGGCAGTGCGCATTGCACTCATCAAGTAGGTATACACCCATACCCACCCCCCAGCCCCCCAGCCCCCACCTCTGTCCAATACCCAATTAGTGTTATTCCCAAATGTGCACTTAGGTGATGATCAGGGAAACCAATTTGCTGGTGAGTACATATGGTGCTTATTTTTCCATTCTTGAAATACTTCACTTAATAGAATGGGTTCCAACTCTCTCCAGGAGAACCAAAGAGATGCCATATCACTATTATTTCTTATAGTTGAGTAATATTCCATGGTATACATATACCACATTTTGCTAATCCATTCATGAATTGATAGGCATTTGGGTTGTTAATTTAGAGCATCTCTACCAGTCATAGGGAGTCTATGTCATCTAGAGGGTTTGAAGTCTTATTTTACAGTTTCATTTCACAATAGACTTAATTCTTTTCAAAATTCCAACGACGTTCTTCACAGAAGTAGAGAAAACAATTCTAAAATTTGTCTAGAACTGCAAAAGATCCTGGATAGCAGGCCAAACCTAAGCAAAACAACAAATCTAGAGGCATCACACTACCTGGCTTCAAAATATACTACAAAGCTATAGTAACCAAAACAGCATGGTACTGACATAAAAACAGACAATAGAAGCTTAGAGAGCCCGGAAACAAATTCACACATTTACAGCCAACTGATTTTTGACAAAAACGCCAAGAACATGTAATGGAGAAAGGACAGTTTCTTCAATAAATGGTGCTGGGACAACTGGATATCCACATGCAGAAGAATAAATTTTGACCCTTCTCTCATGCTATAATAATGCAAAAGTCAACTTAAAGTAGATTAAATATTTAATGTAAGACTCAAAATTGTAAAGCTACTAGATAAAAATATAGGGAGAAAGCTTTGAAACATTGGTCTGTGCACTGACTTTTTGGAAAAGACCCCGAAAACACAGGCAACAAAAGCAAAAATAGGCAATTGGGATTACATCAAACTAAAAGACTTCAGCATAGCAAGGGAAGCAATTAACAGAGTAAAAGGACAACCTACAGAATGGGAGACATAATTGCAAACCATACATCTGATAAGGGGTTAATACCCAAAAAATGTAAGAAATCAAAACTCAATAGCAAGAAGACAACCTACTTTAAAAACGAGCAAAGAAACTGGTTAGACATTTGATTTGAAATTGGACATTTCACATATCATGACCTAATAATACAGTCACTACAAACCATTAGTCCCACTGTAAGTCATAACGAGCTCCTTAACTTACAGTGGAATTATGCCCTGATAACCCCGTTATAAAGGGGGAAAATCATGAATTAAACTATCAGAAATTGAGGACCATTTTATATGAAGGCTATGAATAAATGAGAAATTTTATATAAAATTTCTAAAGTATATGTAATGAAAGTTCGGGAAGCACAGAACTTTTTTAGATTGCCATAAAAGCAAACTATGTAACCTCAAATTAAAGACTCTACTATCTAGGCTTCAGCCTTCACCATTCCCAGAGCTCTATAACCTAAGATATAAGCCTAGTAGTGTAAAAGTTTCAGAACTGCAACACTGCAACTAGAAAGCACAGAAGCTGACCACATATTCTGTTTTGCTACAGTAGAACTGGACTAATGTGTGGCAAATTCTTATCTCCATTCTCATCAATGATGCCTTGAAAGGTGCTGGTAAGATTCCCATTTTGTTAAGAATGAATAAAAATGCTGAAGCAGCACCATTCACTTTGATTTCCAAACTGAATTTGGCTTCTATTGATTTTTTTTTTTTTTTAGAAGTAGGCTCTCATTCTTTCCATTGTTATTATATTGTCAATCTCTTGAGAATTCTAAGTCCACGTTTGATTTCTAACCCCGTAATCTCACAGGTTTTAATCTCATTTCCTAAAAGTGCTTTTCTTGGCACACATGCCCCTGGCAATTCCAAAGCACACTTACTAATATCATTGTAGATCTTTTTTCTACCTCTGTTAGTTCTTCATCCACTCTCTCCCCGCTGCTCACCTTCCCTCAGTTACTGAAATATTGACTAGATAGCATCTACGAAGAGAATTATTAATGAGTCAAAACCCACATCTAATACCAAGCAGAGAAAATATTTCTGGTTTTTATTTGTAGCCAATGAATAAACTGACACACTTGCAAGCTTAGAATATAAGGAAAGTACCCCTAACATGGATGGTAGAAAGTTCTTTGTTTTAAGGAGGAATTTTGCCCCACGTGGCTTCGATAAAGACTTTGCCAACTGTTACTGAGTTTTTATGCTAGGATTCCTTAAACACCATCTCTCTTTCACTCCCCAGACACCTTATATGCCACCTAAATAACCTTATTTTTCATTTCCTATATGTTGTCTCATCTCCCCCAAAAGGATTAGAAGTTTCTGAAGGCAAATATGTGCCTTTTATTTCTTTCCATTCTCCTACCGTAGCCTACATAATTTGCTGCACACGTCCTATCTCCAAAAACTGATGGCTGATTAGTTCCTGGACACAAGTGATAAGTGACCTTCTGATTTTATCTGTTTTACCTGAAAATGCATGAAAAATATCTGAGTAAATTTTTCTACAAGTTTTGACATTGGGGTTGAAGTATTGTAGATGATGTCCTCCAACAGACTATGAAGTCATTTTAAACACTGCTTTGCTACCCTAAATGCTATATATGAAAACTATGAATGAATGGCCAATTCTATTTAAAAATTTTAATACATACTTAAAGTGCTAAAATAGTTGCTATTGGAAGAAAATTGTGCATTGTGAAAAACTTAGATATAAGTATGCTGACATAAATATGTAGCATTCAAAATTTAAAAAAAAAATGCTAAAGTAAATGGGTTCCAAAAACCATAGTTTTAAATGTTAAAAATTACTTAGAAAAACTGTTTCCAGTAACATGCTTTTTTCAATAAAAGAATATAGCTCCTATCAAGTAATGGAAATACAGTTCCAGAAACAAGTAAGAGCACCTGGAAGTCAAGGAAATACATGGGGGGAAAAATTATATAAAGTAGGATTTTACCTTAGTCAGATCTTTTAGAAAAAAGTATCAAAGACGTATGATAACAGAAAAGTTGAAAAAGAAAATGTCGGCCGGGTGTGGTGGCTCACGCCTGTAATCCTAGCACTCTGGGAGGCCGAGGTGGGCGGATCGTTTGAGCTCAGGAGTTCGAGACCAGCCTGAGCAAGAGCGAGACCCCATCTCTACTAAAAATAGAAAGAAATTATATGGACAGCTAAAAATATATATAGAAAAAATTAGCCGGGCATGGTGGTGCATGCCTGTAGTCCCAGCTACTCGGGAGGCTGAGACAGGAGGATCGCTTGAGCTCAGGAGTTTGAGGTTGCTGTGAGCTAGGCTGACGCCACGGCACTCACTCTAGCCTGGGCAACAGAGTGAGACTCTGTCTCAAAAAAAAAAAAAAAAATTAAAAAAAAAATAAAAAAAATAAAAAATAAAAAAAAAAGAAAAAGAAAATGTCAATAATGTTTTAGCAAAAAGAGGGTTGGGGATTTATACCGATATTTTCTTGCTGGCAATAGAGCAATACGTTACCAAGAAGAACCTTAAATGTGTCAATAATGTTTGGCAAGTAATTGCCAATCTCCTAAAGAAATAATTATGAAGATAATATTTTAGACACACA
This sequence comes from Eulemur rufifrons, assembly GCF_041146395.1. Classification (NCBI taxonomy): domain Eukaryota; kingdom Metazoa; phylum Chordata; class Mammalia; order Primates; family Lemuridae; genus Eulemur; species Eulemur rufifrons. The sequence goes on along the minus strand of NC_090999.1, from coordinate 93,450,531 downwards.
AATTTTTTAAAAATATTGTTTATGTTATCAGAATCTTCAAAGCAATCTAAATATCTAAAAAAAAAAGGAGAATTCTGTATTTGGGGTAATGGAAACTTTAAAATGTGTATATTTTAAAGGCTCGCACGAGGAAATGCTTATGCAAACAATAGCTGCTCATTTTCTGTGCCAGCGACATATTGGGCACAGTATAGGCATGATCTCATTTAATCTTCAGATACGCACACTGGAAGGTGGAAATTATTACCCACTTTTACAGATAAAGAAACTCTACCAGAAGGGTTATTCAATTTGTCCAAGATAAGAAAACTAGTAAATGCCCAAAATAGAAAATTCTGTACTGCACTTAACTCTTATTCTATATTGTTAGGTTTAAAAAAAAAAAAAAAAACAAGTTATAAAGTTGTATATTTATTATGTTCTTAACTATAAAAATGCATTAAAATATATTGGAAAGAAATATAGCAACCTCTAAACAGAAATTCCTAATTAGTAGGATAGTAGGAAAATGTTATTTCCTTCTTTACACCTTTGTGTAATTTCTAATATAAGAATGTATATCTTTCATGAGATAGGAACTTCAGATGAAGAGGGATTAATCAGATACCTCAGTGCATTGGACATTATGCCCACTGCTCTATTCAATGAACTTTGCTTTATGTAATTACTGATTCTCTTTTATCTTTATTCCCTACTTACATTCTCCCACCCTCCTTCACAGAAAACCATTTTAATGTGTTTATGGTGTGGTTTTTAGTTTCTGTATGCTCTTTTAAAAACTGTATTCTTCTGTGTATATGTACTTTAACTTAATAAATGGAAATGGTTTTCATATTTCACTCAGTTCCTCCTTTTTTCCCCTCGAGCATTGTGTTTTAAGCTGCATCCATACTACCCTGTTGCTTCTACTTGCTGCATAATTCTCCATCATTCACAAACACCTACTTTGGCCACCCATGCGCAAAGCTGGCTTTCAGCAACCTGCCACCAGAGGCAGCACTGCAGCAAACATCCTCACATACTGCTACGATTTGAATGCTTGTCTTCTCCAAAACGCATGTGGAAATTTAATCACCATTGCAACAGTATTAAAAGGTGAGACCTTTAAGAGGTGATTAGGCCACAAGGACTCTGCTGTTATAAAAAGGCAATTTTGGTTCCCTTTGGTCTCCCTTGCCCTTCTGCCTTATGCCTTGTGGTGACTCAGCAAGAAAGCCCTTGCCAGATGCTAGCACATTGATATTGGACTTCCCAGCCCACAGAACGTGAGCCAACAAATTTCCATTCATTGCAAATTATCTAATCTATGTTATTCTGTAGTAGAAGCACAAACAAAGAAATAAATTGGTACCAGAAGTGGGGTGTTGCTGTATCAAATACCTAAACGTGTGGAAGTGGCTTTGGAACTGAATAATGGGTAGCATGGGTAGAGGCTGCAAGAGTTTGGGGGAGCAGACTTGAGAGAGCTTGTATTGCCGTAAATGGGACGTGAAGGGGGATTCTTGTAAGGGCTCAGAAGAAGAGAAGAACTGTAGAAAAAGTCTGAAATTTCCCAGAGATTACTTAAGTGGTTGTGATCAAAATGCTGGTAGCATTCTGGACATTATGGACAGTAAAAGCAATTCTGATGAGGTTCAAGATGGAAATGAGGAACAAGACATTGAAAACTGGAGAAAAGACCATGCTTACTATAAAGTGGCAAAGAACTTGGCTGAATTATATCCATGTCCTTGGACTTTATGAGAGGCAGAGTGATGAACTAGGGTATTTGGCAGAAGAGATATCTAAGCAGCAAAGCATTTAGGGTGCTGTGTGGATCCTTTTAACTGCATGTAGTAAAATGCAAAAAGAAATGATTTAAAGATGGAATTTATAATTAAAATGGAAGCAGAATGTAAGGATTTGGAAAATCCCTAGCCTGGCATGTAAAGAAATAAATAGGTGTGCTTAGGAGATAAAACCAAGGGTGAAGCCAAGTAAGCATTTGATAAAAAGATTAGTGTGGATAAAAGGAAGCCAGCTGTTATTACTTTGGATAGAAGGAAGCCAGGTGCTATTCACTGGGGCAATGCTGGGCCCAACCCCTACCCCAATATGCCTAGAAGTAGGGCATGGGGTCAAAGGAGATAATTCCCCCAAGCCTTAGGATGAAATGTTTGCCCTGTTGGATTTTTTAACTTACTTGAGGCTTGTTATTCCTTTCTTCTCTCCTATTTCTCCCTTCCTATACCTGCTTCACCATTGTATTTTGGAAGCATGTAACTTGTTTTGATTTCACAGACTCACAGCTGGAAGGGATTGCCTCAGAATGAATCATGACTTGAGTCTCACCCATGTCTGATTTAGAGGAGAATGGACTTTGGAATTGATGCTGGAACGAGTTAAGACTTTTGAGGCTATTGGGATGGAATGAATGTATTTTGTATGTTACAAGAGCATGAGTTTTGGGGGTGCCAAGATTTGAATGCTATGGTTTAAATATTTGTCCCCTCCCAAACTCATGTTGGAATTTAATTGCCATTGTAAGAGTACTAAGAGTAAGACCTTTAAGAGGTAATCTGACCATGAGGGCTCTCCCTTCCTAGGTGGGATTAATGCCATTATAAAAGGACAAGTTCAGCCCCCCCGTGTGTGTCTCTCTTTTTTCCTTCTGCCACATGGTGACATAGCAAGAGGCCCTTGTGAAAAGCTGGCACCTTGAAATTGGACTTTCCAGCCTCCAATAAATTTCTGTTCACTATAAATTACCCAGTCTGTGGTATTCTATTATAGCAGCACAAATGAACTCAGACATACACATTCCATTAGGAGCCCAGGAGAGTCTGTGGGATAAATGCCCGGAACAGAGTTGCGGTCAGAGCAGTCCAGAGCTCCCCCAGAACGGCTGCCTGCCCTGTCCACACCTCCTCTACCAGAGTGTTAAGCTCCTATATTTTACATTCACAAATTATTTTCTGCTTTCTAACAGGATCAGGTATTAGTTGTTAAAAAGAAAAGCCAGATTTAAAATAAATGGTTCATAACACTGAGGGTTTTAATAACTCAGGTCCATTTTCAGTTTAACCATTTCCAAAAAATATCATACAGAGTTAAACCTGGTCTTTCATGAGTCTAGTGGGGAAAAATGAAAGGGATTCTAAAATCCACATTAATAAGCAGTAACAGTGATATGAGACAATACAGTTTTCTATTTACACTCTGATTATACACTATAAAAGTTCATTTGTTTGTAATGATAAACAGCTAGAAGTTTAAAACTCCTACTATAAGTAAATAATGTAAGATAGTGAATTAACAACCTATTGTGCCAAATAGCATAGCACCACAGTGCGCTTACCCTTGTGACATCTAGGGGCCTCTCTCATGTTTTCAGGATGAGTTTAAATGATAGGAAAAGGGAAACACTACAAAAACACCACGCCCCCAAATTTCAGCTTTATAATACACAAAACGCTTTATTTCCCTTTGTTGTACTTTCTGAGATATCAGCTAATAAGCCTCCTTTTAAAAAATGCTTATTGTCCTAACAGGTGGTGATGGTGACATGGTGGCTTCTATTAATTTGGTGTAGGTGATCATCCTTCCAGGTTATCGTGGCCAGGGGGACTCTAGAGGAACATGGAGAGTTGTGATCGGGGCAAGGAAAGAAAGGGCTGAGAGGAAGAGTGATTCTAAAGGATGTTGATGTTTTAGAGGCAAGTGTTTTCTTTCTGACCATTCCATTTCATAAATTCTACTCTGAATATTGGGGAAATTCACTTTCTACTTAATAAATTCCTCTATTTTGTGCAAGTTAAATATGTGCATTATTGTTTCAATCATTAGAAAAAATAAAGATATGCTTTAGACCATTACAAATAAATTAGCTTTTGAATATGAGCATCACTTATGCCCTAGAATTATTAAAGATCTTTACATTAAATATAGTTTCTATTTACCATTGAGGATACATGAGCCAGCAACATTGTCATTTCGGATTTCTCATATGGTCTGGAGCACACAAGAGATCCACTAACACCTATCATCACTTCAGTAGCCAAAATATAATTAATCAAATCAGAGTAAAAGTATCAGGGAGCCAAATCAAATATTAATATATCTATTATATATCTGTTATAAAGTAATATACCTGGTTTAATGGAGAAACCAAAAGCATAGGTGTTTATTATCTAGATTTCCAAATGTAAAATAACTGTATTTGTCACAGTTATTTCAGTTGCATGTGATACAAAAATGACTAAAACCAGCTTAAATAAAAAGAACACTATTCAATATCTTCTACAATATTCACAGCTATCCCTAGAAAACACTCTGACCTTTTCTGAGCACAAGAATACTTCCTAGTCCAGTTACTAGGATTGGTCACACTGGTTCATGCTCTCATCCCTGTATCAGGGAAAGTTGGGCCACATGATTTACAACTCAACCAAAATCAAACAGAATTACAAAAGCTAAGTTCACAAAAGGAAACAGGAAGTAGGTCAGGCAAAATTTCAGATGTCAACTACACTAATCAAGTTCCAGTATTAAGCAGATAAATATTTGTCTTTGAAATTAAATAACTATGACCACTAGATTTAAGAAAGAACCCATAACTGTAATGCTGATTCTCTAAAACAATTTCTCAGCCAACCAGAAGACTGATTCAAATGATTGATAGCCTTTTACAAGATGAACAAATATCAAAACAACATGATTACTAGTTGTAAGTTGTTTGCCTGCCAAGTATTAATAGTATGTAAAGCCCAGCCAACCTCGGAGCCTCCCCCTACCCAGACTACCTTCCCTCTCCAATCACCGCCCTAGAGGGTGGGCAGTAGCGTGAGGTCAAAGGATAGAATGAGACTTCGAAACCAGTTTCATTCATTTCTTAGGGAAAAAAACACCTAAAAGTGAAATAAAACTTTACTAAAACTCTCTTCCTTGCTGGCTTCAATGGATCAGGAATCTCTTTTGTGAACTTTCCTATAAAAAGACCCATAAGCAACAAACTTAAGCTCTCAGCCCAACAGTCTGCAAGGAACTAAGTCCTGGCAAGACGAACATTAAAATCGTATGTAATGTAATTATGGAGATAATATCCTGTCACCTTTGCTGTATACTATTGACTAGCACCAAGTCCAACGTCACACCCATACTCAAAGGGTGGGGATTATACAAGGACAAGAGTACCAGAAGGCAGAGAGAAGTGTCTGTCACAGGCAGGAATCTTAGAATCTGTCTGCTATAGGCAAGAGAGAGAAAGTGGGAGGAGCATAAGAATACTTATTTTTTTCATCTTCTATAATAATATGTTAACACTGTCAAAACTTAAAATACAGACCAGAAAAAATAACTCCAATCTTAATGTTCTAATAATTATTCATGAGCTTAAAATATTTTCTAAAGAAATTAACAGCTTTTGTTGTAAAGAAACATTTACCAAATATCAACATTTACTTCAATTTCAATTGTTTAGTTATCATCTATTATATTTAAGTAAAATAAAATTTAATATTTTATTTAAAATATATAATTCCATTACTATTTTTCCTATTGAGCTTTCTACCTGTGTACATGCAATAGATTAATATTTGAAATGACTTGTTTTGCTCTCTTCTATGTACTTTCACTTTATACAAATTTTATAATGAGCATATATAATTTTTACAAAAATAAAGTATCTCTAAAAGTGCCTCTGGATCACAAACCATTTAGCCTTTTTTTCATTATCATCATCATCATTATTATACTAGCTAAAAGATAATGCGCTTATAAATGGAGTTATTTTATCAGTATTAATACATTTTGCAGAACATTTGATAGTTACCAAGACTTAAAAAGCTATTATTGCCCAATATTACTCAAAATAAGCATTTAATAACATTACATTAACAATGGCTTAGGAAAAAAATAAGAAAAACAGAACAAAAAAGATGGAAAGCGTAAATGAGTGTCAGGTCCATTAAAAAGAGTTGTTTTTAAGACAAATTACATAAATCATAATTAAATACTAATTCAATAATCAGAATTAATTCATTGACATAAAAAAAAACTTTAGAGAACTAAGTTTACCATCACAGAGCTTCTGAATTGTTATGTTATTAATTTATCTACAGGGAGTACAAACAGAAGTGATCTTTAGACTTTAAAAACACATGAATTATTAGTTTTGAAATTCATCCAAACCCTTAAGTGTTTGTATAGTGGCTGGTGAATTGTAACAGCTGGCTTAACTGCAGGACTGAACAAGATAACTGGTGTGGACCTCTAGACACAGGTGACAGAACTCGTATATGATATGTGTAAATATACTTTATGTTTTCTTTATTTTGCTGGCCAGAAAGGATTCTGAAATCAAGATAAGCAATTATCATTTCAACATACCTTAAAGCAGTATTTTTTTCTCAAATTATAATTTCTGACACATATATATCTATCATACACATATATATGTATATTATGTATAATATAGGTACATATATATGTATATACACACACAATATTATGTGGCAGACAGCTTCTATGCTGTGAAGAGTTAATTAAAATATACACACTACAGTCATACTCTTTGCTAACAAGACCCTAAAAACTCCCTTATCCCTCTGTATGTTAGTTTTCTGTTGCTGTTGTAATCAGTTACCACGAACTTAGCGGCGTAAAACAACACAGATTTATTACTTTACATTTCTGGATGTCAAGAATCTGACACCGGTCTCAATGGGCTAAAACCAAAGCGTCAGCGCATCCCTTTCTGATGCTTTGGGGGAGAAGCTCTTCGTCCTGTCCAGTTCCTGAAAGCGCCTTCACTCCCTGCCTTAGGGCTCCTTCCTCCGTCCTCACGGTCAGCAGCATCTTCAGATCCCTGAGCCCGATAGAATCTGCCGGTTTAGAAGGACCCTTGTGAGGACACGGGTCCACCCGCATAACCCAGGACAGTCTCCCTGTTTCGATGTCCTTACTTTTCTCGCACCTGCCGGATCCCTTTGGCCACCGCAGGCAGCGTGTTCCAGGTGCGTGGGGCTGGGAAGTGAGCGTCTGGGCAGAGGGGGCGTCGCTTCTTCTTGTCACACCCCTCCTTAAGGCTCATCTTTCTGCTTGCATTTTAGGAACATTTTAAAGTATTTTTTTTAGTCCTATGAATGAGGTTTCTCACTTGCAGATTCAAGGGGCAGTAGCCTGGAAAGCAGACAGAGACAAAACATCTTTGAGGTCAGTGGTCTTGGGAGGAGGAGCGCGGTGACCAGGGCGACAGTAGAGGTTGGCAATGGAAACGGGCACGTGACTGAGGAACTCCGCTAAGGGGCTACTGAGAAGAACCTTTCGTAAGACTAAAATTTTAAAAAATTTTCCAATAAGGGGTTGGAAAACATGGTCTCATGGGAGAGGCAGCTTTGGATTGGATATAGGGGGAAAGGAACTGAATTATCTTTAACAGCTATCTTTAAGAGCATAATCTCTTATGTACACACAGAGATTGAGTACACCTTGGAAGTCTGAACCTGGACTTCATTCACGTACTGAAAGAGGAATGACGTACAGGAGAATGTGAATAAACTGGCTTGTCAAAATAGGACCCACCACTATTTAATGCCAGGACTGCGGAAGGGCAGAGTTTGGAAATCTGTAATAAACTAAAACAGTGTTTCCAGGTAAAACAGAAACTAAAAAGACAGTCCAAGTCTGGAGATAAGGGTGTTACCTCTACATCCTTAAATAACTAGCCCATTAGGATGTTGTCAGAGCCTATACTGCCTACAGCAAGACTAATATATTTTGATTCAATATTTTTATAATAGCAAATGGTATGGTATAAACATTTTTTTTTCTTTGCCTAGAACACAGTTGCTAATTTAGAACTTTCATGTCAGGAAGAAATACCTTTAAAAGCTTTTTAAATAATGCTAAAAATTTAGGCTATGGTTTAGACTCACTGATAAATGAAAAACACTCATAAAGTCAATGGGATTTATCTTCACAACCACGTATTAAATAGAGCTATGTACAGGTTAGAATTAGGGAAATGTGTCATCCAAGATTGACATTTCTAGGGACTACAGGCACATACTGAAACTGAAAACTTTCCTCGGCCTCCAGAAACTGGCAGTTAGGAAGGAAAATCATGCCCAGAAATAAAGGCAGGGCTGGATGAATCAATCACCTGGGAAACTTCGTCAGCTGCCCAGGGGTCCCAGTTAGGTCTGTGTGGGGTCATTCTTGCTGAGTCTGATCAAGTTTCCGCAAAAAGAAACAGGGAAATTTCTTATATTTCCTTTTCTCCTGAGCCCCAGATAAATGTTAGAGTCTTTTCAAGTTGCTTACAGTTCTGTAAGGTGCCCAGGTAAGATTCTAAGTGCCACCCTACAGCTCATGTTTTCCTTTTCTTTCCTTTGTAAGTAACTTGGCTCCATAACTGCTCTAAGCTCCAAGAATGGTGAAAATGCTTCCTGTAGCCAAATCTTGTTCTCTGGGAGAGAAGACCACAGGCAGGCAGGCTCCAGTTTATGAAAGGGCTATATTTTAAATGTTCCCTTGAATATAAATAGTTTAGTGCTTGGAATTTATTCTCATAGCAGCCATACTATAAATGAGATTCATTCTCCTTGCTGTTTTTCAAATGCTATTTTAATTATAGCTCTCTATCACTTTTAACATTATTTCCGAATATATCTATATCTTTTTTCCTTTCACCCAGTTGCAGAGGTATATTGTGATATGAAGTTTACAATATCTGAAAGTGTCTTTCCCATCCTGCTAACAGATTGCCATTTCCAAGGACAATGATCATTGTCAACGTATCCATCCATAATATCTACACCTACACTTTTAGCTATATCTATGTATAGACACCTAGCTACGCAGAATCCCAACTCAGGACACCATGAACACAAATTTACTCAAATTCACACTCTACCTTACTTTTCTCTCTTCTTCCTTAGCAATTAAACTCTATTAGCAAAATGGGAAAGATACTTCCAGATACTATAATACAAACTTCATGCCACACTGAACTCTACAACCATGTGTAAGAAAATAACTTAAGTCAATCATCTTGTTCAGAGGTCCCAATCTTCTGGATTCTAGCTTGATAAGTCCAACATGGTATTTTATTTGACCTACATAGCACTTTAAAACATTTTTAATTACCGATTGACATTTAAAATTAGCCAGATCTTCCATATAAATCTAGATGTCTACCTTCTCTTAATAAATTGGAAGATGGGCAAGACCAGACCCCTGTTTTAAATGGCCTTTAACAGCTGAGTGGCCTTTAATTCCTGAATTGCTCTTGCACTTTGCAATGGGGCTGCCCCTCCTCAGATTCCACCTTCCCCACTGTCCCTCCTCATCCTACGGTGGGAAGTATTCGCTGCATTTATATTAACAGATCAGTCTCTGCATGCATTTGATCTGCCACCCCTGCTTCTATCTGCTCTGAACTGGAAAACAAGCGGTGGTTCCTTTCGAAGAGGAAGTGGGAGTCTCTGGCCTCAGAATTCCGCCCTCCCATTCACAAGTGTAGGCCTTTCGCAAACCAGGCACATACATGTTTGCAAGGTCTTGTGCTACGTAACATAGACCTGTAGTAAAAACTCAGAATAACTTCATTTATTTACTAAGCTTGTAAAGAAATGCGGAAAGCATTTAGAAACTGATACAGTGCACTCTTGATTGTTTTAGAAATAAGGACACAGATAATTCAAAAACATCTTTCCTGGACATCTAAGATCTGACTTGCATACTTTGATCTATTTTATATTTTCATCAACACTTTAAAAAATTGGGTTTCTATCTTTGAAAAATAAAACAAAACATGAAAATGGCTATATTTAATTCCAAAAGGAAGTCTTAAGTAGCTTTAGACCTCTCATCATAGAAGTCATCTCTTCAAGCAAAAAAAGTGTGTTTACCACGCATACACATATTCAGAAATAGCCTTCTGCCTCTCCGTCTTCAAATCAGCTTAGCATCCTGAAACTCTTACATACAGAAATTCTGGAGCCGCCCCATTAAACACTATTCAAAAGATCCAAATGAAAAACAAGTCCTTCTCTCAGCCAGACCCTCAATGTTCCTTCCCTAAGGCAACCACCACGAACACACTCTTTCTACCCTCCTGGAAGTTTTGTCTTTCTTTTTTTTCTTAAGTGTTTTTATTCAAAGCAGGACCAAGAAATTATTCGTACAATAACTTGGAGGTAATAAAAGTGTAGTATTTATCTATAGCTGATACAATACTACCTGTGAACCCTCACTAGCTATTAGGGAAGAACAAAATTTAATCCAAACTGCATTTTTAGGCTGAATCCTTCAATGTGAATAATCTCTTCAGGTATGTCAGGCTATTAAATAAAAGCTCTATCTTTTAGCTCTCAGACCCTTGCCTTTCCTCCCCCAGGATGTTTCCTTAGCATTCTCATGCCTGGGAGATAAAGGCATCTGCCGTGTGTGTTCAGGAACTGGAGACACTGAACATGACCAGCTATTTACCCAAGTGATAACGGTCATTTACTGCTCTGTGATTTGCCCCATAGGTTTTGATTTATTCATTGTGTAGGTATTTATTAAGTGCATCTGATACCCCAGACACTTTTGTAGGCACCGAGGCTAAAGTGGTAAATTAAAAAAAAATTCTAACAGGAAATATGCTTTCTATTAAGGGGGCCAAACAATAAATGAACAGAATATATAATACATTAAATAAATGCTGTAGGGGAATAAAAAGAGAAGGATGAGGGAAGATGCTCTTCTTAAAAGGGAATCAGAAAAGGCCCCCTATTGAGAAGGTGGCATTTCAGTTAAAAAGGTGAGACAGTAAGTCATGCAATTATCTGGAGAAAGGGTAGCATACTCTGTTTCTCTTCAGATCATATAAATCTTTCACCTTTTCAAGATAATAGGTAGCAAACAAGGCACATGGGCCAAATTTGTCTATCACTCATTTTTGAACAGTCCATAACTTAAAATGATTTTTACATTTTTTAATTTTTAAAAAGGAGACTATTTTGCACAAAATGAAAATTATATAAAAATTCCAATTACAGTGTCCATAAATAAAGTTTTCTTGGAACCCAGTCATGCCCGTTTGTTTGTGCATTTCCTATGGCTGTTTTCATACTACAATGGCACAACTGAATAGTTTCGACACAGATCGCCTGGCCCACAAAGCCAGAAGTGTTTAACTATCTATCCCTGTATAGAAAAGTTTTGTTGATTCCCTAATCTAAAGCAAAAGTATTCCAGGCTTCTTAATTTTTATGCTATTTTTAGGTACCTACAGATTTGTAATAGTTAGACCTTTATCATAGATTTCATCCTTTGTTAGTCACCTATATTAATCTTATTTTACCTTGAATTAAAACTTTCTGATATAATTCAGGTATTATGTAAGATATTAATTTTATGATATTAATAGTTAACTGATATGTCTTTGTCCATTCTAACTTTCATTCTTTCTAATGCAGGTGTCAATACCCTTCAGCCAATGACACCAGGAACTCACCTATAGTTGCACAACCTTGCGTTTCACTTGTTGCAGTAGGAACACCACACCATGTAGAGCCATGGACTATCTCAATAAGAGGGTGTTATAGGATTTGGGTTTATGTTAGGTGATTTGGGAAAAGGTTCAAGGAAGCAGGGTTTGGCTAAGGATTTGACGATGTCATGAAGTGGGGGAAATTTTATGATTATACCTTAATTCTTACCTATGAAATGAAAGGAATTAAATAAGGCTAATTTATAATTGGCGGTCACTCATATTATCAAGGAGAGGAGTATGCCTGGCCATTTTTGTGGTTTGGGATGTGTTCTCTTCTTTATCTGTGTTCAGATATGACTACAGAATGGTCTTATTTTTGTCTACAGACATTATGGTAACAGGGTGACTTTCTGATGCCCGATGCCAGTGTTCTATGAAAATGTTACCTTCCATAGAAGAACATTATGGACTACATGTGAGATACAGGCAGGTCCTCCTGTCAACACTAAGGCCTAGATAGTACCAGGCCAGCTTGCAGCTCTCAGAAGCTGTTTTTCTTTTTTCTCCACTTGTTAGCTATGTTTCCTTTACATATAATACTATTGCATTTTAAAAATGTAATCTGAGAGTCTTATTCATATTGATAAAATTATCCCATTTTTATTTGGAATTAGTTCTGATATCTTCTTATGTTACTTTTTGAAAGTTATTTCCATATGAAAACTTGGATTGATAGTCATTTTTTACTCATTTTTTATTTCACTTGATTTTCTGGCCCCAAAGAATTATCAATAGTATTTCTTAAAATCCTGCATATTAAATAGGACAAGTTATTAACAAAATAGCCTAATATAAGTTACATTATTGCACCATTTCCTTCAGACTGTCTTTCTCCACCAGGACTTTTTAAGTGTAAACTGAACCAAGACTAGATTGAGATCCAGATATGTCTAGTTCACCAAAATTCTTTATGATTATGATTCTTAACTTTGTCTTAAGTTTATAAATTATTAATATTTTAAATCAAAATTATGTCTCTGGTGTAGGACTTCCAGAATTTTGGAACAAAAAACTCAGCAAATCCTCTCAACAAAAAGTAACTATAAAACTGGACAAAATTATCATAAAAAACTATTTTAGAACTCTGGAAGTTGACCAAAGGCATAAAAAAAATTGAGAAGTGTTTATTCAAGATAAGCAACTGAACCTTGGCAAGCACAGTGGGAATGTATTGAGTTTTATTCTGGAGTTGTTCCTTGACAAGGTAGTTTACCAGGGCGGAGCAAACCATGAACAACAGCCTCTCTGGCAGTGGGGGCTGCTGACTGCATTTGGAGCAGAGTGCAGGAAAGCTCACTCAAGGGCATCAAAGACCATAGCTATGTCAGTGGGAAACACGCAAAGAAGGCCAACATCACAGGTAGTCTCAAGGTGAGACACTGATGAGGGCAAGCAACTGATCAGTAAATAGCCAGACATTTAACAGAGTGATACAGGAGAAAAGATATCAAACAAACCCTAAGTGGGACAAATACAAAGATCTGCACCTAGGCACACCATAATCAAGATAAAGGAAAATCTTGAAAGCAGCAAGAAAGAAATAACTCATTATATACAAGGGAATCACAATAAGATTAATAGCATCAGAAACAATGGAGTCCAGGATGACATGACGTATTCAAAGTGCTGGGATGGAGTGGGAGAAGAAGGCAATCAAGAATTCTTTATGTAGAAAAAAGTACTCTTCAAAATGAAAGAAAAACAAAAACATTTCCAAATAATCAACATTTCTAGCAAACCTGCCTTACATTAAATACTAAAGGAAGTTTTTCAGTATAAAAGGAAATGACATCAGATAGTTAAGTTAAATCCACATGAAGAAATAAAGAACACCAGTAAAGGTAATTACTTAGATAAATATAAAAGAAAGAAAGAACATATTTTTCTCTTTTCTTGACTTATATAAAAGTACAAAGCAATAATTATAAAACTTTATTTTATAACATAACATTTAAAGATATGAGATATATGACAATAACAAAAATAAGAGAGAATAAGAAGCTATATCAGAGTAAAGTTTATTTTATTAGAATTAAGTTAGCATTAATCTGAAGCAGACTATTCTAAATTAAAATACATATAGTAATTCCTGAGGAACCATTGGGAAAATAAACTAAAAGAAAAAATATAAAGGAATTAAAGTGATAACATCAAAAAATCTATGTAAAGCAAAAGAAAGGAGTAAGGAGAAATAGTAAATAGCAAAATGTCTGATGTAAATTCAACCATATCAATAATTACATCAAATGTGAATGGATTAAACACTCCAATCCAAATTGGCAAAATGATATTTAAAAAACAAAAAAAAATACAATCATATCTTATTCACAAGAGACAAACTTTAGTTTTAATGACACAAAGAAGCTGAAAGTAAAAGAATAGGGAAAACTATACCATGTAAATGGCACCCATAAGCGAGAGGGAGTGGCTATACCAATGTCAGAAAAAATAAACTTTTGGAAGAAAAATTTTATTAGGAGCAATAAGGGATATTTGGCAATGGTAAAATGATCAATTCAACAGGAAAATACAAAATATGTAAGCATATGTACTTAACATAGTTTCAAAATACATGAAGTAAAAAAATATAAGAGAATTGAAGGGAAATAGAGAATTCAACAATAGTAATTGGAAATTTCATTACTCTCCATAAGGAAAAGAACAACTAGGCATAAGACCAGCAGGGATACAGAAGACTTGAACAACACTAGTGTCCAACCTGTCCTGACTGCCATCTCAAGAATACTCCATCCACTGTACAGAACACACATTCTTTTCAATTGCAGATGGAACATTCTCCAGAATAAACCATCGACGAGGCCAGAAGATCCGCCTCCATCAGTTTAGAAGGATTAAAATCCTCATACAAAGTACATGATTATAAATCAACAGAGGAAGTTTTGGGAATCTACAAATAGTAGAAATTTAGAAATCTACCTCTAAATAGTACATGCTTTTAGTTGATTTGAAAAACCCAGAAAAGTCAACTACATGGACACAGAATGTAAATTGGTAATTGCCTGGAACTGGAGTGAGGAACCATGATTTACTATAAATAAACATCAGAGATCTTTTTGAGGTGATTGGAATATTGTTAAACTAGATTGTGGTGATTATTTCATACCTACAGAAACTTGCTAAAAATCATTGAATTATACTTAAAATGGGAGAATTTTATGGTAGGTAAGCCATATGATATATAAATCATATAGTATGGTATACTTCTAAATAATCCATAGATGAGAGAAGAAATCACAACGGAATTATTTTTTCTCAATGAAAATGAAAAGATAACATACCAAAATTTGTAACATGTTGCTAAAGCTGTAATTAAGGAAATTTTATGGCACGAAATGCCTACATTTGGAAAGAAGTAGGTCTGAAATCAACAACTTGAGCTTCCAGCTAAAAATTAGAAAAAGAAAGCCAATTAAACCCAAATTAGGAAGATTAAGGAGTGAAGATCAGAGGTAAAAGAAGAAAAATCAATAAAATATAAAACAAAAGAAACAGTAGAGAAAAATTAAGTCAACAAAAGGTTAGTTTTAAAATTTCAATAAAATTGACATACATTTGGCCAGACTGAGCAGAAAAAAGAAAGACATTTACCAGTGTGTGAAATGAGAGACATGGCATCAGTACGGACACTGCAGATATTAAAAGGATAAGGAAATATTAAGAAAAGTTTCATGGAAATAAATAAATACTTAAAGTGGAAAAATTCCTTGAAATACATTCACAAATGAAGCTCAGTAAAGATGAAGAGATAACATGAATAGCCTTATATATATATTAAAGAAATGTAAGTCATAATTAAAAACCTTACTAGAATGAACATTTTATACTCAGGTTACTTCAAGCGTAAATTTATATTAAGCAGTTCAGGAACAATCGATACCAATTATACATAAAAATATTTCAAAAAATTGAAGATAAGGAAATACTTTCCAACTTATTCTATGAGACCCTGATGCCAACATCAGATAGACATTGCAAGAAAATGACAGACCAATATCCCTCATAAACATAGATGCAAAAATGCTAAACAAGGTTGGGCGTGGTGGCTCACGCCTGTAATCCTAGCACTCTGGGAGGCCGAGGCGGGTGGATCGCCCAAGGTCAGGAGTTCGAGACCAGCCTGAGCAAGAGCAAGACCCCATCTCTACTAAAAATAGAAAGAAATTATCTGGATAGTTAAAAATATATATAGAAAAAAAAAATTAGCCAGGCATGTTGGCTCATGCCTGGAGTCCCAGCTACTCAGGAGGCTGAGGCAGGAGGATCACTTGAGCCCAGGAGTTTGAGGTTGCTGTGAGCTAGGCTGAGGCCACGGCACTCTAGCCTGGGCAACAGAGTGAGACTCTGTCTTAAAAAAAAAAAAAAAAAAAATGCTAAACAAATTTTTTTAAAGGCCAACCAATATAAAAAATGATAAGAATCATAACCAAGCTAGTAATACCAGGCTGCTTAAACATTTGATAATCAATATCAAAATATTTCAAAATATTTGCAAACTAAAAGAAAAATCATATAACCATCTCAATCAATGCACAAAAAGCATTTGACAAAGCTTAACATCCTATTCCAAATTAAAACAACAACAAAAAAAAACCCTCAGTGAATTAGAAATAAAAGAGAACTTCCACAACATGAGAAAGCATATCTACAAAACATCCACAACTGATTTGATGATTAACAGTGAAAGGCTGCATTCGCATCCAGTAAAAGAGCTCCCGATTGCCAAAGCTGGAACAATTTGAGAAAAAAAGTGACTTTTCAGTGGCAAAAACCTACATACACTACCTTAGCCAGGTCATCAGTGATAAGTGATGTTGATAGCAATGTCCACTTTATATGCTAGACTGAGAATGGCACTTTACCTCTGTGGTTATATCCTTAAAAAAGCTGTATCCCTAGTCTAACATGAGAAAACCCATCAGACAAACCAAACACGAGAGACATTACCTGAAGTACCCAACTGGTGTGCCTCATAGCTGTCAGTATCATCAAAACAAGAAAAGTCTAAGAAACAGTCGTAGCCTAAAGGAGTCATAGCCTAAGGAGTCTAAAGAGACTTAGCAAATAAATGTAATGTGATATCCTGGACTGGATCCTGAAAAAAGACATTAGGGGAAAATTAATGGATACCAGATAAAGTATGGAGTTTAGTCAATAAAGGGGAAAAAAGTAACAAATTATTGATACATGCAACAATATAGATGAATGTTAAAAGCATGATGTTAACCAAAAGAAATCAGACACAGAGTGTACACTGCATGATTCCATTTACATGGGATTTTAGAAGAGTTATAACTGCAGTGACAGAAAGTATAGCAGTTGCCAGGGGCCAGAGGTGGGGACAGGGGACCGATGGCACAGGGGCACCCTGGGCAACTTTTTAGAGTCCTCGACATGTTCTGTATCATGATTATGATAGTGGTTATCAGAGTGCATATATTTGGCAAAATTGGGGATATTTATATGTAAATTAGACCTCAATATTGCTATTTTTTTTTTTTTTTTTTTTTTTTTTGAGACAGAGTCTCACTTTGTTGCCCAGGCTAGAGTGAGTGCCGTGGCATCAGCCTAGCTCACAGCAACCTCAAACTCCTGGGCTCAAGCGATCCTCCTGCCTCAGCCTCCCGAGTAGCTGGGACTACAGGCATGCGCCACCATGCCCGGCTAATTTTTCTATATATATATATATATATTTTTAGTTGTCCATATAATTTCTTTCTATTTTTAGTAGAGACGGGGTCTCGCTCTTGCTCAGGCTGGTCTTGAACTCCTGACCTTGAGCGATCCACCCGCCTCGGCCTCCCAGAGTGCTAGGATTACAGGCGTGAGCCACCGCGCCCGGCCAATATTGCTATTTTTAAATAACATGTTCATTGTCTTGAAGCCCCTAAGCATCTAGTCAGGTTCACAGCCCCATCTTAAAAGATGATATGCACACAGTATTGCATGCATGCTGATAGGAATAAATGTGGCGTCACTCCAGTACTGAAGACAGTTGCCTGACACAGTTGTGGGAATAGGCTCTCAGGGAAGTCTTCCCAGAGTCTCTGAAAAGGATTTTACTGTTCCATTTTTCTGCATGTTTTATGGGTAGCCAACTTGTTCCAGAGAGACATTCTGTTCTCTTTACATGGCAAAACTGATTTAATAGAATATGAGGTACCTGCTATTTGGCAGCACTATACTTGCCCTCAGCCAGACACCAAATTTGTTACGTGTTAGCATCAGAAATTTTCATTCATTTCAGCTTATGACATTGTTAAGCGAACTTTAAGCATGTGAAAAAAACCCTGCCCAGGAAGAGGAAGTTGCTCTTCCAAGTTCGTGTAAACAGAGTTTGACTTGCTATGAATCTTGTAAGTTTCTCTCTCTCTCTCTCTCTCTCTCTCTAAATGTTCTATCAGCCCAGGGATATTCTTTCTTGGTATACACCTATGTGATTTTTTCCCCCTTTTTTTCCTTACTACCTTTGAGCACCCCATAGCAGCTGGATTTAATGATCACTTTGAAAGTCAGCAAATTATTCCCCTGTGAAATATTTAGCCTTGATCTTGGACTCTTCTACTTACGTTTTTTACTGGCTCTTTCTCAAAAGAATGAATATATTTGTTTTTCTCAAACATATAAAAAACTGCTTCCTATTTTTGCCAAAGATACAACCATTCCCTCTAACTCCGGGGTGTTCGGGGGGTGTGCTGGGGAGGGGAACCTGTGGCCTCGGGGCCACATGTGGCCTTCTGGATCCTTGAGTGCAGCCTTTTGACTGAATCCAAATTGTACAGAACAAATTCTTTTAGTAAAGGGACCTGTTCTGTGAAGTTTGGATTCAGCCTAGGGGCTGCACTCGGGGATGTGGAGGGCCACATGTCACCTTGTGGCTGCAGCTGCCCCGCCCCTGCGCTAGGCTGGTGTTACTGGAATGACTTTTTAATCCTTTCTCCCTCTTGATCTCATGTACAATTCACCACCAAGTCTTTACAAATAACTTACCCACATCTAAGCTCAAATTACCTTATATTTGTACTCATGACATGACCTTCCTTCTCTGGCCTTTGTTCATCCTCAATTCTAAAACACCCTGTAAACAACTGCTATAACACATTCAGATATCTTTCCACTGACACCTCTTTCTGTGTGAGAGTCTGCTTCCCATTTTCTGCTATAATAAATCCAAACTCCAGTGTCTACCATTCAGGGCCTTAAAACAACCGCGCCTCTATGTGTCTTATACACCTCAAGAAAATCTGTTTGCTCTCTCCATTAAGAGTTTACTGGGTACTATCATCTCCACTTTATAGGCAAGGAAACTGAGAATCAAAAAATCAAAGTAACTTGCCAAAAATTCATGCAATTGGTAAGTGGTAGCGTCATCCTTTATTCCAGATCATTCTGACTCTAAAGCCCATGCTCAGCTGCTGTGCCATCCCGCCTGCACGTCACACATCTGCCTCTGTCGGCACCACTGTCTCCACTGGAACCTTTCTTCTCCTTTCCGTTCTTCCACACCTCGTATCTCATCTTTTCCAGGTTAGCTTTTATCCAAATAGACACCCAGTGACAGTCATAGCTCCTGTCTCTAGCCTTATATACTATATCTGTTTGCTCTTATTTATAGATGATTTGAAAAATTACAACTTTAGAATTATGTATGTCTTATATAGCCTGCATCCCCAGCACCTAGCAAAGTGCCTGGTGTACTGACATGATCAATAAATACCTATTGATTGACACACACACACAAAATCAAAGAAAAAAGTTCTTCAGTTTTAGGAACTCCTTGGAATAATTTAAGTAGTTGTACACATCTCTGCACACAGTTAAGATTCAGTAAAGGCAACTGACAGCTCACTGTGCTCCTCATACTTTAAATGTGTCAGTGCATAGAAATGCTATTTTCTTCTGTTAAAATACCTTGAATTTATTATTCGAGTTCTCTTGGACTTTTCCTCTGTAATCTATAGATGTTCACAGGTTAGTCAAGTAATGGCTATACATGAAGAAGTATTCGGAGGCTGGCACTACTTTTCCTCAGACACAACAAATGCAGAGTTTTGGCATCTTGTAACACACGGAAAGGAAATAGAATTGAAAAAATGGTCAAAACAGAGTTGAACACATGAGCAATTGGAAATCATTTGACACTTATGAGTGTCATTTTTCTAAGGGCCAATATGATGACCACCATTGTTGCTAATAGGAGCACATTTTAAAATACATGCTTCGATAACAAGAAACAAAGGGAAAAAAAACAAAAAAGTAGACGATCATTTGCATTTATATAGCATTCTATTTTTCCCAAAATGAGTCACAACCATTTTCTCTTTCAACCTTTAAAATAACATAAGCCAGGACAAGCATCATCTTGATTTTACTTACAATGTTATCTAAACACTATGAGATTAAATTATTTTTCCAAAGTGGTTGGGCCAATAAGTAATATAGCTGAGACCAGGAGTCAGGCTTCCTGAATCTCAATTCAAAACTCTGACATATTTGAATGTTACTATTTTTGCAGCCAATAATTCATTCATAATCACTTGGTTTGTGATCTGAGTATGTATTTGTTAAACAGTGCTACCACCTGCTGGTAAGTTTTCCAATAATTCACATTACAGTAAATCCCAAAATAGCAAAAATAAATAACAAGATAAAAAATTTATTATTATAGCTCCACTTGTCTACTACATTGTCTAATTGTCCTTCCTCCTATGTTTATTGTATCTGTTTAGACAAAGGTCCCTAACCTTTTTGGCACCAGGGACCAGTTTCATGGAAAACAATTTTTCCATAATCCAGGATGGGGGGATGGTTTCAGGATGATTCAAGCACATCACATTTATTGTGCAGTCAAACCTCTCTGCTAATGATAATCTGCATTTGCAGCCGCTCCCCAGCACTAGCATCACTGCCTCAGCTCCACCTCAGGTCATCAGGCATTAGAGTCTCATAAGGAGTGTACAACCCAGATCCCTCCATGCGCAGTTCACAGTAGGGTTCGTGCTCCTGTGAGAATCTAATACCAGGGCTGATCCGACAGGAGGCGGAGCTTATGTGGTGATGCGAGCGATGGGGAGCAGCTGTAAATAGAAATGAAGCTGTGCTCACTCACCCTCTGCTCACCTCCTGCTGTGCAGCCTGGTTCCTAACAGGGCACGGACTGGTACCAGTCTGCAGCCTGAGGGTTGGGGACCGCAGTGCTTAAACACTCTTGATAAATAAAGTAGCCAAATAAATCTTGCAAGATTAAGTGTTCAAACATTCATTTCTCCTCTCAAGAACCTGGGAAAGCATTTTACCGATTTTAAAATAAGCCAGTAATCCCCAAACTTGTGCACATGTAACAATCACCTGTTAGAGGGATATTTTAAAAATGTAGAGTTCTGAGTTTCTAATTCTGTCACTTTTGGCATGGAGTCAGAAAAAAAAAATGTTCTTTTAATGAGCACCCTAAGTTTTTCTCATGATGAGGAAAGCTGCAAAATTCTGACTTAGGCAAGTGATTTATTTTGGCTCTACCCTTAGCTGGCTCTGTAAGTCTGACCAGATCAAAGAACTCTTCTAAAACTCAGTTCTTTATGAGAGAAATGCAGGGGATACAGCAGAATTCAATCACCAGATATTGACTAAGAACTTTCCATTGTGAACATACTCTTTCCAAATAAAAATTTTTTGGAACAGCCATAAATTGATCTATAGAAGACAAATTCATACGTGATAACTGAATTTTCACAAATGAGATAATTGGAAAAAGTTTGTTTTATCTAATCAGCAATGTGGCACTTTCAATCAAGTATCCCACTGTATAATGAAAATAACCCAAAAAAAAGGTAACCTTACAAAACAAAGGGAAAAAAGAAAGAACTATCAACAGTGAATTTATAAAAGAAGCAAAGTGTTTTCAAACTAGATGTTTTGTAATAATCCTTCACCCACTCTGTGTCTAATTGAACAATATCAAACCAGAAGAACAACAACCACTGGAAACCAGATTCTTGGCTGTAATTCTAGTAGTTAACAGCTTCCAGATGCTGAAATCTAATGTCCTACAATTATTAGAAGAAAAATCAGTGAATGGTTAGCCTTACTTGGAGAGTGTTGGGTGTGTAAATGAGCAATGTTAGAAGAGAGTGAGGCTTGTTCAGAACAGCCTGACCTGGAAACAGGGAAATGAAGCAATTAAGTTTCTTGCCAACCTACTCTCTATCCCATCCCATCATTAGCTTGTAAAACCAATGCTGCCAACATACAAGATCCTTCTGGTGAGTGGAACCATCTGCAACTCAGTAAAAACAAAGGACAAGGATACAGAAACTCTGCAAATCCTGTTTCCCCCTCCTTTGTCCTCAGATTCACTAGCGTTTTAAGTAGCACATGGAGAGCTATGCCCTCCATGTGGGTAAATAGGTGGATTCTTCAGGAATGGGCTGCTTAGGTCTGAGTAAGGAAGACTGGAATCAACTTTGCCAACTAGTGTTGAGAAATTTTTGATTCATAGGCATGCCTAAATCTGATCATTAAAAAATCCTCCTCCTCATCCTCCCATAGGCTGCACATCTGTGGCTGCTGCTGTAAAACGTTAAAGGTGTCCCTCAATCTAACTACATTTTACCTGTGAGGGAATGTGAGCCATAGTAGAATAGCAAAGCTGAATCTGATAGCCTCAAAGAACAGACAAACTGACCATCGTTTTCCAATTGGCTGAAGGGCTCCACTGAACTGCTCTGTCCACAGTAACAATAGGTATAGTCTACTTTGAAATTTGACTATATTCAACTGGAACATCAAAAGAAACCCAAAGAGACTCAAACTGATTTTGAGCAGGCTGAAAATGTATGTAAAAAACAAGATATCCACTCAGAAGCCAATTGCCATAACGTAACTGGTACGACCAGTATCCCTACTGTAGCTCTTGGCGTAGAAACCGACAGTATTCCTGACAAAACAATGTCGCTCAGGAGAGGAGGCTACATGGTACGAGTCCTTCTAACATCACTCCACATGGAAACACACCTCTCAGAAGTTACACTCTATAGAAACACACCTCTCTGAAGCTATGCCCTGACAAAAGAAAGAGACAATAGATCCCTCGTAGTATAAACTGGCTTGTGGTAAAGGCCTGCCAGAGAATGTGGAGTAGCACAGTCTAATTTTAAAGAGTCCCTGTGAAAGCAGAGGTGTGCTCTGTAACCCTCCTGAGGATGAACACAGCATTGCAAATGGAGATGAGCAAGCAGCTACTACGGTTTCAGGGCAGTGTCTTCAAGTTGACAGAAATGAAGAGATCTTAAAGTCAGATGCTGGCATGGAGATGAACTTGGGCAAAGAAAAGAACAGATATGAGGCCATTCTTTAAATCCTGCCACCTCTCAATTAAAAACAAAACAAAACAAACAAAAAAAACAGGGATGAGATTCAGTTGGTAAAAATCCATAATAGCATGAAGTCAAAAGTGTGCAAGCCTACTGACATCAACCAGCTCTGGCAGGAGAGGCAGCTCTCCATCATGGAAGCCGCAAGCCAACCCCAAGAAGCACCTCAATGGTAGAAAAAAGCCAGGCTCCCCAGAAAAACATCAGCCCTGCCTACCCAGTTGGAGCAGTCCAATGAAGTTGATCAAGTGATAGAATGTGATAGGACCTGGACCTAAAAGCCACAAGTAGCTGAGCCTGATGTAGTTGAACTGTGCCATGTGGAGGAAGAGCATGATGTAGATGACAGAAAAATAATGGTGTCTGACATAGTCTCCCCTAAGAATGTCTATCCTTTACCTACCCAGCTGGCTCAGTCCAATAAAGTAAAAAAAGCCATTCAATGTGATATGAGCTTCAATGAGAAGGGCCATCTCATACCACTACCTCAGCCAATCACCCTGGAATGAAGAAGACCCCTTGCTGGACAGCCCTGTAACTGTGGAGACACAGAATAGTAACAAGGGCTCAAATAAAAAGGCAATCAAGAATAGTAAACACAGTATACATTAAGAAGAAATTATGAAGTATGAAATTGAGGAGGCCAATGATGGCAATTTTAAAAACTGTACAAAGATTTAAAAAGCCGAAAGGCAAGATGCTGGAAACCTTCACCATCTCCCTAAATCATAAGATAATGTACATGTTGAAGAAAAATACTGTTAACATGTTTTTTCCTGAGAATTTAGAAGACTGTGTGGTGGAAGGGGAAGCTGAAGAAGATGATGTATATGAGCCAGAATGCTATTTTGAAGAAGTTAGTGCACAGGTCCCTCTGATTCTACACAGGGGCAGGCTTTATCAAGAAATTTGCAGGGTACTAACCACAAAGACAAACACAAGGGAAAAAAAGAATCAAAGAACCCATGTAACAACTAGATAACAGTCAACAATACAACAAGAATAGAACCTCACATATCAACATTAACCTGGAACATAAATTGATTAAATGGTCCACTTAAAAGATATAGATTGTTGGAATGGATTAAATAATGAACCAGTTAAATTCTGCTTATAAGAAACTCATCTTATTAGTAAAGACACTTGTAGACTAAAGAGAAAGGAATAGAAAAAGATATTTATTGCAAATGGAGACCAAAACTGAGCAGGCATAGCTATATTTAGATAAACACACTTTAAATCAACAACAGTAAAAAAATAGTCATTATATAATGATAAAGTGATCAATTTAACACCAGGATATAACAATCCTAAATATATATGCCCCCAATACCAGAGCAACTAAAATTCATGAAATGAATATTATTAGATCTAAAGAAAGACACAGAACACAATAATAGTGGGGCACCCCACTTATACCACTAGACAGATCATTGAAACAGAAAATCAACAAAAAAAGAAGAGACTTAAATTGGACTTTTGATCAAATATACCTATCAGACATTTACAGAACAGTCTACCAAATAATCACAAAATACATATTCTTCTCATCAGCATATGGAACATTCTCCAAGATGGACCATATGTTAGGCCACAAAAGAAGTTTCAAATTTTTTAAAAAATAAAAATCTTATCCAGTATTTTCTCAGACCACAGTGGAATAAAACTAGACATCAATATCAAGAGGAACTGTGAAAATTAAACAAATACATGGAAATTAAACAACATACTCCTGAATGATCTTTGGGTCAATAATAAAATTAAAATGGACATTTAAAAATATTTTTAAATAAGTGAAAATAGAGATGCAACATATCAAAAGCCCTGGGATACAGCAAAAGCAATGCTAAGATGGAAATTTATAGTGTTAAAGGCCTACATGAAAAAAATAGAATGATCACAAATTAACCTAATATTGCACCTCAAGGAACTAAAAAAGCAAACCAAATGCAAAGCTAGCAAAAGAATTAATGAAGATCAAAAAAGAATGTAATGAAATTGTGACAAAAAATCAAAAAAACCAATGAAACATAAAGGTTTTTCTTTGAAACAATAAACAAAATTGATAAACCACTATCTAGATTAACTGAGAAAAGGAGAGAAGATCCAAATAAACACAACTGATAGCACAGAAATACAAAAGATCATCCAAAACTACTATAAACAACTCTACATTCACAAGCCAGAAAACTTAGAGGAACTGGATAAATTCTTAGAAACATACAATCTCCCAAGATTTAACCAAGAACAAACAGATTAGCAACAAGTAGTGTGACTGAATAAATAAAATGTCTCCCAAAACAACAACAAAAAAGCCCAGGACCAGATGGATTCACAGCTGACATCTACCAAATATACAGAGAAGAACTGGTACCAATCCTCTTAAAACTGTTCCAAAAAAATCGAGGTGGGAATCCCCCCTAATTCATTCTACAAAGCTAGTATCATCCTGATACCAAAGCCAGACAATGACAATATAACAACAGCAATAACAACAACAACAAAAAACTACAGACCAATATCCCTGACTAAAGTAGATCAAAAATCCTCAACAAAACACTAGCAAACAAAATCCAACAGCACGTTAAAAAGCTAATACACTATGACCAAGTGGATTTTATTCCAGGGATGCAAGGATAGTTTGATATATGCAAATCAATAAATGCAAGTCATCACATAAACAGAAGTTAAAACAAAAGCCTTATAATCATCTCAATAGATGCAGAAAAGCATTTGACAAAATTCAGCAAAACTGCATGACAAAAATCCTCAACAAACAAGGCAAGAGGAAACACATCGCAAAATAAAAAAGGCCATATATGACAAATCCACAGCCAGCATCACACTGAATGGGATAAAGCTGAAAGTATTCCTTCTAAGAACTGGAACAAGACAAGGATGCCTATTTCACCACTCCTATTCATTATAGTACTGGAAGTCCTAGCCAGAGCAAACAGACAAGAGAAAGAAATAAACAGCACACAAATTAGAAAAGAGGAAGTCAAATTATACTTGTTCACTGATAATATGATCTTATACCTAGAAAACCCGAAAGACTCCTCCAAAAAAATTTAGATTTGATAAATGAATCTGGCAAAGTTAAGATATAAAATCCATGTATAAAAATTGGTATTATTCCTATACACCAATAATAATCAAGCTGAGAACCAAATCAAGAAGACAGTCCCATTTACAATAGCTACACATAAAATAAAATATTTAGGAATTGATTAACCAAGGAGGTGAAAGATCTCTATAAGCAAAACTACAAAGCACTGATCAAAGAAATTATAGATAACACAAATGAATGAAAAAACATCCCGTGCTCATGGATAGGAAGAATCGGTATCATTAAAGTGACCATACTGCCCAAAGCAACCTACAGATTCAATACAATCCCCATCAAAATACCAACATCATTATTCACAAAATTAGAAAAAATAACTCTAAAATTCATATGGAACAAAAAAAGCCTATATACCCAAAGTAAATCTAAGCAAAAGAACAAAGCTGGAGACATCACATTCCCTGACATCAAATTATACTTCAAGGCTATACTAACCAAAACAACACGGTTCTGTTATAAAAATAGAAATAGATACATAGACTGATGGAACAGAATAGCAAACCAAGGAATAAAGCCACATATCTACAACAGACTGAATTTGACATAGTTGACAACAACATACATTGGGAAAGGACACCCTTTTCATAAATGGTGCTGGGAAAATTGGATTGCCATGTGCAAAAGAATGAAACTGGACCCCTGTCTCTCCTCATGTACAAAAATCAACTCAAGATGGATTAAAGATTTAAATGTAAGACCTACAAACTATAAAAATACTAGAAGAAAACCTAGGGAAAACTCTTCTGGACATTGGTCTTGAAAAAGAATTCATGACTGACACCTCAAAAACACAAGCAATAAAAACAGACAAATAGGACACAAATAAACTAAAAATGCATCAGCACAGAAAAATTAATAATCAGAGTGAAGAGAAAAGCTGCAGAAAGGCATGCAAACTATGCATCTGACATGGGACTGATATCCAGAATTTGTAAGAAATTCAAACTACTCAACAATGACAAAAAAGTCACCCCATTAGGAAGTGGGTGAAGGACATAAATAAACATTTTTCAAAAGAAGACTAATGGTGAATAAACATATGAAAATATGCCCATTATTAAGCATCATAGAAATGCAAATAAAAACCAGCATGATACATCATCAGAATGGCATTTATTAAAAAGTCAGACAATAATAGATTTTGGCAAAGATACAGAGAAAAAGAAATGCTTATCCACTCTTTGTGGGAATGTAAATTAGTACAACCTCTATGGAAAACAGTATGGAGATTTCTCAAAGAACTAAAGTAGAACTACCATTCAATCCAGCAATCACACTATTGGGTATATACCCAAAGAAAAAGAAATCACCATATCAAAAAGATACCTGCACCCATATATTTATTTATTGCAGTGCTATTCACAATAGCAAAGATTTGGAATCAACCTGAGTGTCCATCAACAGATGAATGGAAAAAGAAAATGTGGTATATATATATATGCACAATGGAATACTATTCTGGTACAAACAAAAAATGAAAAAATGTCTTTTGCAGCAACATGAATGGAACTAACTGGAGGCCATTATATCAAATGAAATAACTCAGAAACAAATAGTCAAACACTGCATGTTCTCACTTACAAGTGGGAGATAAAGAATGTGTACTCGTGGACATGGAGTGTGGAATAATAGACATCAGAGATTCAGAAGGGTGGGAGGGCAGGAAGGGAGAGAGAGATGAGAAACTACTTAACGGGTACAGTGTACATTACTGGGGTGATATTTATACTAAAAGCCAGACTTTACCACAGTGCAATATGTGCATTTAACAATACTATACTTCTAGCCTTTAAAATTATACAAATAAAGAGAGAGATTGGCAAGGTAGTAAATGGAAGTCTCCCGAGAGCTCTCTCCCTCCCCGATTCACCCTGGGGCATGCTGGACAGAAGCTGAGCCTGGCCCATAGGAGAGCGTTCCTGCAGTTGATGAGTGGAGATGAAGGAGGGTTGTGAAACCGCTTACGGCAGGTTCCAGAAGAAACCTACCACGGCCAAGCAGGAGGGACTGTAATCCCTGACAGTCTCTTCCAAATCACTGGAATATGTGACAGATTGAAAAAAAAGGTGCCTCACAAACTAAAAAATAAACATAGATTTGACCCAGATGCTAGGGAAGTTTAAAAAATACCCAGCAGATACAAAGATCCCCTGAGTCACACTTACAAGGAAGACTTTACAAAGCCATACGCCATGGCGGGGAAGGTCTTTATCTGAACAAAACTCCTGGGTATCAACAAACAAGAAATGGGACATGTAAAACCTTTTAAACTAGAAGTTTTAAAACAGCAAATGGAAAGAAAGGAAGAAGAAGAAAAGCAGAATATCAATCTCCATTCCAAACCTCCTGAATTGGAATCGAATCTGAACTTTGACAAGATTCGCAGGTGGTGTGAATGCTCATTAAAGTTTGAGAACCCCCCCCACCCCCGTCGGGATAAAATCCCAACTCCTTCCCCTGGCTCACAAGCCCCTCAGGAGCCAGCCTCCCCCAGCTGCTCCGGAAGCCCCACCGACCCAGCCCCCTAGGACGCTGGGTCCCTTCCATCTAGGCTCTCAAATGCTTGTCTGCTTTCCCTGAACACTGCACCCAGCATCGCCACAGCTCCTTCCCTGCTAACTCCTACTCATTCTTTTGTTTGTTTTTAATTTCAGAATATTGAGGGGGCACAGGCTGTGGTGACACAAGCAGACATGGGCGGGTGGACAGGGGCCCTGGCGTCTCCCAGACAGAGCGCAGGGCAGGGAGCCGCAGCCGCTCCTCAGTCTCCGCTTACTCTCTCACGAAAAGGTTTCCGGTCGACTGAGATGAGTGTTTCAAGCAGGCACTGAATGACACCCTATACTATTGTAGAGTTTCCTCACTATTGTAAGTGTATCGTCCAAAAGACTAAGTAGTCTAGACACAGAAACAGTTTTGTTTGTTGTTGTATATACAACACAAAAAATAGCACGTATTAAGGGCACAATATTTATATAATAAATTTGAGGGGGAAAAAAGACACCTGATCATCTAGATGGTTTTGTTTTTGCTTTTCTGCCAACCTATGAAGAAAAGTAATTTTGTATTTTTCGGCTTCCAGGAAAGCTAGTTTTGGAAGGGCAGGCTGAGTTCAGTAGAAAGATGTATTCAGACAGTTACTTGGGAACAGCTAGGGAAAAGAGGCAATCCAAAAGGCGGTAACTCGGAAGAAGATAAATCCAAAGCCAGGTAAACTTTGCAGCTAGCTGTTAATCTGAAGGTGGCGGTCAATGGGGAAACCACTGAGTAAATCAGACGGGAGGCCGACAATTTGAAGGAGAACAAGAGATGTGGAAAAATTTACTGAGTCAAACAAAACAGCTTGTACAGGGAAGTCTGCAGCCCTAGGAATCAATGTTTCAAGAAGGAGTAAATAAAGAACATGACTGTTTGGAATTATTGTGCTTTTTCACTCTCTTTCAAGGATATTTCTTCTTCCTCCCTCCTTCATTCATTTTATCTATAAATAATTTTTACTACGTAACACAGAAGAGGATTCCACATATCAAGTGATGAGATTTGTATTTTTAAGATGCTGTTATACTCTATATAGCTGCCATGTGGAGAGTGAAATATTGGATTTCTAGAGCAGAGTTTAGGGGGCCAGTGACAGCAAACCAAGCAAGCAATTATAAAAGCCTGCACGGAGACAGTGGCAGTGAAGGTGGATAGCATGGAAAACATCTGAGTGATATTAAAGAGGCGGGTTGATGAAATGGATTATAAGCTAACCTCACTGGCGATCTTCTTAAAAATAATATTTGATTATATCCAACACATTGCTGAGAAAATTACAAGTAGTTAACCTGAATGTAATTTTATGAATACTATACGTAAAGAAGGAGTAGAGTTTGAGCTGTATCTCTATTTACCCTAAGATTTAACCAGGAAATTAATTTTTTAAAATTAAATCCCTGGAATTCGCCTACTTTTACTATAAATAAGTAGGAATCTAACAAAAAGTCTGATATCTGGGTTCTATTTTATAGGGCAGTTTTCCCATATTTTATTGTTATTATCAAGCCATAGTAAAGTTTCATTCAAGACTCTAATTAGAGCTAAATATTGAAGAAATTTCAGGGGATTGTAAGTCTCTCATCTATTTCAGAAAAAAAAATAATAAATTTCCTAGCCTAATTTCAAAAGCATTCTAGAAATAAAAAGGAGGTTCTTTCAGGGAGAAAGAATAAAGTCTCAACAAAGTAAGACATAACCATCCTATATAGGCTCTTATTCCAGTAGGCACCACCAAAGCTTGGTTACCTGAAACTATTAATACTTTTTACCTAAGAGAATAACTTGCAAAGTTTTAGAGTTTACATTATTTTGCTTTACTGTTTTACGTTGCCAGGAAAAAAATATTAAAACATATCTGCACTTATAAGCACAGCCAAAATTACAATTTACTAGCATTAATATTTAAAAAAATAACATTTTAATTTTTAAAAAGTAGTAGTAAAGATATAATGTGCAAATTAACCAAATTCTTTTAAGTTGAATAAATGTGGCTTAAACACACACATACTCAGGCACACATGCCTCACTGCAGGAGGAACTTCTGCTTCCAGGTAAGTCAGTGGAGCCAGTATCAGACTAACCTTTCATCTATAAACAATGAAGAAAGTGGGAAAAAATATATAAGATAACTGTATTCAGGCATAAACCCGTTATGCCTGGATGACTGATAATGCTTGGATAACTGGTAGCTCAACACTATAGTCTCTGCGGTGAAAGATGCTCATGAGGGAAGCCCTACCATCACACTGATTCTCTGGGGACGGTTTTCCAACTGCAGTGCAATAAACTAGAATCCAAAGTTTGGCCTTGCTGGTTCTCAGCTAAATGCCCAGGGTCTTAGAGAGACAATTCTGCCACAATGAAGAGGCAAAGATCAGAGTTGAGAGAAGCAGAGGTAGAATATGCAAAACAGAGCTGTCTACACAGGGGTTGTCCTCAAGTTCTTTGTCAAGGACGTACTGTGCACATGCAGAGCAAGACTACAAAAGGCTGACCAGAGAGTGGCTGCACAGGGTTGAAAACATAACAGATACTAGAGGTCAAGCAGTTCTAGGAACTACTGGAGGTCTGGTTCACATAGAAAGACCTTATTAATAACACCTCCCTAACACCTAGCTAGTACCACAAACATTCAGCTCAGACCCAAATCCAACACTGAGATTAAGGATCAACCCCTAGAGTAAGGCCTACTTTAAACCTACCGTACAACAGACTGAAACCAAGTCCTAAAAGATCAGCAAGGAAGAAAGAGTTGGAAGGTTAACTCTACTAGTCAGAGGGACTTGAGAAACACCCTAGGCTTTCCAGAGATTCTCCCCAACAAAGCATAAAAATCCAGCCAATGCAAGCCCAATGTGATCAATTAGTAACTTAATTGCATGCATACTAAAAGAAAAAATCTAGTTTCTATAGTGTTTCAACAACATCCAACACAAGTCCAATGTGATCAATTAGTAACTTAATTGCATGCATGCTGAAAGAAAAAAATCCAGTTTCTATGTTTTGACAACATGCAATACACATAAAAAAAATACTAGACATACTCTGAGGAATAAAACTTATCCAAAATGCTTTTTCTATTCTCTCACTCAACAACCACCAACCAACACACAAGACTTCTGTGACCAAATGCATGAGGATTTCTCCCCACATACCAAACAAGCAATGGATTTTGCAATGGATACTAACTGGGTGTCTTCCAATTCAATTCTGACACTGTCTACCTGCAGATAGCATCAGGCCTTATGGGTTGAAGATTCAGTCCCACAAGACCACATCCCACTTCAGACTCCAGTCACAAATCTGGGCCTCCAGAACTTCTCACTGAATGGCTTCAAGTTGAGGTTTCCAAAACCCCCTCTTAAGGGTTAGATTGATTTGCTAGAGTGGCTCACACAACTCAGGGAAACACATTTACCAGTTTATATTGTACAGGGTATTACAAAGGACACAGACGAAGCAACACATAGGGTGAGGAATGGGGAGAAGAGTGTGGAGCTTCCATGCCCTCCCTGGCACGCCACACTCTAGGAACCTCCATGTACTCAGCTGTCTGGAAGCTCTCTGAATAAAGCCCTCTGGGTTTTTATGGAAGCCTCATACATAGGCACGATTGATTAAATCATTGGCCATTGGTGATCAACTTAACCTTCATCGCCTCCCCCTTCGCCAGAGGTCAGGAAATGGGGCTGAAAGTCCCCACCCTCTAATCATGCCTTGGTCTTTCTGGTGACCAGCCCTCATCCTGAAGCTACCTGAGAGCTGCCAGCCATTACTCAATCATTAACATCACTTAGTAGATTCTAAGGATTTTAGGAGTTGAATGCAAGGAAACAGGGTTGAAGACAAATATGTATTTCACAATATCACACGTACAAAAACCAAAATATTGGTATACATAATTAAAGAAAAAAGCAGTCAAAAGAAACTAACCCCAAAATGGCCAAGATGATGAATTTAGTAAATATTTTAATGCAGGTACTATAAATATGTTCAAAGAACTAAAAAAAAAAAATGTTCAAATAACTGAAGGAAAATATAGTCATAATGAATGAACAGATAGGAAATGAGCTGAAAAATGAAAATTATAAAAACTAGCTAGGAAAATTTTACTTCTATCCACAGATGATTAAAGGCAACAGTAATTTACCTTCCCCAATAACTAGAAAACTTGAAAATACATGTGAAGCAACTGATTTTAGGCATTATAAAACAGAAAATGACTATCATTCCATAGAGAAGAGAAACAAAGTAAGCCAAAGCTTACTGCTTGGAGGAACTTCTATGACACATCACAGAGAGAGACAACCCTATCAGAGTGTTAGTTTAACTGATTTATATAAATAAAAATGAAGGTCCAGGGAGTTAAAGACAGAGTTTGTGGGTTAGAGTAGTGGAAAACAATTCCTATGGTCCACACAGTGATAGGGATGTTTATGATTCCACTAACCAGGTTTGAAAGATTTTAATCCAATGTAGAATGGGATAGAGTCCAAATGTGGATATCGACTTTTGGTGGGGCTTCATTTTTTTGGACCCATACTAACTAATCTTAAAAACAAGCCTCTATAGTATAAAATTTTTCTGAAACTAACTTCATTCTTAAAGGAAATACAATCAACCCAGCCTTCAACAATATTCAACATCCATTCAAAAATAACCAGACAGGCAAAAAAAAAAAAAATGTATTAAGAAAATACAATCTATACCAATTGAAAAATCAGCCCATAGAAACAGACCAAGAAATGCCAGAAGTGTTGGACATAGTAGCAACAATGTAAGAATAGCTATGATAAAGATTATACATATTCTCAAGATGTAAAGAAAAACATGAAAATAATAAGAACTGGAAGATTTTAAAAAGATTCAAGTTTTTAGAAATGAAAAAATACCTAAAATAAAAAATACACCAGGTGGTATTCAGAGCAGATTTGAAAATACTGAAGAAAATATCAGTGAACAAAAGAAATAAAGATATCAAGTAAAACAGTTCTTATCCTCACATGACATGTTTGCTTACTTAGAAGATCCTAACAAACCTATAAGAAACTTCTGAAATTAACAAGTGAATTTAGCAAGGTTATGACACACAAGATAAATAAATATGTTAAATATTAGCTAAAAAAATTAGAAAATATTTTACATTAAAAATAAAAAAAATCATCTAAAACACAAATTAGAAATAAATTTAATGAAAGATGTGTAAAAACTGTACACTGGAGAAATTTCAAAGGATCTCAATGGAGAAATACACAATGCTATTGATAGGAAGATTGACTTTTGTTAAGACATCAATTTTCCCCAAATTTATCTACAGATTTAATGCAATCACAAAGAAAATCTCAGAAAACATAGAAACATAGATTAATAGAACAGAATTGATATTTCAGAAATAGGCTCACACATACACATATGCTCAGTTGTTTTCTGACACCAGCATCACAATAATTTCAAAATGAAAAGGACAGTCTTTCTACAAATTGTAGCACAAAAAGGAAATATTCTCATTAAAAAAAAAGAATATCTTCTACCCCCATATCGCTTATAATCCAAAAACTTAATTTGAAATGGATCAGAGACCAAACATAAAAGTTAAAACTATACAATTTCCAGAATAATATATTGCAGAAAATATTGATGATCAGTGGTAGGAAAGGTTTCTTAGACAAGAAAAAAATAACTGTAAAATTTTCAAAAGCAAACTTTATCAAGATCAAAACTTTCAGCTCTTAAAAAATCATTATGAAAACCAAGTGAGACTATAAAAAAGACTTTTCAATATATCGCAGAAAAAGTATATTTGTATCCAGAATATGTTTTTAAAAAGACAATAACCCAACTAAATAGGTAAATAGGCAGAAGACTAGACTCTCCACTAAAAAGATGAATGTATATGCATATGGAAGATGTTCAACATCACTAGACATCAGGAAAATACAAATTAAAATCAAAATGGGATACCACAAGGAATTACCAGAAAGGCTAAAATTAATAAGACTGATGATACCAAGTTTCAGAGAGGATGTGGAACAGTTGGAAATCTCAAACTTTGCTCTAGGGAGTGTAAAATTATAAAACCACGTTGGAAAATCATTTGGCAGTTTCTTTCAGAATTACATGTACATGTACAATGTAATCCAGAAATTCCACTCCGAGCTACTTACTCAAGAGAAATGAAAACATGACCACATTGAGACTCAGACACAAATGGTCACAGATATTTCATAATATCTCCAAACTGAAAATATAGACGTCTGTGAGCAAGTGAGTGGTTAAACAAACTGTGATAAATTTGTACAAAGAAATACTACTCAGTAATAACATGTTAAACTGTGATACATGAAACAACATGGACGAATTTTAGAATCACTCTAGGCAAAAGCAGCCAGATACGAAACAGCATATATTTATGATTCCGGTTATATGGTGTTCTAGAATTGAAACATTAGGATTAGTGGTCTTGATGATGGAGGCAGGGATGATAGGTAGACTGAAAAAGGGAATGAGGAAACTTTCTAGAGGTGATAGAAACATTCTCTCTTGATTGCAGCGATGATTACATGAGCATATACATTTTTCAAAACAAACTACACACAATGCAATTACCTCAATAAAGTTTATTTAAAAGGAACTTTCAGTTTTTCCTATTTTACTGCATGTTTACTGGTGAAAACATATAAATTTGTGATTTGTAATATAATAAATATATATTGGATTACTATCCCTATTGTCTGGCTCAGAGGTTTTAAAATCCTTGTAATTTCCTGAGTGATAGTTCTAGGAGCATCTTTTTCTCTTATCTTTGATCCTGGACTCCAGTTCCCAACACAGAATGTAAATGTTTCTCTGAGTTCTGTGAGCTGCTCCAGGAAATTAATTGAACCCGAGAAGAAGAGGGTCCTCCGATGTGTAGCCAAGTTAACAGAACTTGTGAATAAGCAACTACTTGTGATTGGCATCTGAAGTAGGAGTCAGTCTTGGGTGACTAATCCCTTACCCTGTGGGATCTGATGCTATCTCCAGGCAAACAGTGTGAGGATTGAGTCAAATTATAGGACACTCTGTTGGTGTCTGCTGGAGAATTTCTTGGTGAGAAAAAAACTCACATGTTTTGGTCACCAGAAGTGTGAAGATGTTGACGGCTTAAGCGAAGAAAAAGTTTGCTTTTTCCTTACAAAATGGTACAAGCTTCTTGGTCCACCTGGGGAAACAACCATTTCCAAAAAAGAAAATGGAAAGGATTAGTCAGAAAGAACAGTTATTTTGTTGACTACTCACATATTTCCTTTCCATCTTTAACTTTATTTAGATTTCTTTGATGTAGATCTATGTTCTCTAATAAAGTTATAAAAAAATGAAAAGGAAAAATGCTTAATAGTACTGTACATGGAAAAAGAAAGAAATACTAGCCATTTTGGTTATACTGCCTGCCATTGATACCCAGTGAGCTGAGCTCACAGTCATAGACCTAATAAGCACTTGGTTTCTATTTAGGTGAACCTTATCTTTTTCATATTGCCAGATCATGATGGGAACTGATACTGGAAAATATATTATGACTTATAGCAGCAACAAGCAGTAGTTTTTTATAAAATTTATTGTTTTTATTTGACCAGAGGGTAATAAATTATAATGTCTCTTTATAAAATATATATATTTTGGAGTTTAATAGAGTTGCATTTGACTTTCATTATATTTTTATGAGTACCATTTGAAGTAGCTTTTTTCAAAAAAAAGCTAAGTTATATTAATAATTTTAGTTTTAAAATATAAATATTGAATAGAAAGTTTCAGTTTTGTGAATTTTTATATGAATATTAATTTCTCACCATTTCTTCTAAAGCAGTATACATTATAGCTAATAAAATTTCCCCTGATCTTGTCAAATGTAACCAAAGAAATATATTCTGTATCTTCAAGAGAGACACTCTGGAGGATTTAAAGTATGAAACAAAAAACTTCATTGAGATCAATAAAAATAGCAACTGTTGAGTGAAAAGTGAAGCCTATAAATTTTCAATGCTATGTTTTTTTTTTGTTTGTTTGTTTTTTAATTTCATCTTGTTATGGGGGATACAGAATTTCAGGTTACATACGTTGCTCCTGTACCGCCTTTCCCCCCAAGCCAGAGCTCCAGGCGTGTCTGTTCCCCAGGTCGTGCGCATTGCACCCATCATGTAGGTATATATCCCTCCCTCCCCCACCCCCCCTTCCCGAGTCAGCACCTTCAAGTGTTACCATTCCCCAAACGGTGCACAATGCACTCATTGTGTAGGCATACCCCCATCCCCTCCCCCGCCCCCCACCTCAGTCTGACATCCAATTGGTGTCGTTCCCAGATGTGTATTTAGGTGATGATCAGGGGAACCAATTTTCTGGTGAGTACATGTGATGCTTGTTTTTCCATTCTTGGGATACTTCACTTAATATAATGGGTTCCAACTCTCTCCAGGAGAACCATAGAGATGTCGTATCTTCATCATTCCTTATAGCTGAGTAATATTCCATGGTATACATATACCACAGCTTACTAATCCAATCATGTATTGATGGGCATTTGGGTTGTTTCCACATCTTTGCTATTGTGAATTGTGCTGCTATAAACATTCGGGTACATGTGTCTTTGTTACAGAATAACCTTTTTTCCTTTGGGTATATGCCCAATAATGGGATTGCTGGGTCAAATGGCAGGTCTACTTGAATCTGTTTAAGATACCTCCATAATGCTTTCCACAGGGGTTGCACTAGTTTGCAGTCCCACCAGCAGTGTATTAGTGTTCCTGTCTCTCCACACCCACGCCAACATGTGTTGTTTTGGGTTTTTTTGATAAAGGCCATTCTCACTGGGGTTAAGTGATATCTCATTGTGGTTTTGATTTGCATTTCTCTGATGATTAGGGATGTTGAGCATTTTTTCATATGTTTGTTAGCCATTCTTATATCTTCTTTTGAGAAGTTTCTATTCATGTCCTTTGCCCACTTTTTGATAGGGTTACTTGATTTTTTCTTGCTGATTTTCCTGAGTTCTAAATAGATTCTTGTTATCAGTCCTTTATCTGATGTGTAGTATGCAAAAATTTTTTCCCATTCTGTAGGTGGTCTGTTTATTCCCTGGACTGTTTCTTTGGCTGTGCAGAAGCTTTTTAATTTAATCATGTCCCATTCATTAATTTTTGTTGCTGCTGTGATTGCCTTGGGGGTCTTCTTCATAAATTCTTTGCCTAGGCCAATGTCTGTAAGAGTCTTTCCTACATTTTCTTCTAGAATTCTGATTGTATCACGCCTAAGGTTTAAGTCTGTTATCCACCGTGATTTGATTTTTGTGAGAGGTGAAAGCTGTGGGTCCTGTTTCAGTCTTCTACAAGTGGCTAACCAATTCTCCCAGCACCATTTATTGAATAGGGATTCTTGTCCCCAGAGTATATTCTTTCCCACTCGCTCTGTTTGTCCCACGCTGATTCTCCGTGGATTCACACCGCTGTTCCTGTGTGGGAGCGGTCCTCTAGCGTTGTGGCAGGTCCGGATCCACGGCTTCCTCGCCGGAGCGCAGATCCAAGCAGTCACCGCCACTCCGCCATCTTCCCAA
Source organism: Eulemur rufifrons (assembly GCF_041146395.1). NCBI lineage: Eukaryota > Metazoa > Chordata > Mammalia > Primates > Lemuridae > Eulemur > Eulemur rufifrons. The sequence continues at coordinate 93,412,372 of NC_090999.1, read as the reverse complement.
TCCCTCAATGCTATGTTGTAAATGAACTTTTCTTAAAATGTTAGCATAAAATATACAGAAGCAAAAATTATCTCAAAAAGTTGCAGAACATTTGAGTATTTATACTAGAGTGATAAAGAACAAATTTAAATAATTATTTTAATAACTTACATTCCCATAGTATATTTTAAATATCTAAGAAAATAATTTTAAATAAAAATTATAGCATAGATAAAGATAATGATGCTTTTGATTTAAGGGGAAAGAAGTCTCATTATACATATTTATTCATTCAACAAATACTTCTTTGTTGAACACCTACAATGTGTCAATCACTGCTGGACATGCTTGAAATCCATCAATAAGAAATAGATAAGGATTTCTACCCACATGGATCTTATATTCTACTATGGAGAGAAAAAAGGGAATAATATACATAATACATTAGTAAGCTATATAATATGTTATAAGCTAGTAAGTACCTTTGGGAAAAAAATTTTAAAAGTATAAGAGATCAAGAAGGCCAAGGTTGTGTGTGTGAAATTCTCATATCCTAATAATAAACTATATGTATTTTCTATCACACAAATATTTTAATAAAACATTCTGTAGTTCAAATTGTCAAGAATATAATATCCATGGGTATCCTAAGGCCCAACATTTATTACAAAATAAACATTCCAATAGATTATCAATTCCTTTAGAATTCTAATGGAATTAAATTAAATTAAATCCCTTGCATACCTTCATACCTTACAGAAGATTGCAGCCTTCACTACAACTGTTGGTTAGAGACGGCAAGAGAAATGTGGTATGTGATACTCTACTTTCCTGAGCCAGAAACGGCTGCTAACGAAGGGGCACCTGTTGAGTCCAAATGCAGGCTTCTCGCAACTTTGGAGAGCCTGCAACTGGAATTATAACACTTTTCTCATTGCTTTCATGGAAATGTGTACTTTTGTAGAGTCCTTCATTTGTTTTATTTCTTCTATTAGACTATAAGCAGCTTGAGATCAAAGATTTATTTGGTTATCTCTGTAACCCTTGCAGCCAACACAGAAGAATAAAAATGGTTGGTTACATAGCACTGTCTCAAGGAGTCCCCTAACCAAATGTTCCCACAGTCCTTTAAAAAGGCTAACTGATGCTTATCTTTCTCCAGAGGAGGCAAAATGCCAATTTTTTAATTGTAAAAAAAAAAATTCTGCATCTTGTCTAGGTATCATAAGACACCAAACAATATACAGTATTTAAATGTTATTTATAAAACTACATAAAGTATTTAAGACTCTCAGCCTAAGGACCTAGTCTGCTTAGGTCATTCTCATACACGTCAATCACCAGTAGTATCCCAAAGATACTCTTCTCAAGTGTGTGTTCAGAACTCTTTCTCATCTTAAAAGGCTTTCACACAAAGATAGACTACAAAAGGAACATAGATAAATAATTGTGCTGAAACATAAAACTGATCTGAAGATGGATTTAAAGTACAGCTATTAAAAATTAGATTAGACATATTATGACTCTTCGTAAATATATGTCAGGGCATTGGAACGAGTTGCTTATGTCTGTAAAGGCAGGTATTCTCTTGATAAGATGGAACAGGTCTTTCTATGTTACCAAATGTCAGGAGAATATTTAAATCACAATTCAAAGTTCCTAGCTTTGAAGGGGTAATGAGACACTATTTAATATATGTTGTTAAGGGAAACATTTTCTTCCTAAAATAATTTGGGGAGGAGACTGATTTTCTATTTTCATTCTCCTCTTACCAATTTTTGGCCCTAAATTTTCATTGATCAAAGAAGAATTCAAATGGCTTTTGTAAATGGAACCTACTAGGAAAACAAGTGATACTACAAATTAGTTAAATTGAATTTTGGGGAACCAAGGGGAGAGAGGCAATGTAAGGAGACCATGGTGGTGATCTTTTTGCAGAAATCAGTAACAAGGTTCTACCCATAAAGGCCCTTATAAACTCCAAGTGGAGAATAGGAAAAAGACATCTTTGTTGTGAATAACTGGTACAAACATAAAAACACAAAAAACAAACAGGCACATCTTTGGGAGAAGCAGCACAAAGAAGAGCCTTCTCAGGATCACTGTCAAAAACAGTATTGTTTAATATTTCAGTATTTTAATATTTCTGGACCTTGAAATATCAAACTGAAGCAAATAAGAAAGGCTGATCTAAAGGCAATAGGGACAGGTAGAAACAGGCCAAGTAAGGTCACGTTAGTGTGCATGGCAATATATTTAGAAGAAAGGGAATTCAACTACGGAACACATGAGCAGTGAAAACCCAGGACAGGTGGCTAACTGCCATTTCCCTAACATCCGGACTCAGCACAGGACAGGGTCACAAAACCTAATAAAATGCTAGACATCTCTCAGAAATGGTGCTAGCAAAACAGAAAATATCACCCTATTCTGTTTTTAAAAATATGGTCTACATCTTTAGGTTGGAGCCTATATGCAACTGTGGCTACTCTGCCAGAGGGAACCATGAAAAGGGGTGGCTTGGAGGTCAACTAGAGAAATGAGGAAGAATAGAAGCAACATTTTTTTGCTATATAAAATCAGATCAAAAATTCAGGACTCTAATGGATTGGAGTATGGGTCCGCATACAAAATAATCAGGAAGCAGATGCATGTGGAAGGAAAAGGGACAAGAACTGCCACTTACAGAATACCTGGTCTGCGCCTTGTACAATGCTTTAAAAAAAGAACTATTCTAAAGTAGTCATAGGCTTATGGAACTTATATTTTTCCCAAGTTAATGTTAAATAAAAACATAAATACAAAAGTTTTAGGATACATATACATGTTGGCATCCAATATTAAGGGAATCAGTATATTTTGGCTTTCAACTAATTTTCTGAGATGAATAGCAAGGACAATCACCAAGCCCTCCCACGATAATCCTTTGGTGTCTCTGCCAGAGACAGAACCCAGACCAAGATGGAAATGATTCATTTAGTTAATCCAAAATTTGGAAACACATAAAAGAACATTTAAAGGCTGTACCTCTTTGGTCAATTATCTGCAAAAGTTTAAAAAGTTACAAATAAAAATTGAGATATTTCTGATGTCAATCCTTTATTTCTCCCTTTATATTTCCTGCATGTAAAAATGTGGAAATGAAAATCTTCCCCTTAGAGTCCTCTTTCCACTATCAAACAAATGAGGTAAAAACATGTCCTCCTTGCTTGAGAAAGCCCAGAGTATGCACCCTGCTGTTTCGTGGTTATTTAATTAACCAATGATTCATCAAGTTCTCATTTAGTCAATAGAGAATTACAAAAAAGAAATCATAATGAAATCAACACTGTGGATAAGTTATAACAAGGGGCAGGATTTAGAAAGTTATATTGCTATTTCTCTTCCATGCTGGCCCCCACAACTAGCATTCTGGATATTGGTCAGGAATTACTCACCAGTGAGAATGATGAAAGACTTTCAAGATGTGTTGATGGAACATTGGAAGATCCTCAGTTTACCTCTGCCTTCTGGCATTCTTCTTTGTCTGCTTATGGTTTTCATGGCAGAGAAGGTTATTTTAAAATCAGAAGACAGTTTTAGAAATGCAAGGGCAGTGAAAATGCATGAAGTCATTCTCAGACTACTCTATGAAGTGGACGACAGTAATAATCTTGATTGCGTCCTGGCTGAGGACCAAATTTTATGCAACCTCCCCTAAAGTGATGCATCAGATAATTCCAGAGCAAAGTTTAAAACTCAAGAGTTTGGCCCTGCAATTACTACCATTACAAAACACATGCATGTAAGAACACTGGCTACAGATGGATGTAACAGAAAAAGAACTACAGAGTCATGAAGCTAACAAGCTAGCCTGTGATTGGCAAGGGGAAGTTGTGATTTCAAAGCTCCTCAGTGCTAGTTGAAACATGTGCACATATGCTTGCCTCTCTTCCTCCTTCCCTGAAACAATAAAGGAACACAAAAACGAATGAACTTAGAAGAGAACTATAGGTGTGCATGGGGGTATTAGAATCTTTAACAATTTTCTAGAAGTCTGAAAGTACATGGAATTATGTTGATGAAAAAATGATGAGGGGAGCCTAAATGAAAGTGAAAGCCAACCCCCCAGTAGGAGCCTAAGATGGCCTAAGGTCCATAGTACGAAGGCATAGACCTGAGAGTGGCCCTGGAGGCCACGTTCCGGTCTCACCAATGTGGCTCTCTCAGAATATGGGGGCTCACATTTTCAAAATTAGCAGGAGAATCTCCCCCTAGTTTTATATGTATGACACGGTGACAGAAGTGACTATCCTGTCTTATTCACAAGTCCAGTCCACACTGAAGATGATGGGATTATATGCAGTATATATACATACTAGGGGATGAGAAACTTGGGGGATATCTTAGAATTCTGCCTACCACATTATTTAAAAATGACTATGGGCAAGAGTGGAGCAAGATGGTCAAATAGGACCCTCCGGCAATCATCCCCTGGAGGAATACCAAATTGGACAAATATCCACACAAGAAAGTACCTTCGTAAGAACCAAAAATCAAGTGAGCAATCACAGTACCTGATTTTAACATTGTATCAAGAAAATAGGCACCGAAGAAGGTAGAACAGTCTTGCATTTTGATTGACACCCCTCCCCCATCCCTCAGCAGTCTGCACCAACATGGGGTGGAGACAGAGTCTGTATGATTGAAGAGGGAAAGCTAATAACTCTGATGAACATAGATGAAAAATTCTCAACAAAAATACTAACAAACTGAATTCAACAACACATTAAAAAGATCATTCATCATGATCAAGGGGGATTCATCTCAGGGATGCAAGGGTGGTTCAACATATTCAAAATCAATGTGATACATCATATCAACAGAAGAAAGGACAAAAACCATATGGTATTTTAATTGATGATAAAAAAGTACTGGATAAAATTCAACACCCCTTCATGATAAAAACTCTCAACAAATTATGTATAGAAGGAACATATCTCAACATTAAAAAAGCCATATAGGTCAGACCCACAGCTAGCATCATACTGAATGGGGACAAACTGAAAGCCTTTTCTCTAAGATCTGGAAGAAGAAAAGGAAGCCTGCTTTAACCATTGTTATTCAATATAGTACTGGAAGTCCTAGCTAGAGCAGTTAAACAAGAGGAAGAAATAAAGGGCATCCAAATTGGAAAGAAAGAAGTGAAATTATCCTTGTTTGTAGATGATACCATCTTATGCTTAGAGAAACTTAAAGACTAACCTATTATAACTGATAAACAAATTCAGTAAAGTTGTAGGATACAAAGTCAACATACAAATATCAGTAGCAAAAGTCAGGAAAGATGGCGGAGTGGTGGTGACGGCCTGAATCTGCGCTCCCGGGAAGGAAGGCATCGATCCAGACCTGCCACAACGCTAGAAGACCGCTCCCACACAGGAACAGCGGTGTGAATCCACGGAGAATCAGCGTGGGACAAACAGAGCGAGTGAGGTCTGAGGTGAACGAATATTAGGAACGCGGGACAGACACTAGCCAGCGGAGCGCGGGTCGGATACACCCGCCCCCAGCCGGGGCGGGTGCAGCCTCTCGGGAAAGCGGCTTGCCCTCCGCTCCCAATTGAACAGAGCCCTGACCCAGGCCAGCGCAGAATCACTGAGTGATACGTGGAGCATTGCAGACAGGAGGCTTTTTTGCGAAATTACCTTAGAACCTGGGGGATCTCAGCTGAGACAGCGCTTGGCGAGGAGGGACGGATCTGCCCCAGGGCAGAAAAAAAGACTCCCGGACAGCAAATAGCGTCGTACCCCGTGCTGCCTTTTTCGGCAGTTCTCCAGCCGGTCACCCCTGGTGCGTGTCCTTGCTGGCCAGCCCCTGGGCAGTGGCGGTCTCTGCCTGCCGGGGAGCCGGTCCCCTCCAGCCCCGGAGCTCGGCAGGCGCCATCTTGAAAGCGAGGGCAAAACCGCTCGGGAGCCAAAAAGTGCCCAGCGGCTCTTTCTGCCCGTGCTGCCTTTTTCGGCGGTTCTCCAGCCAGTCACCCCTGGTGCGTGTCCTTGCTCGCCAGCCCCCGGGCAGTGGCGGTCTCTGCCTGCCGAGGAGCCGGTCCCCTCCAGCCCCGGAGCTCGGCAGGCGCCATCTTGAAAGCGAGGGCGAAACCGCTCGGGAGCCATAAAGTGCCGAGCGGCTCTCTCTGCCGGGCGCCCTCCGCTGGTCTCTGAACCAACGCCAGGAGTGCGGGATATGCCGGAGCCGCGCTCGGGGTGAAGGGGCAGAGCTGCGCTAAGGCAAAAAAAAAAAAAAAAAAAACAAAACCACGAACAAGAAGAATAGGCTCGCCGAACTGTATATTTTATTCTTGGTAAATTTCTTCTGGGTTTTGTTTGTTTGTGTTTGTGTTTGTTTTTCTTTTTTTTGTTTGTTTTTTTTTTTTTTTTTTCCTTTTCTTTTCTTTTTCTTTTTTTTTCCGGCGGCTCACGAGCCGGACAGCCTCGACGGGCACCTTTGCCCTCTGGGCCTCTGGCTGCCACGCCTTTTTGAGCACGGAGGTTGGATCCCCACCACCCTCGGAGCTGTGCGGGCGCGCAGACGTCATCTTGAAATCCACTGCGAAACCGCCCGGGACCCAGCCGGGCGGGCGTGAAGGGGCAGAGCTGCGCTAAGGCGTAAAAACAAAAACATCTAATGGCCGCTCCGGGCCCAGCCAAGCAGAAGTGAAGGGGCGGAGCTGTGCTAAGGTGTAAAACAAACAAACAAACAAAAAAAATTGAGTCGCTGAATTATATACTTCAGATTTGTGTATCTTTCTGCCTTGCGGTGTGGTGAGGTGCTATGTAGTTTGTTTTTGTTCATTTTTGTTGGCGTTTTTGGTGTTTCTTGGTTTGGCTTTTTGCGTTTTTCTTTTTTTTTCTTTTTTTTCTTTTTTTTTTCTTTTCCTTTCTTTCTTTTTCTTCTTTTTTTTCTTTTCTCTTTCGTTTTCTCCTCTTTCTTTTCTTTCTTTCCTTTTCTTTTTTCTTTTTTTTTTTTTTTCTTCTCTTTCCTCTCTTTTCGCCTTCTAACTGGGGACCCACGGTGAGCTTCAGAACGGGCCAGGTCCCTGGCTCTGGTACATACTGGATCCTGAGCAGTCACCCCCAGGGCCGGAGATCTGCGGGCACGCAATCGCCATTCTAGGGCCCACAGCCAAGTCACTGCGGAGCAATAGGGTACCAAGAGGCTCCCTAGACGGCCCTCTCCCCTGGTCCACGGACCTTATATAGGATCCCCGCCCAAGTGTAAACACTGAATACTTCTCCAGAAGCGAGAGTGTGGAACCTGATCCCTGGGGACATTGGGCCAAGACAGACTTTTGCCCGTGGGAGCTACAGCAACTGGGGCGCTGAGCAAGCGAGGTCACCGTCCTCTCCCCATAGCTAGTATCTTGCCTGCAGATAGAGTCAGAAACCTCCCCTATAGAGGAAGAACCAAAGGGAAACAAACAAACAAAGAGAATTTTGGTCTACTATTAGTGTGGACCCTGCCTGCCTTCTGAAAGACCACAACACAGTGTTCTAACTCACCAAAGCGGTCTTGGATCACTCCAATCCTCTAGGATTGGACCCATCGGAAGCAGTCCCCCAACGGAAACAGAAAAATCTCTAAACAATACACAACAGTCTCCCCCTCTTGCCAAAAGAAGCAACATACCTAGACTGTTTCACAGCCTAAGAATAGAGCACAAAGAGTCCTGTTAACCAGACTAAATCTATAAGTAAAGATCCAACGATAAATCTAGATGGGAAGGGCCCAGTGAAAAAACACGGAGAGCACAAAGAATCAAATGGAAAGCTCATCCCCAAAGAGAAATACCAGCTCCCAACCATTTGACACAAACCAGACTCAAAACACCAACATGTCACAGGAAGAATTCCAATTATGGATTATAAACAAGCTGAATAATATACAAGAATCAATGGATAAACAACACAAGGAAAACACAAAAAAAATACAGGATTTGGAGGAAAAATTCACTAAAGAAATTGAAATATTGAAGAAAAACCAAACTGAACTCCTAGAAGTGAAGAATTCACTCAGAGAGCTACAAAACACTGTGGAAAGTCTCAAGAGCAGGGTAGATCAAACAGAGGAAAGAATCTCAGAAATTGAAGATAACTCCTTCCAACTAAATAAGTCAGTCACAGAGATAGATCGAAAAAGTAAGAGAAATGATCTGAGTCTTCAAGAAATGTGGGATTATGTGAAGAAACCTAACTTGAGAGTTATTGGCATTCCTGAGGGTGAAGAAGATAATAAGCAAGGGTTGGACAAGCTATTTGAAGACATAATCGAGGAAAATTTTCCAGGCCTTGCCAATACTCTAGACATACAGATTCAAGAAGCTCAAAGGACCCCTGGGAGATTCATAGCAAATAGGAAAACACCACGCCATGTAGTCATCAGGCTGACCAAAATATCCACTAAAGAGTCACTTCGCCGAGCTGTAAGGAGAAAGAAACAAGTAACTTACAAAGAAAAACCCATCAGAATTACGCCAGATTTCTCAGCTGAAACCTTACAAGCAAGAAGAGGTTGGGGCCCCATTTTCACGCTTCTGAAACAGAATAATGCCCAGCCTAGACTCTTGTACCCAGCTAAGCTAAGTTTTCTATACGAAGGAGAAATCAAGACATTCTCAGATAAACAAAGGTTGAGGGAATTCACCAAGACAAGACCAGCCCTCCAAGAAGTACTCAAAAGAGAATTACACACGGATCAGCACAAGAAAGATCCACGAATGTAAAACTACTCAAGAGCTAAAGATCAAATTCCAGATACCATAATGGCCCAGGAGAGAAAACATCACAATGAGGTTCTACCCAACAAGCTGAACAAAAAACTGTCTCACTTATCAGTTTTCTCAATAAATGTGAATGGCTTGAACTCCCCGCTCAAGAGACATAGACTGGCCCAATGGATAAAAAAATACAATCCAAGTATCTGCTGTCTTCAAGAAACTCACCTAACCTGCAAAGATGCATTTAGACTGAAAATAAAAGGATGGAAATCGATATTTCAAGCAAATGGTAACCAAAAGAAAGCTGGTGTGGCAATCTTAATTTCCAATAACTTAGCTTTCAAACCAACAAAAATAATAAAAGACAAAGATGGCTACTACATACTGATTAAAGGCACAATTCATCAAGAAGCCATGACTATACTCAATATATATGCACCCAACCTAGGTGCACCTAGATTCATAAAGCAAACCCTACTACATCTCAACCAAATGATAGATAACAATACTGTAATAGCTGGAGACTTTAACACCCCACTGACAGTACAGGACAGATCCTCTAAACAGAAAATAAACAAAGACATAATGGATCTAAGTAGAATGCTAGAACAAATGGGCATGGCTGACATCTATAGGACATTCTACCCAAAGTCCACAGAATATACATTCTTCTCATCAGCTCACGGGACATTCTCTAAGATTGACCATGTCCTAGGACATAAAACATGTCTTCAAAAATTCAAAAAAATAGAAATTATACCATGCATCTTCTCAGATCACAGCGGAATAAAAGTAACAATGATCACAAACAGAAACCCTCACTCTTACTCAAAGTCATGGAAGCTAAATAACCTTCTCCTGAATAATTATTCTATAAAAGAAGAAATCAAGATGGAAATCAAAAATTTCTTTGAATTAAATGACAATGGAGATACAACTTATCAAAATCTATGGGATGCAGCTAAAGCAGTCCTGAGAGGAAAATTCATATCCATAAATGCCTATATCAAAAAGACAGAAAACATGCAAATAGACAACCTAACAAATAGACTCAAAGAGCTGGAGAAAGAAGAACAGAATGATCCCAAACCCAGCAGAAGGCGAGAAATTACCAAGATCAAATCAGAACTAAATGAAAAGGACAACAAAGAAACTATAAGGGAAATTAATAAAACAAAAAGTTGGTTCTTTGAAAAGATAAACAAAATAGACACACCTCTGGCTAGACTAACCAAGAGCACAAAACTAAAATCTCTAATAACCTCCATTAGGAACATGAAAGGAGAAATCACAACCGATGCTACAGAGATACAAGATATCATCTATGAATTCTACAAAAATCTTTATGCACACAAACTGGAGAACGTGGAGGAAATGGACAAATTTTTAGAAACACATAGTCTTCCCAGGCTCAACCAGGAAGAAATAGAGTACCTGAACAGACCAATATCAAGAACTGAAATCGAAACAGCAATAAAAAACCTTCCCAAAAAGAAAAGCCCTGGTCCAGATGGGTTCACACCTGAATTTTACCATACATACAAAGAAGAACTGGTGCCCATCCTACATAAACTATTCTCCAATATTGAGAAGGATGGAGTTCTCCCCAACACGTTCTACCAAGCCAATATAACATTAATACCAAAACCTGGAAAAGACACAACAAAAATAGAGAACTACAGACCAATTTCCCTCATGAATATAGATGCAAAAATTCTCAATAAAATACTAGCAAATTGAATCCAAGTACTTATCAAAAAAGTAATCCACCATGACCAAGTGGGCTTCATCCCCGAGATGCAGGGGTGGTTCAACATACGTAAATCTATAAATGTAATTCACCACATAAATAGAAGCAAAAACAAAAACCATATGATACTCTCATTAGATGCAGAAAAAGCATTTGACAAAATTCAACACCCTTTTATGATAAAAACGCTTAACAAAATAGGCATTGATGGAACCTACCTAAAAATGATACAAGCCATATATGACAAACCCACAGCCAACATCATACTGAATGGGGAAAAACTGAAAGCACTCCCACTTAGAACTGGAACCAGACAGGGCTGCCCATTGTCTCCCTTACTTTTCAACATAGTATTGGAAGTCCTTGCGAGAGCTATCAGGCAAGAGAGCAAAATCAAGGGAGTCCAAATAGGGAAGGAAGAGATCAAACTCTCACTTTTTGCTGACGATATGATGTTATATCTGGAAAACCCCCAGGATTCAACCAAGAGACTCCTGGAATTGATTAACGAATACAGCAAAGTCTCAGGCTACAAAATTAATATACACAAATCAGAGGCATTTATATATGCCAATAACAGTCAATCGGAAAACCAAATTAAAGACTCAATACCCTTCAAAATAGCAACAAAGAAAATAAAATATCTAGGTATATATCTAACTAAAGAGGTAAAGGACCTCTATAAGGAAAACTATGAAACACTGAGAAAAGAAATAGCAGAACTTGCAAATAGATGGAAAAATATACCATGCTCGTGGATCGGAAGAATCAACATTGTTAAAATGTCTATACTACCCAAAGTGATCTACAGATTCAATGCAATCCCTATTAAATTACCAACATCATTCTTTACAGACGTAGAGAAAATAATTATACACTTTGTATGGAATCAAAGAAGACCCCGTATAGCAAAAGCAATTTTAAGCAACAAAAACAAAATGGGAGGTATTAATTTGCCAGACCTCAAACTATACTACAAGGCCGTGGTTCTTAAAACAGCCTGGTATTGGCACAAGTGCAGGGACACAGACCAGTGGAACACAACAGAAAATCCAAATATAGAACCATCCTCATATAGTCACCTAATTTTTGACAAAGCGGGAAAGAATATAATCTGGGGACAAGAATCCCTATTCAACAAATGGTGCTGGGAGAATTGGTTAGCCACTTGTAGAAGACTGAAACAGGACCCACAGCTTTCACCTCTCACAAAAATCAAATCACGGTGGATAACAGACTTAAACCTTAGGCGTGATACAATCAGAATTCTAGAAGAAAATGTAGGAAAGACTCTTACAGACATTGGCCTAGGCAAAGAATTTATGAAGAAGACCCTCAAGGCAATCACAGCAGCAACAAAAATTAATGAATGGGACATGATTAAATTAAAAAGCTTCTGCACAGCCAAAGAGATAGTCCAGGGAATAAACAGACCACCTACAGAATGGGAAAAAAATTTTGCATACTACACATCAGATAAAGGACTGATAACAAGAATCTGTTTAGAACTCAGGAAAATCAGCAAGAAAAAATCAAGCAACCCTATCAAAAAGTGGGCAAAGGACATGAATAGAAATTTTTCAAAAGAAGATATAAAAATGGCTAACAAACATATGAAAAAGTGTTCAACATCTCTAATCATCAGGGAAATGCAAATCAAAACCACAATGAGATATCACTTAACCGCAGTGAGAATGGCCTTTGTCAAAAAAACCCAAAACAACACATGTTGGCGTGGGTGTGGAGAGACAGGAACACTAATACACTGCTGGTGGGACTGCAAACTAGTGCAACCCCTGTGGAAAGCATTATGGAGCTATCTTAAACAGATTCAAGTAGACCTGCCATTTGACCCAGCAATCCCATTACTGGGCATATACCCAAAGGAAAAAAGGTCATTCTGTAACAAAGGCACATGTACCCAAATGGTTATAGCAGCACAATTCACAATAGCAAAGATGTGGAAACAACCCAAATGCCCATCAATACATGATTGGATTAGTAAGCTGTGGTATATGTATACCATGGAATATTACTCAGCTATAAGGAATGATGAAGATACGACATCTCTATGGTTCTCCTGGAGAGAGTTGGAACCCATTATATTAAGTGAAGTATCCCAAGAATGGAAAAACAAGCAACACATGTACTCACCAGAAAATTGGTTTCCCTGATCATCACCTAAATACAAATCTGGGAACGACACCAATTGGACATCAGACTGAGGTGGGGGGTGGGGGAGGGGATGGGGGTATGCCTACACAATGAGTGCATTGCGCACCGTTTGGGGAGTGGTAACACTTGAAGGTGCTGACTCGGGAAAGGGGGGGTGGGGAAAAAATATGAAACTATTGTTTTTAATGTGCAAAAAAAAAAAAATCATTTAAAAAAAAAATTGCTCATTGCTGGTATACAGGAATATAATTGACTTTTTCATATTGTTTTTGTATTGTGAAACTTTGCTAAACTCATTTTTTAGTTCTAGGAGAACTTTTATAAATTCTTTTAGACTTTCTACATAGATAATCATGTCTGCAAATAGAGACAGATTTATTTCTTCTTTCCCAATAAATATGATTTTTCTTTAAAAAAAAACAAAAAACAAATATCAGTAGCATTTCTATATGCCAATGGCAAACAATCTGACAAAGAAACCAAGGAAGTAATCCCATTTACAATAGCTACATATAAAATATGTAAGAATAAATTTAACCAACAATGTAAAAGATCTCTATAATGAAAACTATAAAACACAGAGGTAAGAAATTGAAGAGGACACCAAAAAATAGAAAGATAGGCAATGTTCACATATTAGAAGAATCAATATTGTTAAAATGTCTTTAATACCCAATGCAATCTACAGATTCATTGCCAATATCCATCAAAATACCAATGTCATTTTTCACATAAATAGAACAATAATCCTAAAATTATATGAAACCACAAAAGACCCAGGATAGCCAAAGCTATACTAAGAAAAAAGAACAAAATTGGAGAAATCATATTAGCTAATTTCAAATTATACTACAAAGCTGTAGTAACCAAAACAGCATAGTACCGGCATAAAAATGGACACATATGGATCAGAATATAGATCCCAAAAATAAATCCACACATCTATAGTGAACTCATTTTCAATAATGCTGCCAAGAACCTATATCGAGGAAAAGACAGTCTTTTCAACAAATGACACTGGGAAAACTGGATATCCACATCCATAAGAATGAAACTAGACCCTTGCCTTTCAAATTCAAATCTAAATGGATTAAAACTTAAATTTAACCTTGAAACTATGAAACTACTAAGAGAAAACACTGAGGTAACACTTGAGGATGTTGGTCTAGGCAATAATTTCTTTAGTAATACCTCAAAAGTACAGGCAACCAAATTGGACAAATGGGATCACATCAAGCTAAAGAGCTTCTATGCAGCAAAGGAAACAATCAACAAAGTGAAGAGAAAACCCACAGCATGGTAGAAAATATGTGCAAGCCACTCATCTGACAAAGAATTAATAACTAGAATATATAAGGAGCTCAAACAACTCAATAGGAAAAATAAATCAATCCAATTTTTAAAAACAGCAAAAGATCTGAATAGACATTTCTCAAAAGAAGACATACAAATGGCTAACAGTTATACGAAAAAAATGTTCAACATCATTAGTCAGAGAAATGCAAATCAAAACTACAAGATATCATCTCACCCCAGTTAAAATGGCTTTTATCCAAAAGACAGGCAATAATGAATGCTGGTAAGCATTTGGAGAAAGGGGAACCTTCATATAATGTTGATGGGAACGTAGTACAACCACCATGGAGAACGGTATAGAGTTTCCTCAAATAACTAACCATATGGCCCAGAAATCCCACTGCTAGGTATGTATTCAAAAGAAAGGAAATCAGTATATCGAAAGTTATTTACACTCACTCATTTATTGCAGCACTATTCACAATAGCCAAAATTTGTAATCAATCTAACTGTCCATCAATGGATGAACTGATAAAGAAAATATGGTATATATACACAATGAAATATTATTCAGTTATGAAAAGAATGAAATCCTGTCATTCAAGACAACATGGATGGAACTGGAGAACATTACATTAAGTGAAATCAGCCAAACACAGAAGGACAAATTTCATGTATTTGCACTCAGATGCGGGAGCTAAAAATTACAACAATTGATCTCATGGCAATAAAGAGTAGAATTATGGTTACCAGAGGCTGGATAGCAGTGAGGGGGCAATAAAGTGGTGATGGTTTATGGGTGAAAAAAATTTAGTAGATAATTAGAATGAACAATATTTGATAGTACAACAGAGTCAACATTCAGTTATGGTCTACTTTAAAATAACTAAAATAGCAGAATTGGGATGTTCCTAACACAAAGAAGTGATAAATGCTTGAGGTGATGGATACTCTAATTACCCTGATTTGATTATTACACATTGTATGGCTGAAGGAAATGTCACACGTATGCTATAAATATATGCAACAGTTATGTATTCATAATGATTAAATATAAAATTTTTTTTAAATTTAAAAGTGACTACTGGGCAGACTTAGTGACTTTCTTCCAAAGAAAAGAGTATGGAAAGGAGAAAAGTAGTTCCTTTACAACAGAGAACCTGGCAAACACTACCTTAACCAAGTGATAAAGCTCTGTATCACTAAGGAGGTGCTACGGATATCATGCAATCCTTGATAGGATGTGAAGGATATTTCATCCCTGTCATAGTCTTCCCCAAATCTCATAATGCCAGCATAATCATGAGATTATACATGAGACATTCTTCAAAATACTTAGTACTGAAAACCATCAAGGTCATTGAAAACAAGGAAAGACAGAAACTGTCATAGACCCCAGAGGAGAATAAGAAAATACAGTTACTACATGAATTGTAGTATGCTGAGTTGAAACCTGGAAGAGAACAGAAAACGGACACAGCAGAAAAATAGGTGAAATACAAATAAAGTCTAGGGTTTAGTTAACTAAAATGTACCCATGTTGGGTTTTTAGTTTTGACAAAAGCCGATGTTAACATAAGATGTTAACAATAGAGAATACTGTACTATCTTTGCAGTGTTTCCATAAATCTAAAATATTCTAAAGTAAAAGAGGTTATTTAAAAATTGCTATTAGAGGCAATATAAATGAAGAACAAGGAGAGGTAGAGAGTTACTCATAATTATTAAACATATCTAGAACAGTAGAGAGGCAAGAAAAACTGCATAAAGCTCACAGAGCAAGAAGACGTAAAAGAATAGTATGTTAATTTACAAACATAATCAATAAAAGAGATAATTTAACCATAATTTTTTGAGGAAGATGAAGAGAGACAAGTTGGGGCACAGGGTAAGTGCATATAACAAGATGTCAGTAGTTATTTTAAAGTTTTTTTACATAGTGAAATAATTTAGAGAAGTGAACTACCAGAAGTAAAAACAGAAACTATTCAAAGTGAGTGGTTCTTCTTACAGGTTACTTTGGAGATCTGTCTGGTAGGCCCTCCTAGAGCTCTATATATGTACGACCTACACTCCTGCCTATACACCTGAAAGAAATGTGTGCCTATGTTCAAAAAGACAACTATAAAATTATTCATAGCAGCATTATTCACCACAGCCCAAAGCTGAAACCACCATAAAAATGTCTATGAATAGGAGAGTGGATAAAACATTTTAGCAACCTCCAAAGCAGGCAGAAGTAATCTATGGTATGAGAGGTCAAAACAAGATTTGCCTCTGAGCAGAGACTGAACAGGGAAAGAACACAAGGCGGGGGCAGGGGCGGGGGTGGGGGGGCTCCTGAGAAACTGGTCACAGTGCACTTCGTGAGATGTTGTCCAAATTTGGTCACTGTATAAATTCACTGAGATGTTCAGGTACAGTCTGTGTACTTTTCTGGACATATGTTATAATAAAAAGCGTTTTGGGTCTTTTTTAAGAGGCTGGCATTTAGGAATGAAGATGGGAAGGAATGGGGCAGGCATGCTGTTGCTTTTTATTATAGACATGTTATGCTATTTCATTTTTAAAACACATACATGTATTCATTTGAATCTTAAACTGAAACCAGAAATTATCTGGCAGCACAAAATATTGTGCCTGCCAGAAAGTCGGCACACAATAAATCTATATGGAATGAATGAGTGAATGCAGGAATAAGCAGCAATCTCAGTTGCTAGAGAACCTGCAAATAAAGACCTGTGAGAAGAATATGAAAAGTTTTCAACAGGGTAAAAAATTATATGTACGTATAAATTAACTTGGGAAATAAACACTCATGTATTTGACTTAAAGACCTCAGGGGAATCTTAGACATGGCATTAAAGCATAAGCTTAACAGAATGAATAAGTCTGATGTACCCTGATTTAATGGATCAAATAGGCTTAAACCTCATGTGACATTTTGGGTTTAAAAATTCCTACAATTTATATGTTTTCAAACATTGGAGGAAGTTATCAAGGATAACTCCTTTCCAGGGATCTTTAAAAGAATAGAAATAAGTGGTCTAAAATTGGCTCTACTTCCTTGGGTAAGTAGACCATAGACAATGCATTCTGTATTTGTGTAAGCCTGTTAAAATTTCTACCATTTGGTTTTAAAAATCCAGAAAAATATTTTGCAGGCATTTTGCTAAATTTTCCCTAAAACACCATGTGACACTTGCTGTTCCTAAAGCTGACTTGGTAGCCATCTAGACTGAAGAGTCTGTCTTTATTTCCCAGGTTTCTATCGGAGCACACCTCGTTCTCACAACTGTAAATGACATTCACGTCCCGGTTGATTGTACATTTATGATCTTTGACAGAATACAGCTTGGGCCATCCTATGCATGTCCCATGTGAAAGTCTTCCAGACATTCATGCACTGTCTGATTATCTTATTGATGAGCAGTTTATTTTAGAAACATGGAGTCCCAGAAAGGGAGCCAAGGAACTAGGGCTGGCACTGGCTTGGCACTCATGTGTAAAAGCTTGGACAAGGCGCTTCAGTTCCCTAAGGTTTTCTTTCACCAGCAGTAAAATGAAAGCATCAACTTAATATGCTTCCTTTCTTAAATGCCATGGAATATGTTTTCATCATGAGTGGTGAAACATGATCTTATTTGGATACATGTGTCTAGGTATCATAATTAGCATAAATGCTGCTACTCATGTAAAACAAGTTCTCAAGCACTGTTATGAAAGAATTTTTGTTTTGTCTCATAGTGGCTAGGAGTCTTCATATTTTGGAAGGGAATTCGCAATGACTTTCTCCCTTCAAGTTATCTGGCTACCTCTGGACTTTTTCCCTTCTAAGCCCTGTGGTCTCACAGTATATCTTTTGGAAGGAAAGAAAAAAATATTCCCTGAAGCTGAGAATTAGTCTCACTTTGAAAATTGACTATCAAACTTGGCCTATATTTTGGAAACTTTCTTTCCTTTTCATTCTTTCAAGCAATTTACTTTAAGTTTTAAAATTCATGTCAACTGATCAGCATTTTGTTCACAAAAAGACACTGATGGTTTACACGATTATACTCACAAGTTTTAAAATGTCAGATTTTAAGAATTCCTGAATGGTAAAGCCTATTAATTTTAACTACTAGGAATATGGATGTATATACTTGCTTTTATTTATTTTTTTGTTTAGTTGATTGGTTATAATTAAATAACTCTTTCCAAGTTTCAGAACCAGATGAAACGTCATCTTATTTTCCAAAAGATTAAAAGGGAAATGTCTCGTGCATTTTCTGTTGCCATAACAGAATCTTTAAGGCTGGGTAATTTATGAAGAAAAGATGTATATTTTGCTCATGATTCTGGTGGCTAGAAAGGCCAAGGTTGTGGTTCTGGCTCGCTCTGCTGGGCTTCTGTAGAAGGCCAGGTGCTGTGTCAAGACAGAGAAGCAGAAAGGCAAGCAGGTGTGTGCAAAGAGGGACTAAACACAGGAGGAGTCTCATTTTATATGAACACACTCTTGCATGAACTAATCAATTCTTGCAAGAGTGAGAACTTACTCCCACCAGACAGCACCAATCCATTCCTGAGGGGACACCTCCATGACCCAAACACCTTCCACTAAGCCCCACCTCCCACAACGGCCCCACAGGCAATTAAACTTCAACATGAGTTCTGGTAAGGATGAACTGCATCCAAACCATTTCCAGGAAATCTAAGCATTTTCAAATATGGCAACCTTAACAATAGCTCAGGCTACAGGCCCAGAAGCATTGCTCATTCAACAAGAGGTTATATTACTATAAAGAGCAAAGAGGAAAGTGCTTCCATTCTTACAAAGCATAGATCCTTGAATGAGTCACTTAACTTCCTCAGCTTTCACATTTTTCAAATGAGATTATTATTAATAAATTCCATCCACACAGAAAGTATTAGAATTGTGTTTCACATTATAGAAATACAAGGACTATAGTGAAAGCATACAATTAAGAGCTGGGGTGAGGATTGGTGGCAAAGTTTTGCTCCGAATTACTTATCACAAGTTACGTGACCATTCTGGGCCTCAGATTCCTTACCTATAAAAGATGGGGATATATTAGACAATGTGATTTCTCTATCAACTATAAAATTTTATGATTGAATAATTGCAAGCTGGGCAAATTTATGATTTGACAAGTGTGTAAATCTGGGTGAAATGATATCCTGGTCCCACATAATCCATCAAGAACAAGACTTAATCCAGTGTACTTTCCACTTGGCCATCTTAGACAGACAACTTGTAGATACCTAACACTTCCTAAATCAATCAACAAATGCCTATTGAGGACTTGCTACATGACAGGCAATAGGTTAAGCTCAGAATTAAAAACATTGATATTTAAAATTTATTAAAAGTAGCTTATCTCTTACAAGGCTCTCATTGCTACAAACTTTCAAAATAACACAAAAGTAAACAATTTGAGGGGAAAAAAATCACAAGGTATATTTAAGTGTACCAATATTGACTTTAGAAACCAAATCTCTTGTGTTTATTGGCTAGTGCAGTTGTTTTCTTGCTTTTATATCCTACCATATTTTTTCAACATGATACATATGTCTCTACTCTCCTATGTCCCCATGTTATAACACAACACAGTTCTTACACATTTAAACAGTCCTTGCAAAAATGATTACTTGAAAGTAATCTCCAAGTTTTAGAGCAATTTATAGGAAATATGCGAATACATGCACATATTATCTATTCTTATAAACTCATATTCATGTGCTTAATTTTATGAAATTGTGTAGGGAAAATAAAAGCAACATTTTTAGAGACAGACTTCAATGTCTGTCTATGATTAGGATGGTTTTTTCATGACTTCCATATTATCAAAATACTAAGGAATATTAAAGATCAGGGCTGATTTCACAGGGAAAATGGGCTCCAGGAGCTTCATTTCACAGGAAACTCTTTAGCCCCCAATAAACGTTTTCTAAACTCTTGCTAATATCTGACATTCCCTCTGAACAGAACAAAACTTTCCATCCACAAACATAAAACTCCCAGGAAGAAGCAAGCATCTAATTTTATTTGTAATTTGCTGGTAGCCGCTAAGAAAGGCAGTTTTGAGAGCAGATAGCAAGCAGAAAGAGCTCCTCTGGGCCCCGGTGCCAAAGGGAGGAAGAGAGGGATACTTTCTCAGAGCAGAATCAGGAAGCAGAAGCCAGAATAAAATATTGCATGATGTTATCCAAGGTTAGGTCATGAACACGCTTGAAATATCACCATTGAAGTAGATATAAGATTTACTTTAAACTGATCTCGTGATCCACAGGAGTATGTATAAATCTACTTAGGGGTCCCTAAACTCTGAGAATTTTTAATTTTGATGCTGAATCCAAGGAAAATTTGTTTTGTGAATCAAAAAGTCAAAAATTGTCTTTTGCAGTGATACTTCCAATTGGAAGACATGTTCAGAGAATAAAGTATTGGGTTCCTCAGATTATTAATAGCATTTGTCAAACAGGAGTGTTTGGGAAGATTTTTCCCCTTCAGTATAGATTGCTTAAGTTTGAGAAACAAAGAAAAAATAGGAAGGCCCTGAAACAAAACAACTGCTAGAGGTGACCTAGTCATTTCCATTCAGTCTGAATCTATCAAACTCAGAAAAGGAGAGCCCAGAAGGGTTTCTAAAGCTCCCCAAGTGGACTTTCAAAACATGCTCGGCATGTAATTGTGCGCAGGACTTAGGGACTCACTGCAGAAAGGTGACATGTGTCTGAAAGCAAGGCTAAAGGGAACGGTTCTTTAGAGATTAGTTTGGAAACAATAATTTAATATCCTCAGGCTTACTGGGATATATCCATTAAGACCCAAAGGTGCTTATTCTGTGTATTCAGTGTTTTCTGATGTGGCCACTGCCATCAGAATCCCTTGAGACAGCTTTAAAAGTGCAGAGCTTGCCCAGCCCAATAGAAAACAGCTTTTTAAAATAAAGCTCCCAGGTGATTCTGAAGCACACAAGAGATTAAGAACTTCCATTCAGTCCTGACAGGTACTTATGTAATGATACATCACCTACCCTTAAAAAAACAAAACAAACAAACAAACAAACACCCCACAAAACATTTCTTCCTCCCCACTACTCCTACTTTCAGCAGTAGCATATATTGAAAATGGCAAAAAGGTCAGGTAAAACTCAGGATATTTTTAATGCTCCAAGTGCATCAGTGATGAGGGAAATGTCTTCAGGACCTTTTCACGTGTTTTCTCATTCCCAAAATGCTTCATCGTCAAAAGAAATCTGGAAAAGTGCTTTCTTATTTTCACAAAATCTAATATTTGCTGGACAAGATGATGGTGGTAAACAGAAAAATAAACAATCATATTTTTGTATATAGGTAGAGCACTTGTGGCCCAATTCAATATATAAAATGTCAAAACATTTAAGAATCACAGAAGAGAATGATATAGTAAAAATATTTCAGCCTGGCATAGATATTTAGACAGAACAAATGTTTACCTTTTTACTAGAATTAAATAACCTGCATTTCTGATAATGTGAGAAAATATATTCACTGGATAAATTTGGAAAATACTGAAAAGCATATGTAATAAAATAGAAAGCACTCAGTTTTAGCCCCAACTAGAATGTAAGCTCTACAAGGCTGGGACCATGGCCCGAGGCGTTGCTGTATCCACAGTACTTTGATTCGTGCCTGGCACCTAGTCGGCCCATTCAATAAATATGTGTAATGTGACTGAAAAGTCAATGATAATATTGACAGTTCAACAAATTTCCTTTCAAGCATTTATATTCAACCACCTCTCTTCCTCAAACAGTAAACATTCATTTATATAAATATTCCTTAATGTTTCATTCCTTAAAAGAAATTTTTATACTAGAATTTAAAGAACATGGGAGGTTTCTTTTTTTTAATTTACCATCTGCCTTTGAAAAGCTTGTACCAATTTATAGGTCACGATATTGTTTCAGATTGCCTTTTTGTTTGCTTTTGCAAGTATTGCGAACTGTCATAGTTTTCTATTTTTATTTACATTTTTGATTAATACTTTGAGCACTATTTTGACTCTATAGTTATTTGTATTCTTTTTATTTATTTATTATTTTTTTTGAGACAGAGTCTCGCTCTGTCACCATGCGTAGAGTGCAGTGGCATCATTGTAGCTCACTACAACCTCAGACTCCTGGGCTCAAGTGACCCTCCTGCCTCAGCCTCCCAAGGAGCTGAGACTACAGGCATGTGCTAGGACACGTGGCTAATTTTTCTATTTTTAGTGGAGATGGGGTCTCGCTCTTGTTCAGGCTGGTCTTGAACTGCTGAACTCAAGCGATCCTCCCACTTCAGCCTTCCATAGTGCTAGGATTATAGGCAGGAGCCACTGCGCCCAGCCTGCATTCTTTTTATGGTAAATATCTGGTAATTTCCTATTTATCATATTTCTAATGGGGGAAAAAACTGCCGGTTTTTTTTTTTTTTTTCTATTTCATAATATTACAGGGGTACAAACATTTTGGTTACATGATTTGGTTTTGTGCTGTTTAAGTTATACGTGTGCCCATCACCAAGATATTGTGCATTGTACCCATTAGGTGTGAATTTACCCATCCCCTCCTCACCCCTCCCACCTGCTTGGTTTCCGTTGAGTTTTACTACTCAACTAATTGGATCAATTAGTTCCAATTTAATAGTGAGTACATGTGGTATTTGTTTTTCCATTCTTGTGATACTTCACTTAAAAGAATGACCTCCAGTTCTATCCAGGTTGTTACAAAAGGAATTAGTTCACCTTTTTTTATTACTGAGTAGTACTCCATACACACCACATTTTATTAATCCACTCATGCACTGATGGGCACTTGGGCTGATTCCACATCTTTTCAATTGTGAACTATGCTGCAATAACCGTTTAAGTGCACATCTCTTTTTGATAAAATGATTTTCCCCCCTTGGGTAAATACCCAATAGTGGGATTGCTAGATCAAATAGTAGGTCTACTTAAAACTTAATTGGTAACAAGTATTTACATAAAGAGAATATTTTTTAATGAAATGTTACAGAATTTTCCCCAGTTGATGTCTGCCTTTTAATACTACCAGTTATTGTCCAATATAAGATTTTAAGTATTAATATTTCATGGCCACATTTCTTTGTATTTTTTTATGTGATTTTTTTCACCTCTAAGTTTACCTATCTACACATTATGTAAGGGAGATCATTAGTTTAAATTAGAGCTTACTTTGGTGAAGATATCTTTATTTTGGGCAAGGTGATATGACTTACAATGTTAAATAAATTATGAATGAAGTTTTGCTGTAACTTTAAAATTATGAGAAATTTGTCATTAAATATAATGATGATCTAGTGGGTTAACACATTTGATGAAAGAAGTGAGTTATAAGCATGAATATTTTGAATTTTTTAGTGTAGCCCTTAAATATCTAATATTTCATTATGATTCTTACATAAGATTGAATTAAATATGCTTAGAAAATAACCATTCATTTTCTACTCTTGGTGGTCATCTTTCCAAATCTGCCTTGTTGATTGATATTCTCAATCTCTTACTTCTGTTCTCTGTCACCTCTCATTGTGAATGACCTTTAAATTTAAGCCCAGTTGACTGTCAATTAAATTCAGAATGTAGCACCCTTGGGATAATATAAACACTGTATTTAGAAGCTATAGTTACAAGCTTGTATTTCTCTGAACTTAACAGCTCACCCTGTCTGTCCTCATTTTAGAATTGACAGTAAAATCAGCTATCATGAGAATTCAATTGAATCTGGTTATATTTTTACGGGAAAAAGGAAGCAGCTCCTTCTTACTTTTAGATAACCTAGAAGGTAGGTCCAGTTCAGGATAGTGAGGAAAGGATAATCCTTCAATAGATGGTACTGGGAAAACCAGATACCCACATGTGAAAGAATAAAATTAGACCCTTATCTCACCCTTATCTCACAAAAATCAACTCAAAATAGATTAGAGATATAAACATGAAACCTGAAACTGTAAAACTACTAGAAGAAAATATAGGAGAAAATCTCCATGATATTGCTCTGGGCAATGATTTTCTGGATTTGACCCCAAAATAAAAGCAGCAAAAGCAAAAATAGACGAATGGGATTGCATAAAACTCAAAAGCTACTGCACAGCAAAGGAAACAGAGTAAAAAGACAATCTATAGAACAGGAGAATCTTTATAAACCATACATCAGATAGAAGCCAATATCCAAAATATATAAGGAACTCAAGCAACTCAATAACAACCCAATTAAAAAATGGGCAAAGGACCCAAATAGGTCTTCTCAAAAGAAGACATACAAATGACCAACAGATATGAGTAAATGCTCTATATTATTAATCAGGGAAAAGCAAATTAAAGCCACAATGAGATATCACCTCATACTTGTTTAAATGGCTTTTATCAAAAAGAAAAAAGAAATCAAGTTTTGATGAGGATGTGGGCAAAAGGGACCCCTTACATTCATTATTGGTTAGAATGTAAATTAGTACAGCCATTATGGAAAATAGTATGGGGGTTCCACAAAAAAAATTAAAAATACAACTATCATATAATCCAGCAAATCCACTACTGGGTATATATTTAAAGGAAATAAAATCAGTATGTCAAAGAGATATGTGTACTCCCATGATCATTTCAACATTATTCACAATAGCCAACATAAGAAATCAATGCCTAGACAAAGAATTTCTGACTAAGACCCCAGTGGCAATCATAGTAACAACAAAAATAAATAGATGGTACTTGATTAAATTAAAAAGCTTCTGCACAGCTACAGAAATAATCAACAAAGCCAACAGACAACCTACAGAATAAGAGAAAATATTTGTAAGCTATATATCCAATAAAGGGTTATTATCCATAATCTACAAAGAACTCAAGCAAATCAGCAAGAAAAAAAACAATCCTGTTAAAAATTGGGGAAAAACATGAACAGAAGTTTTTCAAAAGAAGATAGACAAATGGCCAACATCCATATGAAAAAAATGCTCAATATCACTAATTATCAGGGAAATGCAAATTAAAACTACAATGAGCTATCACCTTACCCCTATTAGAATGGTTTTTATTAAAAAGTCCGAAAACAATAGATCTTCATCGTAGATGCAGAGAGAAAGGAACATTTTATACACTGTTGGTGGGATTGCAAATTAGTACAATCTCCATGGAAAACAATATGGAGATTTCTCAAAGAACTAAAAGTAGACCTACAATTTGATTCAGTAATCACACTACTGGGTATTTACCCAAGGGAAAAGGAGTCATTTTATCAAAAAGACACCTGCACTCGAATGTTTATTGTAACATAATTCATAATTTTAAAGATCTGCAATCAACCCAAGTGCCCATTGATTCATAAGTGGGTTAACAAAATGTGGTATGTATATATACCATGGAGTACGGCTCAGCCATAAAAAAAGATGGAATTAATGCCTTTTGCAGCAATTTGGAAGGAATTGGAGACCATTGTCCTAAGTGAAGTATCTCAAGAATGTACAAATACCACATGCACTAATATTAATAAATTGGAACTAACCGATGGGCACACGTGCACAGAAGGAAGTAAAAGTCATTGGAAATCAAGCAGAGAGGAGGGGGAGGAGAAGAGGGGACAAAACTTACCTAACAGGTACAATGAACACTGTTTGGGTGATGGGCACACTTATAGCCATAACTCAAGCATTACAAAATGCTCCATGTTACAAAAGCATTTATACCCCCTTAATATTCTGTAATTTTTCAAAAAGCATAAAAAAACCAAGATACAGAAATCAGTAGCATTTCTATATGCCAACAGTGAATGATCAAAATAACCAAGAAGTTAATCCCATTTTGAATAGTTACAAATAAAATACCTAGGAATAAACTAGGTATAAATAAGTCCTTATTTTTCTATCTCGGTTCAGCTTTTCTGTAGTTGAAGCTTCAGTCCCCGACGCAGAGCAGGCCCCGAAGCCGCGGGGACGCCTGTGCCCGCCCGGCCGCGTCTGCCCTCGTGTCTCGTCTGCCCTCGTGTCTCGTCTCTGGGGGAAACCGGAGGAGACCACTTCTAAGTCTGCATTTGCTGGAAAAGTCTTAGATTTCTAATTAAGCATGCACAATCTCTCAATGTATTTCACCTTCTAAAGCTTATTGTGAAAACAAAAGATACACGCCCTTGCACAAACAGTAAGAGAACCAGCGGGAAAATTCGTAAGAATATCCACTGTTGGAAATACCGCAGTGAGAGGAGATCCAGGGTGTTACTTTCTTACAAATGGTTTCTAGGTCATAGGATCCATTTTTATAAAATGAGAGGTAAGGAATCAGCAGAATGCAAGCTCCCCGGAGCAGAGGCTTTACTTTTCTGCGCACGAAGACTCAGGTGGAAGATAAACGAGGCAAACGCCGCGCTGCTGCGCTGAGCGGGCGGAGCGCCCCGCCCCGCGGTGTGGCCGAGGCGGAGCCGGAGCTCCCAGCGCAGCGCCCCCCGGGCTGGGACCCCCGGGCTGGGACCCCCGGGCCTCCGCGTGCACCGTGCTGCAGTGGACGCGGTCTCCCGGGCAGCCAGGGCACTCCCGCCGGCCGCCTCGCCTGAACATTGTCTGTTTATTTCAAAGCACCCTGGGGGCTTTGCTTTTCATTTTTACTTCTGCCATGACAAAAAAAAAAAAAAAAAAGGAACCCAGTATAGCACTGACACAGCTAAACAAGCCTGGTAAACAGGAGTAACTGGTATGACTTGTTGGCTGCCGGAGAAGCTCATCATGAATCTCAAGGTGCGGATGATTACAGGTTCACCCACATGACTTAGCTTTCCAGCACACTCCACAAAACGGAAAAAATTGAGTTTTTTGTTGTCTAGGAGAAAAAAAACCACCTTAGTTTTCATGATAATTAGGATCATTGGCTTATTAAGGATGTAGTACTTCTGGTTCTTAATCGTAAGCCATGCCATCTTCACAGGGAAAGGTAGTTATTTTTTTCTTACGATTGAAAGGCGTGCAACAGTAACAAAACAAATGGCTATAATATGAGTTGAAGTTGGAGAAAGGAGAGCCAAGGTCCAATGAACCAAAAACAAACAAAAAGAACTAAAGTGAAAAGGCTCTGAACTTAAAAAGCCCTAATCCATCTGGGGAGAATTTGTCATCTGGCATTCCCTAATTATGCCCGGTACCTCATCTTTGCACTGACCACTCTTGGGTGGCATTTGTTTTGTCACTCTCACTAGACTGAGTTCCTTCAGAAACAGTAGCTCTGTCTTGACAGTCCCCAGCAGAGGGGCTTTCACGTATGTTGGTAATAAAGCACTACTGGAAGAATAAACAAATGAAACCACATAGACCTGCCAGAGACTCTTGGTAGCCAAGGTTGCTTGCACTGTATTTCTCATGTGCTAAAAATCCTTCAACATCTATGCTGTCATAGTGACACAGCATCTTGTGTCGTTAGATGTTAATATAAATTAATCCCTGTACACCTGGAATTATATCTTTCCACATTCCAGTTAGCCAAAATAGAGTTTGTGTAGAACCCAAATTTTAACAATCAATAATAGTAACAGGCCTGTTGATTTTTCTAGAACTACATTTTGCAATTAGGTTTGGATTGAAATCATTTAACACTTTCCCTTTCCAAACATCTTTCATTTATATCTTTATTAGGCCTTTCAAAAGTAGACATTTTCAAAAGGTAAAGAGGTCATGCTGAATCTATTTGGAGAAGTGTCCAACCACCAAGCTGATCTAAACGTAGTGATAAAGAAAACCTCCATCTGTTACTTAGCACAGGAGCCACCTGAGACCCCCACCCCTCACGAAGGCCCACATTAACATATTACTAACCTAACACCTGGCACATTAACATACCACTAACCTGACACATTAACATATCACTAACCTAACATCTAGCACATCAGCATAACACTAAACCTATTACCTGGTGGGCTTTGGTCACCTGAGACCCCTCCCCTTGGATCACCCCAACTTAATAAAAATGGGAAAAACTGGGTAGATGGGGCTCAGAATTTGGTGGCGAGACCCCTCTGAGCCCGACAGCGAATAAACCTTGATTCTCCGACTCTCCGTGTGCCGCTCGGTTTGTCCTCGGGACCACTCACTGTAACACTGTAACAGTAGTACTATTTAGCAAATATACATTTCACAGAAATTATTCCAATTTCAAAAAAGTGTATAAAATGTGCATACATTTGTTCATAAAAAAGAAATAATTTCAAATTATGCAGCCAATCTAAACTATCTCTAAGCTAGTCTAGACATTCCAAAAAGATAATTTTTAAAATGCTCACAACACTTGTCCACTCAGTGGCTTTTGTTATGGTTATCAAAAAAAAAAATAATGAGGTAACATTTCTCAGTCATGCATTTACAATTGTGTTTGCATTGGCTAAAATATAGTTCTCTTAAAATTATAAAGGTATCCTTCATTGAACAATTGAAAAAATAACTCATTTTCTAAGAATTCATTTAACATGAGGGCAATCAGCACTATTGTGGTTATTTTGCTTGGTTTACGTGAAAATTCTCTGCACCCCAATTTTTAGCCCTAGGCAAGCTGCAAGTCTTAAGATTTTCAGAGAGTATGACAGTGTCTTTAGACGAAAAGGTGGATATTTTTTGTCATTTCATCCAACTCCACTTACTGAACCAGAGAGCGAGAGATAGCTCAGAAAGGCCTGTTAAAGGCTGCTACAGAGAGAACAAGAACCAGAGTGCTACCACAGACGCTGCCCTTCCCACTGCAGTGCAAGTACCCGCTGGGAGACAGTCGGCCGTCTTTGGAATCCTGCGTCTTGCTGGGTGTGCCCAAACTTCAACGTCCTGAACACTCTTTTACCCAGGACTTTTCTGTTTATGTTGTTATGTGGCTGGTAACCTTGAGGGGTGAAGTACATGCTCCTTTTGGACAAAGAGCAGGCATGCTTACTGCTTGCTACAAAAGCTCGGTGTAAACTCGCTGCCCGCGTGGCATCCATCTGGTCCATGCAGCCTCACCCCCGTGGGACTCGGGGGCGAGGGGAACCGTGCAAATGCGCTGAGGCTCATGCTGCCTGCAGAGCCCTGAGCAATAAAGTCTTCTTTCTGACGCAGGAATCTTGTGTTTATGCCAACATCCACGAAACAGTAACGGGGTAAGTTACTAATTTGTAATAATAGTAAAATCAATCCCAGGCCTCACACTGTCAGATTTTAGCTTGAAAATTCATGTTCAGTATTATCACAGTAATTGATTCAATTATAATTACTCAGAACACATCAGATTGGTCAATATGAAAAGACAATGAAGGCTATAGTATATGTTCCTATTACACTGAATTTTAATAAGTTTTATGCTCATTTTGGTCATAATCATTTGTTACTGAATTTATATTTTACTGAACTTAAAGCTAATATATTCAGATACTAAGAAGAGTTAAAGATTTTTAGCTTGGATAAGCAGTTATTTCTTAAGTAAAAATAAAATATGCAAGAAGTTGTAATTTGTCAGTGAGTATTCACCACAGATAAAAATAAGCTATTTATTTTTGAAAGGTTTGAATACGTAAGTTGGGTGAGTTGACAAAAAAGTTTCTGACTGAGAAAATCACATTTTTGAATGGCAATCTAAAGCAATCTGATGAGGGTTTAAAGGAAATTTAAAAACAAAGCAAGATAGCTGGCATTCATTCAGAGGAACTCGTAGGTTTCTCAACGAGCTCAGAATTATTGGATATAAAATGTAAGTATTGGAAAAGAATCAAATTATATTTATAGCATATTTGAAATTATAGAGAGTTGTCTACATACATCAAGAAAAAACTTGGGAATAAAGAGCCCCCAATCTGCCACCCATGCTTCCTTCATCATCATCATCATGACGCGCTCACAGAGGTTTCCCGTGTCACGCGTGGTGTCCGGCTCACAAGATGGCAAGGAGCAGTGTAGTGCAACTGTTACAGCACAGGGGCCAAGTCCCAGGTCAAAAACCGAGTTAAAATTTCAGCCTCTCCACTTCCAACCAGGTGGACAACCTTGGGCAACTTACTTCTTCATTTTGTTCATCATGGAATTATGAGGATTACTGAGTTAATAAAGGACTTAGGTGTCTGACACATAATAAATATCTAGTGAAAAACTCCTGGTATGATTGGTACTCAAATGTTAAAATTTTTTTCAGCTTACAAATTTGAAGCATAGAATTTAGAATTGCAATGAATCTTAGACTTGATGAGCCTAATCTATTTATCTTGTAGATCAGAAATTTGCCCCAAGTGTCAGGGCTATTAAGAATGAAGGCAGATCTGCCATTTCATTGCCTTAAGTCACGCAGTGCGTCCCATACCATCCGCTTTCTCTTGCATGAAAAGGGAAGTCCCCAATTTTTCTTGGCTTTTCTGCCAACTCCCTTCATCAACCCCAGTCTTTTCTCAATTTAAAAAGGTATATGTATGTATGCATGTACATGCGGTTATGTAATGACATTTTACTCAATGAGCCACATAAAACTGTTGTCCAATAAGATTACAATGGAGCTCCCCTATACAGGTATGCCATGTTTTAGCCTTTACGCCATACTTTTACTGTGGCTTTTCCACGTTTACACCTGTTTAGATCCACATCCTTACCTTTGTGTTACTACTACAGCATTCAGCACAGTAACATGCTGCACAGGAATAAATTGCTGAGTCTAATGCTGACATCATAGGACACAGGTTATTTGTTTTGTGACTTCTCCAAATGGACAAAGTACTTACTGGTATTCAAAAAATACAATCAAAGAGATGCTAAAATTTGGATAGTGATTAACAATTTATACTTGTGTTCTTCATATGTTTCATGTATTATTTTTAGGGTCATAATTTCTTGGAAAAATACCCACATTTCTAACATTTTAATTTATAAAGTGTGCCACATTTTTAGTTGGGGCTGCCAAACAGGCTGTTTTAAAAGTACAATGTGCATTTTCCAGAAGTCCAATTCAAAGCTGCATGTATTCAACATACATTAACAATGATTACTTGTGTATAACTATAGGTTCTGAGACACATCACCTCTCATTTCTTGCATTTACTGTCTAAAGTGGGAGGAATGATTTAACAAGGAAGCAGCTGCAAGAACAATGAACAAATCTGAAGTCAAGTGACATTTAGAGTTCAGCAGTCAAATGTATTGTGCAACTAACAATTATATCAAGAAATGAAGCTTCTGATATGAGAGGTGTGTTCTATGCTATTTTCTGCAATGAAAGATACAAAAAGCTAACCTTAAAGTGAAAAAATGCTATATTATTAACACAATGGACTCCAGGACATACATTTTTCTTTCTTTTTTTTTTTTCCCCCCTGTTGTCTGGGCTAGAGTGCCGTGGCATCAGCCTAGCTCATGGCAGCCTCAAACTCCTGGGCTCAAGTGATCCTCCTGCCTCAGCCTCCCGTGTAGCTGGGACTACAGGCATGCACCACCATGCCTAGCCAAAGGACATACATTTTTTCTCCCTGCCCAACTTCTCTGGAAAAAAAATTAGGAGCTAGCTGGAGTGGGGAATCTGTGGCCTCAAGAAAACATGTGGCCCTCCAAATCCCCAAGTGCAGCCCCTTGACCAAATCCAAACTTCACAGAACAAATCCCTTTATTAAAAGATTTGTTCCGTAAAATTCGGATTCAATTAAAAGGCCACACTCAAGGATCCAGAAGGCCACATGTGGCCCCAAGGCCATAGGTTCCCCATCCCTGCAAGTTGCTTGTTTCCTTCCTTCTTTTCTACATTTTTAGAGAATGACTAAAAAAGCGTCAAAATAACAATGTTATTATATTCAGGAGTCAATCTGTTTGGGTTTTCTTCTTTGTGTCAGTGATTCCCTAAGTAACAGGGTAGATGGACTTACAATAATTGCATATGCTTGGCTATCAGGGAACTAAGAATGTATAGATTTATTTAATAAATCTGATTGGCACAAAAACCTAATAACACTAGGGAAAAATACAATTCATTGCTGGTAAAGAGTCCGAAATACCATCTTTCTATTCCTAGATATAAGTCATTTGGCACAAAAAGTCTTTCCTTTCCTCCTTCCTTACTCAAAAAACAAATTGGCTACTTTTTTATTTGTGAAATAAAATATATAAGCCAAGAAGTAAGTAAGCTGTAAGAAGCTACTTGAATATTCCCATTCACTCAATATTTGAGTGCAACCTTTGTGATAAATCCAAGTTATAGGAGCTGAGGACATAGATAAAGCAGAGAACATAACATACGAAAGTCCTCACCCACATAAGACTTACTTGGAAAAAAGAAACTTTTTAAAATAAAATATATAATATGTTAAGTATTGCCAAATGGATGGAAAAAATAAAAAAAAAGAAGGGGATATGGATTACGTACGTAGTGGTGGGAAAGAGGACTGTAATTTTAAATAGGTTAGTCTGGAAAGGTCTCCCTGAAATGGTACCGGAGTGAAAACGTGAAGGCTGTGAGCACGTCGATGCCTGCCCCCACCTGCAAAGGATTTTCCTTCGTTGAAAATTCCCATGAGTTGAAAGATTATAAATGTCAGCATTTATTACCCTTAAAGAAATATTAGAATCCCTGGAATAATACTCATAGAGCCATATGGCAGGAGACTAAACAATTTCATTCACAGAATACATTTTCTTTAATTAATATAAAAGACAGCAATGTTCCACATTTCACATAATATTAAAAAAAGTTGTAAAACCTTCTAATAAGTTTTTAATGAAAATAAATTTATTGAAGGGTAACAATGACCACAAAATTAAAACTTCCAAATCATTACTGATGCCTTTTGCATTAACAATATTTGGAGGGTAAGTGGAGAAAATATGAAACAGAATATGGACATTTTAAAACTACATTTTACCCAGCCTTTATCTTTTTGCTAAATCTTGTGCATATTAGAAGATATATTCCAGATGGTTGTAAAGATTCTGCTAAAGTTATACTTCAAAGATGCTAAACAGCCATCCACTAATTATATGACATTGCAAATCCGTCCATCTGTCTACAGAAATAAAATACGCAATGACCCAATCAATGAGTCTTTCTAGGTAAAAGATTCAGCTATAAGAGAGAACATTAACAGAGAATTAGTGATGGTGACCAGAGTATCAGTATGATCAAGAAAGATATAAAATTATTCAACATAATTTGGTATGGTTAGATCAGTGCAACTCAATATGTCAACAGCTGGGTACATGATCCAGAGCCCTGTTTTTAAATTCACACGGAACAATCCTATTTCAATCAACCTGTAAAGTAAAAGCGCTAAATCCACATTAACATTATAACATACATCTTACAATAATACAAAGGCCAAACCATTATTGGTACTTTTTTTTTTTTAAAGTGCACAATTTAAGAAAACTTCACAAGAGTGTGCACTTTTGAAAGTTATGATTAGTGTATACAGTATAGACAAAACAGGCACCTTCATTGTAATTTTTGTTCAATAAATAAAAGCACATTAACAAACAAAGAAGGTAAGCAGCACCTGAAGCCTTTGACATCTGAACTAAATGCTGGTACCCAAAGGGTCTAGCCAGTTAAGTTTCACTAAGAGGCGCAAAGAAGGAGCCGTTTTTGACTTAACATTTTAATTCTAGTAGAGATAAGAGCTTGTGTGGGCTTACAGTCCTGTCACCTGACGGTGAGTGGCATACCAGTCCTTCAAATGTCCTATACTTTGGAAAGCAGACCTGACTCTGGAGCACTCGCCTTAATTAGATTCTGAATTTCCTTGAATTTTGGATGGTCTTTATCAGCCACCAGCTGCAGCAGAACAGCCTCACTCGTGGTCACTATGATCCCAGTTCGAGCAAGACGCTTTAAAAAAAAAGGACAAGGACAGATCAAGAAGTGAGCGTGGGCGTGAACACTATTTTGAAACAGCAACAGTGCGCTGGGACACAGTAATTAGTATCGTCTCCTGAAACCACGGTCCCCCGGCCATACCGCCAAACTCAAGGACGCGGATGGATTTCAAAACCAGCCATACCACAAGGGTAATATGATTATTCTCAATACTACTAAAATAGATTAGAAACAAGTAAAAGGAAACGGGTAGCCAATGTTTGACCTTTATGTGCCAGGAACAGGAGAATTATCAAGGCTGATAACCGTAAACATGAGAGAACAGAAAGACGGAGAAAAGCACTGAATATTTAGATAATTTTAATTGCTATTTCCTGAACACCATTTGCAGATCTGCGCTTCCTCTCTCAGCCATTCATTCACTCAGATGAGGACTGCTATTGACTTACTCCTAGATTTATTAAACTATTTTATTTCTATTTCTACTGAGATTTAAAAAAAAAAAAAAAGGTGTCTCTGATCACATTTCCGCTCTGTAGCTTAACTGAGACACGAGATCATGATGTATGTTAATATTGAAGCCTGGCATTCCTGGCGTTTAGCAGCTGTTTACCTAAGAATGGCGGTGGAGAGTAACACTTCTAAAGCTCCATCACGCTGTGCTATGAACATAATTGTAGCTGTCTACAATATTTCCTTAGTAATTTATTATCCAATTTTATATAACTTAAGTTTTTAATTGCAATAAAATTATAAGAATTAAAACGATTCTTAATTTCTCCTTTCTGCCCCCAAACATCCGACCTATAGCATGTGAGTTCTTCCTATAAGAATCCCCCTGTGGAGAAATGATGGGTGGCAGAAGAGCCCTGTGTGAAGTTTAACAACGTGCCACCAGATGATAACGGAGCCACCACCACTGCCGCCACCATAAACTCTTTAGAATCACTAAACAAGACTATATGATTTTTGGTTTTTTATTTTTTGAGATCCTCCAGTGTTCCATGTACGAGCTGGCCTATGAACTGCCTTCTCTGCAGGATTGCTACATCATCTCTTTCTTGGTTCTCCAGGGTGGTGAGGGGCAGCGTGTGGGACAGGGGAGGCCCTTGTCGGAGGAGAAAGAAGAGCAAAGGGCAGGGGGACAGCTGAGGCAGGAACGGAGGTAGCTGGCAGCAGCAGGTGTCTGGAGGCCCTGGCTGGTCATCCCTCTTCCATTATTCCTGAAGCAGTGAGTCCCATGTTGGGATTACAGGTAGAGTTTTAATTTTGTTAAACTATTTTCAAGTTTATTTAGACTATTGAGTTCTCTGGTCATTAGGTACTAAGTCTCAGCAAAGATCTTTGGGTGATTCCCTGACAGGTCCAAGAATGTCCTTGCCACACTGCTCCACTGGAACTACAGTCACTAAAGAGAGAAATCGCAAGCAGGGCAGAGGGAGAGAAAGGCAAGGGGAAGGAAGGGAGGGGGGAGAGGAGGGAGGAGAAGGGAAAGGGGTGAGGGCGGGAAGGAGGAGAAGAGAATTCTACAGCAGAGATTAATTCTCTGGATGTATTTGTTATCTGTATGTGTTTCCCCTGAGGGGAAAAAACGGACAAACTGTTATCACAAAAAGCATCATTGCAACCTTGGTCCCCAAGCCCCAGTCCCCAGCTCCTGGCTGGAGGCCTGTGAGGGGCCCGGCCTCAGCGCTCCAGCCCTGCCCTGCCCCTGTGGAAACACTGTCTGGGGGAAACTCGCAGGGGTGGGCAGGCGGGCCTCACAGCTCCCGGCGCCCACGTCACCTCCTCCCTGCTCCAGCCTTGCCCCTGCAAAACCTGTGTTCCATGAAACCTGCCCCTGGTGCCAAAAAGGTTGGGGACCGCTGCGCTACAAGAACCATGAGAAAAGAAGTGGTCTGAACCCGTTCCTAGGCAAGTCAGAGGGAAAAAACCCAGGAAGCACTTGCACAGCCAGGACGCCCCCGCCAAGGGGAAGCAAACCTCCCCTCAGGAGCCCGGACACCCGCAGGCCCACCTGCCCACCGACTGCCTTTCTATCGCTAAGGACAGAGCTGGGGCTGTAGGCTTAACCTCCTCATTAGCAAGGAAACTTGTACCTCACCTCAACAACCAGTATAGAAAAGCGTGCAGAACAGCTAGCCAGAACTCTCTGGAAATGGGAAAACGATAGGGGGTTATGTAGGAAGGGAGAGGGCAAGTTTGGAAAATTACAAGGCTGCGTTATCCCTGAGTTTGTTTTAAGACTTGTGGAAATTCTAATTTCCTCCTCCTTGCTTTTTAGTCAACTGACTATCATACAAAACCCTTCAAAAATGTCAAAAGCGCTCGCTTCCCACTGGAAGGCAGGGAGCCAATGCACGCGCAGGTGCGGTGCAGACGCGCGCGAGCGGCACTGAACGTCCAAGCCCAAGCCCCGCGGTCCCGGAGCAGCCATCGCCCGGCCCTGCAGCCGCGGACCCTCAGTGGTTCGGCGTGGATCACAGATGGTCGGTGTCTGTGAGCGTGCTCTGTGCTGTCCACTCCAATCTGCCAGCAAAGGTCAGCTCTCACTAATCTGTCTCTAGTTCCTAGGTGAGGCAGGAGGGAAAGCAATCTGCTCTGAGATCCAAGGAAGAAATCTGCCGAGCCTGGAAGAGGCCGGTCCACCACGTCCAGCCCTCCCTAGGGCTCTGCTGAGCCAAGCCCGGTCCATTCCACCCCAGCAAGCCTCACTGATGCTGAGAGTCGGGTCACCATGGCAGGGACAGGGTAGGATGCGTGTGACACAGAAATACATTTTAGTAAAGTGACACCTACACAATATTACTTAGAGTCGAGATTGAGATGTAGCCAGTACTGATCGGGTTTTACACTAATCTAGCCAGGACCCTCTATTAGGGGAAGGCATGGCTGAGCAATATGGGAACGTTTTAGATCCGGTTTGGACCCTCCCACAGGGCCTGCCCTGCCCCAACCGGAAAGGCGGCTGGGCAGAGAAAGCACAGCAGCAGCTTTGCAGAGATAGCTGGCAGGTTCCTGCCACCACCCTGGCAATACCTGTCACAAGCCCACTGTCTCTCCTGGCTAAAAAAGGGGCAATGAAAACGCCAGCCGTTTAGTGCACACAGGTGCATGTACATTAGGCTTTTGAAGTTCTTCCCCTGCAAAACCAGTCCAGCTTAGGCCAAAGGAAAGGTTGCTCCGACCCACAAACCTGAAAATGCAAGTGCACAGAGTCATGAAAGCTTCAGAGTTGGGGGGAAAAAAGGCTAAACCCATTAAATTTCCAAGCAACACTAAAACTCTCCAGAAGCACAAGGACATCAAGTTCAAGAGAGGGTTTGATTCTATATTATTCTGCATTTACTGTACAATGGTTAGTTGAAAGAAACAATGCCTTTCAGAGGACACGTGCTCAGAAAACATTTACTGAAGAAAGCCCACGCCTCAGATCCTGGCACAGTGAGGCTTCAGTAATGCTAACGATAAATCTTACTAGTGTGATGATCTTAATAGGCCATATGGGCAGACTTGGGAATTAAACAGTTATGTTCTAAAGGTATAGAGCAGAGGGGGAGCTGACCACAATGCTATTTTAACTTACATAGTTATAGGAAAAAAAAAGAAAACTTAACATCTTTCCCCCAAATTTAGGGGCAAACTAAATCACCTTCATATCAAATTATTTAATAAGACTAAGAGGAAAAGTCCGTAATCTGGCAGGCCCTCCCTGTCACCCCCTGATCTGACCCGTGACAGCTCCTCCTCTCACTCGCACTCTGGAGCCGGAGAGAACACGGCTGCTCTGGGCCCTTCTGCTCCGCCCCAGGTGACAGGTCCTTCCCTTCCCTTCTCGGAACTCAGGACTAGTCTCTTCTGGGGCTTGGAAGTTACATTCTTATACATTTCTGGTAAGACTAACCTCACGAAGACAACCGACCATAACAACTAGGGAAAAAAAGCAGCAGCTGGCACGTCAGTACTGACTGTGTCTGCACTGCACTAACTGCCATCGATTCCTATCTCACTTCCTTCTCACAAAAATCCTGTGATACAACTGCTTTCACCACTTCCACTTCACTAATGAGAAATCTGAGGCACAGGGGTGACATAACATGCTCCAGGACACAATTTCACAAAACACCAGACCCTGCATTCAAACCCCCCTTATTCAACCCCCCACCCCCTGACTATTAGGACTCCTAATCCTTAAGATTACAGGCTGCCTGTCAAAGAAGGAGGTCCGATGTATGTTTCCGAGTCCTGTGGGAAGACAGAATTGCCAGCAATCAAAATTCTCTGTGATAAACGCCATAATAAAGACATGTCTAAGAAACTTACATGAATGTAGGGAGAAAAGCCCTTAAAATGTCTTTACAAGCAAGACAGGTTTTGTTTTGTCTGTATGATTTTAGCTTTTTACGTCCGAAGTTCTGGACCTCAGCATTATAATAAAGGTCCACCCACAGATGAAAAGAGCAGCTCGCTGAGGTGGTGAGGGCCTGACGGTGCAAGTGTTTAAATTTGGGTTACTAAGGAAACTTGAAAAGTGGAAGTTGATTAATTCATGACTGTAAGCATGGCTTAAAGATCTTTGCTGAGACTTAGTACCTAATGACCGGAACCCAATAGACTAAATAAACTTGAAAATAGTTTAACAAAATTAAAACTGTCTCTACTTGTAATCCCAACATGGGACTCACTGCTTCAGGAATAATGGAAGAGGGATGGCCAGCCAGGGCCTCCAGACACCTGCTGCTGCCAGCTACCTCCGTTCCCGCCTCAGCTGTCCCCCTGCCCTTTGCTCTTCTTTCTCCTCCGACAAGGCCCTCCCCTGTCCCACGCGCTGCCCCTCACCACCCTGGAGAACCTCTTGGCTAAAAAGACGATTTAGCAATCCTGCAGAGAGAGAGAGATGATGTAGCAATCCTGCAGAGAAGGCAGTTCATAGGCCAGCTCATACATGGAACACTGGAGGATCTCAAAAAAAAAAAAAGCCCATATTTCCCATTCTCAATAAAAAATAAACAGTTAAAGAACCTTGCAATTAAATCCACATGTACATTATTACTCTAAAATCATTACAGAATTAGAATTAAGTATGAAAGAAGGAGAGAGAGAGGGAGAGATCCAACATGGAGTGAATATTTCCCAAGATTATGTGGTAGTTTGTTTTTTAACAGTCTTGGAATAGAAAATGCTTAAGACAGACTACTGTTAGGCAATAGTGACAGAGAAACATTGACTCCCTGACCTCCCTGACTCTATGGGACATTGTGACACCCTAGGGTCACAGAGCTATGAAATACTGTATGTGAATGGTGTCCAGTCAGTAACATACTCCCTAGTCCCAAAAATTCAAATCTGAGGAAACCTAATATAGTTGTCCCCCAGTATCCACGAAGAACTGGTTCTAGGAACCCCCACCCCCACCCTACTGCCAAGATCCCAAAATCTGCTCAAGTCCCTGGTATAAAATGGCATAGTGTTTGCCTATAACCTATGCACATCCTTCTGTATACTTTAAATCACCTCTAGATTACTTATAATACCTAATACAATGTAAATGCTATGTAAATATTTGATATATCTTTTTTATATTATTTTTTATTGTTGTAATGTTATTTTTATTAATGTTTTTTCCCCTGAATATTTTTGATCCACTATTGTTTGAATCCATGGATGTGGAACCCATGGATACCAGGCTTAGGCCCACTCTGCCCAGGTTTTTGGCTAGATCTTGGCTGAGTTAAACCCAGGTGAGCTGTTTTCAATTTGCAAACTTCTAAACAGCTCAGGTTACGCTTCTTGGAATCTCTCTTAGTCTATGTATAAAACTAGAGCAAAGTAAGGACAAAAGATGTAAAGGAGCTTTTGGCAACACTGGAAGTCCAGATCTAGGGAGGAGACAGTATATAAAATAGGATATGGCAGGGAGACCCCAAAGGTGGTCAGCATAAAATCAGTGAGTCTGGTATCGTCAGACCAAGCTCAAATTTAGGAGGTAAACCTTTCATTACGAATCCAGTACTCTTCTAATTTATTTGGAAAGCTTGACAAATGACCTATTTTCAAGCAGCACAATTACCTCCAGAGCAAACATCCTGTCCATCATGCTTCTGGAGGATGTGGCGTCAGCAACAATATGGACCTCGACTCCCCGGCCAACCAGCTCCAGGGCAGTTTGTTGGATGCACACATGAGTCTAGCAGGAAAGTAAAAAAGCACATGTAATGACACAGTAAACTAGAAGTGTTTTTACAAAGGTGCAACAACACCATAAAGCAGAAAGAGCACCGCAAATACAAGAACCTTGCTCTACATCGAGCTTTGCCCCTGCTTAGCTGGGTAATCCTGACCATGAAACAGCATCTCTGGCTTTGGATTACTCCTTTGTAAAATCAAGCATTGAGTGACACCACGGTCTGATACTAGGGACCTTAAACATATTCTTGGAGCTCTGTGAGAATTTCTTAAACACTCTTCTCCATGTCAACGGGATGACCTTCCTGGAGCTGCCTACTACCACTCAATTCCGGGGCCACTGCATTTGGGTTCACTTCTGCCTTCACACCAAGTGCGCAACATGCACAACGAGCCTGCGGTACTGCAGACAGAGAGTGGCGGGAAACTGAGTCATTACAAGCTCCCGGTGGTGAAGGGAGGCCAAGTTAAAGACAACTTACGACACAAGCAAAAAATACCCGGTTCACATCACCAGCAAATGTTTATACACATCCCATCTTTGTAGGTATTAACTTGTAACAATTCATTAACAAAGAATATAAGTAAAAACACGCTCCAACAATAACTGAGTTATACATACAACCAATGAGAGCACATTTCAATAATGCCACGTCAACCATATCTTCACAAGACTAGAGCGTTCTGGAGACTTACCAGCGGACACCTCATTAAAATTAGCATTGGAGGAGTGCCCAAAGATAATTTTGATTAAGCATAAGGTCTAATTATGATGAGCAAGCAAAACAAGCGGCAAAGCCAGCAACTGCATTTGCTTTCACATATTTATACAAACAGGCTTCCTCTATACTGTCATTGCTGAACTCAAAACACAGAAGTATTTAATGTACATCTAAATCTGAGCCAGTACTGTTCTATTAGTAAAACCTACCACTATAAAACCTACTTTTAAAATATCATAACTATATTAAATTATTTTTGTTTTTATAATTTTGTTCATAATTTTTAAAATTTTAGTTTTATGGTTGTTTAAAAACTAGGAATAAATCAGTTGAAATCAGCATTAGGAAATTCATGAGTATTTTTTTCTTGTAAAAGGATATGTATATGATTCAAATTTGAAGGACAATGAACTGCATGACCTCTAAGGTTTTACTAGCACAAAAATATGACCTAAGTCAAATCCTATAATACAGAAATAAAAATAATGCCTTGATAAAAATATGTTCCAAAGGTAGTGGTTAGAAGTATAAGCCCAAGAATCAGGCAGCCTAGATTCAAATCCAGCTCTATCCCTTACTTGCTGTCTGACCCTAGGCAAATTATATGACATCTCTGTTTTTTAGTTTCC
Source organism: Eulemur rufifrons (assembly GCF_041146395.1). Lineage (NCBI taxonomy): Eukaryota > Metazoa > Chordata > Mammalia > Primates > Lemuridae > Eulemur > Eulemur rufifrons. The sequence continues at coordinate 93,371,067 of NC_090999.1, read as the reverse complement.
TCATTTGTAATAGGAAGGGGCTTAATGAGTTAACAGCTATAAAGTGCATAGGTCAGTGCCATGAAATACTGAACATTTAATACATGGTGGCTGTTTTTCGTCATTATCATCACCTACATGGCAGTCTACACCCAAATTGCATTCTGGAAATATCCAGTTTTCTATAAATGATATTGTGCTCAAAACATAATACCAGGTACTTACTTCTACTCCAAATAATACAACACTCCTGACTCCAGGAATTTCTGCCAATGCTGCTTCTACTTCTGGCAACACCATTGAAAACTTGGTCTTTGGCAGTACCAGTTTTACACCTGTTAAATCAATTTCTTGAACAGTGCTTCCTAGACCTTTAGGGTACTGTTCTGTTACAATAACTGGAATTCCTAAAATCCGGGCCCCTTGCAACTGAAAAAATAACCAAACACAAAAATAATTAGCAATGTACATATGTGTGTATACATGAATATATATTATGCTAGAGCAAACTGAAAAAATAAAGAAGCATACCAATCTTTGTCCAACACTAATAATATCCCCAAAATACTTGATGGCTGGTCTGAACCTTTCCTGCATATCGCAGCAGAAAAACACAGTGCTTGAAGGTGTAAGATTTCCCAGAGTAGTGAGCTGAAGAAAAAAGAAAAAAGAATGATTTAGCATTTGTTATACAATGACATTTATTTTCGGTGGAGGTCACTAAAGAAGACAAATGTTCCTATTGTTTGACCCAGTAAGTCAATTTCTACAACTAACACCCAAAACAAAGTATCTGAATTGCAGGGAAAAAAATTACCCAAAAAGATGATCTCTGAATTGCTTTCAATAATGAAGATCAGAAATAAACCCAGGGCCAAAAACACAGAAATGGTTTAACAAATTTTAACATATTCACATGATGAAACATTTTTTAGCCAATTAAAAAACATGTATGTATATATATTCTCAAAGAATTTGTAACATCTAAGAAAAAAAGGTTTAGAATATAATGCAAATACAGTATTTGAAAATATTAATAGTGGTTATATAATTAGGGGTTTGGGAATTTTTTTCTTTATACCTTTCTTATATTTTCCAAATGTTATTTAAACACATTTCCTGAATGTTATTTAAAAATATGTTTCCTTTATAACCATAAAAAATGTCACAATACTAAAAAACTTAAATTTGATGATGGCACTGCTTATGAGTACTAAAAGTAAAATTTAAAATAATCCATGGCAGAGACCAGGGAACATAAAAACTAAACAACAACAACAACAACATCAAAAAAAAAAAAAACAGACAGAAACAAATCCAGAATTACAGCTAACATCAAGACAGAAATATTAAGATGCTATTCTCAAGAATAACTTTTAGAGTTCAAAAAAATGCAATGAAATAACATGCACGCACTTCATCACTGTTAAATGAACTACATCTCCCCTGTAATTATCCTGGTTTGCTCCCCTTAAATCCGCCCACTGATAACAATCATTAATGATAGTCTAGAGGAGTCTGTGTCCCAATGACAAGGTGGTGCCTTCCCCACCAGCACAGCCGTACGCCCTGCCTTAGCATCCCTGCACGCGGCAGACTCTCAGGAAACAATGACTACATAAAAAACGAATCAGCTCGTACTTTATTTGATCTATGTCCTGGTCTGAGAGACTCTGGCACTTTAATCTCCCTCTGGTACTGACTCTATAGATGTGTACTGACAAACCAATATAGCATAACACCAAATTCACGTTAGAATGTGAGAGCCACCTCTAATTCTAATGCTATGTATAGGGTTTTCTTACATTTCCAATAAAGTATGATTAAAATAAATATTCAAGCATTGGATATTCTAGCTTTGGTCATTTCCTTACTTAATTTTTTAATGCAAGTATTATGCCTCCATTTTGGTCATTTTCAAAATTCGTAACTATGATATGTTTATATAAGGAAGGCCAATTTTTGTGAATTTAGGATGCTAGTTTAAAAACCAGTCACTATTTATTTCTGACTACGTATTTTAAATTCTCAGTAAACATGAAATGGCTCAAATCTACATACTTTCTTTTTTATAAACATGAATCATGGGTTGGTAGTCATTCACAATGTGTTTCGGGCACACTGTATACAGCACTGTGTCTACAGCTGGCCTAGCTGAAATAGCAGTAACTCAAGACGATCTCACGATTCTACAACAGGTGGGAAGCAGCCAGTATGCAAAATAGAACTCCGGCAGTTACACGAGTGTGGTGGTGGCCATTAACTAGCATGTTTAGGGCTTACACTTGCTTAGAACTCCAGCTCTCAGATCCTATCTCAGACTACATTGACTAACTTTGTATACATTCCTAAAACACTTGGTTGTCTGGATTCTAAATTCACAAAAGGTTATAAATAGCAAATCAGAAAAGTAATTGCCAGGGGCAGGCAAATTGACAGCAGCAAGAAACAGAGAAAAGATTCAAAATACAATAAAAACAGATCAAAAACTCAAATAGTTCTACAGGCTACGCCTCTGGTGAAGAAAGAACAAGCTGTTATAAGTTAGGAAAACATCATTCTAGCACATTAATTTTAAAAGTGTTATATAGAATTTCAGGAGGACTACAATATACACTGGTCAAAATATTTTAAGTAGGGCTATTTAAAGGAGTAAAGCCTTACCTATCCAGAAATCTTAAACGAACAGACTTGTGGTCTCTGGGAGTTCTCGTTACTTGGTGCTTCCCTGCACCTCATTTTAGCTGTGAGGTCTGCTCTCTGAACAAGAGACCACATCAGATGTATGTCGTGTTAGACACAAGCCGAGGAGGTCACAAAATGCAGCCCTGAAATCCTCACCACCATGCAAAACCTTTCTAGCATAGGAATTCTTCAACTATAGACTTTCAGTAAACAAAGAAACCATAGAGACTAAAGAGGCAAGGCACATTTACATGCAAAGACTGGTTATAACTTGGTGAATCAAAAATGCTCTACCTTTTATACTCTCCACACCCCCTGTTGTGACGTGGGAAGTATCTAGGTGGGTTTCACTCTCCATATTCCTTTGAATGGGGCTGCACTTAGTGGTTTGCTTCCTAAGAATGTAGACGGGAACAGTAACTTACAGTGGAGAGACCTGGCAGACGTGTCTCAGTCAGGTGATCAAGATTAATATAATTACCAATGTCATGTTGATAATACGCACCCTTGATATGATGTGATGAGGATGACCTTCAGGATCTTCCTCTCAAAATCCTACAACCCCAGTCTAACCATGAGAAACACATCAGACAAACCAAAATTGAGGGACATTCTACCAAAATATCTGACATAAACCTCAAAACTGTCAAGGTCACTAAAAACAATTAAAGTCTCAGAAACTGTCACAGCCCAGAGGAGCCAAAGGAGACACGACAACTAACTGTAATTGGTATCCTGGGCTGGTTCTTGGAATAGAAAAAGGACATTAGGGAAAAGCTAGTGAAATCTGAATAAAGTGTGAAGTTTAGTTAACAGTAAGGTACCAATGTTGGTTCCTTGGTTGTGACAAATGTACCACAATAATTTAAGATGTTAACAACATGGGAATCTGGGTACAGGAATATATGAATTCTCTGTACTGCCTTTGCAATTTTGTTGTAAATCTAAAACTAGTCTAAAATAAAAAGGTTAATTTAAAAAAATGGTCTCCCTATGCTATGGTAGTTGGCGAAAAGATGCTACTTTAGAAATAACCTTCATACCTTACAAGCTAGAAAGGAGGTTTTGAGGCTACCAAAAAACAAACTGAAAAATGCTAACCATGTCTGACCAATCTACCCAATCCCCTACCCCAAACCCACATGAACTCCAACAGGCTGTTAAAATGATATAGCTCTCTATAATTCAGGAATTTCTTACTTTGACTCATTAATTTCTCTTAAACCAAAATCTTTTAGACAACTAAAAATATGGCCAGTAGCCAAATATTTGTATGTCACAACTGCAAGATAGCCCGATCCTGCCACAGCAAATTATAAATGAACATGACCAAATTTCACCAGGAGTATTAATAAAAGTGTAGCGGTTGCAGATCACTGCATATTCAAGAAGCATGAAGAAATCACATATAAATATATGTGTGTATCTACACACTTTCATATATCTACACACCTACATATATTCCTATAAATATACATGCTAAATATACAAATATATATACTTAATATAAAAAGTTGATCACAGCCAATGACTTCCTCAAATAAGAGTTCAAGAGATTAGATTCAAGTATAAATGTTTTGTCTACCCTCTTAAGAGCTGTCACAGCTGGGATTTGACCTTCGATTTCATCTTCGAAATTACCACGCCAGTACCCACCCTTCCTCACCACATGTGCTCTGACCATGTCCCAGCATGACGGCTACATGTGCACAGGGCTCGGCAGTCCCCTGGTTACCCAGGACAGGCACACACAGGGTACCCGGCCCGGTTAGTGATAAACTGCACACCAGTTCTATTCTCTCCACAAAAGTAACGCATGCGGAGTAATGTGTTGAATTGCGTCCTCCCAAAATCATATAATGAAGTCCTATCCCCTAGTACCTCAGAAAGTGACCGTATTTGGACACAGGGTCAGTGCAGATAGAGTTAGTTAAGACAGGGCCATACTGAAGTAGGGTGGGTATCCAATCCAATGTGACTGGTGTCCTTATAAAAAGGGGACGTACAGACAGAGACAAACGTGCATGCAGGGGAATGCCTTGTGAACACCAGTGGAGACTGGGGTGACCAAAGATTGCCAGGCAACCACCAGGAGCTGGAGAGAGGCGGGGAACGGATTCTCCTTGCTGACACCTTGATCTGGGACTTCCTGCCTTCAGAGCTGTGAGAAACATTCCTGTGGGTTTGCAGCACTTTGTCACAGCAGCCCCTAGCAACCTACCACAGTGAGTCATCTGTACTACATCTTCAGGAATGATCACAGTGCGGAACTGTAAAGATGATGTTTTAAAAAGTTTGGTAGTGCATGAGAGTCACAAAATAGCAGTGATCTGCTTGGAGGGAGTTCAAAAGGGGGTGCAGGGTATCATTATTTCCCTCCGCTGTGTTCCCAAGGAAATCAGATTACCACAGCTAGAGTGAGGCCTTGCTCTAACGTCAACTCACTTAAAACAGTCCGTGATTGGCCTTCCCCAGGTTACAAGGATGCCCTCAACAGCACAAGATGGCGGGCATTAGAATCTGAGTCCAAATCTCAATTTCACTAATTTCAATAGGGGAACTAGGGTAAATCATTAACATTTCCAAACTTTTTCTTATCTGTAACACAGCAAGAAAAATAGTATCTGCCCCATAGAGTTATCTCAAGGATTAAATGAGCTTCATGCAAACAATCAATCAATGTGTTAGGCTATTGTGACATCCCGAATCTATGAAACACTACACTCTAAAACTCAGCATATGTTAAAAAAAAAACAACTTAACTCTAATGAGGTTAGATAGTCACTATTATGATCCCTGTAGAAACCTATGAATATGTAGAGAGAAATACTGCATAACTTGTTATGATAACATAGTCTGCAGAATTAGGAAAGTAATTCATAAAGTGGATTTCCAGATGTCACCAGACTTACCACGTTACCAAGACAAAATTTTTTCCTGGAGAAACACATTTAGAGCTTTTTAATTTAAGCTGCAAGAGGATAATTATTTTGCTTTTATTTTTAAAACATATTCACCTATTGCAAACATTGATGTCACTGGCATAAGGTGACAACTCTGGCTTATCAATTAAAGTCTGAGCTTTCTCACTCCTGAAGGGAGGCCAGCTGTCCCCACCCACCCCAAGACTGAGGATGGAAGGATTTCTGAGACTGTGGCTCCGACTGGGGTGAGGGTGAAGCTGGGCAGAGCCCAGGAACACAATGACATCTGAATCTACCTTAGGATTGGCTAAGTAAAGGAAAGAAAAAAAAATTCAAATGCAGATTATGGCTCCTGCTCTGAAACACAGTTATTTATAGGTATCCTCTAATGTATTCACAAGCAGCAAAAGGTACACAATGCTTTGGGTATTATTCCAGAACATTGTATTTTAAGTGACACCCTCCCTCTCCCTTCTCCCATCAAACCAGTGGGATGGAGACAGTATCACAACCTCAGGATCCAGCAGTCTTTTCTCAGTGTCCCTGATAGCACACCCACCCCCAAGACGTACCATGCCTGTTTCTCAGACCTCTCAGCATTACCTGGCCTACCTGCTCTTCTGCCCACACTCCCGGCAAACATCCTGAAATCAGAGACCACCACCTTCAAAGGAGCAAGACAAAGGCGGACCAGATTCCTTTCCCCCTGCCTTCCCTCCTTTCCCACCGTGAACTCTTCAGCTTCTTCTAGCTATAAAATTCCCATGCCCCTGTTTAAAATATTATTAATAATAATAATAATAGTAATAAAGTTCCAAGAAAATGAAAGCTGCAGCAGAATCCGCTCCCAATTAACCGTCTCAGGAAAAGGTCAAAATAACCTTCCCAGGGAAGCCTTTATCCCGTGGCCACACAAAGCTCCCGAGCCTTTCCTCCTGGGACAGAGGGGATCCCTCGCCAGCACCCCTATCGCACGCCCATCTCCTGCTCTCCGCTGCCTGGTCCTGCCTTCCCCCGTCACAGGCTGGAAAATGCTCTGGCAGTGGCATGACATCAAATTTACATGAGTTTCCACAGTTAAATGTTTCCATTAATTTAAACTTAGAAAATACCTTCTGAAAAATTAAAACTTGTAAGTCATAAAAATGACCTAAATTCCCACTATATAATCCTCTCATTTACATTATTTCCCCTGTGTCTCCAAATTCATCAGACTTCAAGCATTTGACAAAGTTGCTGACACATAAACCATGCATGAAACATGAGCTCTGCCTTCAGCTACCTGAGCTGTCAGCAGACATCCAGACATTCTGACAGAATATTTAAGAAAAGAAGACATAAAAAGTTACCATAGCCCAGCACTGGCAACGGGGGTCTTAAAGATCAGCTCCCTCGGAACCGCTCACCAACCGCAGACGCAGCGTGGCATTAAGCGGCCACTGCGTTTTACACGAATAAGCATGAAGGCAAACTCAGACCCCTGTGCAGACTAAGAGTACTTTCCAGAATAACAGTGTGTGAGCCTGGGGCACGGCGGCTCCGGAGCCAAAGTCTGAAGAAATAATAACTCATTCTATTTAAGCAACGGACTGTATGTGGCCAAACTCGTGCTCCCTGACCCCGCCTCACCGAAGGGGCTACCATTTCCCACAGCACCACTAGCAGATGGGCCACCATGTCTTCCTACCAAAGAACAACAAGCAGCATCAAGACCAATAAACAAATAAAAGCTCAAGTTTGTGGCTTGTTTTCCAGACTGCTCAATATTCTCATTAAGCACGAAAACAGGAATTCTCTGGTTGGCTGTGAGGGTCTATACATGCTTTGTCATGTAACCTGGGGCAAATTCCTAACCTCTCTACCTCGGTATGTTCTGCTCTTCCCAGCAGTGAAAGAGCTGGCTTACAAGGTAAGGAACAAGAATGGACTCCAAGTTTGCATTCACTGTGCTGGGCACTTACAGCGGCCACTCACCCATCCGCGGAGTGAACTCTGTGGTCTCTTCTAACCAAAACACGTCCATGTCTCTAGGATTATACAGTTGGGTTCCAAATAATATAGTATAGTAGTCATGAAAAGAAATATATTTCCTTTCTCTTCTTAGAGAACATACACGCGTGTGTATGTGTGTATATATCTCCTTATACAGCTATAAACAGGTATCAGAAAGTGTATAGTATCTATATACCCCTTTACATTATCCACTTCTAAGTTAGGAGAGGCATCTGGCTGAAGAAGTCAAAGTATTATAATTAGTAAAATGAGGTAATACAAAAGAAAAATATTTTTAATTATTTAAAAATATGAAGCATATAAAGAGTAAAAATATATAACCGATTCTCAAGAATTCTTGTACTATTTGGTGAACAAATAACATTTTTTAAAAGATGGAACAAAGTAATGCTATTATAATTATTATTTTAAACATCACCACAAAAAATTAACTATATATAATCTCCTATACCAAGCAAAATACCTCAAAATCCACAAGTGACCAGGATTATATAATACCTTTTGAGAATGTACAAGACATTTCAGGCATATACATTACATTAATTTCTAGAATGTTTAATTAAAAAGAGTTGTCAGACCAAGGTCTTGAAATTTTTAAAATATCAGTATCCCACCTTGGTGGGGGAGGGCCTTCAGAGGAGGGCGAGGCCCTAGTTTGGCATATTATTGCCTTAAGTAAGAGCCCTTCCAGCCTCCCAGCCATAACAGGAAATGCTTCACAAAGAAGTCTGTATCCTCAGTATAGCTCCGACCTTTTCAGTTAATATTTGGATTCTTGCCTTTATAAATGTATTTATCAAAGGTGTATCCAACATCTTAGGCATTTTGGCAGCAGTAATCTAAACAGACGGATAAGGAGGGCTGCACAGAGGTGTCAGATGTGAAAACACCAGAAGGCACAAAAGTGGGGGGATCTTAAGGACCTAAGAACCACAATTCTCCATCTGGGCAGCAGGTCAAATCCTGGGGTGTAAATAACTATCTACCTGCTTCCTGGCCCTCCATGGGTGGACAGTGGAATCTCACAGACTTTGTCCTCTGCACACAGGAACTTTATCCAGGTTAAAGCACCTGCTTTGGATGCTTCTGGCATAGGTGAAAATTCACCAATTTATCTGTCAACTACAGCTGAAAAAAAACTTGGGAATAATCCTCAGAAAATGACACTGTTAATGGGTACAAAAATACAGTTAG